>NC_063360.1:17696283-17802772 GCF_021869965.1 Rhincodon typus | reverse complement strand
CTGAAGAAGGATCCAGGCCCGAAACGTCAGCCTTCCTGCTCCTCTGATGCTGCCTGGCCTGCTGTGTTCATCCAGCTCTACACCTTGTGATAACAACTAATCTGAAGATTCCTGTTCCCAAAATTAGTTGTGGTTAAGTGGAGAGGAATCTTTCCTGTTGCTGAAAAAATTTTCAGCCTACGTAGGATTATGAGCATGCCAGTTGCACTACTGAGATACAAAGTGACACTGCTGGCATCAGTTTAGCAATACCCACTCATCAACATCAAGATCTGCCTACTGTATATTTCTGTTAAATACCCACTTCCATATGCATTAATCTCTTCATGTGTTTGGCATTCAATGTGACATTCAGCGGTAGTGTGTGTGCACATCGCAAGAGGCATTTTGGACATCTAAGGCCGTTATATAATGCCCAAAAAAGGGCACTGTGCATTTAAATATAGATGACACAAAATTAAATGATATTACAACCTAAGATTAAAAGCAGTATATGTGTTTGATGTTATTATAACTAAGGTTGTTAAGGGTGTGTGCGTGTTCAGTAATATTAAAACACATTTTAAGAAACGTTCACTTAGAGGGTAGATGTAAAATAAAAACATAACCAAAATGAAAGGGAATGGGAACAACGATTGTTCAAAGAAATTAAATGATGTGAAATTCAGCTAAAATAAGATAAAATCTGTTAAAATACAGAGACCTACTACACATAATCCAATGGCCACAAATCTCCAAAACATTCTGAATCATAGCACACTTCTTTCTCCACAATTTAAATATGTACCAGTTGTAAAAGCAGAGCAGGCCCAAAGGGCCAAATGATGTACTCTTGCACTTAAGTTTTATGTTTCTGCATTGTTCCTAATTAGGGTTCTGAAATAACTGCACTAAGGCCAGTATCCCGTCACCCTTTATTTACATATAGTCTGTACATGGGCTCTGACCAGCCTGCTAGAACCTATGTCTTTTTGTCATATTCATCTTACCTCTCCTCTCCTGGAGAACCATTTCATATCATCATAGAAATTCATCAGCACAAGCAACTCGCTGATATTTCTCTAAGCAGTCCATTATTCAGTTGTGAGTTTAGATAGTGAATGTCACTTATTCAGCAACATCATGTTCAATTTTGATCATTTTCTTCATAAAGTCCACGAGTGCACATTTCCCATTCTGGGATCACTGCAAAGTTATACTTTACACTCAAGTGGTAAGTTGAGTATCCACCCTCCAATCTACTCTGCATCCAGACATGACAGTAACATTGGGCACTGATAGGTTCGTTCTGCCAGTCTTGAAGTGTCTTCACTTTTATTGGATATTATGAGCACAGAATTTTCCAAGACCCTCAACGACACGGGCAATGATGAGTTAGTTTGGAATAAATGGAGAGATTGGCAGAAATGAGACTCTCAATATTAAGAAAAAAAGTTTGATTCTGCAAGGTTTGAAAAGCGAGATGTGCGTCTTGCGAGTGGACAGTGAGGAGCTTATTTCCATCAATTTGCATGCTATTATTACCTAATCTCACTTCATGGAAATGCATCTTCCTATTCTCCTGTGAGTAAGAGAGAAACTACTTGGCGACAATTGCCAACATGCAAATCAGAGCTGGTAAATTCAGCTATAGATAACAAGGTGTAGAGCTGGATGAACACAGCAGGCCAAGCAGCATCAGAGGAGCAGGAAAGCTGACGTTTCGGGCCTAGACCCTTCTTCAGAAGGCCTGCTGTGTTCATCCAGCTCTACACCTTGTTATCTCAGATTCTCCAGCATTTGCAGTTCCTACTATTTCTGGTAAATTCAGCTCATTGTTTGCTTCACTGGGCCTCTGTCTTTGATAACAGTCACGAATATCTTTGGCAGTAACTGCTTGCACTTCAATACCATGCACTTCCTCCATGGAGATTGGCTTCGGACATGTACTTGCCTCACTGCATCATCACGGCACATCTTCAGTCTGCTCACACTGCAACTCTACACTTTGAAGTACACTGGCACCTTTCATTGGTGTAGGTTGCACATCAGAGCTCCTTGGTTGGTCTCTTACCACACACTCACTTTATGTCTATCTCAGAGGCTTATAGCATCTTGGCCTTGCCTCTGTGCTCCTCATTGAGAAATTAAATCCTCACAGTACCTCTGGTTGTACCCTGTAATTTAGCGTGGACACAAAGCCAGGCAGCTTGTCAATCGGAGACTGATCACAGAGATCAGTCAGGTGCCCATTAGTCAGGCCTTTCTGTCCAAGTTGGTCAGAGGGTGTGCCACTGTCAGTCCTGGTGGGTCATCTTAATGAAAGTCAAAGGGGAGGAGGGTGGAATCAGGGGCCCCTGCTAGCTAAAGAAGTTGGGAAAGTCAATTCTAGGGATAAGAGGCAGTATTCTGGGCACGCAGAGGTGACAATATTTGTGGGAAACAACTAACAAGTGTGGGGGAGATGGTAATTGAGGACAAGTGTTACCGCATAAGGATTTCAAGTTTGGGGGCATATTTTTAAGGTGAGAGGAGAAAGAATTAAAAAAGGCACGAGAAGCAATTTTTTTACACAGAGAGCGGTTCGTATGTGGAATGAACTTCCAGCGGAAGTGATGGATGCGGCTATAGTTAAAATGTTTAAAAGACATTTAGATAAGTACATGAATAGGAAATATTTGAAGGGATATGGGCCAAGTACAGACAGGTGGGACGAGTTTAGTTTGGGATTACGGTTGGCATGGACTGGTTGGACAGAAAGATCTGTTTCCATGCTGTATGACTGTATGACTCTACGACTATTACTGATCATCAACAGTCAAAACCACCCTGGCTTTGACGGGGTGATGATTAGCTATAAAATTGGGCCTTAGGGGATAATGCTGGGAGATGAAATCGAAATTCAAAGAGGTGTGTGTGAATGTATACAAGTTCAATGCTGATGAACTCGACAGGAACTGTCAGGAAGAAAGGGGTTTGAGGGGGATTTTTAATTACAATACAGAGTCTGTGACTCACTGTGTCAAGCATGAGTTGTGTTGCTTTCCAAAATCATGCAAATCATAAATATGCAATGGAAATTGAAAATGGCTGTAACCACAGTTAAACCTGCCCATTGGAGTTTCTACTCCCTCTCCATCTACCACAACTAATTTTGGGTAAAGGAATCATTGACATCTTCAGGAACAAAAACAGAAGTTGCTAGAAAGGCTCAGCAGGTCTGGCAGCATCTGTTAAAGTTTTGGGTCTGGTGACCCTTCCTCAGAACTGATAGTAGCTTGGAAACTGTCAGTTTATGTACAGAAGATAGGGTGGGGAAAGGGGGTAAGAAGTAAGTGATAGGTGCGGATACAGCCCTAAGAGTGAGAAGAACAAATGGACAAAGGAGTAGATAATTATCTGGTTAGGAGAGTTAATGGAGACTGTTTGTGACTGTTAGTGTGTAATGGCAGGCTATGTGATAACAAGGCCTGGTGTGTGGGGTAGGGGGCTAGGACACAGGAGAGTTTAGGCCCTAAAATTATTGAACTCAATATTGAGTCCAGAGGACTGTAGGGTCCCCAAGTGGAAAATGAAGTGTTGTAGCTCCAGCTTGCGCTGAGCTTCGCTGGAACACTGCGGCAAGCCAGAGACAGACATGTTGGCCAGGGAACAGGGTTGTGTGTTGAAGTGGCAGGCAACTGGAACTCAGGGTCTTTTTGGCGGGCAGAACATAGATGTTCTGTGAAGCGGTCACCCAATCTACGCTTCGTTTCCCCAATGTAGAGGAGACCACATTGTGAGCAGCGAATGCAGTAGACTAGATTCTGGGAAGTGCAGGTAAAATGCTGCTTCACCTGGAAGGTACGTTGAGCCCTTGGATATTGTGGAGGGAAGAGGTAAATGGGCAGGTGTTACATCTTCAATGATTGCAGGGCAAGGTGCCGTGCCGCTGTAGTGGGGGTTGTTGTGAGTGAAGGAAGAGTGGATCAGGGTGTCCCAGAGGGAACAATCCCTGCAGAAGGCGGACAAGGGAGGAAAGGGGAATGTGCGTTTGGTGGTGGCATCTCGCTGGAGGTGGTGGAAATGACGGCTGATGATCTTCTGGATGTGGATGCTGGTGGGATGGTAGGTAAGGACAAGGGGAACCCTATCGCTGTTGCAGGAGGGAAGAGACGGGGTGAGGGCGGAAGTGCAAGAGTTGGGTTGGACCCAGTTGAGGGCCTTGTCGACAACGGAGCTGGGGAATCCTCAGTTGAGGAAGAAGGTGGACATTTTGGAGGCTCCCTTTTTGAAGTTGGCCTCATTGGAACATATGCAAGGTTGATGGTGGAACTGAGAGAATGGAATGGAGTCTTTACAGGAAGCAGGGTGCAAGGATGTGTAGTCCGCGTAACTGTGGGAGTCAGTGGATTTATAGTGGATATTAGTGGCCAGGCTATCCCCAGAAATGGAAACAGAGATGTTCAAGAAGGGAAGGGAGGAGTCAGAGATAGACCTGGTATAAGTGAGGGCAGGGTGGAAATTGGGAGCAAAATCAATTAACTTTTCCAATTCTGGATGAGGGAAGCAGCACCAATGATATAATTGATATCATGGAGAAAGAATTGTGGGTTGGGGCTGGAACAAGGAAAGTTCCACGTGCCCCATAAAGAGACAGGCATAACTGGCCCATGGCTACCCCTCGGACCTGAAGAAAATGAGAGGAGTTAAAAGAGAAGTTGTTGAGGGTAAGGACAAGCTCAGTCAAGCGGAGGAAGATGGTGGTGGGTGGGGACAGTTCAGGCCTTTGCTCCAAGAAGAAGCAGAGAGCCCTGAGACCCCCTGGTTAGGGGGAGAGGGGCGCAGGGGGTGGGGGGAGTGTGTAAAGGGATTGCATATCCATGGTGAAGAGGAGGCGACTGGCGCCTGCAAACTGGAAATTCTGAAACTGGCGTAACGTGTCAGAATAATCACCGATGTACATGGGCAGGGACTGGACCAGGGGAGAGAGGGCTGAGTCAAGGTAGGAAGAGCTGAATTCTGTGGGGCAGGAGCAGGCTAAAACAATGAGTCTGCCTGGGCAGTACTGTTTGTGGATTTTCAGAAGGAGTTAGAAGTGAGCTGTGTGCGGCTGGGGAACTATCAGCTTGGGGGCAGTCGGGGGGAGAGGGGTTGTGGGGGGGACGGTTCACCAGATGAAATGAGGTCAGTGACCATAGTTGATACAATGGCCTGGTGTGCCATGGTGCGGTCATCTTCAAATTAGTTGTTGATTGGTTTCTACTGATCGTTGCTGTAATTATACAAACATTGAGTGCTTTCCCACATATTTTAATTTGCTAAAGTCTATATACAGTGAGTAGAGCTCTTGTGGTGGAGCGGTACTGTCCCTAGCACTGAGCCAGGAGGTCCAGCATCAAGTCCAATTGTAAGTGTTCATCAATACACTCTTATTTGCAATGCTCCTGTTATTGGGTGATTTGGACGTTGGGGGATTGTGGGGTGGAAATGACAAGTTTCTATAATCCAGATGCATTTATAATTTCCCATCGTATTTATGTGGCTTGGCTTGTACTGGACACATCAGAATAAGATCCACTGTGTCAAAGGCCCATGTCGAGGCATTTTGTGACCCTTCTTGTTGGATTCCTCCATGCCCCACTGAATGAAGAAGTATGTTAAACTGTAATTTGAGAGTGAGGCGAATACTGACTGTTCACATTATCAAGGACCTATCCTGTTTCTGATATTCCCTACACAGGTTCATTAAAACTGATCATTGGATCCAACCACAGCAACAGTGGTTTGAAGACGCAGAGAAAAAGAAGAGGAACAGATGCACTCAAGTCTGAGCTGCAGCCTGGACAATAGGCTTTGCCAACACAGCTGGCATTTTCCAGGTGCAGGGCGTTATAGACTGTACTCATGTCATGCTAAGAGTGTCATGTCATAAAAATAAAACAAAGAGCTATGGATGCTGAGAGCTGAAACAAACAAAAACAAACATCGCTAGAGAAATTCAGCAGGTCTGGCAGCATCTGTGGGAAAAAAATAGAGCTAGCGTTTTGAATTCAGTGACCCTTCGTCAGGACAGAAGAGCTCAGTTTGCGTGTTTTTCTTTCTGTTTTTGCAATTTCTATTTTATTTTTGTTTGCCATATCAAAAAGGTAGCTGAGTTCATCAATAGAAAAGGTGTCCACCAATGTACATGTCATCTGTGATCATTGGTTCCACATCTCCGAAGCCTGCGCCAGGTACGTTGTGATCTACTATAATGCTTACATCCCAGAGAACCCTCATTTTCCTGCCTTGTCTCAGCCCAGATGTCTTACAAGGACTACTCGTGATGACCGTGAGTGATAAATCCATTACAGAACTTGACTGAGTATGGATGCAATGCAGCCCATGCTTCCACAGGGGTGATGGTGGAGCTCTCTAAAGGTGATGTTCTAGTGCTTAGAATGGTCCCTGCAATACCCTCTAGACCAAGTGTGCTGCATAATCCAAGCATGCTGTGCTCTGCAAAGAGAGGATCTGTTAGACACTGAAGAGCTGGGTAAGCATCAGCAGTCTCCTGAGAAGGAAGATGAGGACGCAGATCAGGAGGAAGACCATCTTCAGCAATGGCAGAGTGCTGTAGGGACAAGTGTAACATACCAGACAAGTTGTTCAAAGTTTTTGGCAAAGATCTGTAGCTTGGGTTGTGGGTGAGGTTGTTGACTTGCTCACTGAGCTGGCTTTTTCTTGTTCAGATGTTTCGTCACCATGCTGGGTGACATTGTCAGTGGAGCCTTTGATGAAGCTGTGTTATTCTACTCCACTTGGAAGTTCTACTGTTTGGTCTGTTATGGTGAATAGTGTCATTTCCAGTTTTAATCTGTATGGGTTTGTATATGGGGTCCAATTCTATGTCTTTGTTGATTGCACTATGGCTGGAGAACCATGCCTCTCGGAATTCCCATGCGTGTCTATGTTTGGCTTGGGCTACTATACAAAAATATATCTATACAAAATCCTTGCTATAAACGGATATCCCCGCAAATTTATCCACAGATGCTGACTAAACAGACAACAACAGGAGGACACAGTACGCCCTAATACACTGGCCACATTGCCATACATCAAGAACATGTCAGAACTGACAACAAGACTCCTAAGACCACTAAGAATCATGGTGGCTCACAAGCCCATAGCCACTCTACGACAAACACTTACAAGTAGTAAAGATCCCATTCCCACAACCAACGTGGTTTACAAAATACCATGCAACAACTGCCACAAACATTACATCGGACAGACAGGAAGGAAACTATCCATCAGAATACATGAACATCAACTAGCAGCAAAACGGCATGACGAACTCTCCTTAATATCGGTACACTAAGTCAATGAAGGCCATCAGTTGAACGGGGACAAGGTAACCATTGTAGCCCAAGCCAAACATAAACACACACGGGAATTCCTAGAGGCATGGTTCTCCACCCGTATTGCAATCAACAAACACAGATTTGGACCCCATATACAAACCCATATAGATCAAAACCAGGAGTGACACTACTCACCATAACAAACCCGACAGTATAAATTCCAAACAGAATAGAACAACATCGCTTCATCAGAGGCTCCACTGATGATGTTACCTAGCATGAGATGAAACTTCTGAACGAGAACAAGCCAGCTTGGTGAGCAAGTCAACAACCTCATACCACACAGGACTAAATAACACCCAGTTAAAACAGATCTGAGCTGGGTGCTTTGTTGCTGGTCAAAACGCAAGCTTCCCCAGTCTGATCCCAGAAGCCAATGTGAATTTTATTTGGTATTTTTTTCAGTTTTGCCGTTGTTGAATAAAAGTTTAAGTTTTCAACTGTATGAAGGATTTAGAGTCATAGAGATGTATACAGCACGGAAACAAACTCTTCAGTCCAACTTGTCCATGCCAACCCGCTATCCTAAATTAATCTAATCCCATTTGCCAACATTTCGCCCTTATCCCTCTAAACCCTTTCTGTTCATGTGCTTATCCAGATTTGCAATGTGATGCTACCAGATTGAACAATGAGAAGATATTATGCCACATTGGGCATTAGGGAAAGAGTAACATCCCCCTAGGTAGCTTTATAAGAGATGCAGTTACAATGATTGCAAATCAAACAGCTAATGATGTAAAATAACAAGACATTTACAAATGTGTACTTGTATCTACAATGAAGTTTCAGCCACACTACTTATGTGCCCTCAGAAGCCTTTTTATTAGCATTCCCCTCCCACAACATACACTGTAAAAGGCAGCTTCAGGTTGGCAGCACTTGACCTGGTGCACAGCTGGGCTTTATGGAACAAGGGGACTGCCATAGAGAAGTGGTGCATAGCTAATGAGGCGAGTTATGGACAGTAATGTGAGAAAATGTGCTTAGACTGACGGAGAGAAACCCTTCATGAAACTCTCCAAAATTTTCACACTTGATTACTGGTAAAATTCAGTCCGTAAGCTCAGAATTTACAGAAGCAGCGGATGTATCTGTAGCATCTGCTATTTTTCTACTGTAGCAGTTCCAAAAATTCAGTGTTAATAACATTTACTATTACTTATGCCACTCCATAATTAGAGTTGCTCTGCCATTATTCCTCACCAAGAACAGCTGAAGGTAATTTTCATATCTCTATTCATATGTGTGGAGGGGGCAGCATTTATGCAACAGTGGGAGAGTGGAGTGTTGGGGGAGAAAGGGTGTTGATAGAGCAGATTAAGTGATTGGAATTTGAGAATTGCAGAACATGGTGTGTCTAACTGCCAGAATAGGAACAACAGACTGTCCCACTGGAGCAGGGGAAGAGGTGCGGGGACATGGTGACAGAGAATGTAGCAAGTAAAGCTAAAAGAAAGGGAAGGAGTGGGAGTTGGTGCACAATCTGAAGGTGTTGAACTCAATATTTAGTCCAGAAAGTTGTAAAGTGCCTAGTTTGAAGATGAGATGTTGTTCCTCCAGTTTGCTCTGTCATTTGCTGGACATTGCAGCGTGACAAGGACAGACAAGTAGGCATGTGAGCAGGAGTAACGGGAGGGGATGGGTATCAGGTATCAAGGTATGCAAGTTCCAGCAACTTTTGAACTCCAACACTTGTTCTGTGCTGCTCTCCCCTCACTACCTCTCGGACATCATCCCTTCCCATCACTCAGAACCTTACTGTCCCTTAGCACCCACCCCTTCCCAGCCCTCAGATGCCATTCTTTTCTGTCCCCTTGTCCAGACCCTGTCCACCTACATCCATGATTCCTCTGATGCCCTCTGCTATATTGACAATTTCCAGTTCCCTGGCCCCCAACTGCCTCCTCTTCACCATGGATGCCCAATCCCTCTATAACTTGAACATTTACAAGCAATAGTCATACGGATGGTTGTGTCGGGGGAAACATAAGGTCAATGGGTAGAATTCAGACCAGCATCGAAGGGCATGAACGGTGATGGGAGTTGAGGGACATGAACGTGGTAATTGACTATAACCATCACTGGGGTCTCCACAGGGAGAGCAATCATTGCATCGCCCTTTTCATATGCATTCGGATTGAGGGTGCTTCGGGGTTAGATGCTGGTCAAAGGCGATTTGCTACATGCCATTGATGCTTGTAAATTGAACTTGAGCAGCTCAGTAATGTTGAAGTTAGCAGCAATGATGATACAAAAGGTTAATGCTTGCTTAAGGGGAATCAGGTTCTGTGTGAGGCACAGAAGCCTGAGTCCTCGTCTATTCTGTGATGACTATCTGTGCTGAATGCAGTGTGAAGCTCAGTACTTCAGTGAGGGTGAAGGATTTGGAGGATGGCATTATGCTGCAGGCAGACATCTCTTGCTGACATGTGCTGGTTTCATCAGCAGCTTAATGCACATGCTGAGGCAGAATGACTATGTCAAATACAGGCATACCCACCGTTACCTGCATCCAGCATGTCTCAGTCTGTGGGGAATCATGTTCAGCTGTCTTCTGGAGGATGTGCTGTCAATTGCTGCTCTGAGATTAAAGAATCTTGTTTGCTCCTTCTGTGCCCAGTTTAGATCCTTTCTACTAAGAATGATGGGCCCCACTGTTGGTTGGGTGTTGGTCAGGAGCAGGGTCAACAGCAATCCCAGGAGAAGCACCAGCCTATTTTGGAAGACAATAGCAGGCAGCTGAGGGAGAGGTCTTTGATGCGGTGCCCTTCAGATTGCATGGAATGCATAGGAGGCCCAGACATTTCTGGCTCTGACTCCATTTCCAGGGCATGAATGAGGTACAGTGTCAATCCAGGCTCTATTTGTTCCCAGACACAGTGACGGAACTGAGCTGAATGCTGGGGAAAGACCTCAGTGGCCCAGGACTGAGAAGCCATCCTGTTCCTCCAGTTGTGGTGGTCACTGTGATGCTGAACCTCTGCATAACTGGCTTGTCCCAGGGAGTAATGGGAGATTTGTGTGGGCATCTCTCATTGGTGCACTGACAAATGCACCTGGACAGTGACCGGTGCATACCACATCGATTAGTTTTAGCTTCAAAAAAAACTTCATTGATTAGTAAGTTTCAAAAATCCATTTTCCCGCTCTCTCTCTCTCTGTCTCTCTCTCTCTCCCCCCCCAGGCCTCCACCTTTCACTCACTCACTCAGTATCTGGTGTAAATTCTCAGTGCCTTTCTCCAGTAAGGCCCCAGCATTTTATCACCTTGCCTGAACTCTTTGCATCGCTTTGAGGTGTTTTTTTTCCCCACATACACTATATTCAAACATGAACTAAAGCCATTGCCTCGCGCACAAGTTTGATCTCTTTTTCTTGATGCCTCCTTCTCCTTACCCTTCAGTCAAACACAGTGAACACAGAAAGGCCCTGGTTCTTAATCATTCTCATTAAACTGTATCCCTTGATTGATATCTTGGCCCCATTTTTCCTGTTTGCCATTCTGTTGATTTATTTTTGGGCCAGTCTTTTATTTTACTTCTCTGATTATTTTGGGCAGAACCTTTGAAAACTTTCTCACCAAACTCTGGTTGAGAAACCCTGTTGTAGAGCACCATCCAAACCTGTTTTTAATATAACTCTTATCCCCATTTGTTTCACAATTGTCTACTTCTGAAGACTGCACTGCAAACCTTGTGGCACAATATTTAGTTTTCATTTCCTGACATGAACTTTGAAATCAAAGTAATAGTTTACCATTCATTTTGCTTAATTTTATAATGCTTAACCACAGAAAAAAAAGTGCTCCCTTTACATATGGACAAAATTTCATCCAGCTGGTATAAAGGCAGAGGGGTCATTAATAACTGAGGAGCTTGTATACTATCATGATTAGTATATCAAACTACCCAAACAAACATCCCTTCTGGATTCAGTACTCCAAATATGACCAGGGTGGATAATGTCAAAGAACACATAGCTGGCTGCCACCTGTAGTCTCAAATCTCCATAATTGATTTGACTTCATTAGAAGTAATGTATGTTGAGTGATTTCGAACTTTTGCCCAAAATGGGTGTGAAGTTGGCGCAGCCCGTTTTGGTAGGCCTGAGTGTTTCTTTGCCTTAAGCCTAAGCAACAGATCTATGATCAGGCTTTTGATTGAGTCTTGACAGAAAGATCACCACAACGGCAGGTAGTCCCATGGCTAAGTTGAAAGATTGCAATAAAAGGGAGAGGTATGCTCAAGGATTGTGGTGACATGGGACCCATCTAGCAGCTTGCAATGGTCTTATTGTGTATGCAAGAGAACATCCCAGCCCCCTCTGGTCTCACAAAGACTTCCCATCAAAAAGAAAAACCCCAGGCTGTTTTTGAAGAGACCTCCAGTAGTTTTAAGCTGCTCATTGCTTGGCGTAAATAGATGGAGCAAGTGCTGTGTACAAACCATCCAATTGTTCCTGAAAATTATAAACAGAGTCTGATCTCCATCTGTTTCTGGGTGGGTGTAACAATTGCATCAAACGGGTCTTTAACATCCAAGGAGTGCTCAAGATCATCCACACCCCCTCCCTGCACCCACCACCTCTCTCTCTCCAACTTACTAAGCATCCCCAACCAACTTTTCGCTTCCAGACACCTTTAATTGAGTAAGTATTGGGCAGGTGGCAGTCAGAAATCATGCCCCCCACTCCTTGATTTTAACATGCGTTTGAACGATATCTACATGAAAGAAACATTATAATTTTTATTAAGTAGCTCAGGACATGAATCTACACATGTAACAGTCTGGGAGACTTCCTGAGGATTCTTTAGAAAATGCCATAAAATGCACCACCAACTAACATCGCAAGCTGTAATTACAAGGCACTTAAATACAGCACACTCCAGAAAATGTGTTATTTTCACTGTTCCATTCCACTTCCTGAATTCATTCATTTTAAGCAGAGCTAAAACTAAAACAATTAAGTTTAAAAATCCTGTATTGGAGTTGTGATTAGTTCATAATTTTCATTTTCAGAGCTATTGTACAATTTTCAATAGGATGTTGCATTGTAATTGAGATTCTTTTTTGCATTTGTTCAATGACGCTCTTCTGAAGTACCTTGGGATTTTTCATTACATTAAAGACCTGCTATAAGTGAAAGATGTTGTTCTTTGGGTGATAATGCAAAATGATAGTTTGTGCTATAATATTGATTTGTTGTTTGTCTTACACACTGCCCAGCTGTGTTTATGATTGCAGAAAAAAAGTTGTATGATATGTCAAACATAGTGTTTAACCACTCTTGTCCATTTTATGTTCCTGCCCAAGATGATTTTACCCCTATTGCTTTATACATGTCATTCAAAATACAAGATTCTGCTGCTATGATGTAGCTATATCTGTGTCCTTACTGGAACACAGACTTGATTTATTTGTAGACTGATTCATATTAGAAAGGTTGACTTCTTTTTCCTATTATTTTCAAAGCATGTCATACAGGGAATGTTCAAATAAAGACACGATATATGTTATTTTAAATTTGCTAACAGATCTTTTCTAGTATTTGAGAAGCACTTTAGAAAAGAAAATGAATCTACCCAAGAACATATGCAATAGGAACAATAGAAGGCCATTCAGCCCCTTACTCCTGCCCAACCATTTGATAAGGTCACGGCTGATTTGATTGTGGCCTTAACTCCACTTTTCAGCCTCTCACGTTATATTGTTTGACTCTCTTGCTAGCTAAATATGTATCTAACTCTGCCTTGAAAATATTCAATGACTCAACTGCCTGCATTTTCTAGTACTTAGAACTCCACAGATTCATGATCCTCTGAGAGAAAGTATTCTCCTCTTACCATCTTAAATGGGAGACTCATTTAAAAACTCTGCCTCTTAGTTCTCTTAATTGCGCGTATTTAACAAGAAGCAATTTTAGGGACTAACATCTCATAATTAGAGGATGAATGAAAGATACTAGATCCAAATTTGGTTCAGGTCACTTTTCAGAAATCTCTGACAATTGCTTGTACTGGTGTTTTCACCTTGCATATACCAGTAATGTACTGGTGGAACTTTGTCCTGATTTTCATTCTTCAAAGGGCGATACATGTTTTCCACTTTGCCAATCAGCTGCCAACGTTAAATAAGTCCTGGTCTTCAATTTGATGGGGATCTTGTTGCGGACGGAATGTGTTGCTAATCAATGTATTCTGCTGCCCAACAATCCTTATGTGACAAATTTAGATAGACAGTTCCCATTATAAATATGGGAATAGGAACTTACAATGGATATGAGACCATAGACGATATAAAATAGGAACAGGAGTAGGCCATTCAACCCCTCTACCCTTCTTCACCAATTAACAGGGTCATGGCAGATCCGACATTCACCACATCCTCTTTCCCCTTAATCTTTGATTCCCCAACCCATCAAGAATCTATCTCAGCCTTAAATATGCATTAGGACCCTGCCCCCACAGCCCTCTGTGGTAGGAGTTCCAAAGACTCACAACTCTTTGAGAAGAAATTCCTTTTTATTTCAATCTTAAATTGACTCCCCTTTATTCTGAACCTATGCCCTCTGCTTAGAGGCTCCCCCATGAGAGGAAACATCCTCTCAGCATTTACCCTGTCAAGCCCCTTAAGAATCTTATATGTTTCAATGAGATCGCCTCTCATTCTTCTAAATTCTAGTGAGTAGAGTCCAACTTGTTTGGTATTTGCTCATAAGACAATCCCTCCATACTGAGGATCATCCTAGTGAACCTTCTCCGAACTGTCTCCAATGAAATTATATCTTTCCTTGAATAAGGGGTCCAAAACTGCTCACAATTTCCCACATCATTCTCCACTTGCCAACATTTTGATAGTTTTAAGTTATTTGTCAATATCTATTCATAAACTGTGTTGTATCCCTCTTGAAACCTTTCCACCTATTTTTATGTTGTCTGCAAATTTGGCTACAGTTCATTCATTTCCTTCCTCCAAGTCATTAATATATATATTGTAAACTGTTGTGATCCCAGCACTGCTACCTGTGGAAGCCTACTAGTCACAGATCAGCAATCTGAAAAAGAAGTCCTTACCCCACATGCTGTTTCCTACCCATTAGCCAATTCTATATCCACAGTGATATACTGCCTCCGAAATCATGGGCTCTTATCCTATGACTTAACCTTTTGTGAGGAATCCTGTCGAATGCCTTCTTGAAGTCCAAATGCAACACATCGGTGTTTACTGAGAAGGATATGGAAGATAGAGAACATGGAGAAATAAATAGTGACATCATGAAAAATGTCCATATAACAGAGAAGGAGGTGCTGGACATCTTAAAACACATAAAGGTGGATAAATCCCCAAGACCTGATCAGGTGTATCCTGGAACTCTCTGGGAAACTAGGGAAGAGATTGCTGGGCCTGTTGCTGAGATGTTTGTATCATCATTAGCCACAGGCGAGATGCCAGAATACTGAAGGTTGGCTAACGTGGTGCCACTATTTAAGAAAGGTGGTAAGGAAAAGCCAGGGAACTATAGACCGGCGAGCCTGACATCAGTGGTGGGAAAGTTGTTGGAGGGAATCCTGAGGGACAGGATTTACTTGTGTTTGGAATGGCAAGGACTGATTAGGGCTTTTTGTGTGGGAAATTGTGTCTCACTAACTTGATTGAGTTTTTTGAAGAAGTAACGAAGAGGATTGATGAGGGCAGAGCAGTGATGTGATCTATATGGACTTCAGTAAGGCATTCAACAAGGTTCCTCATGGTAGACTTGTTAGCAAGGTTAGATCCCATGGAATAGAGGGAGAACTAGCTATTTGGATACAGAACTGGCTCAAAGGTTGAAGACAGAGGGTAGTGGTGGAGGGTTGCATTCCAGACTGGAGGCCTGTGACTTGTGGTGTGCCACAAGGATCAGTGCTGGGTCCACTGCTTTTCGTCATATATATCAATGATTTGAATGTGAATGTAGGAGGTATGTTTAGTAAGTTGCAGATGACACCAAAATTGGAGATGTAGTGCACAGCAAAGAAGGTTACCTCAGAGAACAATGGGATCTTGATCAGATGGGCCAATGGGCTGATGAGTGGTAGTTGGATTTGAATTTAGTGCTGCATTTTGGAAAGGCAAATCAGGACAGGACTTATACACCTAATGGTAAGGTCCTGGGGAGTGTTGCTGAACAAAGAGACTTTGGAGTGCAGGTTAATAGTTCCTTGAAAGTGGTGTCACAGGTAGATAGGATAATGTAGGTGGTGTTTTGGGGTATGCTTGCCTTTATTGGTCAGTACATTGAGTATAGGAGTTGGGAGGTCATGTTGCGGCTGCACAGGACATTGGTTAGGCCACTATTGGAATAATGTGTGCAATTCCTGTCTCCCTGCTATAGGAAGGATTTGCAATCACAAGATACCAGGTTAAAGTCCCACATGTTTATTTGAAAACACAAGCTTTCATAGCCTTGCTCTTCTTCAGGTGTTATTGAGAGAGGTAGTATCAGACACAAACTTTACAAGTAAAAGTTCAAAGGGTCACACTATTGATGAGGATGTACTAAACAAACCGTAGATGTTGTTGAATCTTTAGTCAGTTAGAAGGTTTTAATTGATTAATATGTATATGTAAATCCCCAAATTCCTTTGAAGTCAGTGTAAAGAAGAGGTGCCATTTTAGGTCAGACAATGCATGTAAGGTGTGAGGCCTTGTCTAGAATCTATTTACGCTTTAGGATGTGTGTGTATGTTTGTGTGTGTGTGTTGCGGGGAGTGTGTGTGTTGTGTTTGAGGGAGACAGAGTGTATGTTGTAGTGAAGAATGGTTTGAATTTATATTCTATCTTTCATGACATCAAGTCACAAGGTCCATGGGGTGGCACGGTGGCTCAGTGGTTAGCACTGCTGCCTCACATCATCAGGGACCCATGTCCAAGTCTGCCCTTAGGCGACTGTCTCTGTAGAGTTTGCACATTTTCTGCAGGTCTGTGTGGGTTTCCTCCCACAGTCATAAAAATGTGCAGGCTAGGTGGATTGGGCATGCTAAATTGCCCATAGTGTCCAGAAATGTGTAGGTTAGGTGGATTAGCCATGGGGAATAAAGGGATTGGGTGGGTCTGGGTGGGATGTTGTTCAAAGGGTTGGTGTGGACTTGATGGGTCAAATGGCCTGCTTCCACACAAGAGGGATTCCATGGTGTCGTTACAAAGCATTTTACAGTCTTTGGAGTGCAATCACTATTGTTATGGGGGAAGATAAATAATATAGATATATGTTGAATTTAATTTTGCTGCAAAATATACTGTTTCTTGACTTTGTTGAAACAATGGACAATAGAATATCATATAAACAGATTTCAAGCTTTAAGATGGGACTTTTTCAGAGATAAGGTAACTTCTTCCAGCCTCACTCAGTGTTTGTCATTCTTTTAGATTAGGGAAAGCTCATTACATTCTGTGTGTTAGAGAGTCAACAGAATACAAGTGTAAATAGGAATGCATTTAAGTCTGTCTATTGGTTTAATTACAGTCAAGAGATGCCACAGTAATCACTTAAATGGAATGCTATGTGATATTTTAGGGTCATTTTGAGTGCTGTTAGGGTTACCACGTTCCATTTTATTCCGGCAGTCCAAGGTAGGATTTCAGTTAAATCTAGAGTACTGCTCCAATCAACTCAGTGAAATGGTGCTGTGAAATCTATAATCCCTCCAGGATGGCTTCAATACCTCCGCCTACACAGCATGACTTTTAAATTTGAACACAGCCTTTTATGTAAACACATTAACCAAAAGCAAAATGAAGTGTAGTCATGTGATAAATCTTCTGTTCTAAAAATGCAGCTCCTAAAGAGCTAAGGTTCAACTGATCAAATTAATGAGGAAAAGAATCATTGCAAGATCTGACTCCAGGCTTTATGGTGAAGGTTCCAAGATGACATGTGATTGTCAAGCACATTTAGAGTTATGCTGGGTGACTTTCTATTTAATGAGTAGACTTGTACTTTGCTACTGAAATCTTATGACCCGCTAATGACTAAAATCCTCTCATTTGTGAGAAGTTAGCTGAGTTCCAAAAAACTTCATTATTGTCATTGCATCCCAGTGCAACAAAACCAGAGTTTACATAAACATGTTATTAATTGTCCTCTAATTGTTTTGACTGTATTACACACAAAATCTAATTTTTTAAAAATAAGGATGATTGCAGCATTCATCTCATTATGCTTGATGGGATTTCATAGTCTGTGTGGGGAAGCCCCAACTGAGAGCATAAAATTCCACTCTGCTATTTAAAACAATTTACGTGATATCCCACTGTCTGCTGTTTCAACAAAGGCATTAAATCAGTTTATTTTATAACACTAGTTAGATGTCAAATTGGCTGTAGCAAAAACATCATAAAGTTCAGAGTTGTTTAAAAGGAAGTTGGGCTCATCAGTTATCCAGGAGTGATGATATTACCTTCATCTGTATTTTCTTAAGCACTTTCTTCTTCTTCAATTCTCTGCCTGAAAGCAGGTCCTTGCTGATTATTCAGCCAAATCCTAACAAAGGACAATTTCTTTCTATTGCACACATACAGGGAGGCAGCTGACCATGAGTTTACCTCCACAGAGTGGGGACAGAATCCCAGGTATTTTCTGACCAACACGGAGAGATTATAGACATATATAGAGTAATTGCACACCTCTGGAACAAGTGGAGTTTGAATCTAGGTCTCCTGGTTCAGAGGCAGGGTCACAACCACTGTACCACAAGAGCACTTAAGAACTGAATCCCTTGATGCTGATATTAGTCTGGTCCATATCTTAGCCGTCATGCAAACTGGGCCCTCTACACAATGTGAAACTACAATCGAAGTGATGTAACAAGTATTGGAATGCACAACCAACCCATAGCATATACCCCATTTAAGTGGATTAATCCCCAGTTTAGGAAACAGTGTGTGAATGTTATTTTCTGACCAGTTGGATTGTACGCTTTATCACATTTAAATGCCAAACTAAAATGACATGCAAATTTTTAAAATCTATATATGAGTTCTGAGTTATATTCTGAGTCTTGGATTTATAAGATCATGAATTCAAATAAACATTATATAATTGCCCATACAAGAAGGCTGCTGAATGTTGAATCTGAAGAAGTCCCATGCTCAGCTATTGCAATAAAGGAATCATTAAGCGCTACAGAGGTTTTACAATGAGAAGAAATAAAAATTATATTGACATTCAGAAAGGCTGACAACTTTGATACAGATAAATGAGTTTAACATCTTTAACAATCAAAATAATGTTCACTATGTTGAGATATAGCTTTGTAGAGTAACTACATGAAATTCCTTAATAAGAAACAGCCAATATTGATATAAGGGAAAGAACTTTTGCCTGACAAATCACATCAGTATGTTTAAAGAAGCTGAACTCACTATGATTGAGGTTATGTGGACTGTCAGAAAACTTTGACAAAGTTCTGCATGAAAGATTTCTGCTACATGAAAATCTTTGGAAATCTAGTGCAATACATGCAATTCAATATGAAGTTAATTAAAAAAAGGAAGAAGAGACCCATTTAAGACATTAAATGTAGAACAGCATCAATAGAGCTAAGAACTTAAATTTTCATCATTAACGATCCATAGCAATGATTTAGATCTTGAAGTCAAATATAAGCTTGTCAAATCTGAAGACTGCACCAAAATGGGACTACTAACAGTAAGGGAATATGACCACAGATTTCGAAAAGGATTTTGGTCAGTTAAGCAATTGGGATGATAACTGAAATAGATAAAATCAAACAGGATGAAAAAATTTGCAACACAAGTATGAAATAGATGACAAAATAATTAACGCAGGAACATGGGAGGAATAATAATTATCACTACCAACGCTTAGACAACATTGAGAGTATAAAGTTACATAGTCCAAACTGTAAAGCATAAGTTCATGGAAGTTATGCTAGTGATTTACATCGCATGATATTTTGAGTACTATATGCTGTTGATATCGGATTGCCATGCAGCGAGATTGATTTCAAATGTGAAATAGATAAGCTGTAAACAAATGTTCCAAAAATTCTCACTCTTATCTAGAGAAGTAGGTAAAGACATGCCTCTTCAAGCTGTATGAAATATTAAATAGGTATGAGTAAGGTAAACCTGGAACAATAAGACTAGAGGTTGTCAATTTGTATCATTACAGAATGAACATGAATCAATGAATTTAATATTGTGATTTATGGGCTAATGGACATAACGAAAATATTGTGGATATTACATGCAACTGATTAATTGGTGGCCAAATCAAGGCACAAAGTAATATCAGCTCCCAAGATATTTTGCTTCAACAAACTAACTTTACAGAGTTTATTAAAAAAAACAAAAGTTTCAAACACTATTAGCTGTACTGGTAGGATCATATTAACATGGACATAGTCATATGAACTATAAATGAGAAACAAACTCTTTACCAATATATTATGAAAGCAATACTCAATAAGGTCAGTTTAAATATTGCTTATTTTGATTTTCCCTTTTTATTTTCAGTTGATTGCAATGAATGTTAGGAATAAAGAAGCAGATAATACTGTATAGATACATTTAAAGATGAGCTAATTGAATTATGGGCTAGAAGAATAAGTAACATGGTGACATTCAATACTCTCTGAAGAACAATGGTTCAACCATGACTAGTGCAATGGCAAAGTCATGGCGTGGAAGATGGTAAGTTTATTAGAATAGCATACATCAATAGTAACAGAAATATGGTTGACTCTTAACTGTCTTTTAAAATTATCTATCAGGACACTAAGGTGTATCAAACTGATACAAAGTCAAAAACAGAGGAATGATACTGGATGAACCATCTGGCTTTGACCTTTGTGTGGCAGAAAGTCCCACAAGCTCACCACTCTCTGCATGAATAAATGTATCCTCATCTCAGTACTAAATGGCCTACCATGTGTCTTTAGACTGTGACCCTCTGGTTTTGGACTCCTTGGTCATTGGGAACATCCTTCATGCATTTAACTTGTTTAATATTGTTAGAATTTTACTGGCTTCTATGAGATTCCCTCTCGCTCCTGTAAACTCCACTGAATAAACTCTAAACTGATCCAGTCTCTTCATAGGTTGGTCCTGCCATCCCAAGAAATCGGTCTTGTAAACCTTTGTTCAATCCTTCCATAGCCAGAACATCTTTCCTCAGATAAGGAGACCAAAACTGAACACAATACTCTAGGTGTGATCTCATCCAGGCTCTGTAGAGTTGTAGCAAGGGAACACTGCTCCTGTACTCAAAACCTCTCACTATGAATGCTACAACATGCTATTTACTTTCCTCGCTACCTGTTGCATCAGAATGCTTACTTTCGGTGTTAACTTTTCAGGTCCAGTGACCTTTCCTCAGAACAGCGGGAGGGTCACTGAACCCAAAAGCCTAACTCGGATTCCTTTCCACAGATGCTGCCAGACCTGCTGAGCTTTGCCAGCAACTTCTGTCTTGTTTCTGATTTCCAGCATCTGCAGTTCTTTTGGTTATTATTCACTTTCAGTGGATGATGCACAAGGACATCCAGGTCTTGTTGCACCTCCCCCTTTCCAAATCTGTCCCAATTCATGAATTAATGGTTCACAATTAAACAAACAGGAGGCGGAGGCTCCACAAATATCCCTATCAATCTACAGTCGATCAAGAGCAAAGTGATAAAAGGGATTGACGAGAGTGCTACCAAGTAGTATTTGCAAAGGAATAAACTGTTCATTGAAGCTCCCTTTAGGTTATGATAGGGTCAGTGATTGCAGCCTTGGTTCAAATATAGATAAAACAGCTGAAATCCAGAGGAGAAGTGAGAATGACTGCCCTTGAGCTCAAGGCTGCATTTCACTGAGTTTGGCATCAAGGAACCCTAATGAAATTGAAGTCAATGAGAATAGGGAGAAAGCTCTCCACTGATTGGAGTCAAACCTTGTATAAAGAAAAATATTTATGGTTGCTGGAGGTCAATCAGCTCAAGGAAATCATTGTTTGATGAGTTCCTCAGGGCAGTGTCCTAGTCTTAACCAAATTCAGCTGCTTCATCAATGGCCTTTTTTCCATTCTCAGAAGTGGGGATGTTTGGTAATAATTGCACAACATTCAGCACCATTAGTGGCTCCTCAAATACTGAAGTAGTCTGTGTCCACATGCAGCAGGATCTGGACAACATCAAGACTTTGGTTAATAGGTGACGACAAACATTCTTGTTACACGAGTGCCAAGCGATGACCATTTCTAACAAAAGAGAATCTAAATATTCTCCCTTGACGTTCAATGGCCCTGTCAATTGCTGAATCACCCAATATTAACATTCTGGATATATGATTGACCAGAAGCAGCACTGACCCATAACCATACTAGTCTGAAAACACCTGATCTTGTCTGCTCTCATGAAGCTAAGCAGACTCAGGTCTGGTTAGTACTTGGATGGGAGACTGCCTGGGAATACCTGGTTCAGTAGCCTTGTAGGCTTTTAGCCTTTCTGCTCCTATGATGCTGCTTGGCCTGCTGTGTTCATCCAGCTCTGCACCTTGTTGAATTGTATAAATACTTTGGCTGTAAGAGTTAGGAATTCTGTGGTGAATAACTCACCTCCTGTGCCCTCAATGGCTATCCATCTTCCAAAAAACACAGGTCAAAACCATATTGAAATTTGCATCACTTGTCTAAATGGGTGCAGCTCCAATAAAGCTTGAAAAGCCTGACACCATCAAGGACAAAGCAGCCCCCTTGATTGTCACTCCATCCACCACCTTGAACATTCACTCCCTTCACCACTGACGCACAGTCGCAGCAGTGTGTACCATCTACAAGATGCATTGCAGTAACTCAGCAAGTATTCTCTCACAGTACTTTACAAACCTGCACCTTTACAGCCAGTAATGGCAAGAGCAGCAGATGCCAACTTGCAGTTCCCCTCCAAGCCACGCACCATCCTGACTTGGAACTACATCACTGTTCTTTCTCTATTCCTGGGTACAAAATCCTGGAACCCATTCCCTTTGCTGCAATCACAATGCACAATCAGAAAAACAACTTACCATCACTCATGGCAAGTAAGGATGGGCAATAAACCTTGGTCTTTTCAACAATGTCACAGATTGTGAACAAAGTATAAAAATATCTGGAGTTTTGTCTCATCAACCTTTGCAGAATGCAGGAATAAAGCTAAATTCAGAGAATCACATAACCCTAAAAGCTGAGTATTGTTGAGCTAAATGCAGTATGAATGCTAAAGGCACAGATTCTATCCCTTGTCTATCTGTGGTAATTCATTTACATCTATTTTCTTGCTTTGCCCCATGACTGATGTAGAGTGTTGCCCATCAAGTTTTACTTGTCTCTCCAGTAGAGGAAGACGCCTATGGTCCTCATAAACTGTGACTGATTATCTTTCCTTATAACAGAAGGAGGATATTCAAGCCCATTTTACCTGTGCCAGATCTTTGAAAGAATTGTCCCATTAGTTTTACTCACTGTTTCCCTAGCACCCAGCAAGTTATTTATTTTCAACCATAAATCTGCAAATTCCTTTTCAAAGTTACCTTGAATCTGTTTCTAACACTCATTTAAACAATGCATTGTAAATCAGAACAGGTTATTGTGCAACAGAACAGCTCTGCTTTTCTCTGATTCTTTTGCCAATTGCCTTAAATCTGTTATTTGTTTACCAACCCTTCTACCAATGCAAACAGTTTCTTGTTCCTTATACTCTAACAAAATCCTGTATGTCAAAAATACTTCACAGAACTTGATGACAAAATTCTAATGAAAATAGTAATTCAGTTCATTCATTTGTTACTTTTGCTTTCAGGATTTTTGCAACAGAAAGAATAGAGTATTTCTCTTTGGCAATCTTGACTATATATCTCCTCCCAGGAGCACCAGAAGCAAATGATCAAATTATTAATCCATTTTTGTCCTGACAAATGGAATACACCCCACTTGCCTGTGACTGAAACCTCCATACAGGAGTTAGCCGGCACCGCATACATCCACCTTAAACATTCACTTCCTCTTTCCTTAGCAACTCCTTTAACAACACCTTTCAAACTCACATCATGGCCTTGGACTGCACCAATGCCAAAAACAATTCTCCACCACCTTCCTGAGTTCAACCAGAGATGGCTCACTAATTCTGGACTTACCAGTAATGTCCAGTTTCCATGAATAAACAAAATAGTAAATTGTTATTTGTCGGATTTATTGTGCATAAATTGGCTGCCTTGTTTGCCTTCCAACCTACAGTGCTTCAATATCAAACCAGTGATTATAACTATCATGGGACACCCCAAAGACAGGACAAGTTACAACATCAAGATAAATTCCCCCTCTTTGTAGTGTATTCACCAATTATTATAATCCAAGTAGTCGTCTTCAGTTGCACTAAGATAATTAGCTGACATACGCATGTAGAAATATATAAAAGCTCCACATTTTAGTACAGTACTGGCATAAAGAACATTAAATATTTGAAGTCAGAGGTGTTCCCTTATTAACATTTCAGTTGTGACAATTGTTAGATAAATTTTGGGTCAATATGTCAATCTTTGAAACAGGGTTTGGAAGCAAATTTTCAGTTTAGAATCAAAGAATCCCTTCAGTGTGGAAGCAGGCCCTTCGGCCCATCAGGTCCAGACCACCCCTCCAAACAGCATCCCACCTAGACCCAGTTCCCTAATTTTCCATGTCTAACCTAAACATCCCTGGACACTATGGGCAATTTAGCATGGCCAATCCACCTAGCCTGCACATCTTTGGACTGTGGGAGGAAACCGGAGCAAACCCATGCAGACACGGGGAGAATGTGCAAACTCCACACAGTGACCCAAGGCTGGAATTGAACCCAGGTCCCTGGCACTATGAGGCAGCAGTGCTAACTGCTGCGCCACCGTGCCACCCAATTTAATTAGTAAATTTATAATGGCAAGGAATAATTCCATTTATTACAGTTTTGCGTAAGCTGTGATGCAGATATTTCCTCACCATGCTGTATTGTTAGGAATCCTTTTGTAGAAAAGGTAGAATAGGCTAGTAACTTTAAAAGAACTCTTCATCAAACCCCATTTACTAAACTAACAAATAATATGTTTCAGATGCTGAATTGCCATTCTGAAACAGTACAAAACATCACTTTTCAACTCAAGACCAAGTGTGTGCTGCACATCTTTCCATATATTTAACTTCAAACTCACACAAAAACTCTCCTAAAAAAAAGCCACAGAATAAAATCATCCAACATGCTGGTGATATGATAGAATTAGTTGCCAAGATGGATCCTTAAATTCTCATAAACAAGTCAAATGATGGTCTCTTTCTTTATTCAGTATGCAGCAGTCATTTATTGCCTTGTAAATGCTGCATCACTGAAGTACATAGCTTAGTTTTATTGCAGTGAAAATAGAATACATTGAACATGCTCACTGGCTCAGCATAAAAAAGCTTTCTTAAACAGCACAAGTTACACGGGACAAATGAGAAAAGTAGATCTGAAGTATGGTATGGTTTCATAAATTTATACACACTTCTGAAATAACTCCTTGCACAATAATCTCTAGTATTAACTTGTACTCAAATCAAATTAAATCTTCTTTGCAACTGTCACTGCAGTTCACTTTGAGATAGAGTTGTGTCACACATTCAAAGCTGCAGCTACAGTCTAAAACTGTAAGCTACTTAAGTGCTCAGCAAGGAATTGCTTGGGCCATCATAGTTAAACCAGAATGGCATCTGTTACCTATTAAACATTAGGCTTAACTTTCTGCCAGGATTATCCCAGCATTGGTTAACTTAACTCCATTCAGCTGCTCGTAAAATTGAAATGCATGCAGTGTACTAGTTACTATTCTAGGTAAACAATCAAGAGGACAGTATTAATAACCAAAAAAAAGGTAAGTTCAAATGTAATAATAAAAGAGTTTGTATTGTTGAAAAGTATAAACTTGGAAATAAAAAAAGCATCAGTAAAATCAAAGTTACTTGATTAGAAACACACAGTTATCTCACTTTAAGGAAGGAAACATGCTTTCCACGTTCAATCTTGACTGCCCTCTCAAATAGCCTAATAAGCTTCTCTGTGGTATCAACCTGCTACAGACTAGAAGACACATTGCAATCTTCTCAGGGCAGTCATCGGTGGGCAATAAGTGCCCTTGTTGTCAGGAACATTCACAGCCCAAGAATGAATTTAAGAAAACCACTACAAGAAGGAAGTAAATTATTGCTAATACTGCAATAATTGAAGAGAAGGACACTTTATGAAATCACCTTCGTTAATTTCATGATGTCATTGACACCTGAAGAAACATCTTCTTCAGTATAACTGGGGCCAAAGTGACAGGGTTGAATCTTACTTTTTTTTGGCTGAGTCCAAATTTTTCAGAGGGATTTTCATTATAAGGCTCATGGGTTTTCTTGCATTATCTCACCAAACTCACTGCATTAATTACTTCTAATGTTCAATTTCAGTGCCAACATACCACACACTGTTCCCAGATCAACTTGCAACTCAGTAAATATCTACCCAGAAACAATGGGGAGGCAATAGCCTGGTGGTATTATTACTAGACTGTTAATTCAGAGACCCAGGAATATTCTGAGGACCCAGGTTCAAATCTTGCCAGGGCAGATGGTGAAATTTGAATTCCACAAAAAAGAAAATCTGGAATTGAGAATGTAATGATGACCATGAATCCATTGTTGATTGTCAGGAAAAGCCCATCTGGTTAGGGGAAAACAACTGTCAACCTTACCTGGTCTGGCCTACAAGTGACTCCAGACCCACAGCAATGTGGTTGACTCTGAACTTCAATTAGGGTTGGGAAATGAATAATGGCCCAGCCACTGATGCCCTCATCTCATAAATGAGTTTTAAAAAACTGACATCCCTTGACCCTGTGCCATCTTTAAAATGCATCTGGATGAGCGCTGGTGTCCTGAAGCTGCCCAAATTGTTGGCTGACACTACATTTCTCTGACAGGAACCTGGAGGTCTGGGTGAAGGGGTAATGCAAAGGAAAGGTGCCCTCTTCCTGGAGGACCGGTAGCGGAGGCCATGCCTTTGGACCCTGCCAACCTGATGTGAGGTCACCACCTGGGGCAGTGTCAACTTCAAAGTTTCAGAGAAATGCCGAAAGAAAGTCAATGACCTTCTCTGCTCCACCAGGATAAGTGCCACGTTCTTCTCTGTGCTACCTCACACTCACTATCTCTGCTATTAAACAAATCTCCCACAAAGACTCATGCTTTGCCACTATCACTATTGCATGTAATACCTTCTCTCATCTGCACTGATCCACGCCAACTTCCGCATTAAAAACTCTGCATGCCTTCTGTGCTGCCTCCTCCGTCCTTTAGTGCATCCCATCACCTTCTCCCCGCATGCACCAGCACCAACAACCGTGCCACCCAGTGTAACCGCTTTCATTTCACCCCTTTTGCTTGTTATATGAGAAAACTGCCCATAACAGGGCAGTGGGAGCCCATACGAGTGGAGGGTGCCTGACAACCTTGTCATCATCCCCTGTAAGGAGAGAATCCTGGCCATCACAGGAACAATCTGGGACCACTCCTGTCACATCCATGTTCTGCCAAACGAATAATTACCAGTCTTCATTCTGCTGCATTTCTCACATTAACCCCGCTGTCATTCTTGATCATTCAACATACTTGTCATGACACTTTTTCCCTTATGTCTTACAGGTTCTGCTAACTACCCCATGACCTCTACATCATGGAAAGTGTGGGGTCACAATCTGGTGAGCAACTCATAGTGACAGCACTAGAGCTGGCCAAAGAACAAACAGCCCAGGCCACACGGAGGACTGCTGGATACCAGGCAACATCTCAGCTCCTTGCAGGAGATGACCCTGTGGTGTCAGTAATCAGGGGACTTCATCTACATGGAAAAGGAGGAGCCACAGCAGCAGACAGGTCATTTGGGACACATAGACACTCATCGTCCAGAAGCTATAACAGTGCAGAGAATCCTGTGGCTATTGGATTGCTTTCGTAGACAGGTTGGCAGCTGCCAATGAAGAGGTTTGCTGGGCAGGTGCACACACCTGCACCTCATGGGCCCCACACTTCATTGCTCAGGATCAAAGGCTTGGTGATGGGGTACTAGGGGATGGGAGGTGCGGGGGGAGACAGAGAAGTCGGTCGGAGATCATTGACCCAGGAGTTTCTTTGTTGAGTTTGGTAAAATGGGAGGCTGAATATTAGTGAGGTGAGCTGTGGCAATAACAAGGTGTTAACAAGCATTAATTCCCCTCAATTTGCATCATGCCACTGCTGAGTGAAAATCTTGCCACGCTGCTTTTGAAAACCATAAAAATGTCAAGATTGGCCTTGCACACATTTCAGTCAATTCTGCCACACATCTACCTGTACGCCACATCACTAAGAGGACTATAAGATATCAACTATAGCCTTTTATCATCTGCTACTTTGTTTCCAAGATGAGCCCATGTAATAATACACAAGTTGCAATTAAATTTAATGGAGTTGTGTGAATTATTTTGCATTCATTTTCACCCAATGCTAACTTCAAAGTGGCAGTAGAAAGATCACTATCAGATGGACAAAGGAAATAATATTATTGAAAGAAAACCTGGCAAAGTGCTTTTAAAGAGGGCCTTCAAGTCTTGTGTTGAACAAGAACAATTGAAATGGACCGGGGCTGATGGAAGAGTCTTACTGCCTATTGTCCTGCACAGGTCCTGAGTAACTAAATCTAATGCGACCCATGTTCCTCAACACTCATTTAGTTCTAGTACAGTTACAACACTGGTATCTGACTGAAAAGGTGGAAAATTGTCGAGGTATGTCCTATACACAAAAAACAGGACAAATCCAACCCAGCCAATTACCGCCCCATCAGTCTACTCTCAATCATCAGCAAAGTGACGGAAGGTGTCATCAACAATGCTACAAGCATCATCTGCTCAGTGATCACCTGCTCAGTGAAGCCCAGTTTGGACCTCTCAGCTCCTGACCTCATTACAGCCTCGGTTCAAACATGGACAAAAGAGCTGAATTCCAGAGGTGAGGTGAGAGAGACAGTCCTTGACATCAAGGTTGCATTCGACCCAGTGTGGCATCAAGGAGCCCTGGCAAAACTAGAATGAATGGGTATCAGGGGACAAACTCTCTGCTGGTTGGAGTCATACCTGGTACATAGGAAGACAATTGTGGTTGTGGGAGGTCAATCATCTCAGCCCTAGGACTTCTCTGCATGAGTTCCTGAAGGTAGTGTCCTTAGCCCAACTATCATTGCTGCTTCATCAATGACCTTCCCTCCATCATAAAGTCAGAAGTTGCTGATGATTGCACAATATTCAGCACTATTCATGACTCCTCAATTACTGAAGCAGTCAATGTCCAAATACAACAAGACTGTACAGTAGCCAGGCTATGGCTGACAAGTGGCAAGTATCATTTGTGCCAGACAACTTCCAGGCAGTGACCATCTCCAATAAAAGACAATCTAACCATTACCCCTTGACATTCAATGGTTTCACCATCACTGAATCCCCCACTATCAATATCCTTGGGGTTACAATTGACTGGAAACTCAATTGGATTCACCACATAAACACATGTCCGCAAGAGCAGGTCAGGGGCTATAAATACTGTGACAACAAGATGTAGAGCTGGATGAACACAGCAGGCCAAGCAGCATTAGAGGAGCAGGAAAGCTGATGTTTTGGGCCTAGACCCTTCTTCAGAAATGGAGGAGGGGAAGGGGATTCTGAAATAAATAGGGAGAGAGGGGGAGGTGGATAGAAGATGGATAAAGGAGAGGATAGGTGGAGAGGAGACAGACAGGTCAAAGAGGCGGGGGTGGAGCCAGTAAAGATGAGTGTAGGTGGGGAGTTAGGGTGGGGATAGGTCAGTCCAGGGAGGACGGACAGGTCAAGGGGGCGGGATGAGGCTAGTAGGTAGGAGATGGAGGTGGGGCTTGAGGTGGGAGGAGGGGATAGGTGGGAGGAAGGACAGGTTAGGGAGGCAGGGACAAGCTGGGCTGGTTTTGGGATGCGGTTGTGGGAGGGGAGGGGAGATTTTGAAGCTTGTGAAGTCCACATTGATACCATTGGGCTGCAGGGTTCCCAAGCAGAATATGGGGTGCTGTTCCTGCAACCTTCGGGTGGCATCATTGTGGCATTGCAGGAGGCCCAGGATGGACATGTCATCTAAGGAATGGGAGGGGGAGTTGAAATGGTTCGTGACTGGGAGGTGCAGTTGTTTGTTGCGAACCGATCGTAGGTGTTCCGCAAAACGGTCCCCAAGCCTCCGCTTGGTTTCCCTGATGTAGAGGAGGCCACATCTGGAACAGCGGATACAGTATACCACATTGGCAGATGTGGAAGGTCTTCTTGGGGCCTGGGATGGGGGTGAGGGGGGAGGTGTAGGGGCAGGTGTAGCACTTCCTGCGGTTGCAGGGAAAAGTGCCGGGTGTGGTAGGGCTGGAGGGGATTGTGGAGCTGACAAGGGAGTCACGGAGAGAGTGGTCCCTCCGGAAAGCAGATAAGGGTGGGGAAAGAAAAGTGTCTTTGGTGGTGGGATTGGATTGCAGATGGTGGAAGTGTTGGTGAATGATGCGTTGGATCCGGAGGTTGGTGGGGTGGTACGTGAGGACGAGGGGGATTCTGTTTTGGGGGTTGTTATTGCGGGGAGGGGGTGAGAGGGATGAGTTGTGGGAAATGCAGGAGACATGGTCGAGGGCGTTCTTGACCACTGAGGGGGGGATGTTGCGGTCCTTGAAAAACGAGGACTTCTGAGGTGTTCGGGAGCAGAATGCTTCATCCTGGGAGCAGACGCGGCGGGAGGCGAAGGAATTGGGAATAGGGGATGGCATTTTTGCAGGAAGGTGGGTGGGAGGAGGTGTATTCTAGGTAGCTGTGGGAGTCGGTTGGGTTGAAATGGATATCGGTTTCCAGGTGGTTGCCAGAGATGGAAACAGAGAGGTCCAGGAAGGGGAGAGAGGCATTAGAGATGGTCCAGGGGAACTTAAGGTTGGGGTGGAAGGTGTTGGTGAAATGTATGAACTGTTCGAGCTCCTCATGGGAGCATGAGGTGGCGCTGATACAGTATCGATGTAACGGAGGAAGTGAGGTTTGGGGCCAGCGTAGCTACGGAAGTGGGATTGTTCCACGTAACCTACAAAGAGGCAGGCATAGCTTGGGCCCATGCGGGTACCCATGACCACCGCCTTTGTCTGTAGGAAGTAGGAGGAATTGAAAGAGAAGTTGTTAAGGGTGAGGACAAGTTCAGCTAAGCGGATGAGGGTGTCAGTGGAGGGGGACTGGTCGGGCCTGCGGGACAGGAAGAAGCGGAGGGCCTTTAGGCCATCTGCATGGGGAATGCAGGTGTATAGGGACTGGACGTCCATGGTAAAGATGAGGTGTTGGGGACCGGGGAATTGGAAGTTCTGGAGGAAGTGGAGGGCATGGGTGGTGTCACAGACGTAGGTAGGGAGTTCCTGGACCAAGGGGGAGAAAATGGAGTCGAGATAGGTGGAGATAAGTTCGGTGGGGCAGGAGCAGGCGGAGACAATGGGTTGACCAGGGCAGTCAGGTTTGTGGATTTTGGGAAGGGGATAGAAACGGGCGGTGCAGGGTTGGGGAATGATGAGGTTGGAGGCTGTGGGTGGGAGGTCACCTGAAGTGATGAGGTTGTGGATGGTTTGGGAGATGATGTTTTGGTGGTCGGGGGTGGGATCATGATCAAGGGGGCGGTAGGAGGAGGTGTCGGAGAGCTGACATCTGGCCTCAGCGATGTAGAGGTCAGTGCGCCATACTACAACTGCACAGTATAAATACTGTGATGAGTAACTTACTGCGTGACTCCCCATTTACAATGCACATGTCATGAGTGTGATGGAATACTCCCCACTTGACAAGAAGCTTGACACCATGCAGTACAAAGTAGCCTGCTTAATTGGCACCACATCCAAAAGCATTCATTCCCTACACCACTGATGATCAGTAGAAGCAGTGTGTCCTACCTACAAAATGCACTGCAGAAATTCACCAAAGATCCTTTCATAGCACCTTCCAAACCCATCACTACTTCCAACTAGAAGGACAAGGGCAGAAGATACATGGGAACATCACCTGCAAGCTCTCTTCACGCTATTCATGATTTGGAAATACATTGCTGTAGCTTCACTGTCGCTAGTTCAAAATCCTGGAATTCCCTCCCCTGGGACATTGTGAGTCAACATACAGCATGTGAAACACAGCAGTTCAGGAAAGCAGCTCATCACCACCTTTTCAAAAGCAACTAAGGAGAGGCAATAAATGCTGGCCAGCCAGTGATGCTCATGTCCAATGTTGAACAAAAAAAAACTTCCATAGAAATTTGCAAGGTTTACAATATGTATCTGTAAGGACCAGGTAGTGGGGAATTGAAGCAAAAGCATTAGCATGGGATTATTCTCTGTGGTCTAACATATTAGGTGACTGCAATTTCTAGTACATGTCGGATATTCATGTGGATGCTGGTCAGCGAACCAATTTCCTTCAAACTGAGGCCATGTCCATTTGCTTGTATCCCATTTTTGAGATCTACATTTGTCCATTTGCAAGTGAATATTTCTTCATTAGTACATCAATTTCCACAGATATTCTGTGTTCTAAATTAAAGCATACAGCAAGCAAAGTCCAGTGTAGGAATCTCTGTCAGTCAAGAAAGTTTCTGATCCCCATTACAAGTCGTAACTTCATAGATGGTAGAGAGCAAACATCATTGGGCCTCTACCATTTCACAGAAGAGCTGGGAAGAGGAACACTTTGGGTTTGGCTGTTTTCACATACTGAAGTTTTTAAATCTGTTTCAAAAAGGAGGCTGCGTACTCACTTAAACTCAGAATGAAGATGATAGCCCCTTGTTAACCTAATCTTACAGGCAGAAATGGCATGGATTTGGATAGCCCACCCACCCATCTGAATTTACTCTCTACTGAGACCTGTCTCTACCAGGTAGATTAGTTTAACCTGAAGTCAATATATCAGCTATGGACAGTACCCCTTTGAACAAGCAGGAGGGTGGAGTTGAGGCCGAGATGCAATCAGATTCCTAATTCTTATGTTCTTGTGAACAGGACAATATGTTTTGGCAACATTTGTTAACAAACAAACCAGTATGCAAAGTTTGGGGTTGCAACTCCCCTCCAATTGTTTCCAGCCACAGGACTATGTACTCAAAGCAGATAAAAATGTATTGGCAATACACAATATTGGTAGCACTAATGTGAATTGGGTGCTATCTCTGTGTTATAGAGTATGCTGCTGAACGCCAGCTCCATTTATATAATGTTCTTTAAAACACCTGTGATAATATGGGGCAGTGTAACTGCATTTGTGACACGCAGCATAGACCTAGCTTTTATCTTGAATAGAAGTTGATCAGGAGTGCAATGGAAGTACTTCAACTGTGCTTCAAATGTTCAGTGCCCCTTTGAAACAGGGCTCCCAAGAAGATCTTTAAAAGAAAAATGCCTTACTCCTTTCAACACAGTCACCTTTTATTTCTCAAACTTCTTTCCTCAGTGATCAAAGGTAATCTTATGACAGCATCACCTGAAGAGCAGTTTTCCCCTGTGACAATGTGTCGGAATATATTCTGTTTGAGTTTTCAACTGAAAGCAAGTCTGATCTGATTCCTTCCCAGCTTCTGAAGCCCCAAGATGTTGGTACAAATCTGATCTGTCCAAGCCAACCAGCACCTGAAGGAGTCTAAGTTGTTGTGACAATGCACACTTTTACATATTGTTGGGCAGGTGATGGCCTAGTGATATTATCATTAGACTATTAGCCCAAAGACTCACTTAATATTTTGGGGAACCTGCATTCAAGTCCCGCCATGGCAGATGTTGGAATTTGAATTCAATAAAGCATCTGTAATTAAGAGTCTAATCTTGACCATGAATCGATAATTGATTGTCAGGAAAACCCACCTGGTTCATTAATGTCGTTTAGGAAGGGAAATCTGTCATCCTTACCTGGTCTGGCCCACATGTGACTCCAGACCCATAGCAATGTGGTTGACTCTTAACTACCATCTGGGCAATAAATGCTGGCCTAGTCAGAGGCATCCACATCACATGAGTGAATAAAAAAACTTGGAGCAATGGATTGTGATGGCAGAGGCTCCAATTCCCAGCCTTTATATGACTGACCAGTAAGCTTTCCTACTCTTACTGCCTGCCATTAACACCTCCTGGAAGCATTTACAAATTATTGCACAATCTCTTTGGCTCCATTATGAATATACTTTGCTTGTCCATGAAATCTTGGAATGGGATTTGAAACCAATGTTTCTGGCTCAAAGATAAGGGCACCATTCATTGCACAGCAAGAAGTGATCTGCAAAAGAAGCAAGGGTGGCCTGAGGAAAATCATTTTTCACACAGTGAGTGGTTAAAGTATGGAATGCACTGCACTGAGGCAGGTTCAGTTGAGGCATTCAAGAGGGCATGAGATGATTACTTAGACAAAAATAATGTGTAAGGATATGGGGTTAAAAGCCGGAGATTGGCACTCGATAAAGATGCTCATTTAATGAGCCAGTATAGACGTGATGGGCTGAAAGAACTCTTTCTGCACATAAAACTTCCATTATTTAGTGAAGGCCTTCTATTGTTTGAATACTCTATTACATCATGACATTCAGAAATTGTTAAATATCGTTTACCTTGTTGATTGTCCACAAGCACATAGAATGTCTACATTGATATTAAAGAATGTGGGCATACTCAAAGTGAACTATTCACTCTTATCACAGGCCAAAATACAACCAGGCAATCACCTTTTTACAGACATGCAGCATGAAAAATCTTCAGCCAAGCACCAACAGCGATGAACACAACACAGGAAAGCTAAATCCTTCTGAATCAAAGAATACAATGCTGAGCTCTCACAAAGTGGAGATTCTATGTTGGTAGTTAATGAAAGGCCATCTGGTCCAAGGAAAAAGCCTAGGACACTGGATGCTTCTAATCTGAATGCAGATACAAATTTGTTTTCAGCACATAAGCATCTTGTTGCTTTTTCAGTTAGATCAACCCTACACATTAAAGCATTAGTGGTGCAGGGTTAGCTGGGGCTGAGTGGGAAGAGTGCCAGCCCACAGAGACAGGTCCCATTAATTAGTAAGACTGGCTGCTCACTCATCAATAGAGTCCTGCAGTTCTGCAGGGTTGCTTATTAGTTGCTATCTTCCATTGTCAGGTTTTTGAGTTTGGAAGCAGCTTGATTTCAAAGAGACCTTTTTTATTTTACACCCAGAAGGATGTGTGCTGTTCTCCAGTCACATTGCTTGCAAGGGAATATGTAATGAATGCTAGGATGCTGAGAAGCACCAAGGATCAGAGGGACCTTGGTGTGCATGTCTGCTGCTCCCTTAAAGTAGCGAGATTGGTTAAGAAGGAATATGGTATAGCTGCCCTTATTAGCTGAGGTATAGAGTTTAAGAGTAGGGAAATACTGAAATGGTATACAAAGTTGGTTAGATCACAACTAGGATATTGTATGCAGCTTTGGAATTCACATGATAGGAGGGATATGTTTGTCATGGAGATAATGCAGACATGATTTACCAGAATGTTGCCTGGATTGGAGAGTTTTAGCTAAGAAAAGACATTAGAGAAACTGGAGTTGTTTTCCTCATGCAGAGGACAAGGGGTGGACTGGGGGGGAGGGGAGGCATGTGATTAAGATGTATAACATTATAAGAGACATAGGAAGAGTGGACAGGAAGAAAATTTTCCCACTGATGGAGGGATCAATAACCAGGGGCATTTATTCAAGGTAAGAGGTAGGAAGTTTTGAGGGGATGTTGGGAAAAAATTTTTCACCCAGAGGGTAGTGGAAATCTGGAACTCATTGTCTTTGTGTGGTAGAGGTAGAAACCCTCATAACATTTAGGAAGCAATTTGATGTACACTTGCAAAGTCAAGGCACACAGAGCTATGGGCCAAATGCTGGAAAATGATTAGGTGGTTGATTTTGACTGGTACAAACCCAATGGGCCTAAGGGCCTTTACTGTGTTATAGACCTCTGTGACTCCATAAATTGGAGATTTCTCATCAGTCACCGACAGTTGACCTTCAATTTGATTCAAGGACCTATGTAGGACATCTTACAATGTAGCATTCATTTTCATATTTTACAAGTGCAAACACAACCTTCATTGGTCTTGTCACCACAACTTATTCACATTGATTCCTTGAAAAGGTATATAATTATCATCAGGCTGACTGCTCACCAGTTTGCTAAATGTTAGGCCAAATAGAATCAAACCAACCCTTCTGCAACCGTTCCCTTTTCTTGATACAACTCCACCGCTTGTGCTAAAGGAAGCTCTTTCATGTTTATGTTTATTTCCTCAGTGAGTCTGCCCATGCACAATATTATTATTGATGAAATCATTGAATCAGATGAGCTACACAGAAAATAAAACAGCCGTTGTCCAAAAACTAATGTGGTTGTCTCCTGAGATGTTCTCTTTGAGACTGTCACAAACCTGAGGGGGTGGTGACTGTCACTAGTACCTGTAATGTTTTGCAGATGATTAACTATTCTTGTGTGATTTTGTGGATCAAAAAATATGGGAAGATGGGAAGTAGTAGCAGGAGTGGGTTATTTGGCCCTTCAATTCTGCAATGCCATTCAACAAGATCATAGCCAATTCACAGTCAGTATTTCCTTGAGCTGCTCCTTTGTTATGCCCAGGTTACCTGACTTTGTTGTGCAACCCCAAATGCCTGCAGGAGTTCCTGCTGTGAATTATGCACTTCACGGTCTGTCTACACTGATGGTTTATCTTCTCCTCTTGCTAGCGCAATGCAGGACTGAATATTTGTTAATCACAGCAAGATCCATACGTATGGACAGAAACCTCTGGAAGGTTCATATGTCTCACTGTTATAACAATAATTCCAAATCTCTGTGGGACAAAGATAGATTGTTAGTAGTTTCTCTAATATGCCACTGTTCTTAACTAACAATTGTTTGCTGTAGATGTTGGTGTGTTCGCCAAGCTGGGAGGTTTGACAGCAGACGTTTAGCATTGCGCACCCACTCCCCCCACCCCCCATCATGCTTAAGGTACAGATCACCAGTTAATAACCGGCACCTACCTGAAACAGCAAGAACTAGACTATATAAATTCGAACCAGCACAGGACAACAGCACTTCACAGGAGGCTCCACATCACAGACGATGTCACCCGGTAAGGGGACAAAACGTCTGCTATCAAACCTCCCAGCTCGGCGAACACAGCAACATCTACAACCAGCACCCGAGCTACAAGTCTTTACTCAAACCTTCAATATCAATAGTTTGTTTTCGGGAGGATTAGTGAGAATACAAAACCTGGTGTTAATTTGCTCAATATACTCGCGTTCAGTTGAATAAAAAGAATGAACTCTGGTGTCATAAGATTTTGAATGGGCTTATGATTTGGTTATTAACTCTGACCTGGTTGATTAACAGAAGCTTTTTGAATTTCTTTTACTATAGTTTCAAACCGTTTGGCTAAAAGCAGAATGATTAAGTATGTACATTAGATCTTCCTTATCTGACTCAGTTGGACTGACTTCAGTGAGTTCTTTGAGAGCAGCCTATTATTTTATCTATCAGGTAACTACTGGAGAAACTAAAGCATTTCCTCCTGGTTCCTAGTCAGACGTGACAGTTTTCCATCTCAGGTATATTAGACCCTTGCATCACTTCATTTAATTTTTCCAGTTCGGTAATACAAGTACTCCTGAACTTTGCAAATGAAATAAAAACTTGTTCTATGTAATTATGATCAAGTGATTTAATACATATTTCAACTATTGCTAACTTAAAATAATATATTTCCCTGATATCTGTGCCATCATTATGTTTCTTTATGAACAGTCTCAGCCTTATTTAGAAGTGTTCAAATTCTAGCAACGCTACAGTCTCATTACACAAAATTACTTGAAGGGAATGCCAAGTACGAACTGTGATTGAGTGTGAGTGAATGTGACAGAAGTATAAATCATTTCTAAAATGTCTATTAGATTTGGTGGGGTAATGTGCACACTAAATGTTTTCAAAATAAAAATCTGATTATGAAATGCTGTACTTCTAATGAGTGACAAAAATTCTATTCTATCATTTTATTCCTTTCTTTTATTAAAATGCGTGGTTTATCACAGACTGCACATGTTACTGCAAATACAAATAAAATGCAGCAAAGGTATCCTGCATTAGATTCCATATCCTTTACCACATCTAGTTTTAAACTTCAGCAACCACAAACTAGTCTATGGTGAATTCTATAAAATAATGCAAACGCATTTGCAGTTTTTAAAAACATTTTGGTATTACAGTCAAAATATTTATGAGGTTCACAATAAGTATCCATTAAAACCATGTGCACAAACCCGATTTGAGTTCATGTAGCAGGAACTGATTTATACACTTCTGTCTCTTTAATGAATCGTTATCATAGATTTCAGAAACAGCAATTGGCTGGATATCAAGCACTTCATTATTCGCTACAGCATTGTTTTAACAATATAGCATTTAACTATTTCAATTTAATTGAAATGCTTGCTCAGTTGTTCCAGGTGTAAATGTAAAAGTTAACATTGGCAGCAAAAGTAAATTCATTTTCTTCAAAGAAAACTTACTGAGCATTCAGATTATTCATGACTAATAATGCAACACAAGTTAATTATTAAACCTACACTTTGATTTAACTTGTAGTTGAAAATTGATTATTATTTTTAAGAAAAAGATACTCCTCCATTAAAAGTTCATAATCAGCTTAGAGTTGCAAATGTTTCAGCTTATATCAATATCTTTCTAAGTCCCTGTTGTTTTGCCAGTCATTCTCAATTTTTAGTTTACTAATCATCAATTCCATTTACAGTGAATAAACTATAAATTGATTTTTTTTAGCAGAAATCAATATCAAAATTCCGGAGATAACAAGGTGTAGAGCTGGATGAACACAGCAGGTCAAGCAACATCAGAGGAGCAGGAAGGCTGACGTTTTGGGCCTAGACCCTTCTTCAGAAAATCATTTTCTGATGAAGGATCTAGGCCCGAAATGTCATCCTTCCTGCTCCTCTGATGCTGCTTGGCCTGCTGTGTTCATCCAGCTCTACACCTTGTAATCTCAGATTCTCCAGCATCTGCAGTTCCTACTATCTCATCAAAATTCCAGGGTATTTTCTGTGCACATTGGAAATCAAGAAATTATCTAAGTGGAAAATGCAAGCAAAATATATCAATGTTATTTCATAACATCATACAGAGAATGACGGCTACCTTGGGTGGATCACAAGAAGGGACACTAATCTAAATTGAAAGTTCTCATGACATCATAAACTGAGAGCAAAGCACAAACCATTTATAGCGAACATCTAAATCCTCATATTAGATTATACCCTTGAAGTAGCGATTTGGTATCTGTTCTTATTGAGAATATACGTATACCTTTTAAATTTTATGTGATGCTTTATTCTTCTCATTATATTTCAGCTGATTTTAGTCTAACTATAGCCAACAGTGTGGGTGTTCACATATATTAGATGTTTAAAATTTTGTTTTTGACTGTAACAGCTAAAACAATCATGTAGACCAAGAAGCATAGGAATGATTATGTTCAATTCAGACTGCAGGTATTAGTAAGAACAAACATGGGCAAACGAATATTTAAGTACTTAGACTTTTTTAAAAATTCAGCAATTACATCTTTCTATTAGAGTAAGTTCCAAAAAAAACATTTTAAATAAAAAGCTTTATTGGAGTGACCAATTGAAACCTATATCTGCTCTTTTCCTTTTAACAAAAAATATTTCTTGAATTTGTTGTCATTTAATTTGGAAGTCTGATGGGTGGTTCTAAAAACTGCAACATCTAAATTTGGCTGTGTTTATTGCTGTCAATTTTCAATAGATTTGATGATATGTTCAGAAAACTAACATATGGGAGCAGAGTTTCCACTTTGGATGCAATTGCCATTCCAGGTAGAAATTGCACTAGCTTTTCAAAGTGAAGTTAAGGAGCAAATTTCTATTCAAGCACACATCACCACAAAGTAAAATCTTCTATTAATTTTGCAGGGTTTTAGAACATAATTAATTATTTCTTCCCCTTACATTAAAGTAAATCCACAATCTATTTATGAATAGGATTCGAGTGCATTATATGAATGCAGTTGAAAACAATTAAAATGTAGCATTTTTAAGAAGACCATCTAATACGATACCAGTGAGCAGTGCAATTTTAAATACAATTTTAGAAAAACTATACTGAACCATTTACTGCTTTTATTGGTGTCATCAGTCTGCTTCTTAATAAAGTGATTTTTAAAAAACAATTGTAAATCTGTTGCTATTAGTGCTCTTATGCTTTAAGAAAGCTTCATTTTAAGACCCTCTTTAAAAGACCTGCAAATGTGCACAATTAGAGAACATTTGTTATGGTGATTAAATTGATATGGAAGCATGGACAGTTTTGTGGGTGGAGCTGTCTTCCATAAGTAGTTTATAAAACTAATGCAAAAGATTGTGGAAATTCAATTTTTGCTTTACATAATTTGTGCTTGAAATTTCTTGATCTGTGCATTGGTTTAAGCAATTTCCTTTGCAACCTAGCAGGATTTATATCCCATACAGTACAGAGACTCTGTCCATCTAATCATGTACAAAGTTGCATTGACTTTGGCAAATTACTTTAAGATATTATTGACAAGTCTATCATTTTCTACATTATATTGGCTGTATTTTGTAATCCTAAACAATATTAATTTTATTTTTACAGATCACCGTGATATAAATCAAACACAGGTAAAAGCTACAGACAACACTCATTACCACAACATTAACATCAATTCTCTGTTACAGTCTGTACCTTTCATACAAAATTGAGTTGATTAAAATCAAAATTGATTGTCCTTGGTGTTTTCTGATATATTTACTGATGAAAACTCTTCTCAACGTTACAAACATTGCATTTCTTTGACATGAAACTTGGAGCAGTCATAAAGAATTTGCTTTCTTTTCAAATCTGAAAACAATTTCTTGTAGTACTATTGAAACGAATAATTAACTTGAAGGCTAAACAAACCAATCTTTCCGATGATGCGCTGTGTAGTGTAGGAATCACTGACTGTTTCTAGAAGTTGTTTATTTTTGCATCCTAACTACACACATAACTGATTGCCAAACAGCAATGAGAAATTACTGGAAACTAACAACTGTATAAACAACATTTTAATCTATTAAAACATACAAATCCATCAGGTCATCATTAGCAACAGGGTCTGTTTCAAAATTCATAGAATCTTCCATTCTTATTTAACAGTTTATAGTTATTCAGATAAATCCTCTTTGAAGGTGCTATTTGACCCAACATGAATCCTGTTCTATTTCAATCATGCACTAGAAACAGAGCATTGCAATCTACACTGAAATGATAGCAATTCCTTTGAAACAACTTGATAAAGTTAAATGCAGTTTAGACCATTCATTCATGATATTAGCAGAACACAATTGTTAGAACAAGATGAGCTCAGACTAAAATAAATTAAACTAAATCATGAAATATCTTTCCAACAATGAGGCAGTAATAAGAACCAATGAATGTGGGAATAGTATTCTGTGACCTTCAGTGATTTTGTAAGATAAATAACTGCTGATATTCTCAGAGAAATTAAGCAATCCAAATGAGTCTGATATGCAAGTCTGAATTTTCAACACTTAACAGCTTAATACAAATTTACTAAAATAACACTTGATTATACTCTACTTTAAACAGGATGAATATCGAAACAATCTTTCTAAAAAGTGCAACAATGTTCACTTAATAGTACATAATTCATATTTGATATCGAAAGACTGCTCAAGGCATACCCTTGTCTTAAGAGGCTTAAAACAGTTTTCATAACCTGACAAAACCATTGCAGAGAAAGTCACACACAGTAGACAATTACACAACTGTTAATCACTGGAAGATCTGATCATGACAAAGACAAATAACTGAATAACTGTAAAATATCAAATACTGAACAGATACCACCAATAAAGACACTCATGTTACAGATTGTTACATTACTACTCTGCAAGAAACACAGCTTACAGCTAAATTGAATATTTTGAGACAGTCTGAAGGATGATGAAATATCTCAAATGCCAATAGCTAAAAATAATTGTACATCAGATCTTCATACTAGACATTGGGTACAGATAACAGCTTACTAGATGGAGAGTATATTTGAAGCACTTTAATGAGCAACCTAATGAATTATTTTATACAATTGAGATTCTCCCAAATGAAGCACAATCACTACAACAATAATGGAAGCTTCAATGAGTATACAAATTCATTATACGGTTTAATTTGTGCTAAGTAACATGTATCTGCTATAAGCATTCAATAAATGGAGGAAATTTTAGAAATCTTGTTTCCATGTCAAATTCATTAACTGTCTTATAGCCTTGTATCTTTCCTTTCAGTACAATACTAGCACTTTCTCATCCACAGCCACACTGCACAGAAAGCAGTAAAATATTTTCATCTTGCTTGAACTTTACAGACAGACAATACAGAGGAAGAAAACACAGATTCATTTGAAACGTTGCGTTCCTATTAAGAGAAATAGCATTACAATTCAGAGTCCTCTTGAACCAAAAGTCATGCCTATATTGATACCGTTTATCAAGCAGCATTTCAGAAATTCCCAAAAGGCAACAAACGTTTCCCCACAATATCCACTGATCAGTTAAAAGAAAAAACAGAGCCAAGGGATGCATGCGCTAAATTCTGAGCAAACTTCTTGTTATCTAACAATCAACTTTGTACACAAGCCATGAAGCAGGGGACAGTGAAGAAAAAGACACTTGCTGCCAACTCACCATCCACCACGTCTTGGCTGACATGTCATAGCACAGCTGCCATTTGATGGAGCTGTCAGATGCCTTCCCAGCCATGATGTTGCCAGCAACCTTCATGTGATGCAGCTTGCAAAAGATAAGAAACCTAATCGAGAAAACATATGCAACGGCATGTTAAGGCCAATGTAAGACAATCCTTATTATGCTGCATCATGGGTAGAGACGCTTTGCCCCCTAATAACCCAATCTTGCAGCTGTATTAACAAGCATATTAGGTTTTCTTAGGCTGCAATTTCTAGAGAGTGGGAGCTTCCACTATGATCTAGTGGGTGGCTACATGGGCTAAGAGGCAGTCCAGTTTTATTTGCATATTCACGTTTCCACGCATTCCACTCGAGAATGGTTACCCCAATTGCACTTAGCGTTTATCATCAAAAGATATTTTATGACTGATCTAGATTTCAGTGGTTTTCTCAACTTGTGACTGGGACAGCCCTGTTTCTATGCTCTGCACATGGGCCAGAACACACAGGTTGTGCAGACTGCTGGGAGGGAGCCGAACTTGCCACAGGCTATGACTTCTCACCCCATAACACCAGATGGAACTGGTTAAGGCTTCATTCCACATTTTGTTTTCACTATCTTGCTGGAAAAAAAGAGAAAAAGGAACTCATTATCCCTGCAGTGAATTTATTCTGCACGTGTTTTACTGTGCAGAAATTGAACAGACCCTTTCACATCCGGCAGCAGCCTACATTACAAGTGCAACTGAACCTTAAGGCTTGCTTTCAAACTCTCATATGTTTTGGGTTTTCTTTATTGCCTCTGACGGGACAGTTATCTATAGTGATGCTTGTCTATGCCAACAGTGATATAAACTGTTAAAAAATGTGTGAGGCTGCCAAATTTCCACATTGTGTATCTGTTAATCTGTGCAAATACAAAAGTTGGCATGGATATTAACAGTGAAGCCACTTATTCCCCCTTGCCTGATGGAATGTTTGTTTTGTTTTTATGAGAAGATCCCTCATATATTTGGAACTGTAGCAGAGTTTCATGATTTATTAATTAGAGGTCTTTGTCTTCCAGGATACAACACAATCTGTAGTGATTTATCTTATAATGCAATTACCATCTTTCTAAAAAAAGCTAACAATAAAATTAGTGGTAAACCATTTGTCTTCAATGAAATCTGTTTGCGATCTTAACAGTTCCTTTAAATCCCAGGATGATTCAAATACAGTCCTTCCCAGATACTGTTCACTCATCAGGAATGCAGTGTTTTTAGCTCACTTTCTTGAAATATTTTAAAAAAAACATTCAACTATGTCATAGCAATGTTGAGCATCACTTCATAAATGGGACCTGAGTATTCATGAGTGGGCATTGAGCCTTTATAATGAGTGGAAACAGTTCTAATCCCCACTGAGTATCTGTTTGTGCAGGTGTGTTTTTTTTTAAAATATATACTTCATCTGTATACTGACAGCGATGCCTGCTATAATGAGGGCCTCTCTCCAGAAGTAGGCACTATATTTAAAACACTCAATTATTTTTATGTTTTGATTATCTTCTTGCAATAATGTGCCTCCAAGAGGAGTTTGTTGGGGGAGTTAATAGTTAGCCCTGTTGACTAGTTGCTGGTGTATAAATCAGGACAGAGTTCATGGCCCAACTGAGGAAGAATAGGGGTATACCTGTGTAGTTTGTCCTGGTAAAGCCTTGATATTTTGGTACGGCAAATAATTACTAATTGCCAGTCTTCAAGCAGAAAATTCAAGAAAAAGAAGCAGACTATACCTGCATTTGTGTTTTGATGGTTTTGAATGGTGGGGTTCTCAGTGAAGATTGTGTTGTTACAGGTATTGGACTTCGTTCTACATTCTCCATTATTCAACAGTTAACTCTTCCTTTCTCTAAACAGGCCACTTGGATGATGCACTGGACATTTATTTCAATAGCATAGCACATTTTCAGAAGGGAAAAGAGAAATTGAAAACTGCAAATATAACCTATTGCACTTGCCTCATTAAAGATTTTATTAAATAATTCAGTTACTGTCATGTTAGTGATAATGGTTCGGTAAACAATCGCTCATCAGGGATTGATTAAGTCTTTGGGCTGGTTTATTTGAAACACTAAAACATATTGTAAGCTATGAAGCAGACATTACAGCAAACCAACTGATTTCTTACTGTACAGTTTATAGACATAAAACAGGAAGACTTGCAACATTGTAAACACACTGCGCGAGAGATGTGTCACATAGTTTAAAGCTAAGGTACACTAACAAAATCATCCCACTTTTCCAAGAGAAAGTTTAATTAATCACAAGAACAAATGTATTTATTCATCTCTTGTTTTATCATCTTTTCATTCGTGGGATGTGGGCATTGCTAAGACTGTATAATCTCAGAGATTGTCAAGCATAGATTTGTCCTGAGTTAGTTGTCCAACCTTTTCCTCTTGAACTTCCATTGTTTTCTCTTCACAGCAGAGAACTGAGATTTTATCTCCAATAAATCAGAGAAAGTAGTAGGCCTCTGTCTAAATGACATGAATTTGAGATAACGAGTACAATAGTTTAATCTAACTTTGAATTATTCTTCTCATGTGGTCCATATCTTTTGGGGATTTTTTTTCAGCTTTGTGGTCATTAATTCTGTTGAGTTAAGTCTATGTAGGCCTTCATTGCTAATGCTAAGCAATCCTTAATGATTTGTTTTACCATACTGTACACAACCAAACAACACCCTGATCACTTGTTTTTCTTAAGTGAGTTAAACTGCCTCTCAGCAAGGATTTGTCTGCTTATCAGCAAGCTGTCTTTTTAACACTCTGCGACACTGTAACAAGCAAACACATCGAAGGTTGTCTCACACAATTTAGCACATTTAAGCCAGTCGACCATGTGTTCCACCTGTAGCTTAACATGGTATGTTAACTCAAAGCACTCAGAAAAAATATCTACTTCTCTCTGCCTTAAAAGGGCATCTCATGATTTTTAAACAGTGACTAGATTTAGATTCTATCACAAGACAAGACATGACAACATATTGATATCTACACTGTCAAGATGCCTAAGGATTTTTGTATAAACCAAAAAAGGCAAATAGATATAAGACTGTAATATCATAAGAAATTGGAACAGGAGTAGGCCATTTGGCCCCTTGAGCCTGCTCTGCCATTTAATAGGATCATGGCAAATCCGACACTCCTCACGTCCACTTTCCTGCCCTGTCTCCATAGCCCTTGAATCCCCCACTCATCGAGAATCTATCTCAGCTTTAAATATACATAAGGACTCTGCCCCTCCAGCTCTCTGTGGCAAGAAGTTCCAAAGACTCCCACCCCTCTGAAAGAAGAAATTCCTCCTCACCTCAGTCCTAAATTGGTGCCCTGTTAATTCTGAGACTATGCTCACTGGTCCTAGACTCTCATGAGGAGAAACATCCTCTCAACATTTACCCTGTCAAGCCCCTTAAGAATTCCATATATTTCAATGAGATCACCTCTCAGACTTCTAAATTCTAGCAAATAGAGTCCTATCCTGTTTAATTTTTGATCACAAGTCAATTTCTCCATATTGGGGATCATCCTTGTGAACCTTCTCTGAACTGCCTCCAATGAAATAATATCTTTCCTTAAACTGCTCACAATACTCCAGATGTGGTCTCACCAGCACAATGTACAGTAGCAATAAGACTTTCCTACTCTTATCCAACCCCCTTGAAATAAGGGTCAACATTTCATTAGCTTTCCCGATTACCTGCTGCACCTCTGTGCCAGCTTTCTATGTTTTGTGCAAAAGTAGCCCCTCGGAGTTGCAACTCTCTGCAGTTTTTCTCCATTTGAATGATACTCCGTTCTTTTGTTCTCCCTTCCGAACTGAACAAATTCACATTTTCTGACATTATATGCCATTTGCCGATGTTTTGTCCTCTTACTTAATCTATCAGTGTCTCTCTGTAAACCACTTGCATCCCTCTTGCAACTTGCCTTTCCACCTATGTTGATGTTGCCTGCAAATCTGGATACAGTACATGCACTTTCTTCCTCCAAGTGAAGAATGTTTACTGTAAACAGTTGCAGTCACAGCACTGAGCCCTGTAGAACCTCACTGGTTACAAGTTGCCAACCTAAAAAAAAAACTTCTTATTCCCACTCACTCTTTCCTGCCAATGATCCAATTCTCTATCCATGCCAATGTGCTACCTCCAACACTGTGGGCTCTATCTTATGACTTAACCTTTTATGAGGTACCTTGTTGAATGCTATCTGGTTCCCCTCAATTTACTCTGGTTGGGACTTCCTCGAAAATCCTTATTAAATTAGACAGACATATAGGATATATCTGGGAAGGTGATGGCCTAGTGATATTTTCACTGGAATGTTAATCCAGAAACCCAGATACCATTCTGGGGATTTGGGCTTGAATCCCACCACAGCAGATGTGGAATTTGAATTCAATAAAATATCTGGAATTAAGAATCTAATGTTGACCATGAATCCATTGTTGATTATTGGGAAAAGCCCATCTGGTTCACTAATTTCTTTTAGGAAAGGAAACTGCCATCTTTACCTTGTCTGGCCTACATGTGACTCCAGACCCACAGTGATAGGTTGACTCTCAACCGCCCTCTGGGCAATTGGGGATGGGCAATAAATGCTGCCTAGCCAGCAATGCCTTCATACAGTTAATGAATAAATAAATATGGAAAAATGTTGTAATGTCTATTCAAGTTGAAGCATTCATATTAACACACACATCTTTAATTTATTTTTAAATAGCTTTCCATAATGCTATTTTCTCAATGTCACCACTGCTGAAATACTTCTATTGACAAACAGACAGCTACACAAAAAAAAAATCTACGATGTGGATGTGCCAGTGTTGGGCTGGGATGGACAAAATCAGAAGTCACACAACACCAGGTAATTCTCCAATAGGTTTATCTGAAATTGCAAGCTTTTGGAGTGCTGCTCCTTCATCAGGTGAAGGAGAAGTGTGGTCTGATGAAGGAGCAGCACTCCAAAATCTTGTGATTTCAAATAGACCTGTTGGACTATAGCCTGGTGTTGTGGACTTCAAAATAATTTATCAATGGTGTTCAAAAGAACTCTTCAAGTTCTTTGGGTGGCCTTCCTGGTTCACTACATATTTCCTCAAACAAACTTACTTATATAATGTTAACCGCTGTCTATTTCATTTGTTTTGAGAGATTCCCCTGCAGGAACCTGCTTCATACTTGAAGGGCGTGAGGGGGGTAACTGAGTTTGAATTCTGTCCCTTTACCTGGAATGGGAAGCATGTAGCTAATCAGTTCAATGTCCGTGAACACTGGCATCTAACATGTACCAGTCTCTAGGAACCTACATGGCTCATCTCCAATGCACTTACAGGACACTTCTGCATTTTAATGCTGTCCCTCAGAGGCACAACAGCAACTATCATTGTAATGCTGCTGTAAGGACATTTTGTTGTTATGGACCCCAACCTAGTTCATAGACAGAACCACACTGCATCTCTGAGGCTATTTAGTTGCCCTTTTAGAACAGCCTACCTGGATGCCCACAGCATCTTTGCCTTGCTTTTTTGAGCCTTGCCCCTTCCACGGCAATACAAGGCTTACAGAACTGCAGTCCTGCCTTGCCATTTATTGCAGATACAAAGCCAGGAAATTTATAATGGTTGTTAATCGTCTTCAATTAACACAAAGGAGATACCCTTCTTTCAGGGTCACAGTAAGTCAATGGCAGATTCCAATAACAGTTCACGATATACAATCAGTTAGTCATCAGGACCTTCTCCGTGTTGGCCTGAGCAGCTCAATATCAGGCAATCCACCATCCGCCCTAGTTCCTTCTGCCTTATTCTGGGCTGCTTTCCTCGAAGAATGAGAGAAAGGTAGGTACTATGGCGAGACAATGGTGGAGTAGTAATGACACTTGACTCTTACCCTAGACCAATGTTCCGGGATGTAGGTTTGAATCCTACTATGGCGGTTGGTGAAATATGAATTCATTCAAAAATCTGGAGTTAAAGCTAGCCTAATGGTGACTGCATAATCATTGTGAAAGACCATCAGGTTCATTAGTGTCCTTTAGGGAAGGAAATCTACTGTCCTCACCTCATCTGGTTTATATATGACTCCAGACCCACAGCAATGTGGTTGACTCTTCCCTGCCCGATGGGCAATAAGTGCTGGCCTAGCCAGGAATGCCCTCTGAAATAATTCCACAGAGGTCAGTATCCCATCACCAAGTCACCCTTTATTGACACGTGGAGAGTCCTTGACACTATTCTAGCTTCCTCAGAGCCAGCTTTCAGAATGAACATGATGTCTGACACTCCTGTTTATATCTATCACCCAGGGCACCCTGATTGGACCAGGTTAACAGCCCCAACCAGGGAACTCATATTCTATGAGGTCCACCTGGCTGGCCTTGTTACAATCACTACAATCCAGCCCCTCTGAGTCCGAGGACATAGGAGGGTCCTTTCTTTTGTAGCTCCTCTGGTGTGTTTTTAGCACTGGGTCAGGGTCCTCCAACTCTGCCCCGGATACAAGTGGCGTGTAATGCATAGTAACTTGCTTATTGCGCCCAGAGTCTTTCGGGAGAAATTCACTCTTCTTCCATCGGCAAAAGCATCGATGCAGCGAGATTCACCATGTCCATTTCAGATTCAGAGATCTCTTCAATGTCTGACAGTGAGGGTGAACCTATAGATTCTGACAGTCTTTCTAATTGTTCCGAGGAGCAGGCCATGTTTTGCTCCTGCACCGTTTGTAAGTTTGCAGCTTTCATATGGTCCATGTGCCTGTTCATGACTGTCACACCTACCTGAACTTTACACGTCACTGGTCCTGACCTTGTGTCGATCTAGCCTCTTACCGATGCAGGGCCATTTCCGTGCTTCTTATACCAAACTTCATCCCCTGCAGTAAACTGTCTCTCTTGCTTGGCAGAGATTGGCATCTGGCATTTGCATTCCTGATGCCATTTCGCTCTCCCCCACAAGTCCAGGAAGATCAGTTTTAACCTGGTATTATTGTCCCCATTAGCAACTCTGAAGGAACTAACCCTATCGTTGCATGAGAGGTGATCCTATAATCAAATAGGAACCAGGACAGTTTGGTATCTAGTGAAGCTATAGGCTGTTTCTTCAAGCCTACCTTCAAAGTTTGGACTGCTGTTTCTGCCAGACCATTGATTGATGGATGTATGGAATGGAGCTGTCTTTATATATTGAATCTCATTTGACTTTAGGAAATACTCAAATTCCCTGCTAGTAAATGATTGCCCGTTATTTGTGACTAATGCTTCTGGGACTCCGTCTATTGAAAAAGATGTGGGCAGCTTTTCTCTCGTCATCTCCGTTTTTGATGAATGAACTTTATGTATATTTAACCATTTTGAGTGGCTGTCTACAATGACCAAGAACATTAAGCCCATGGAAGAACCTGTGTAGTCGACATGTAACTGAGTCCAGAGTCTACCTGGCCATTTCTATGAATGTAGGGGAGCTGTTTGTGGTACTTTTTGTTGTTTTTGCACTCTGGGTAATACCCCAACAACACGGCTATGTTTAATCCTGGCCACTAGACATTAGTTCTCATCAACATCTTCATTTTGGAGACCCCTGGATGACCCTGTTGGAGTTCAGCCAGTATCAGGCAGCACCTTTGCTCAGCACAATCACTCTTGCTCCTCATGATAATATGCTGTCCTCTATTGTGATCTAGTCTCTCCAGGTCCAAAGAGGTTTCAAGTCTGGTTCTGATGGCCCTTTGGTTTCCCCCATCACCATCAGTTGTTTCAATTTTGCCAGGACTGGATCTTTCATCACCTAAAGTCTGATATTGGCAGCTGTGACTGGAAGTTTGTCCAGAAAATTTAAAACCGTTATGGACTCTTACACTGGCAGTACCACTGGTGTTGTATCTGCCAAATCGAGGTGGATCAATGCATCTGCATTTACCACTTGGCCTCCCGGATGGTGTCCCAACTTGCAACTATATGCATGTGGTATTAGAGCCCACCACTGAATTTGACCTGAAGCTATAAGTGGTACCGCCTTGTCCTCTTTAAGTAGATCCAGTATGGGTTTGTCATCCATGGATACCAGCCTATGAGTTCTCTTATTCAATTTAGGTCTAGTAGGACTCCTTTGCTGTATTGAGTCTGCATACCAGCGCCAACTAATGACTCATCAGTCTGTATCCTGAAGAAAATTGTGACTATTTGGCTGGCGCTTGACTTTGTTTTGGGGCTTTGCTGTGGGCTCACCTAGAGTCCCTCTGTTCAGGATATGTCCACTTTACTCAAGTGGTGTCCCCCAAGTTCAGTCAGACGGGCAAGGGTGTCCACTTCTATCGGACTACACTGCAAATCACATGCTCCCCTTGCCACATTTTCTAATTATAAAACCAGTTGTAGCGCCTGTTTGAAGTCTAGTTGGGCTTCAGCTAGTAAGTACTTTTGCATGGTTACCTCATTAATCTCACATACTAACCAGTCTCTCAGCATCTTATTAAGGGTTAAACCAAAGTCAAATGCCGCTGCCAGTCATCTTAACCTAGTCCTGACACAGATCGCCTGGTTCTGGAATTACTGAGTTAAAGACAATAGCATCTCAGAATTAGAAGAGGCTTGGGGTCATAATATCCCTTAATTAAGTCAGTGAACTCTTGAAAGCTTTTAGTATCTGGTATTATGTGGAAAGTTAGGCTCCTAATAACCAAAAAAGCTGCAAATCCACAAGCTGTTAGGAGAATTATTCATTGTTTTTCATCTGCCCTAATGCCATTTGCCTGGAAAAGTGTTCCACATACTGGGCCCAGTCTTCAACAGCAGGGTCGAACAAATCAAACTTCCCAAATAATGGAATGATAGCAGAATGATGCTTGCCCCAACTCAAAGATGATTGATGTGAGCGAGTACCTTCAGGAACATGCTTAACTCTCATCGCCAGTGAAGTAACTTCACAGAGGTTGGTATTCCGTCACCAAGTCACCCTTTATTTATACCTGGACTGCCCTTGACACTGGTCCACCTCACCTAGAGTCATCTCTCAGAGTGTCTGACACTCCTCTTTTTATTTGTCAGCCAGAGCTTCCTGATTGGACTAAATTAACAGCGCCAATCAGAGAGCTCATATCCAGGAGGTCTACCTGTCTGATCTCATTACAACATTATATCCTCATCCCACTCAGTTCAGGGGTAATTACAGAATGGCAATAAATGTTCACCTCACCATTGATGACCTAAAAAATAGTTAAGGGGTTTGAAAGAGTAGGACAGCTGTTATCTTTTGGGGACGAGTCCCAAGTGAGTGAGTAAGAAGTGCAGAGAGTCAGCTGTATCAGGGATTGGGGTGGGTGATAGCAAGTGAGGGAAGATGTTGTAGGCAATAGGAAAAGTGGCAAAGCATGTCTTAGTGGGAGGTGAAGGTAGCAGCAGACAAAGAGTGAGGTGTTGGACGGAAGGTAGTGGCACTTATGCTGGAGAGTGGAGACAGTCATTGGCCTGTTTCCTACATTGCTGTGCATTCCTCCAGATGGCTCAGACTGCACTAAGCTGGGATGGCAATATCGGATCAGGTTGGCATGGTCCGGTGTTGTGGCCTTTACTGTCATTAATGGGCAGTGCGCCTCTGCACATCCTGTTCATCAGGATCTCCAGGCCCCTATCTACTAGCAGGGTGCCAACTTTCTCTTGTCTGCCATGTCTTGTGCAAATGTCAGGAACTGTGCAGGAAGACTCCAGACTAGCAATGCTTGTCTGGATGCACACCATGCTTTTAAAGATGGCGACAGCAGCTAGAATCCTGACCTATTCTGAGATATCCCGACAGGGGCCTGTTGTTTTGGGAACAGTGAGTGGTAGGATGCGGCTAGAAATGGGTGAGAGGGGTGCCATTGGAGTGAGGCAGGTAGTTAATGAGGTGAATTTGATAAGATATGGCAAGAATTGTCACCAGGCCTCATGGCATAGAACCCTCTATGAAACTCGATGTAAGCCAAAAAAGCAGAAGACTTAGCTCCAAGTCTCTGAAGGATTCTTGAGCACAACCTGAGGCAAAAGCACTGTGACATAATTGTTGACAGGCAGGGAAATTCCTAGCACCCATTTTTAACAGCCAGAGGGATAAACATAACCCAGTAAAAAAAACGAAGATCCTTACACTCAATCCAAACAATTTACCTCAATTCTAAATTCAGAAGAGCACATCCTACTGTACTTGATTGCCACTTCTTCCATTTCCCACACCAAACATCCCTAGAACAGTATGTGTGAGATTTCCAAACGGTGCTGCATTGCAATAGGTTTACCTTGTAACGTTGATGCCCACAGTAACAGATAGGAGGTAAGGTGCAAATGGTAGAAAAAAAGTAAGAAAAATAAATCAATTCAGTTCCTTTTGGGTGTGTATATATATAATATATATTTATTATATGTATTTATATTTTCAAATTTTAAAGAAGCAGATCCTGGACTTTCATAAAGAAAACAATGACATTCCTGATAGCATTTATTTATTTTATGTAACTGGGGCAAACAAAAGACAAAAATGATTTTGTGTAAATAGCATATTCACACCTAGAGATTATTTATTACAAATAGGCAATATATTTCAAAGGAAGCTTATTTCCAAGCATGTTTTAAATAAAATCTTTCACTAGTATTGGTAAAATCTTTAAATGCAGTCTGATTAAGGGAATAGCGAAGACAATATTGTTACTGATACATACATCTGGTGAGGCATAACTCTCATCACTTCCATTTACAACTAATAAAGCAGAATGTATTCAAACTTACAACAGTTATTTCATTGATAGTGAAACACTCTGGAATGTCATGAGGTGCTATGACAGATACTAAATTAACCTATGTTCTTTCTGGAATAGCTATTAGTCTATGACATCCCAACAAAGATTTAAATAATTACAACCTTCATGTTGACATTTACTGATATTGTGCATCTGCTCCCATTTCATAATCACCCCTTTTTAACTCTGTCTTATGCCATGAGCCAAACAAAAAAGTCCCAAATTATTCCAAAGAGAAGGTTGTAGTGTTGCCTCCTTTACCGTCCCAAATCTCAACACTGGGAAAAAAATGCTATAGTCCAGATTTTGTGTCAGTAGAGAAGAATATGGCTCACTGTTTGTTACACTTTCATTTTTCCCGAGGCTTCTACTTTTTTTTCCATTCATTTTGTGGGATGTGGGCTGGCCAGCATTTCTTGCCCATCCTTAGCTGTTCTTGAGAAGGTGGTGGTGAGCTGCCTTCTTGTTTTGCTTCAGTCCACTGCTGGGGATTGACCCACAATGCCCTGAAGGAGGGAATTCCAAGATTTTGACCCAGCAACAGTGAAGGAACAGCAATATATTTCCAAGTCAGGATGGTGAGAGGCTTGGAGGGGAACTTGAAGGTGGTGGTGTTCCCATACGTCTACTGCCCTTGTCCTTCTCGATGGAAGTGGTCGTGAGTTTGGAAGGTGCTGTCTGAGGATCTTTAGTGAATTTCTGCAGTGCATCTTGTAGATAGTACACACTGCTGCTACTGAGTGTCGGTGGTGGAGGGTGTGGTTGCTTGTAGATGTAGTGCCAATCAAGTGGGCTGCTTTGTCCTGAGTGGTGTCAAGCTTCTTGACTGTTGTTGGGGCTGCACCCATCCAGGCAAGTGGGGAGTATTCCATCACACCCCTGATTTGTGCCTTGTAGATGGTGGACAGGCTTTGAGGAGTCAGGAAATGAGTTACTTACCGCAGTATTCCTAGCTTCTTGTAGCCACTCTGTTTATGTGGTGAGTCCAGTTGAGTTTCTAGTTGAGGATAACCCCCAGGATGTTGATAGTGGGAGATTCAGTGATAGTAACACCATTGAATGTCAAGGGGTGGTGGTCAGATTGTGTCTTATTGATGATGGTCATTGCCTGGCATTTGTGTGGCACAAATGTCACTGGTAACATGTCAGCCCAAGCCTGGATATTGTCCAGATCTTGTTGCATTTGAACACAGACTGCTTCAGTCTCTCAGGAGTCACAAATGGTGCTGAACATTGTGAATCATCGGCTAACATCCCCACTTCTGACCTTATGACCGTCATTGATAAAGCAGCTGAAGATGCTCGGGCCTAGGACACTATCCTGAGGAACTCCTGCAGAGATGTCCTGGAGCTGAGATGATTGACCTCCAATGACCACGACCATCTTCCAATGTGTCAGAAGATACCCATTATTCCAGTTTTGCTAGGGCTTCTTGATGCCACACTTGGCTGAATGCAGCCTTGATGTCAAGGACTGTCACTCTCACCTCACCTCTGGAATTCAGTTCTTTTGTCCATGTTTGAACAAAGGCTGTAATGCCATCAGGAGCTGAGTGGCCCTGGCCGAACCCAAACTGGGCGTCACTGAGCAGGTTATTGCTGAGCAGGTGCTGCTTGATAGCACTGTTGATGACTCCTTCATCACTTTACTGATGATCGAGAGGAGACTGATGGGGCATTAATGGGCTGTGTTGGATTTGTCCTTTTTTTTGTGTATAGGACATACTTGGGCAATTTTCCACATTGTTAGGTCGATATTGTAACTGTACTGAAACATCTTGGCTCGGGGAGCAGCAAGTTCTGGAGCACAAGTCTTCAGTACTATTGCCACAACGTTGTCATGGCCCGTAGCCTTTGCAGTATCCAGTGTCTCCAACCGTTTCTTGATATCACGTGGTTTGAATCAAATTGGCTGAAAAGACTGGTATCTGAAATGCCGGGGACCACAGGAGGGGGCTGAGATGGATCATCCGCTCTGCACTTTTGGCTGAAGATTACTGCGAATGCTTCAGTCTTATCTTTTGCACTGATGTGCTGGGCTCTTCCATCATTGAAGATGGGGATATTTGTGGAACCTCCTCCTCCAGTGAGTTGTTTAACTGTCCACCACCATTCATGACTGGATGTGGCAGGACTGCAGAGCTTAGATCTGATTGTTGGTTGTGGGATTGCTTAGCTCTGTCTATCACTTGCTGCTTATGCTGTTTGGCACGCAAGTAGTCCTATTCGGTGGCTTCACCAGGTTGACACCTCATTTTCAGGTATGCCTGGTCCTGCTCCTGGCGTGCCCTCCTCCACTCTCCAGGGTTGATCTCCCGGCTTACCGGTAATGGTTAAGTGGGGGATTAGCCGGGCCATGAGCTTACAGATTGTGCCTCATGGATGCCCAGTCTTGAGTTGCTAGATCTGTGCAAAGTCTGTCCCATTTATTCTCCAAGTGACAGCGGGACTTCGTCTCCACAAGAACTGTGCGATGGTCACTCTTACCGATACTGTCATGGATAGATGCAACTCCAGCTGGCAGGTTGGTAAGGATGAAGTCAAGTATGTTTTTCCCTCTTGTTGGTTCCCATACCACCTGCTGCAGACCCAGTCTAGCAGCTATGTCCTTTAGGACCCGACCAGCTTGATCAGTGGTACTGCTGCTGAGCCTCTCTTGGTGTTGGACATTGAAATCCCCCACCCAGAGTACAATTTGTGCCCTTGCCATCCTCAGTGTTTCCTCTAAGTGTTGTTCAACATTGAGGAGTACTGATGCATCAGCTGAGGGAGGACGGTATGTGGTTATCAGCAGGAGGTTTCCTTGCCCATGTTTAACCTGAAGCCATGAGACTTCATGGGGTCCAGAATCAATGCTAAGGACTCCTGGAGCAAGACCCTCCTGACTGTATACCACTGTGCCGCCCCCTCTACTTGGTCTGTCCTGCCCGTGGGACAGTAAATGTACAGGGATGGTGATGGTGGTGTCTGGGACATTGTCTGTAAGGTATGATTCCGTGAGTATGACTATGTTAGGTTGTTGCTCAACTAGTCTGTGAGACAGCTCTCCCAGTTTTGGCACTAACCCCTAGATGTTAGTGAGCAGGACTTTGCATGGTTGGCAGGGCTGTTACTGCTGTCGTCTTTTCCAATGTGTAAGTCAATGCCAGGTGATCTGCCTGGTTTCATTTCTTTGAGACTTTTAGTGTTTGGTATTACTGAATGGCTTGCTAGGCCATTTCAGAAGCAATTGAGAGTCAACCACATTGCTGTGGGTCTGGAGTCACATGTAGGGCAGACCAGGTGAGGATGGCAGATTTCCTTCCCTGAAGGACATGAGTGAACCAGATCGGTTTTTCCAACAATTGGCAATGATTTCATAGTAAACATTCAATTTTTAATTGCAGACATTTTTTTAAAAATTGAATTCAAATTGCACTATCTGCCATGATGGGATTTGAACCCTAGTCCCCAGAACATTAGTTGTGTTTCTAGATTAATAGTCCAGTGATAATACCACTAGGCCATTGCCTACCCTATTGTTATATGGATTTCTGCATGGAAGTTTGGGGTTATTTGAAATCCATTCTGGTTCAATACTCACTCAGATTTGAATGGGAGCTTTAACTTTTCTTAGCATTATCTGTTTACCAAGTATCCATCAAACAAGCGTATCAACTTCATGATCTTTTATACAGTTTAATTCCAAGAAAAACTTTTGGAGGAGTTGGAATACTCAAACTGCAACTTGCTGATATAAGCGTTCTAATGGGGTGTGTGCTGGTAGTTGTTGTTCGATTTAACCCTTAGCAGCAAGCACTGAGCTCTGTCATCTCTTGTCCCATCCCATTATTCTCTAAGAAACACAAACCTTAAAGGTTAAACAGCTGATTGTCTTTTCCTCGTACAGAACAGAGCGCCACCACGTGCAATTAAAAGAATTACGTTCCAATATAAGCTTTGGTGGCAAAGACATTTCAGCCCTTCTGATCGTACTACTTCCATGACCAACTCTCAAGATGGCAAGCTAAACTCACTGTAGCACGGATGCTGGAAAAAGCGAAAAATTAACAGAAAACGCTGGAAGCAACCAGCAGGGAAAGCATAATCTTAGGGCAGAGAAACACATAAGAACTGAAAAGGATTAGAGAAATAGCAGGTTTTAAGAATGAACAGAGGCAGGGAGTGGTGAGACAGAAGGTCAAGTCTATCATGGATGGAAGGCAGAACAGAGTAAACAGCTTATGATCACGTAAGGCCCATAAGCTGGTAATGAGACAGTTAAAAGAAAATAGAAAAGCATGGGTCTCGTCAAGATGCAAATGGTACCAGCAGAATATTTACCAGCAGTTGCTGTCCAATATAATGGGAGCAGTGGTTAAGACCTGAAATTATTGATGTCAATGTTATTTTAGAAAATTGTAAAACACTTAATTGAAAGAGGAAGTGCTGTTCCTCAAGATTCTGTTAATCTTCAATGGAAACGTTTAGAGTGGGAATGGATGGAAAATTAAAATGGCAAGCGAGCAGAAACTCAAAGTCATGCTTTTAGACAGAACAGACACGTGCAGCAAAGTGGTCACCCCATCTGTATTTGGTCTCTTTTGTATAAAGGAGACGACATTGTGAGTGGCAAATACAGATTGAAAGAAGCATAAGGAAATTGCAGTTTCTCTTTGAAGAAGCTATAAGGCCTTGGACAATGGGAAGCGAAGAGGAACAGGGAAGATGTTCTGCTCCTGTGCTTTCATATGTGCCAAAAGAAAGGGGAAGAGTATTGTCAGTAATGGAAACATGGATCAGTTTGTCACAGACATCACTTTTTGATTGCTGTGACGTGAAGGGAGGGAAGCTATATTTGGTGGTACCTTCATGCTGAATGTGGTGAGATTGCTGGTGGCACAGATGGGGGTGGTGATTATTGTATATGGAGGTTGAATGGGTGGGAGATGAAGATGGGTGGGGTCCCCTATTGTGGCTTTATGAGGTTCCTTTATTCTTTCACAGGATTTAGGAGTCACTGCCTAGGCATTAATTACCCATCTCTAATTATTCGGAAGGCAGTTAGGGGTCAATTACATTACTGTGAGTTTGGAGACACACCTAGGCCAGACCAGGTAAGGATGGCAGATTTCCTTCACTGAAAGTATAGTAAAGAGTAAGTTTTGAAAGAGAATGAGATTGAGAAGTCAGAAAGAGAGTATATTGGTGGCTGCTAAAGACTGAGAATGTGCGTGTGGTAGTGCATAGCATTGAGTGTGAGACTCAGGAATCTTTGAGAGCAGTGGTTTGAGGAATGCTGAACATCATGGAGGAGTCTGTAATCATGTGCAGATCGAAAATATGAAGGGTGGAATTTCAATTGAAATCCATGGAGAATAACTCGCAGCTGGAGGCAGTTGCAGAGGAAGGAGTTGTGGCTGTGAAGACAAGTTTCAGTCGATATCTGATCAAAAGTGTGAGAACAAGGTCACATAAGTAAAAATAAATCTCTGGAGAGGAGAGTTTCTTGTTTTGTTTGAACCCTTTATCTATAACACCCAGCAAGACTACAAACATCTGAAATATCTGCACTCCACTAATCCTGGCCTTTGGTACCTCCCCGATTGCCATTGTTCCACCATCGGCAATTTTGCCTGCAGCTTTTTAGTCACTTAAACATCATTATTTCTCTGGCCCTTTCTCCTTCTTTGAGTGTCATTTATAAAGCAACTCATTGACCAAATGTTTGATTACTTTCTTAATATATCCTCAGGTGCTACGTATTAGGAAATGCCACTCTGAACTGACTTAGGATATTTTGTGATTTTTAATAGCCCTATATAAATGCAAGTTGTTGCTCATTAAACAAATTCCCAGAACAGTCATTTTGTATACAATTTAACTTGTTGACATTGTAAAATACTTCAATGCTGCCTTTAATAAACACAGTGTTGCCCACAAAGTAATATTGGCGCTGAAATGTTACATCATGGAAAATTCTACATTTTACGCTTCATCACTATCTCTAAATGATAAAGCATTGTTAAAAAGGTCAAACAGAGGCCATAACCTTTACATCAGATTAGATTATGCAGCAATTAGATAAAACATATTTCCCTTTATTTCATCTAAGCAGATGAATAATAAGTCACTGAAAAATCACTGAGAAATATGAAACGTTCTTGCATGCATTAGTAGGGCTTAGAAGACAAAATTTCTATAGACATTGAAGTCTATCAAAATTGAAACATTTGGATTTTATTCTGTATATAAGGAGCTATGCTGTGTATTTTGTTAAATGCCAAATAGTTGGATGCTCCAGATTCAAAGGCATGCTCACCATCAACTGTTTAAATTCAGTTCCTCATACAAAAGTTTCGGGCAAACAAAATATGCCCACTGTGTGACTGAGTCCCACAGGTTTGCAAAATGAAGTGTTATATAGATCTAACCCCTCATTGTTAGCTGTAAATCCAGCTGGCATTTTGTCTCTGGATTTTTGTGTATGAAAGAAAGCCCTTCACATGTGAAGCCTACAAAGTCGAAACATTAAAGAGGAAACATTTGGATATCTTTTTGATAGTTAACCTGCAGTGGAGACTCTCATACGTTTAGGTACAGCTGCCAGCATTATATTTCCTGGTAACCAGTTACTGGTGGTTGTGGTTGGTTAGTATGCTGTCACCAATCTATTTTACGACTCTTTTAAACAATATATTAATCAGGTTAGACAGCCCTTGTCGTACTTAACAAAAATAACAAATCAAATGGTCAACGGAAATCTACAAACTAGAATGGAAACTTATCAAAATCAAATCAAAATATCATTCTCTGGGGTGATCTGGCACTCCATCCCCTCTACTCTACTCTACTGTGCTGGTGAACACTCCCTGCTCCCTCTCAATGGACAGCCCAGTATGGACATGACCACAGAAGAGGGGCAGACAGTCAACCCATCTTTCTACGCAGAGTCTAAGACCCTGTTTAACTATCAGGATTGACCCATATACAGCCTTAATAAAAAGAGCCACTTGTTTTACATAACTAGAAATAGTTTATTGCATGATAACAACTGGTACAGCAAACATTAACCAATCAGGCATAATTCCAACTATCAGGAAGTAGGTGTGTCACATCTGTCTCCATCAGCACCTTATGCAAGATCAACCATTTCTCCATTCAAAGACATATGTTATCTTCAGGCAAAAACTTTTTCTGAACCATTGCTTATGCAACAGAAACTTGCTTTCAATAAAGAAAAACAAGAATTACCAGACACTCCTTCATATAAAGCTGGCAAATACCAGAAATCATAGGTACCTATGAATGAACAAATAGTACAGATTGTGACTGATACAATTGTCTTCTCGTCAGTACCTTTCAGATCCTGTCTTGAGCTTTGTGTATAAATTTCAACATTGGAGACAAGAGCAACTGTGCACAATTTGTTGCAGAAATATCATTATTATACCCCCACTGCCTTTTAGCTTGGATAATTATGTTTTGCAAAAGAAACTGAATTTGCTGCATATCAAAATACAAATTTATAAATTATGTTTCAAGAGAAAGCATAGTATAGGCAAACTTTTGCACCACGTTATTTAGACATTGTGGTACCTCCAGCTATAGGTGATCAAACAGAAATGAATTCAAGTGTGGGACACATTTTGGGCAATATGCAGAATGTTAAATATCGTGGGTGAAATTATTGTTCTTTCAGGCTTGTTTCACCTGAACCTTCTCTTCACAGTTACACATGGAAAGGTGACAGTGTAATCAAAAGCAGCAATTTACAGCCAAATGGTACAATTGCTGGAATATATATGTATTTTATATTCAGAACAAGTGGCTGGCAGACTACAGCAGCAATTTCGTTCCTTGACCTTTTAGCACACAAAATCCGAATCATTTTTGGCAACAAATTAATTTAGGAAGTACATTTCAAGGTTTGCCTCTTCAGTAAGGAAAGTTTACCTTTTCATACTGCATGGGTTTTGATATTACTAATTCGATATTCCCAGATGGCAATGAAAAGCAGCAGTGTTTCTTCATCTCATCCACTATAACTTCAGGATGATCAGTTACTAAATCCTGGAAAGACAATGTAAGGACCATTAAAGCAGTTGATGCAGGGTTTCTGCGGCTCTTCCACCGAAGTGGATGAGTGAACAAATACCAATAGAAACAACACCCGACAACAGGGTGGGACAACTTTTGTAGGGAATGTGGTAATCCACCATAGCCGGTATCTTCTCATATCCCTTCTCAGGAGAGCTCGTCCTTGTCCCCTGACTAAATTCCATGGGCTTTGCTCTCTGATTGTCTTCCAAGGTTCACATAGGCAGTTCATTAATTGACAGACAATGATGTTTGACCATAGAGTCTCTTGTTGGTCACATCAGGTGGAGTGTGACTGCATTCTGTTCACTGCCTGCCAGATGTCTGCTGACAGTCAGACTGTTGGCTCCCAATGTTCAGATGGTTGTTATGTAGCTAGTAAACATTTGAGGGCCCAACTGCTGGTCAGGGATTGCTGACTGCACAAAGAAAACTCTTCTGTCCCTTTTTGCATATTCAGTTGCAGCTGTTGTTTGTGCTGCATGAAGAATTCAGTTATGTCTGATTTGTTGTTTTTTAATCATTCTTATCACGATGCTAATGCACAAACAGTAGATACATTGTATGCAGCTGTAATGACCTCCATGCACAGACATACTGTGCATGGTACATTTCTAAGTCTCTGTCTCATCGGATTTCCTCTATTATCTACCTGCTCTACCGCTTCAGGCAATGCGGGTGCTCATAATTAATATCAGGCAGAAGCAATCATCGAGGGAAGAAGCAAACACTAGAGTAAACTTGGCAAATGTAATAATGGAAGAATGCACTCAGTAAAACATAAACAGCAAGGACATGAGGTAAAGAAAATAAAAGAAGAACTTTTCAAATGTTTGTTGGGTGTGTCTTCCCACTTGCTGTGGAAAGTAAGATGCTGCAAAGCAGACAAGCTGAATAAGAACAGGCAGCACATACACACACAAAGTATAGACTGTAAGCCCTGCACTACAACATGGGTCAACCTATGCATGATGGCATAATAATATTCAAGTGCAAATATTAAATCTAATGTTAGGGTGACCAGGCAGTGGGTGGATGATAGAAACTGAATGCTTACTATTACTGACATATCCATTTGAACACAGCCATAATTTAGACAAATTAGCATCTCAGACTAATTGTCCTTGGTCATTGATACATTAATGCTAGGATTGATTTTAGTTCCGTATCCACACACAGTAAATGAGGGATTTCCACAAAGAATTTTCATGACTATCAGGTCAGGAATTCTAATTAAATTTGAACCTTTGTCTCAAAACTTCAAAAATGTTGAGAAAGATACATATTTTCATTCCCTGCAGCCAACACCTGCATTTTTTGTTAACTTACAGGAAGATATTGACGTCAATGAGAAATATATTCCCAGAAAAGCAACCTGTGTTGAACATAAAACCAGCCTTATATATTAGAAGGGTGTTGTATGAAGGAGAATCATGTCTCCTTTATTCCTCCATGATTCCCACTAAGATTTGGCATCCAGTTAGGAAAGCACTGTTGAATCGCTGAAACAACAGAAGGTGATCTTCTTGGTTAATGTCAAGGCAGACCATGGCAGCCAACAGGGAACACTATTCTGCATCCTACTGACGTCATACACAAGACAATAACAGAAGCTGCCAAAGCAGGAACACATTCTATTCTCCATCACTTTTATTTTTCACCATCAAAATAACTCGAAAAGTGTTCCAAACATTGTATCTGTGCCTTAGTCTGAAAATCCTCTAAGAGATCTGTTAAGTGAAGGAATGAGATATTTTAAATTAACATTTCACATTACCAGATGTCAAAAGATTCCCACATTGAAAATATTCCATTCGATATTTACCTTTGGTTCAGAAGTTGAAAGTGTTTTACAGTCCGGATACTGCTCTTTGCTATAGAGATTCCTGCTCCCAGTCTGGAACACCCACACGTAATCCCAGGAGTTTGTTATGGACCAAGGGATCAATGCTATCATAACTGTGTCTAGGCTTATCCATTACATTAGAGAACCCCACAGCATAACCTGGACAACATTCAGGCTATGCTGATACCTTTGTGCAACACACATTGGAGACAGCGATCTCCTCAAACAAGTGAAAGCCTGACCACTTACTCTTTTTACAACGAAGAGCTTATTGAGGTTATATTAATACTTTGGAAATGTAGCTTTAAATTTAGGGAAAATGAAGGGCTCTTGTGACCTGCTGTGTAGTCTGCTTGACAGTAAGCCTGGATAGTTTGATTGGTGGACATCAAAGACAGGTGTAAGGAATTTATGGAGACAACGATAACGGTGAAGTTACACTGAGGAGACTCGGAGACTCTCAAAGTTCCACAAAATCAAAGAGACAGTAAACAGTTGTGTTGGAAATCATAAGACAAATATGAGTTGGGATCAAGGGTAACTGATTAGCAATTCCACCTGAATGCAAGGTTAATATGTTTCATGGTGTCATGGAGAAGAAAGAGGGCAGAAGAAGCTCTTTTGAGGTCAGATTACAAGTTTCCCTGCAGGTGAATGCATATTGCAGACAGACACTTTAGTTTTGTGTGGTCAGCTTGTTGCTTGGTATTGCAAGCTACCAAAACTACTGCAGTGGGACACAGTTTTCTGTTGAAGATTTGTCCTTGCATAGCTAGGGAAAGAAGAAACATCGCCACAATCTTTGTGGATTTAAGAAATTCTCAAAAAGTCGAAGAAAACAACTGCAGCCTGTCACTTGAAGTAATGACTCAGCAGGAGCGGGATACAGAAACTTGTCGGAAATTGGTGTGCTGTACATCAAGATGCTCCATCCTGGATGGGTGCCTACTATCAAACATGATAGGCAGCCCCTCCACGTGTCTGCACTAAACTGTACCTCAGTATGGCAGAACTGATAACAGTCACGGCATGTTCACACAATGCCAGGCATAGATGCTGTGAGTATTCAGGTAGGTGTTAGGTTAGTCAGCTCTAAGAGAGCTATATGGACTACCATTCTGCAGTGAGTGAGATGAGTGATCAATGTAAAAGGAAATATCATCTTATACAATTTGAAGTATAAGTTACTTCCAAAAGACATAGGGCTGAATCTTTTTGTGGCTATGTCTAAGTTGCATCAAGTCTCATGCAGGGATTTTCACCACGAGGACCAACGAGGTTTCTCACCCCATCTTATCAAACTCGCTGTATTGTCTGACTTGTGATGCACCATTTTAAAATCGTGCCCCTGTGCACCCACATATCCAGTGACAATCTGGCATTGACCTTCACTGGCAGTATCGTGGCATAGCAGCTACAAAACCCAAGCTGCCCATGTCACACCAAGGCTGACATGGCTGACACTCCTTTACAAAAACAACCTTACTCTCTCAAAGATAGTAAGAACTGCCGATGCTGGAGTCAGAGATAACACAGTGTGGAGCTGGAGAAACACAGCAGGCCAAGCAGCATCAGAGGAGCAGGCAAGCTGACGTTTCAGGACCCTTTTTCTGAAGATGGGTAGCGACCTGAAATGTCAGTTTTCCTGCTCCTCTGATGCTGCCTGGCCTGCTGTGTTCCTCCAGCTCCACACCTTGTTATCTCTTATTCTCTCACCCTGTTTAACAATCACACCTGGTAAAGGTACCATGTACTCATTACTACGTATTACTAGGTACATCTCATCTAAACAGCCTCTAAGTCAGGGGTTCCCAATGCCCACTGTAGACCTGCAACTTGTCATTGTTCAGGAGGGGAACATCAAATGCGTGCAAATCAGTTAGACAACTCCAAACATGAACTTTTATTCAAATAAGCAAAGGAGATCACAAACAAAATGCATTGAGGCTGAAGTTCACCCAACAATGCAAACCAGATTTTGGCATTATGTCCAAGGAATATTATACACTCCATGATGGTCTGCTGCACCCAGTTTTCATCTATTGGAAGTGGGTGTCAATAAGGCTCTGCCTGGCTTGTAGCACCCAATGCAGATATGCTCTGTCATGGACAAGGACAGCTGCTTCCTCGCCTGTGTCCTCACCCTCTTCCACAGAAGACTACTCCCATTCTCCCAATCACTCTATATCCAGCACATCACCCTGTTGCCTGCTCCAATGGATTGCTACATGAGAAGCTGGCAAATGGTGTAGGTGTAAGATTGATGTTGTGGTGTGCCATACATCAAGATACCTTGCCCTGGACAGATCCTTCCTGTCAAGTATGACAGGCAGCCTCTCCATGTGTCGGCTTTAAACTGCAGCTCAACTGATACCCTTTGGATCTAGCTGAAGTACTAACACTCTAACAGGCACAGCATGGTCAGACAATGCCAGGCACGGACGCTGTGAGTATTCAGGTAGGTGTTAGGTTAGTGAGCTCTCAAAGGGCAAATGGACAGCTTTGAAATACAGTCTGGTCCTAACCTTGAGGTGGGTGCCTTTCCATCCATGACTCTGCTTTAACTTTGCAATGCTAGCTGCCTTGTAATGCCAATTTGTGCTTCCTGAGTGGCTTGGAAGTGGATTAGAGAGGCTGCATGATGGTTGTGAGGTATTGGTAAATGCTGAATGTCGATTTTCTTGGAGGATGTGTGCATTTTGCTAGTGCCTGTGGATCATGCCCTGTGATGCTGTTTGTTTGTACACAGCATGGAGGCCATTTGGACCAAGCAGTGAGTTAAATTCACCGGGTACCCAGATATTCTGATTTTCACATCAAGGTTTCTTGGCATCTAATTTTATTGGCATGGTTGAGAATACAGTAAGTTGAACATTCCTAAGACAAGTTGGAGGGACAGGTAGTATTGAGGAGGTGGGGAGGCTTCATAAGGATTTGGACAGGTTAGGAGATTGGGCAAAGAAGTGGCAGATGGAGTACAACGTGGGAAAGTGTGAGGTCATGCACTTCGGTAAGAAGGATAAAAGCATGGACTATTTTCTAAATGGGGAGTTGGGAGTTCTAGTCTAGGATTGTCTCAAGGTAAACTTGCAGGTTGAGTCAGTAGTCAGGAAGGCAAATGCAATGTTGGCATTTATTTTGAAAGGACTTGAATATAAAAGCAAGGATGTACTTCTGAGGCTTTATAAGGCTCTGGTTAGGCCACATTTGGAGTATTGTGTGTAGTCTTGGGCCCCATATCTCAGGAAGGATGTACTGGCCCTGGAGCGGGTTCAGAGGAGGTTCCCAAGAATGGTCCCAGGAATGGAAAGCTTAACATATGAGGAACGTTTGAGGACTCTGGGACTATTCTTGTTGGAGTTTAGAAGGATGAGGGGGGATCTAATTGAAGCTTACAGAATACTGAATGGCATGGACAGAGTGGATGTTGGGAAGATGCTTCCATTAGTAGGAGAGACTAGGATCCGAGGGCACAGCCTTAGAGTCAAGGGAAGACCTTTTAGAACGGAGATAAGAAGAAACTTCTTCAGCCAGAGAGTGGTGAATCTATGGAATTCAGTGCCACAGAAGGCTGTAGAGGCCAGGTCATTGAGTACATTTAAGACTGAGATGGATAGGTTCTTGATTATCAAGGGGATCAATGGTTATGGGGAGAAAGCGGGAGAATGGGGTTGAGGAACTTATCAGCCATGATTGAATGGCGGAGCAGACATGATGGGTGGAATGGCCTAATTTCTGCTCCTATGTCTTATGGTCTTATGGTCTAAGTTAGGCCATCTTCAAGACTTTTAATAAGCAATAATCCCCCTAATTGGCAATTCAACACTACCTGGAGAGAAGCTTACTGCATCACTTGCCAAAAACATAAAAGATTGATTGAGCTGCTCCTGATGTTGAGATGGGCCTGGTTGGACTTCCTGTTTGGTTCTACCTGAGTTAAAACACGAGGATGCAGTAAATATGTGAAAAAATATCCTTACTTTTCAAATTGCTTACACCTTACAATGGCCTGATCTCACACAGTAAAAAACATTTGAAATTGTTCAGAATTACCTCTGTAAAATCTTAATAATCTTTCTCTCCTTAGATTCTGCCTTTGGACAAATGTGATTCAGTCCGTCATGCCATCCATGAAGTCAAACATCTTTTCTGTACTTTTGTGCAGCTCTACAAAATCCCAGGGCACCTCAGTTGCTTTTGCAGCTTCAGCCAGTTAGGGCAACAGGCGGTGAGCATCATTGGTCTGAGTCTTAAAACTCATCGATTTCATTGAGTTCCTTGATTGAATAAGACACTGCATCTGTGCTTGCATCATCCATTGGTTATATTGCGCAATGTACGGTATATTATATTTTAGCTTACATTTCCATGGTTTTCTCTGCTGGGATTTCAATTTGGAACTCCTGCAGGCAAGCTGAAAGGACCTTGTCATTGGCCTGGCTGGCCTCAGCTGTCACACCCCTCATTCTCTTTCGTCATATCCAAACTTTGACATTCAGCACCATTCTTCATGCATTTTCCATCACGAACATGGCCTTTTGAACAATTGGGTTGTATTCCTTTTTCTTATTGATGCTTTGACAATGTGAGAGATCAGTTGCTGTCAGTCGTCGTTATTTTAGGTTTCTCATCAGTTTCGGATCCACTGGCTGGAGATTGACTCAAGTGTTGGGAAATAGGTGTGTGCAGCTTCATGCTCGAGGCCAGTAATGTCAGGGTGTATAGGGCAGTTGTCTGAATTGTTCATAATGATCATTTTGATACATTTAGTTCACTCTTGGAGGTCATCTAGGTGTTTTGCTTTCCTCATACTATATGGGTAATGTCTTGAAATTTGCAAAAAACAGTGAGGCTTCTTTGATCTTCCCAACACATGCTTTTCAATATCCTCCATGCAGTGACACATTCTTTGATTTTCTTTCCAACATTATGCTTCATTTTTAAACATTAAAGAGTGATCTAATAAGAATGACAACACAGTTCAGTTTTATTTGCATTTAAAAAGTTCCTTGTTCATATTCATCCAGAATGTGGGTGAGACTGTTTTGCAGTCGATCATTAGTCATTGCTGCCAGAACTGCCACACCTCCAATATTTACCATATAGAAGACAATGCTGTGTCATGTCTTGAAATGGTGCAACGATCCATTGCTGCCCATCATCTCGATGAGCCTATCTGCTAGGGTGACTTCCCTTTCCTTAGGAGTGGACAGGAGACGGGAAAGTTCTCTGCTTGGGCTGCCGTGAACCAGCATCTTTGATGATGAGACAACCAGCCATTCTCTTTCTCTTCCTTGCTGGAAAGGAGTTCTGTTTGTAAAATGCCTCCAAAACTTTTCCTTCTGTTTCAGAATAGTTAACAAGCTTGATGGTGGAAACTCTCACTCCTTAGCAATGCTTGATTTTCACTTCACATGGTTTTCCTCTTGCAGTACCAATTTCACTTTGTCTTCAATCAACAGCACTCTTAATGCTCACACATAAGACCATAAGATATAGAAGCAGAATTAGGCCATTTGGCACATTGTGGCTGCTCCACAATTTGCTCATGGCTGATACATTTCTCAACTCAATTCTCTTCCCTTCTCCCCATAACCCTTGATCCTCTTACTAATCAAGAATCTATCTACTTCTGTCTTAAATACACACAATGACTTGGCCTCCAGAGTCTTCTGTGGTAATGAGTTCCACAGATTAACCATTCTCTGGCTGAAGAAGTTCTTCTTCATCTTCTTCATCACTTTACTCTGATGCTATGTCCTCAAGTCCTAATCTTTCCTACCAGTGGAAACATCTTCTCCACGTCCACTCTATCCTGGTCACTCAATATTCTGTAAGTTTCAATAAGATCCTCTCTTATCCTTTTAAACTCCATTGAGTGCAGACCCAGAGTCCTCAGTCGCTTCTCATATTACAAGACTTTCACCCTGTGATCATTCTTGTAAGCCTGTTCTGGAACCTCTCCAATGCCAGCACATCCTTCCTTAGATATGGGGCCTATAACTGCTCATAATATTCCAAATGCAGACTGATCAGAGCCTTAAACAGCCTTAGGAGTACTTTTCTGTTCACTTTTTTCTAGCCCTCTTGAAATGACTGTTAACATTGCATTTGCCATCCTAACTGCCAACTGAACCTTCATGTTAACCTTTAACAGAATCCTGAACTAGGACGCCTTAGTCCCTTTGTGCTTCAGATTTCCGAAGCCTTTCTCTTCTCCAGAAAATAGCCTATGCCTGTTTTCTTCCTATCAAAGTGCATAACCTCACATTTTCCTACTTTGTATTCCATCTGCCACTTCTTTACCCATTCCCTCACCAGTTATAATGATATGACGGCTTTAAGAGGTATATTTTGTCTTGGGAGTTTTTAATGAAGAAAGATTGAGATAAACGTACTGAGTGGTCTGCTCAAAGCCAATAAAGTAAACAGATTGTGAGGCCTAGGTTTGTTTTTTGAAAGTTGGAATAATAGAAGCAGCCTGAATGGGTGGCGTCAAACTCCCATAGATCCAAGGATTTTAGTTTTACCTTTCAGCAGTTGCTGGGGTCTTGAAGCTGGATGTGGAAGCTTTTATTCTTTTCTTTGTTATAGTAAAAGCTGCGGTAGTCTTCCTGCTGCTAGAATTGCATGTGAGACAATCTATTTCACTAAATTTGCCTTTGCCAACTGTGCATTTATGGGATGTTACTATATTGGAATGGTTAATTAGTAGTAGTTAATATATATTATTATTTTGTTAAGCATTTTGATAGAACTACAATTAAGCCAATTCTTTTCTTTTCAGAGGAAAATTATGATGACCTGGAAGAGTTATTAGAATCACATGGGGAAATATGTGGGAATACGCTGGGAAGCACTAACCTAATTACGAACGACGTAGATATAGGAAACGCTCTCCCAGATAGGCAATATCCTTACAGAATTAACCCTCTAAAGTTGGCACAGGTTTAAAAAAACATTGAAACATGTTCAAAGACAATATAATTGAAGTGAGTTGCAGCGAATTGAGCTCACCCATAGTAATAGTGCCAAAATCAAATGGTACCCAATGATTATGTGTGGACTATTACAAAGTCAATGCAGTTGCAAAGTCTGATTCATATCTTATTCCACATTAGGAAGACTGCATTAAGAAAGTGGGACAAGTAACTTATATTTCAAAGTTGGACTTACTCAGAGGATACTGGCAGGTACCTTTATCTGAAAGAGCGAAGGAAATTTTGGCTTTTGTGACACTGAATGAATGGTACCAGTTTAAAATCATTTGGTATGAAAAATGCACCCCCCAGCCACATTTCAAAGACTAACCATTAAAATCATTTCAGGATTACTCAATTGTATAGTGCACATTGATGACCCAGTGCTTTTTAGCCACACATGGAAGGAACATTTGGGGTATCGATTGGAATTTTTGATTGACTTCAGGAGGCAGGCTTGGTGATAAACCTGACTAAGAGTGAGTTTGCAAAAGCTCAAGTCATGTTCCTAGACCATGTCATTGGGCATGCACAAATGACCCCATGGAATATGAAAGTAAAGGTTATTGGGAGTTTCCTGTTCTATCGATGAAGAGGGAAGTACTACAATTCCTGGGACTGAATGTTTTTTATTGGAAGTTCATAGTGAATTTTAGTGGTGAGGTTGCTTCACTGACTGACTTGTTGAAGAAGTGCAGGAAATTTCAGTGGATGGTGAAATGTCAGAAGGCATTTAACAGCCTGAAAGCTGTATTAACCACTGCCCCAGTATTAGCCACACCTAATTATGCAAAGCCATTCAAGGTGGCCATCAATTTGACTGATGTGGATGTCAGTGCTGTACTTTTACAAGAAAATGATGAGAAGATAAAAATATTTCTTGGGCATTTTCCCAGAAAATTGAATAATCAACAGAAATATTCCATAATTGAGAAGGAGACCTTGAGTGTCATGTTGGTTTTGCAATATTTCAATGTTTACATTGCCAGTAATGTGTCTGAGACAATAGTATATACTGATCATAACCCTTTAAAGTCTTTGGAAAGATTTAGAGATAAAAATTCCAGCCTGTTTAGATGGAGCTTACTATTGCAGCCATTCAATTTGAAAATTATACATGTAGCAGGATGATTACCGATGCATTCTGACTGTGATGAAGGAAGATGGAAGCATTCGCTGGTGGGGAAAAACAAATTGAAAAGGACTGCAGCAGTGAATGTTTGCATGCTTAGAGTTAATGTAATGTAAGTATGTCATAGTGTGCTGATAACGTAAGGCTAAAATTTTTGAAAAAATTAAGCCAATTTTGTATATTGATGGTTCGTATTTTTGAGGGGGGAGGTATGACAATACTATGGCTTTAAGAGATGCGTTTGTCTTGTTTTTTTTTAATGAAGAAAGGTTGAGGCAGAAGTACCGAGCAGTCTGCTCAAAGTCAATAAAGTAAACAACTTGTGAGGCCTTTGTTTTTTTTTAAAGTTGGAACCATAGATGCAGCCTGGCTGGGTGGGATCAAGCTCCCACACAACCAGGATTGTTGGTTTTATCTTTCTGCAGTTGCTGGGGTCTTGAAGCTGGATGTGGAAGCTTGTATTACTCTCTCTGTTACAGCTAAAAGCTGGGGTTTTCTTCTTGCTGCTAGAATTGCACAAGATAATCCATTTTACTGAATTTGCCTTTGCCAAGGATCCATTTATGGGATATTACTATATTGGAACAGTTAATAGTAGTAGTTAATACATATATTATTTTGTTAAGCATTTCAATAGAGTTACAGTTCAGCTAATTCTTGTCTTTTTCTGGAACACAATGCCTTACACTTACCTGTAAAATAAGAAAAGGTTAGGGTCTAGGCTCGCTTCTTAATATATTTTGAGGGGGTTTGGACTAGTCCATAACACTGCCCAAGTCGTTCTGCAGCCTCACCGCTTCCTCAACAATATCTGTTCCTGCACCCATCTATGCATCATGTGTAAACTTAGCAACAATGCCCTCAGTTCCTTCATTGAGTTCTTTATGTGAATTGTCCTAACACGGATCTCTGCAGAACTCTACTAGTCACTGGCTTCCATCCTGAAAAATTAACATTTTTCCCTACTCTCTGTCTTCTGCAAATCAGCCAATCCTCTATCCATGCCAGTAACCTCCCCTTAACACCGTGGTCTTATCTTATTTCACAGCTTCCTTTGTGACACCTTGTCAAAGGATTTCTGGAAATCCAAATAGATTACGTCCATTGGCTTTCTTTTCTGTAACTTGTTTATTACCTCCTCAAAGAATTCTAACAGATTTGTCAGGTTTGACCTACTCTTGACAAAACCATGCTGTGTTAGCCCTATTTAACAATACACTTTCAAGTGCTCCACAAAGTCATCCTTAAAAATGGACTCTAAAATCTTACCAATGGCTGAAGTCAGTCTAACGTGCCTGCAGTTTCTTGTCTTCTGCCTCCTTCGTTTCTTAAACAAGGGTATTACATTAGCCATTTTCCAGTCCTCTCAGATCCTCTCTGACTCCAGTGATACCTGAAAGATCATCACGAATGCCATTACAAACTCTTCAGCTATCTCCTTCAGAACTCAGACATGTAGTCCATCTGGTTCGAGTGATTTATCCACCTTCCGATCTTTCCATTTCCTAGTACCTTCTCTTTGGTGATGGCCACTACACTCACCTTTGCCCCCTCACTCTCTTGAAGTTTTGGTATGTTGCTGGTGTCTTCCACTGTGAAAAATGATGCAAAGTACCTCTTCAGTTCCTCCACACTTCTTTCTTCCCCATTACTACATCTCCAGCCTCACTTTCCAGTGGTCCAATATCTACTCTTGCCTCTCTCTTATCTTTTTGATATCTGAAAATACTCCTGCAAATTTTTTAAAATTACTAGCCAGCTTACCCTCATGTTTGAGCTTCTCCCCAGCCTTATTGCTTTTTTTAGTTGTCCCCTGCTGGTTTTTATAGGCTTCCCAATTCTTTGGCTTCCCATGAATCTTCATCACATTGTATGCTTTTACTTTTGCTTTTATGCTGTCCCTGAATTCCCTTGCCAGCCATGTTTGTCTCACCCTCCCCTGAGTATGGTTCTTCTTCTATGGGATGAATTTCTGTTGTCCCTCCTTGAATTACCCCTAGAAACTCCTGCCATTGCTGCTCCACCATCTTCCCTGCTTAGTCCTCCTTCCAATCAAGTCTCGCCAGCTCCTCTCTCATGTCCTTTACTCAGTTGTAAAAACATTACATCTGAGTCCAGTTTCTCCCTCTCAAACTGCAGGATAAATCCTATCATATTGTGATCACTGCCCCATTAGGGTTCCATCTCCTCAAGCTCTCTAATCACATCTGCCTCACTACACATCCCCAAATCCAGTCTGTTCCATGGTGGGCTCTACCACAAGCTGCTTCAAAAAAACCATCTTGTAGACATTACACAAATCTGTTTTCTTAAAATCCACTACCAACCTGATTCACCCATTCCACCTACATATTGAACTCTTGCATGTATTGTATTAGTTCCTTTCTTACATAGCTTTTCTATCTCCTGATTTATTTTCTTCTCCACATCTGGACTACTGCGAGGAAGCCTGTCCATAACTCCCATCAAGGTCTTTATTCTTTTGTGTTTCAAAAACTCTATCCACACATATTCTACACCTCCTGCCTGTATATCACCTCTTGCCATTGATATAATTTCATTTCCTACTAACAAGGCAACCCTACCCCCCTCTGCCCAGCTACCTATCCTTTTGGTAAGACATGTATCATTGGATAGTTAGTTCAGTCCTGATCCCTTTGCAACCATGTCTATGTGATATCTACAAGATCACTCCTGCTAATTTCAATCTGCAGTACAAGCTTATTTACCTTGTTTCGTATATTGCATGCATTAAAGTACAACACCCTAAGTCTTGCATTGACTGCTCCCCTTCTCATAGCTGTCTTCTATCTGCTGAGATTGAAGGTAGATTCCTGGCCCTTTCATATTCTCTATGTTGTTTTGGAAATTTCAATAACCTCTACTGAGCCCTTCCCCCTTTAACTTTTTCTATAAGTGCAATACTTGCAGGGATTCACAGATAGATTGTGATGACTTTGTGCCGTAGTGTGGCCTAATTCATTTCAGTTGGTGACATAGTTACCCAACTAGTCTGTGCTATGCAGCTAATCCAGAGTTACTCTTCTAGAATATTGACTTATCAAGGACATCCTTCTATTGGAGTTGGTATGCTGCTGTCTCGAATTCAAGTTCACTGTCATAACTGCTAGTTTGAATCTCATTTTAAGTTACTGGTATCCCCAGAGATTTTAACACTGTCAACATTCATTATTGCTGAGTCCTACACCATCAGCACCCAAGGGCGCCCATTGATGGCAAGGTCAAACGGCTACATAAAATGCCACAGGTCCTAGGGAAGGACAATGCATGAAACAGACATATCTCCAATATCTGAGTACTAACCATTTATTCATATGGTAAACAACAGTGATACTAACATCAATATTGTTTCACTTCTCTCCTCTGTCTTTTTGTTTTGCAGCCATCTTCAAATCCATGGTGTTACCTGGTCTATGGCTCCACATATGTTGGCCTTTTTCATCAGTTTCTTTTTGATATTGGCACGACTCATGAGACAATTTGGAGTCAAGCTATTTAACCATGATGTAGAATAGATTGAGAGAAAAGTATGGTGTCTAACAGGGTCCAGTTCTGTGTGCTCCAATCATACCATTTCATGAGACTCATGAATGCAGAGTTCCTACATAAATGAAATGTTTAACTTTACTTGCTTCATCTCACTTCATCAATTATATCAGAGCTCCAATATTCATTGTTTTTGTTTGACAAGATTTAGGCGCTGGCAATTTTTTATTACTTATTTTGCTGTTGTCTGAATTACAAATTCAGTTAATTGTGCATGAATGAATTGGGGAGATGTAAGTGATGCATGTATCCTGAGAAATAAAATATCATATCTCTGGAATTTACTGAACATTTCCTTACATAAACATAGCAATGTTGTACTAATTCAGCTTATTATATTATTATGAACTGTTTGGGATGACAACATTGCACAGTTAACAAAGAGAAAGAGATACCTTCAATGCTGAGCTCAGCAGAAATTTGATTGCTGCTGCATGGGGGATACAACATTTTCCACCAACTCCAGACTGAGTTGAAATATTTAGAATGATTTGTTTACTTTGGCAGTGGAGGCAAATTAAATCCTATTGATATTTCAGTCCATTTCCCAGTCACAATGAACACAGTCCTGACCATTTCTGTCAAGGGTCTTTCCAATGTTCTATAAGTGAACTTCATAGATAGCAGTTATACCTCTTGGAACAGAGAAGATGGTACAGACGAAGTTCCATGAGGACCACTCTGTGGTATCTTCTGACACAATAGGTCTGCAGACCAAATGACAGGGTTATTTTTCAACATATCATCTTTTCCACATGTACTGTCATACAGACTCCATCAGGCTACACTATGCCATAGATAAACAGGAAAGCGTATCAGTCAATGTACATATAATGTGTAGCAACACCCTTGCGGGGATTCCAACATCACGTAACAACAAAGAAAAAACAAACTGAAATGTTAATTCTTCCTTTTGACAACTCTTGTTATGACAGTCAAAAAGCTAAGAAGAATTAAAATGAGACCCAAGCTGGAAAGAATGTATAGATTGAATAATAGCTCAGATAGCTGATCAGCAAAATTCAGAAATGAAGGCGTGCAGAGAATGTCATGCGTAGTAGAATTGAAATAGATTACAGAGATGGGGTGAGGGCAGCCATGAAGGAATTTGTAAACAAAGATGGAGAACTGTTGAGGTGTTCGTTGGACTGGGAGCTAATGTAGGTCATTGAGCATAGGAGTAAAGGGTGAATGAGCTAGGATACAAGGAGTAGAGTTGTGGATGAGCTCAAATTAATGTAGGGTGCAAAACAGATAATGCATGACCAATATAAAAAGATACTGACTCAAAGGTGGAATTTTCGCATTTGGGCAACATGATTATAGGTTCAAACTCCATTTCTGAAGAAGGGTCTAGACCCGAAACATCAGCTTTCCTGCTCCTCCAATGCTGCTTGGCCTGCTGTGTTCATCCAGCTCTACATCTTGTTATCTCTAAATATTGTCTTGTACAAGTAACAAATGTCTTGGGTTTGTTTGCTGAATAGAGTGAAATTCCAATGTTTGTTAGTTTCTGTGCAGAACCGAACTGCTTTAGTGACGCTATGTATGTAAAGATATTTTTATGAATAAAATATATTTTTGAAACAAATAAAGCAAAATTTTAAAAAGTCTGGATGAATAAGATTTAACTGAAATGTAAGCTTAAAAACATTAAACAAATTTTTTAACTTTTAAAGTAAAGATATTTCTCCAACAAATTAGATTTGTGAACCTTTTACAAATGCGTACAGCAATTAATTCTTCCTTAAGTGCTATTTGTTTTGTCTTGTAATTTGAACAAAAGCGTTCAATTGTAGAAAAACACCCTGATAGTCTTGTGGCATGGATTGATATATCTGCAAGTTCATTTAATAAAATGTTCCTGTGAATTTACATTTGATTTATCCAGGAAAAGTCCAGGTGAGGAGCCTTTCCAGTGTTTATTCTGATTGAGTTGCCATCTGCCAAAAATCACAAAGTATATTATTCTTTCCATTTGTTCAAAAGCTATTTCTAAGGCTAATAGGGAATAAAGTATTTCTCCATTCAATTTTACATCTGTGGCTGTATGAGTTTCTCATCAGAATGAGGCATTAAACAAAAGAGTTTATTTTGCATTCACTTATTGGTGTTGTTCGTTAATGAATTTATTGGATAAAAAAAATCACTTGCATCAGGGTTAATGGAGATGACAGTGTTCAACATTTTTCAACCCACCAATTACCCATTTTTCATTTTTTTCTTGAAGCAGAGCGAATGGTGTTTCACGTGATGTAGCCAATGGCTGCCACACACTGCCTACAAAATTGCAACAGAGGTAGATGCAACTGTACTATTGCCAAACCTATCAGCACACTGCATGTCTCTAAACATGCCCCTTTGCTAAAAAAATTGTATGCTCTATCACTTGTGCAAATTACTCAAAATAAATGGTCACTAAGAAAATTCGCACTCATTAAAAAAAGTGTGTTAATTTTGTATGGTTCTACTTTCATCAGTCTCTGTACCTTTGTTGCATACATATCTTTAAATTGTGCAGGTCTCTTAATGGTATGTGTGCATGCTGTCTTGACTGTTCATATTATATCTGCTCGTTCATAGGGTGGTGTTCCTTCACTAGGGAGTGTTATTCTTGTGGCAAGTGCTTTTGCCATGTAACTTGTTGATGATCCATTTTCATGGCTGGTGAATGGTGGGTCTCTGGGAATCAATGGTTGTGCTGTACTATATGAAAATGATAACATCATGTCTTCTTGATCAACTGTCTGCAGTGAAGCCGCAGCTGCTTACAGCTGTATGTAGATGTGTTTAAAAGACATTTGGACAAATTCATGAATAGGAAACGTTTGGAGGGATATTGTCTAAGCTCAGGCAGGTGGGAATGGTTTAGTTTGAAAATGAGCATGGTTAGCATGGACTGGTTAGACTGAAGGGTCTGTATGAGTCTATGACTCTATGACTCTATGTTATGATGATAAATCTGGTCATTTGCATTCACAACATATGATCAAGATGGTAACCGTTCAAGATAGGTACTAAGTTGCGACTTGGGCTGACTATTGTTGAAAGACTTTGTTCTCCATTGCTCAGTTCTGGCAGTGAGCACGCAGTTTTATCAAAGTGAAATTTGGCTTTCTGTCATTTCACCTTGAAGTTGGCACTTACATCTATTACTACATCTGGCTTCAATATTATTTTTACGATTGAAAGAGTTGCTTGGGTACGACATGACATTAATCTATGCAGCGGATGACTTTCCATGTCTTTGGTAGGTGTGATGGATTTTCTTCTTTATTACCCTTGTTGATTTTCACCACGACTTCAGCCTTTCCATTTAACCAGAGTTAGTGAGGAGATGATGTATGTTGTTGAATTTTCAAATCTTTTATGAAGTAGCTAAATTCTTCTTTCATGAATTGAGGTCCATTGTCATTCATTACAATGTTTGGAATGTTGTAATAGTTGAAGTATGCTTTCAGGCATCTTACAATTTCCGTGGCAATCATCATCATCGATTGGTCAATCTCCCAATAGTCATAATAATAGTAGATGGTTACAAGATAATCAGGTTCTGTAAGAGTGAACCAATCTACTCCAAGCTGTATCTATGGACTGTTATGTTATGAGAAGCCCTTTAGCTTGCTTAGCTTGATATTTGTTACAAGCAATACACTAGCTAAAATGCATTTTAATTTCATTGATTATTTTGGCCAGTAGAGCACTACTCTTGCCATACAGTCATAGAGTTGTACAGCACGGAAACAGACCCTTCGGTCCAACTCATCCATGCCGACCAGAGATCCTAAATTAATCTACTCCCATTTGCCGACATTTGGCCCACACCCCTCTAAACCTTTCCTATTCATATACCTGTACAAATGCCTTTAAATGTAATTGTACCAGTCTCCACCACTTCCTCCGCCAGGTCTTTCCATGCAAGCACCTTCCTCTGTGTGAAAAAGTTGCCCCTTCTGTCCCTTCTAAATCTTTCCCCTCTCATCTTAAACCTATGCCATCTAGTTTTGGACTCCCCTACCATGTAAAAAGACCTTCACTATTCATCTTAACCATGCCCCTCATGTTTTATAAACCTCCACAAAGTCATCCCTCAGCCTCTGACACTCGAGGGAAAATAGCCCCAGCCTATTCAGCCTATCCCTACAGCTTAAACCCTCCAACTCTGGCAACATCCTTGTAAATCTTTTCTGCACCCTTTCAAGTTTAACAACATCCTTCTTATAGCAGGGAGACCAGAATTGCATACAGTATTCCAAAAGTGGCCGAACCAATGCCCTGTACAGCTGCAGCACAACCTCCCAACCCCTAAACTCAATGCACCGACCAATAAAGGCAAGCAAACCAAATACCTTCATTACTATCCTATCTACCTGTGACTCCACTTTCAGGGAGCTATGAACCTGTATCTCAAGGTCTCTTTGTTCCGTAACACTCCCCAGGACACTATCATTAAGTGAATATGTTCTGCCCTGGTTTGCCTTACCAACATGCAACACCTCACATTTATCTAAATTAAATTTAATCCAAATTAAATCTAAATCTAAATGCTACTCCTTGATTTATCAGCCCATCTGATCAAGGTCCCATTGATAACATCCTTCTCTGCAAACTTACTAACCATACCTCCTATATTAACATCTAAATTATTTATATAAATGACTAAAAGCAGTGGACTCAGCACCAATCTTTGCAGCACACTGTTGGTCACAGGCCTCCAATTCCTCTTGATTGGACTCAGTTTCTTGGCAGCTTGCATGGCTGTGCTTTAGCATCTCCTTTCTCATCTCCTCAGGGAAAACAACTCCATTTTCTTTGTACAAGATACCATTTTGGGCTATCTCTTCATCTCTGTATGCCCAATCCTCTCACATAATGGCAGATGTATCATTTTGCTTTCAGACCATCCCTTATTCAGTACTCCTGCAACTACAAATTGCAACTTTTTGTGTAGTTTGCTTGATCTGAGCAAGACATTCGTCTTTCAAATGTAAATTTTTTATGTTGATGACATCTGAAGCATGTCAAGCTGATGTTTCTCATTGAATCTGGAATATTGCACACGCTGTTACAGCATCCTCAACTTTCTTATAGTGTGTGCTGATCTCAAGAGCATGTTTGTTTTAGTGTGAATTTAGACTGTAAGGATAAAATGGAGATTTTTATAGTAAAAGAGCATTCTTCAGTTACTGAAACTTATGCTAGGTGAATCTCAGGCATTCAAGAAGTTAGTATCAGCAGAAATACATAAGAAACCTTGAACAAATAGAAGTTAATGTGAACAAAAACATTCTACAGAGGTATTGAAATAAGGGGAAATATAGAGACTAATTGTTCCATCACTGGGTGAAGGAGACATTAATGACATTAACCCCTGACCGAGAACGGATTTTTTTTTTAATGTTTGTATGAAGCAAGATTGGAATTTGATTAAAGGGATGCTTACAGCATAAGGGTACTCAAATTTTCAGTATTCCACGGAGTTTTGCTCCACTCTTTCTGAAGTGATGCTCTCCCTGCATCACTTGAATAAAAACAATCATAAACTAGTGCTCAGCCTCAAGTGGTCAATTATTAGAAGTCACAGCATCAGCTATGTACACCGCTTTCCTTTGATTATAAGTCAAATCCCAATAGTATGTCTCTCTCTCTATGAAGTAACATCCTTTGCAGATGCTTTGAAGTAGATAGAAGTAGTTTGGGGAAGATGTTTTGAAGTATTTTGTGCTCGAACTCCATTGTCACTTTGTCCCAAATAGGCTTTGATTAAAATGCTCACAAGCCAAAAAAAAGTCAGGCACTCTTTCTTGATCTGAGCACAGTATTGTTCACTTTGTGTTAAAGTCCTGGAAGCAGATATAATGGATTGTCCTGGCTACCTATGGATTGATCTATGTCCTGTCTCACTGACATCACACTGCAAGGTGACTTCATCACAGATATTGTAGTACCTCAGCTCTGGCATTGCCATCTCTAGTTGTTTGATTCTAGTGAAAGCTGCTTCTTCATCCATGCCCGAGTAACACTTTATGTTGTCAACAATGAGTAATCTCATGACAAATTAGAACTTTGCTCAGTAGTTTACAAATCCATCAAATCACTGCATTGTTTCCACATCTATTCGTCGCTGAATCTCTGATACAGCTCTTACCTTGGCAGGATCCAGGTGAAGTTCTTTTGCTCCCAGTTCATGAGTTATGTGCTCAACTTCAGATATCTTTGTATCTTTTTCTTGTTCAGCTTCAGGTTCATCTGACAAGGTCTCTCAAGCAGTCAGACTAGATTCTGAGATAGCAGGAACTGCAGATGCTGGAGAATCTGAGATAACAAGGTGTAGAGCTGGATGAACACAGCAGGCGGTGGCAGCAGCGGTGACGGTAGGGCCCCACTCCAACCTCTCCCCCACAGAACGTGCAGTCCTCTGCTCCCTCCCCTCCAATCCCAACCCCACCATAAAACCCGCGGACAAGGGAGGCACAGTTGTAGTATGGCGCACTGACCTCTACATCGCCGAGGCCAGGCGCCAACTCTCCGACACCTCCTCCTACCGCCCCCTTGATCATGACCCCACCCCCGACCACAAAAACATCATCTCCCAAACCGTCCACAACCTCATCACCTCAGGTGACCTTCCACCCACAACCTCCAACCTCATCGTTCCACAAACCCGCACCTCCTGCTTCTATCTCCTTCCCAAAATCCACAAACCTGACTACCTTGGTCGACCCATTGTCTCCGCCTGTTCCTGCCCCACTGAACTTATCTCCACCTATCTTGACTCCATTTTCTCCCCCTTGGTCCAGCAACTCCCCACCTACATCCGTGACACCACCCACGCCCTCCACCTCCTCCAAAACTTCCAATTCCCCGGTCCCCAACACCTCATCTTTACCACGGACGTCCAGTCCCTATACACCTGCATTCCCCATGCAGATGGCCTAAAGGCCCTCCGCTTCTTCCTGTCCCGCAGGCCTGACCAGTCCCCCTCCACTGACACCCTCATCTACTTAGCCGAACTCATCCTCACCCTCAACAACTTCTCTTTCAATTCCTCCCACTTTCTACAGACAAAGGGGATGGCCTTGCGTACCCGCATGGGCCCAAGCTATGCCTGCCTCTTCATTGGTTACGTGGAACAATCCCTCTTCCGTACCTACACTGGCCCTAAACCCCATCTCTTCCTCCGTTACATTGATGACTGTATCGGCGCCGCCTCGTGCTCCCACGAGGAGCTCGAACAGTTCATCCACTTCACCAACACCTTCCACCCCAACCTTAAGTTCACCTGGACCATCTCCAATACCTCTCTCCCCTTCCTGGACCTCTCTGTCTCCATCTCTGCAACCACCTCGAAGCCGATATCCATTTCAAGCCCACCGACTCCCACAGCTACCTAGAATACACCTCCTCCCACCCACCTTCCTGCAAAAATGCCATCCCCTATTCCCAATTCCTTCGCCTCTGCCTCATCTGCTCCCAGGATGAGGCATTCCACTCCCATACAACTCAGATGTCCTCATTTTTCAAGGACCGCAACTTCCCCTCCACAGTGGTCGAGAACGCCCTCGGCTGTGTCTCCTGCATTTCCCGCAACTCATCCCTCACACCCCCTCCCCGCAATAACAACCAAAACAGAATCCCCCTCGTCCTCACGTACCACCCCACCAACCTCCGGATCCAACGCATCATCCTCCGACACTTCCGCCATCAGCAATCCGACCCCACCACCAAAGACATATTTCCCTCCCCACCCTTATCTGCTTTCCGGAGGGACCACTCTCTCCGGGACTCCCTTGTCCGCTCCACACTCCCCTCCAGCCCCACCACACCCGGCACTTTTCCCTGCAACCGCAGGAAGTGCTACACCTGCCCCTACACCTCCCCCCTCACCCCCATCCCAGGCCCCAAGAAGACTTTCCACATGAAGCAGATGTTCACCTGCACATCTGCTAATGTGGTATACTGTATCCGCTGTTCCCGTTGTGGCCTCCTCTACATCGGGGAAACCAAGCAGAGGCTTGGGGACCACTTTGCAGAACACCTATGCTCGGTTCGTACTAAACAACTGCACCTCCCAGTCGCGAACCATTTCAACTCCCCGTCCCATTCCTTAGACGACATGTCCATCCTGGGCCTCCTGCAGTGCCACAACGATGCTACCTGAAGGTTGCAGGAACAGCAACTCATATTCCGCTTGGGAACCCTGCAGCCCAATGGTATCAATGTGGACTTCAGAAGCTTCAAAATCTCCCCTTTCCCTACCGCATCCCAAAACCAGCCCAGCTCGTCCCCGCCTTCCTAACCTGTCCTTCCTCCCACCTATCCCCTCCTCCCACCCCAAGCCCCACCCCCATCTCCTACCGACTAACCTCATCCCACCCCCTTGACCTGTCTGTCCTCCCTGGACTGACCTATCCCCTCCCTAACTCCTCACATACACTCACCTCTACTGGCTCCTTCCCCGCCTCTTTGACCTGTCTGTCTTCTCTCCACCTATCTTCTCCTCTGTCCATCTTCTATCCACCTCCCCCCTCTCCCTATTTATTTCAGAACCCCCTTCCCCTCCCCCATTTCTGAAGAAGGGTCTAGGCCTGAAACATCAGCCTTCCTGCTCCTCTGATGCTGCTCGGCCTGCTGTGTTCATCCAGCTCTACACCGTGTTATCTCAGACTAGATTCTGATCATGGTCTGTGATGACCTCGTCCATTGTGTCTTCATATCCATAGACCAGCAGACCATCCACAATGGCTTCTACTCCAGGAATATCACTGACTATTCTGTGCTGTCAGCATTGGTATTCTTCTGAAGCAGTGGGAATGGCGTACAGAATATAGTTAGAATATTACAGTTTTCATCAAGCTTCACTTGCCAATATCTTTGCATCAAGTGTAGTAAAAATCTTTGCCTTAGCAAGTTGTGGCAAGATTTCTTCAATTGCTGGCCTGGGTTCTCTTCCAAGCTTTATTGAGATCTTTTCAATCCATAAATGCTGTCAGTTTTACAGGTTTTTTTTTCACTGCAAACATGCTGCTAATCCAATCTGTAGGAGTTGTTACTATGCAGACAGAACCTCAGTTTGGCACTCCCTTCTCTGAACCAGAGTGTCAGCCTCCAAGTCTGTGTTCTTTGGGTCTTGATCTTGCAGTCTTAGAACGCATTCAATTTCAATCCCACTTTAGTCACTGATGATTAGTCAGGCTTATAGCAATAAAAGTGCTTCAAAAATGCATCTCAAAACTGATATTTTAATATACAAGATAATAGATTTATTGCAGTTACGGTACTAATGGGAACTATAACAATCTGGAGAAAAATTGTAATGTTTTACAATGTTTTTATTGGGAAGAAACTCAGACTGCAATTTGTTTTCCACTACCCTTCCTTACATGACCAGTGCTAATTACACAAACCCCATTCTACATAAAGGTCAGAGTTTATTAAGTGCTTAACACCTCAGCGTACAAAGCTTAATAAGAGTTTAACACCTTCCTTCCTGCATGAACTCCCCCAGTATAACATATAATTTAACCCTTGACAAAAACTTCAATCCAGTAAAAGCCCTATAATCGCAAAGCATGTTTACTTACAGAGGAGCTCTTGTAAATGGGAGCTTGCTCGTTGTTAAAGAATTGCTTGCAAATAGGACAAAATTATTGTTCTCAAGCATACCATGTGATTCTGTAGGGGTGAAAAAGTATCATATGGCTCTATCTCTCATTCCATGTTTGAAAACAGAAAATTGCCTCTGACAGATAAACTGCAGACAGGGGAGATCATTGTCAAATTAGAGACCCTGGAACTACATATGTTTTCAGATGATGTCACCATGGGGCAGCATGTTGATGAAAAACAGGAGGGGGATAGGGTAGATCTTTGAAGGTCGGCAGAGGTAACAGTGCAGGAATAGGAAGTGTAGGCATTGTAGGTAGTTCTCTGTTTATTAATAATTAGTTGTGGAATCAGCAGGAAAGATTTTGATTCTGACTGTTTCAATTAGCTCCACGATCCCTTGCTTCAAGCCCCTCTCTACTTTGTGTATGTAATGCGACATCCTCCAGTAATGGAAGCAGCAGTTGGGTTCTTCATTTGACTCGGTTTATTTTTCTTTTGTTATAAATAATCTTCCATAGGATCCGGTAGATGTCAAGCAATTATTGACGTTGCCAAGAAGAGCTACATGATGTCTATGTATCAATGATAACAGGATCGTAAGTTTGTGAAAGGATTTAATGTGGTTGTAATAGTACAGGCTACCGCTAAAGTAGCTGTCAGTGGTAAAGAAGGATAATGCAATTTGTAATTAGCAGTCATGGGAAGAAGTTATTATTGTCTTGTAAGACTCTGTGGGTAAGAGAGCCTGAATTGCTGTATAGTTACAGTGGAGTTTCCTCCTCTGATACTCATCCATTTTTGCTTCAATGACAATGTGTGCATTGTTTGAAGTTACATGCTTAAACATCTCCTCGTACTACACAGCTTCTTCTGCATTCATTATCACCCTTCTTTCTGCCTTCAATATAGCAATGGGTCTACTGAAACCCACCTGAGTGCTGGGTGGACTGCTGTTTCACCAGAACTGTTGCTGGTCACAGTTGCGTTTTGTATTATCTTGCATGACCATCAATCTGCTTTGAAACTACCAGCCTGCAGGGTTATGTGATTATCAGGCTGGAACAAAAATAAGATACATTCATCAGGTGTTGCATTTACGGATATGATTTTACCTCCAACAGGGTGGTTTTACCTAAAGTGGCAATACTTACATTGTCTCCTGTAACAAAACAAACTGAGCATGGATATCATGGAATCCGAAAGCCATTTATCATAACTAACTATTATATATCTGAAAATATAATATCTGTCCATCAGTGTTTGGACTAACATTAAGCTATGGGGTTACTAAAAGAAGCTTGCTTCTATTACAGTGCCATGCTTTGAGTGATCAGAAATAAAATGGAACATGAGTCCTTTAAACTATTAGGTCATATGCTTTCATACAGTGATTATGTTATTAGCATGTCTCTTGAGGGTCCACTTACTGTGCGACATAGCACAACATACCCCTTTTTGCAAAGGTAAAACATTATCCCAAATAGATATGCATGGTCGTATATCCAAGAACTGTACAAACAGATGAAACATTCAAACTTCAACGTAACACTCTGGAGGTTTGGCAACTCATCCTAATGTGATGATTAATACACGTTTGGAGAAGTGCATGTTGTTTTCTGTTGAACATGTTTGACAACTTGGTTGTCTTGCTGTCATTCATGTATCAACTGACTTATATGTTCAATACCCAGTGTCCCTGCTGTAACATGGACATGATATCTTGCATTTGGTATTAGGACATGTTTGCTCTAAAAAATGACCACATTTGTCTCTCCATGGCCAAAACAAACTAATCTTCTTAGGTACTCTTTTAATACTGTCAGGCCATCCCTGGATAATGATCCTTCACAACTCTTGTAGTTACTCATCTTCAGTAGTTGCCAAGTACTGGCTATGGACAAAATGCAACAGATCAACCTAAGAACAACTTCAACGTTATAGTCTAGAGCATTAAAAAGATCAAGAGGAATATCTTGGTGTTTTTTTTCCATGGGTTGGGTAATTTGTTCAGTGTGTCAGATGTAATCATCCCGATATCTGCCTTATATCTAACATCAAAGTCATATCCTTGCACCTTGACGAGTAGATGCTGCAAGCATAGCAGTGCATTCATTAATAGTTTGCAGCATGTAATTTTAATGACTTCTGATTTGTTTCAATCATGAATTTCTTGTTAAATATCTATGTATGAAATTACATTATGCCAAGCATGAGAACTTATGTCACATTCCATACTGGAATATTTGGTTTGTGCAGATGATAGAATTTTTATATCAAAAGCAATAGGTTTATTCCCCTTCCAAAAGACATGAGACCAGGCCGATTTGTGATGCAGGAACTTTTGAGAATTTTGACTTTCTTGCTGTTGCTGTGTTGCAGCAAGAAAGATTTTGCCAACAGTCCCTGCTTGAGAGCTTCAAAGATACATTGATGGTCATCTTGCTGCAAATAGGGGACATCCTTCTTGAGAAAATCTCTCAGTGGAGATACTTTGTCCATGAAGTTAGGAACATAAAACAAGAGGAAATTTAAAAATCCAAAGCAACATTTCAGATCCTCTTTATCTTTCTTTATCTTGTTGGGTCAAGAGTTGTTTAACATTCTTGACATACCTAGATCAGGACAGACTTCATGTGTGGCATAAATAGATCCAAAGTAGTTTGTAATTGATGTTAACCTGGCACTTCATGCTGTTAAATACCAGTCCTTGTCACCAAGCTTGTATTATCAGTAAGTGCAGGTTAAAGTTATGCTCTGCATGTCTTACCCATGACTGCAACTTTGACAGAAATGCAAATACAATCAGGTATATTCCCAATTAGTCTATCCATGTTCTATGGGATTATGTCCTGGCTAACTTTTCCTTTATTCACTCACAGATGTGGATGCCTCTGGCTAGGCCAGCATTTGTTACCTATCCCTAATTACTCAGATGGCAGTTAAGAGTCAGCCACATTACTGTGGGTCTGGAGTCACATGTAGGCCAAATCAGATAAGGATGGAAGTTTCCTCCCCTAAAAGGGACCAGATGGGTTTTTCCAACAATTGACAATGACTTCACGGTCATCATTAGACTCTTAACTCCAGATTCATTATTTTTTAAAATTAAATTCAAATTCCACATCTACTAAGGTAGAATTTGAACCTGGGTCCCCAGAACATTAGCTTAGTTTTTGGATTAATAATCTAACAATAATACCACTACGCCATTGCCTCAAACAATAACTGTTGGTAACAGTACCGTCCAAATGGTGTCCTAAACATCATAAGATATTAGGATTCTTTTCCTAAATAGGCAGTCCAGAATCTATGCTTCTTGTCTAGCTTTGAAGCAATCTTGCTTCATGAGTTTTTGGATTTAATTCTTTTAGCATTTGTATCTTGTGTGGCTATATTTTAAGTGAAAGGTTGAGGTGCTTGGATCTGGGCATAGGCTTGTAAAGCCACCTATCTCCAAAACGCATATAATGGAGCTGCACCAAACTCTGTGAAGGTTGACTTTCTGTATTACACTAATTTATTCCATTTCATTCAGTTCTGCTTGATGTTTCTCCTAAATGCGTACATTGCATTTCCTTAAAGAACCAATAAATGGGGTCTGCATCATCCTTAAGATGCAACTCTGCATCACCCTTAAAATTTCCCATCTGTCAAATCCGTTTGGGTCCTCATTCAAATGTACAACATGAGGTCTGTTTTGTCACAGCATCTGCAGCTTGATGAATTGAGACTATACCAAGATCTGTACACACTGATAGTTCTGCCACTGCTGGATTGTTATCAACCAGGTAGAAAATTTGTGAAGTGAAGATGAGTGTCATATTGGCACTGCCATGTAATTGCACCATTACACAGAACTGGTGATTCATGATGCCCTGAGAGATTAGACCATCTCTTATAAACCGTGTCATGCAGGCCCCCTTGCTGAGGTACATGTCTTTCAGGATACATAGTGGTAATATGTTAGCAACAGCTCCCATGTCAATATTACCTTTTAGTGTGAGGTTAACAATATTTTTTGTGGTCTTCTGAAATTTGCCTTCTGATTGGTTAAATCTGAATTTTGATTTTGTGTGCTTTCTTAAAATCACTTACTGCCAGTTTGTGGTGTTATACTGTCTTGTTGGTCACCTGTATTTTGTTCTGAGATCTGGCTTGGCCCTTGAAACCAGGTTTCCTGCACATGTGTGCCCAATGTGCCAAATGTTTAAGAGATATTAAGAAAACCTGAAAGGTGCGGCGAACCACATCTAAGATACATTTTGTTGGTTTGGTGCACTTTGCTAATCATAATAATAATGTCTGCACCTAAAATACGTAGTTTTTTGGCCTGGTATTATGGTCGCATAGTAATATCATTGATGCATTACTTAGAGATAGATGCAAGCATTTTTCTTGCCCAAAAGATCCTTCCAAAATGCTTTAACAGGTGTAAGGGCAATGATAAACTCAAATGAACCTTTCTGACAGTTCCTTTTCAGAGAAATCACACTCATGCCCTTTGCTGTGGCATCTTCAGAAGACCTTGTCAATAGGTTCTTAGGTTGCTGTCTGTACGACATGAGTTGGAATCTGTTAACCGTAAAGTTAATTTTTACCTTTTGCTGGTCTTCAAGATCTTTCTAGATCTTTGCTGGATCTCTCTGATCATCCAATGAAGGACCAGATGAGGCAATTCTTGCAATGGCCTTCTTGTCTACGCCAAACAGGATTTTTACAGCTCTTTTCTTAGGATCATCTATTATTTGTTCTGTAAAATAGAACTGCATATGTTGTTTGCATTATTGTAATTTCTTAAGTGTGTTCCTGGATTCCCAATCTGTACAATTACCCATATGGTAGCCTTTATTCCTGTGTAAAATTTGTATCGACCAACTTAAACTATGTATCCTCACTTTGTATCGGTATAGATTGCTACTCCTATTGAAACTGCCCCTTTTCTAACAAAGAATTTATAGCCTTGTTGGTAGCATTCATGCTGTTATGTGGGCTTCTATCACACTGAGTTAGAGAATAAAATGGCGGAACCATCTGTTTTTATATTCCGAGTTAGCTTTCTCTCAAACTCTACTTTCTCTCTCTTTACATATTATGGGCATTGTTTGCTTTTTCATAACATCTTCTGAAATAGTGCTACTCTTTGCAGATTTGTAGAGTGTGTAATTTGATACAATTCTTAACCTTTTAACGTAGCCAAGAGTGATGAATCCTCAAAAGGTCTGTTTTTCTCTCACTGGATACAGTCTTTGCTGAGAATTATTAAGCATTTCGTTAGAAATCTGCTACTATGCCTCTCCTGTCCTACCTTTTAACCCAGTTTCCTAGTTCACTTTAGCTGGTTATGCCATCAAACTTTGATTGTAATTTTTCTTTTGGTTTAAGATACTATTTTTAGGCCCTATCTTCTCCCCTTTAAACTAATATGAAATTCTATCATGTTATGATCACTGACACTTCCTTTATAGTAAGGTTATTGACTAATCCTGACTTATTGTATATTACTAATTCTTGAATACTCTTGGCTCCAGTATTAGCTTCAGAATCTTGAATAAACTCTATGAACTCATTTTTCAAGTTGCCTTTACTAATCTAATTTTCCCAATCTACCCATAGATTATAATTATCCATTATTGTAGTTCCTTTCTACATGCTAAATTTATTTCTTCCAATTTGTTCTATTGTACAGTGCAACTATAGTTAAGGAGCCTACGAACCCCCAAATTACCTATCACCTTTCCTATATTTAATCATTTTTTACCTTAAACTTATTTTACATCTTGCTCTTTTGAGCTAAATTCATCTCCCACAAATGATATCCTCAATTAACAGAGCTACCCCACTATCATTTAATGACTTCTTGCCTTTTCAGAACATTAAGTACCGCTAATATATATGTCTGAGTTTGGTCACTTTGCAACCATGACTCGATAATGGTTGTCAAGTCATATATTCAAATTTATTGTTAACAATACATCCACTTTGTTACGAGTGCTGCTGCTTTCAGGCTTGTAGTTTTTAGCTGTGTTTTTTAACAGTTTTGTAACAATGAATCTTATATGAAGATGCATGTTAATTTCATAAGCTCTGTTCTTTCCACACCCTGGTTTTCTTTATCAAATTGTTAATCTGTCCTTTTACATAAATGTTTCACTTTGATTTAACACATCTCTTCTTACATGATCCCTTCCCTCCACTATTTAGTTTGTAGCTTATGACTCATCAGAACATTGGTCGCAGCATGGTTCAGGCGAAACCTGGCTGAATTGTACGGCTTCCACTTTCCCCAGTACTGATGTCAGTAATCCTGAATCAAAAGTCATTTCTGCCACAGTCATGTATTGACTTTTCTAATCTTATTTATGCTATGTCAATTTGCATATAGCTCAGGTAAGAATCCAGAGGACTTTCTCTCCCAACTCTTTGCTACTTCATGTGATGTTGCTGTCTCCAAACTCCACCCTCCTTTGTGGATTGTTTTCTCTCTCTCCCTCTTCAAACACTTTGCTGCTTTATGGGCTCTGTCTCTGTTTCCAAATTTCACCCTGCTTTATGGGTTCTATAATTCTGTATTGGGATAATTGGGCTTGTCTAGGCTTCAAATTGCCTGATATGTGATTTATTGTATGGCCACCAAGAAAATCAACCACTTCATTTTTACCATTTCATAATGGTTATTTCTACCTCTTGACTCAATGTTATAAAACACTTTTATTTCTAATCACATTCCATCAAGTTAAATTTAGCCCACCACAATCTCAGAAAAAAAATCCAGCAAGCATAAATCTTAGAGTTACAGCTGCCAGACTGTTCCTCAACCTCATTTTGTCCACTGCATAGCCTCCAAAATAACATTCATGATTACAACACATATAAAAAAAGTGATAAAAATTCTGACAAAAGCACATAAAATTCCTCTGCTGTGATCGAACACAACCCATTGAGCTTTGTGAATGTAATGCTCCTCAGAAAGTTATACAACCAATTTTTGCTTGCCCTATCCAACTGAGGCTTGACCTAGCGTTTCCTTCGTAAAAAAGACATTCTCACCTCTTCCTATTTTTTCTACTATTTTTCAAATCAAAACCATCTCCAACCTTCACAGTTGTTGAAGGCAGTTTGCTGCTCAGTAATTTTCTTCCTGCATTTTATGGGATTTCATTCAAGAAAAATAAGATAAAGCTGGGAGCACTTTGCAGATTCAGCTGAATTCTCAACCGACAATGTTTTGGAAAAGAAAACGAATAGAAGATGGAGCGGACTTGACCAACCCCAGAAATCATTGTAAATGAAAACATAACACGTCAGTGGATTGAGAGGAGAAACTGTGGATTAAAGCAATAACTTAGGACAAAGAAAAAATGTAAAACAAGGAATGAGCTCACAGACGCAAAAGAAAGATACCGAAGCAGCGGGAACTAACTGTGATTGAGCAAGATTGCCACTTTCAGTCAAAAGGCACTGATCAAATCTCATTAGTAGTCCAGTCCACATGAGTGCTGATATATCAAAGAGATAGATTGTTCCCTCCAGAATTATTACGCTGTGTCAACATTTTGATGAATCTCCTTTCAGGACCAATATTATCAGCAAGGTTTATGTATATCCAAACATGGATTTTACATTTGTATTGCTGAAGACGATTCTGACATCCAGATATTTATTTTCCCTTTTAAAGCTCCAACAGATTATCTTCCTTTGAAAAACATTTAAAGATTTTAAAGGGATTAGAACAATTAGATGGTTATTTTTGACCGCATGGACATGGTGGGACAAAGGGCCTTTTACTGTGTGTACATCTCTATAACTCTATGATTTTAAAATAAAAGCAAATTTATTTATTTCTGTGCAGTGTAATTCCAATATATCTGTAAAATGGTTCACAGTAAGTTTACCGTTGGCAAAAACAACGCAAATGGCATTCTCGATGAAGAGACATCGATCAGGGAAAACTATCTCCTTGTCATTAAATTTGATTGAAACTGACAAAACAAACGCAGAAATAATTTGAAACAAAACTATATTGGAACGGCACTTTGGAGTTGAATGCCAGTGGCAGTCCCAAGAAGAACAGGAAGAGTGGAATTTTCTGGCAATTGAGTCTGTAATCTTGACAGCTGGCCTCAATTTCCTCAACGTTTCTTGAGGCAGTGTAACTAGCACACTGCACTGCATATTAGTCCATTACCACAAGCTCTATGTAACCTGCCAAACTGTCCCTTTTCATAAATAGCTTTAACACAATAGCACTCAAATCAAGTCCAAATCATATTTTAGCCTTTTTATTTAGGCAAATACACAGTGAGGCTGGGAACATATCCATTTTTGTTAGCTCTCTAACATCTTTCATTGGACACTTTCATTCTATAATCCACTAAATGCAGTAAAAAGATATTTCAGCATATTACTAGATGCATATGGTATTATCTATTGACACATGTTTTAAGGCAATTAATGTTATTATTTGGTCTAGCTGAAAGGACAGATTTAAAGAGATGATTATTCTTTTGGTACAGAAGTTCTGTATTGTGTCTGTAAAATGTCCATTTTAATAACGTCAAATGGAGATTTATCCTCTGCCCACATGAAAGATGCTGACTGATTTCTGTGGTACAAAGTTGAGCCCTTTTTAAACTACTGTATCCTGCTCATTTGATTAGAACCTGAAGTTTTGATGGAGAAAGTGCCTTTAAAATTATAACAACTTTACAAAACATATTGCTGTGTTTCAGTAACTCTACTGTAGGAGACAAACAGGAACATATGGAAAAGGAAAGTTTACTCTGATAATATACTTAAATTCTAACAAGCATGATACTAACATTGACAGCAACTTAGCATTATGTATTGCTTCATAAATCATGTATTTTTGAAGTGATTGCCATGATCGAGTTTAATCCTGAAAGTAATGTAATTCATCTTCTTTGGAGATGCAGTCCTGAGAACTTCAATTATAGGTGAAATTTTAACTTGCAGGCATAATACCCTCCTGGAAGCTGAAATTGGAAAGATGGTCCATTTCAACAGCAGGCCTTAATTTTACATTCTACCAACTAACTGCCCACCCATAATGTGTGTCCAGAGGCAGCTTACTATCTTTGAGTGCCTGAAGGATTAGCAGCCCAGAGGAGTCAGAGTCATACAGCATGGAAACAGACCCTTCATTCCAATAAGTCCACACTGACCACGTTCCGAAACTAAACTAGTCCCACTTGCCGGCGAATGGCTCATATCACTCCAAACCTTTCCTATGTATGTACTTATCCAAATATCTTTTAAATGCTTTTACTGTACTGCATCCACTCCTTCCTCTGACAGTTCATTCCAGACATGAAAAACCCTCTGGGTAAAGAAGTTGCCCTTCATGTCCTCTTTCTCCTCTCATCTTAAAAATATGGCCCCTAGTTTTGAACTCCCCCACTTTTGGGAAAAGATCCTTGTTATTTACCTTACCTATGCCCCTCATGATGTTATAACCTTCTATAAGGTTATCCCTCAACCTCCTACACTCCAGTGTAAAAAGTCCCAGCCTATCCAGCCTATTTTTATAACTCAACCCTTCATTCCCAGCAACATCCTGGTAAATCTTTTCTGAACTCTCTCCAATTTAATGTTGTATCTTCCTATAGCAGGGTGACCAGAACTACACACAGTACTCCAGAAAAGGCCTCATCAACATCCTGTACAACCTCAACATGATTTCCCAACTCCTATACTCAAATGTCTGACTAATGAAGGCAAATATGTGAAACACCTTCTTAATCACCCTATCTACCTGTGACACAAATTGCAAAGAATTATGTACTTGAACCCCTCGACCTCTCAGTTCTATAACACTATCCAGGGCACTACCATTAATTGTACAACTCTTGTCCTTGTTTGTTTTACCAAAATGTAATACCTCCAGCACCAACCATGTGGAGGGTGGGCCAGAAAGTTGGAATTCAGGCCACTTTCATGTGTGGGAAGCTTGTGATCTAAGGGGCCAACAGCCAAATTTACTTTGTAGGATTAGAGGATTACTCAGCTGTTCCAGGCTCTACAAAGTTCACTGTTGTAGTTTACTGACAGAGCCTCTGCTAGCTGATTTATTAAGTGTTGTATTTGTGATGGGTGCCTTGCTCAGTCAGCAGTTAAAACAGATCCAAGATAAAGGAGCACCAGTTGTTCATCATTCTGATGCAGACAGGAGCCTCAGTAACTCAAGAAAGCAATGGGATTAAACTAGTTAACAGAACAGAAACTAAGCGGGGAGAGTATGGCTTGAATTCAAACTCCATTGCCATCTTGTTTCCAACGGGCACCAGAGTTAACATGTTTCAGAAACTGCACATTGAATTAGTCACTCACTTACAGGCAACTTAATAACTTAAATGCGATTGAAGCCATATATATAACCACATATATAACCATACTTCCTGTAGAACAAATGGTTAATACTCAAATGCATATGTCAGTAGTGATTTAAGAAATCACATGATGGAGGAACCCTGAAGAAAGATGCTACTGTGTAGATCTTGTGCTCAGCATAACAGCGTAAGTGGTTCATAGAGTGTTGAATAAAAAGTAATCTCAAAAGGACTCTGGGCTCCAGCAACTGCTCTCAAGCAAAGTGGAGCACCAAACCTCTTTGAACACCCATCATTTCAACAACAGACAAAGTGATTTTAATCTGCTCCAGCGTATGTACCAATTACTGTGAAATTCCACCTTTAATTCACACTTTTCCCTGTTTGAGGATGTTGTGGCTATCTTCAAAAAAATACCATTGATCCTTGTCTGCTCTGCTGCCCAGTCATATCTGCAAGCTGGCCAGGATCTGACTGCACTGATAGGCCTGTTTGTCACTCACAGATTGCAATATTCACTTCCACAAGGCCCAATGCCAGTTTTGGCTTGGGCTCCAGACTGGTATATACTGCAGCAAAACAGCTAATTTGCTGCCTGTTATTCCTCACTCTTTTTTTTCCACTGTGTTTAGTCACTTGCCAAACAGTTAGAACAGGATTAAAACAGAAGGACTTTTTGGACTTTGAGGATCAACAAAAACGAAATATGCTGGAAATACTGAGTCAAGCTGTAACGAAAATAAAATGCTGGTGTTTCAGTCATAGCGTTTGAACTTGAAGATATTACAGATAAAATCAATTATTAGGAGGATAAGAGTAACATGACCACATCACAAGAAAAGAATTAATATGTTGTATGATGGAGAATAGGTGTGGTTAAATGGCAAAAACGATCAGGGTAAGATAGAAGAAAACATGTAAGAGATTAGAAAAATTAAGAAAAAAAAAGTGTAACCAAGAAAATGTAGGAATAGTTAGTAAGTTAACTCTAAATTAGCTAATATGCTTCAATAAAGTTTTATTAATGGAGTAGACTTGAAAAAGCAAACGCAGACAGTCTGTATAAAAAAAGACTGACTGTGTCTAAGATTTTAACAATACTGTTAATTTTTTTTTTAGGATCCTATATTGGTTTGGAGTAACATTTTATGATTTTCTATGAGCTACCTTTTTAAACAATGTTGCTTGATTTCTGCTTGTGAGAAAATTAACAGTCAAGGCAGCTACTGGTAAGATTGGGCTTAAATGACTGAAGGATCTGGGTGAAGCAATTGCATCTATTTTAATTATAGTAGATACGATTTAAGGCTTCAAGGTCAGCTTCAAAGACGTAAGCACAACTTTAGCAGCTTGATGAGCATGAAACCTCCCTTTTAACAAGAAGCGTATCTTATTAGGAATAATTGATGAATGATCTTGATCAATCAATTGTATCTATAGAGCAAAACATCTTTATTTTAAAGTATTTCCTGTTGTTCTATTGGAAACATTTTTCTTAATTATGTAGTATTCCTGGGAATGTTATGCAAATGGTTTTACAATAACTGGCATTATTAATAAGAGGATGTAACATTGATTGTGCAACTTCTCTATCTGCAAGAATGTGTAATTTGCTCACACAATGAATTGTTAGTTCCTGGAGCCTCGGGATAAAGAATGACAATTTATTTAGCCTACAGGACTCTAGTTCGAGATGGGGTGACACTTTATGACTCTCACTTTAAGCCAGTTTAAGACGTTAACTTGAACTATCTCCCAGTAAGAAATAAGATATTGTCAAAATTAGGAATAAGAGTTGGGAACTGTGAACTGAATCTTACCTTTCTTTGGTAAAGTTCAAGTTGTGTCAGATATTTTGGAGGGTTAATCATTGCGACAACTAGTTAGATTCCTCACCATGTCCTTTAAAACTCAGCTCATTAACTACCTACCCCACCCCTATGGCATCTTGAGGGTGATGCCCAGGTCAGTGTGATCTCCAAAGTTCAAAGGGATAGCAAGCAGTGTCTTAAAAAGGTCAATGCCCTTTCTTGCTTCACCAGGGAAAAGTGGCACACTCTTCTCTCTGTGACATCACACTCCATTCTATCTCTCCTGCTGCACCTGCCCCTCACCCTGCACCAAGCCACATGCTCTGTCAATCTCGCTGTTGCCTGCAACATCTTCCAACACTTGCCGTTGTTTCACTCCAACTTCCACACAACTAACCCTGCATGGCCTCTGCATTTAACAAGCTATAATCCCTTCTAATAGGCAACTAGCCACTTGCCTCTCTGCTTGGCAAATGCATAAAAGATGCAGCAATTTGCTCCTGGAATCAAGTCATCCTTGCAGGACTTTTATACAAATCTGAAAATATCTCACTCTAGGCCCAAGTCGTTCATGCCCCTATAAGATTCCACCCACAATTTTTTGTGGAACAGTTTTAACATGGCTTCTGTGGAGTAACTCTTCTGAGACACAACATCACTTCAAAGGCAGCAGTAGAAATGTAGTTTTTGTGCTGGCAACGTTCTAAGAAATCCTGGACCTTGAAGGTTAATAAAGTTCTGGGTGGCCTTCACTGCTTGTTTAAATACTTATAAAATCTTGCTGTAAATTCAATTTAATGCATGGATGTCAGTAGCTTGTGGGGTGAAGCACATCAGAGGATCCATTGTTATAAACTATGAATTTGGAACTTAATGTTTTTAAGTGAGGGACTTTATATCTGAAAACCTCCTAAACTTGCATATGCATTCAAATGTGAAGGCAGCTTCCCTGAATGGTTAATTGTTGTTATGAGAAAGTTCAATGGCGTGGGTCAAGGCTTTCCCTATCAGTCAATGCTGGAGCATACAGATCAAAAGGATTTATTTGGAGGAGAATAGCATCCAAACAAAGTTGTTCAATTGGAGCTAGTTGCACAATGATGGAAGTTTTCCTGGAGCCCTTTTTGAAGCAATTGATATGTTTCTCAGTGATAAGGAAGAGCTTCATGGGAAGAAGGCCCTACATCGCACATAGAGTCTGATGAGCCCTACAAACAATAGGCTTAGGACCTTACAGCAGGAAATCCATTACGAAGATAAATAATCCACATTATCAACCCTATTGAGTCAGATATCTTACCATCTATCGGTATGGCATAGGGGATTTGATGCTTTCAGATTTCAATTTCAGAATGAACCAATCATAGAATCCCTACAGAGTGGAAGTAGGCCATTTGGTCAGTCAAATCCACACTGATCCTCCGAACAGCATACCACCCAGATCCACCCTGACCCTGCAACCCTGAATTATCCACAGACTCAGCACATCTCCAGACACTATGGGTAATTTAACATGGCCAATCCACCTAACCTGCATATCTTTGGACTGTGGGAGGAAACTGGAGCACCCGGAGGAAACCCACACAGACACAGGGAGAATGTGCAAACTCCACACAGTTGCCAAAGGCAGGAATTGAACCCAGGTCCCTGACACTGTGAGGCAACAGTGCTTACCACTGAGCCACCATGCCACCCAGTATCAGTATAACTATTGTGTATTGCTGAGAAAAGACACATGCTTTTACTATGCAATAACACGAATGGTGTTCACTATTGATAAAATGCTGCCGTTATGCTCAAAGGATGTTCTGCCAATCACTCAAATGAGTAATGTGGTATATTAATTTTAGTACAGGGATGATGCTAGGTATGTAGACTCTATGTCCCAAAGTCCGGTGAAATGCATTAAACAGCATATCCTTTCGCCTGTTCATAATCAGAAAGGTACAGACATTGCCCAATCAGGCTGCAGTGCCAAACTCACAGAATAATGTCCAGCGTTAATTCTGCAATTGGACAACATTTGCTGGATAATTCTGAGTGTGTGAGGAATTACACTGACAGCCAACTTAGCATTGTCATTCAGGCTTACAGTGTAGCCCATCACAGGCCAGTGCCTGTACTTTACAAGCAGAAAGAACGTATATATGGACTGCACCAATTTCAACTCAATCAAATAGCTGACAACCATTCATTGGTTCATTTCTCAGGACAATACTTTGACCAGCATCAAGCTGCTTGATTTTCAATTTATTTAAAAAGCCTGTCAGTTAACTTTCAATCATCACTAATTGGTACATTCTCCATAGTAATGAATAAAGGCAACTACAGAGGCATGAGCTGACCAGAATTGACTGGGAGAAGATCCTAGCAGGAATGACAGTTGGACAGCAATGTCAGGAGCTTCTGGGAGTAATTTGGGAGGTTTAATCAAACTCATCCCTAGGAAAAGAAGCATATTAAAGGGAGGCAGCCATGGCTGACAAGGTAAGTCAGAGACAGCATAAAAACAAAACAGAAAGCATATAATGTGGCAAAGGGCAGTGGGAAGCTAGAAGATTTGGAAGCCTACAAAAACCAACAGAGGACAATGAAAAAAGAAATAAGGGGGAAGAAGATGAAATATGAGGGTAAGCTAGCCACTAACACAAAGGAAGATTGCAAGAGTTTCTGTTAGATATATAGAGGGTAAAAGAGAGGCAAAAGTGGACATCGACTGCTGGAAAATGATGCTGGGAGAAGTGATAATGGGGAACAAAGAAATGGCTGAGGAACTGAATAAGTACTTTGTGTCAGTCTTCAGTGGAAGACATGAGTAATATCCCAAAAATTCAAGAGAGTTTGTGGGGGGGGGGAGCAGAGGGAATTATGGTGGGCACCATCAAGGACAAGGTGCTAGAAAAACTGAAAGGTCTGAAGGTAGATAAATCACCTGGACCAGATGGCACCCCAGAATTCTGAAGCAGATACCTGAAGAGATAGTGGAGGTGTTAGTGGTGTTCTTCGAGGAATCACTAGAGTCAGGAAGAGTCCCAAAGGACTGGGAAATCACTAATGTAACACCCCTGTTTAAGAAGGAAGTAAGGCAAAAGATGGGAAATTACAGGCCGATTAGCCTGAACTCAATTGTTAGTAAGATTTTGGAGTCCGTTGTGAAGGTTGAGATTTCTGAATATGTGCGAGTCCATGGTAAAGTATGGCAAAATCAGTATGGTTCCCTCAAAGGGAGGTAATCCTGACAAATCTGTTAGAATTGTTTGAGATAAAGAGCAGGTTAGACCAAGGACAGCCAATGGATATTATCTACCTGACTTTCAGAAGGCCTTTGACAATGTGCTGCATAGGAGAGTTCTTCACGTGGTTCAGTAACAGCCAACCACTGGTCAGCATAAAGACTGCTGCAAGATCAGTTTACTCATGGAAAATTGCGTTGTAAAAATTGACCAGAAAACAGGAATTATTTTCTCAGTGTCATTACATTTTTTTATAAATATAACCTGTTTTTCCTAATCAACCTGTTCAGTGATGTTGTTATACACATCTGGAGCAGGTGGGACTTGAAGCCAGGCCTCCCAGTCCAGGGGCAGGGACATTATCACTGCATCACGAGGGGAACTCCAAATCTACTGCACTTGGTATTCCCAGGCAGTCTCTCACCTAAGTACTAACCAGGCCTGAGACGACTTAGCTTCTGAGATCAGGTGTTTTCAGACTAGTATAGCCGTAGTTAAAACATTGGCCTGGGATTTGAATACTAGTCCGTAATGTTACTATGGGGTGATAGCCTCCCACTTCATAGTTTTATTCTTCAAAGAGAGAATTGTGAACAAATGGGGCTAATTGCCAACAAACTGAAAGATCTGTTCTGTAGCCCCTTCCCTCTGTCCCTCACCTTTGATAGCCTGCATTGTCCTTAATGAGGTTTGTGTATAAATTAATCATTTGGAAAACATGAATAATTTACTGATGGTAGTTTATAGACCAAAAATACAATGCATGAATTGGTGGTTGGGGGGAAAGAAAAGACTGATCAGTTGTGTGTAAGAGCAGTATGGGATATAAAAAGAACAAAAGAAAATTCTGCACTGTGGACACTTGTGGCTCATGTGCTGCAGAAATGTGTGATAAGATGTCTGAACAATTTTGTTTGGAAAATATATGTATTAAAGAAACTACTCTCTCTTTACAGAGGTAGAGCTTGATTGCATTATTTGCTCTCCCTACATCATGTGATTTTGACTATCCCTCTTTTGTCACCCTTCCCTTTTTTGTTACTGTTCCAATGCTCATAACTTGCTTTTTCAATTGTTGGAACAGGTGATTTCATGATCAGTTATTTCCAAAAGGGATTCTGTTCTGTAGTGATAATTGGGCTGAAGCCCAAATCACTAGGAAGCACAGCAGAATGTGGAATAAATTGCTTGAGTCAGGTGCCTTCTATCATACTAATGGCACTATGTTTCTAATATTACCATTGATGTCTGATGTAGTCACCAAATTCTGTAAGATTAGTAAAGGAGAGAAGGAATATTAAATGGGATCTTGAGGCTTATGGGAAATTGGTTACAAACTGCCTTTTGCCTGACCTCAAATGTTACCAACCTGGACCCAGTTCACAGATTTCTTCATGGTTTTCTCCTCAGTCGGGGACACAAGCCACACAGTTAAATATAGGGGATGGCTTGATACTTCACGTGTTAGTGTCAGACTTGTACACAGTTATCTGCATCTTTTAGTTTGTTCTACTATTGCCCAAGTTGGATGTAACCATTCTCTGATGAAAAACTGCTGAAAAGGGTCACGATCATCAGTGCTTTCAGCATTCCCTCCCACCCCCTCGTCTTTCTCCATCCCCCCGCCTTCTTACCCTCACTCGTCTCTTCCCACCTCCAACCAAAGGACATTAGTGAACCAGGTGGGTTTTTACAATATCAATAATGGTTCCATGGTTTCCTTTAGGTTAGCTTTTAATTCTAGCTTTCTTTTTAACTGAATTCAAATGTTACCTTCTGCCATGGTGAAATTCAAACCCATTGTCCCCAAAATCTTAACCTGGGGTTCAGAATGACAAGACTAGGGATGCTATCATTATACGGTCACATCGCTTGCGTAAAAGCCAGAATTAATGATAAAACAAATCAGAAACTCCCATTTACTGAGAATTCAAGGATTCTTCAGATTTTGTTACTACTCCTGAGGCTACAAGATGTAAACTGAGGTGTCACCTCAGGTTCAACTATAACAACTCAAGGACTCTAAGAACTTTTCAAGCTGAACATTCTTTATCTCCATAAGCTCCAGACACTCTTTCCCCTTTTCAAATGTCATACCTATGTTTGTGTGTTTGAGGTTGCACTTTATGATTTTCTTTGGGTCATTTCTTAGGGAATAATATTTCTCTTTCTTTCACTGAAGATAATCGAGCAATTAGCTTCTTAATTCTCACCTAGTGACTAGGTTTTAAATAGATTGTGATCTCCCTGCATGTTAAAGAGAAATGGGAAAACTTTTCTGAAGAAGGGTCACGACCTGAAATGTCAACTTTCCTGCTCCTCTGCTGCCTGGCCTGCTGTGTTCTTCCAGCTCCACACTGTGTTGTGTATAACACCTTTCTTGATTAAGAGCCCAAAATTGTATGCTATACTCTAAGTATGGTTTCTCTAAGGTCAAATACAATTGCAGTAAGACCCTTTCACTCTTGTACTCCAATTCCTTTGGAATAAAAGCTAACATTCTGTTTCTTTCCTTCATTGCTCATTACACCTGTATGTTAACTTTCAGTGATCCATATACAAGTACATTTGGGTGCCTTGAAATACCAAACTTGCCCATGTTCTCAGCGATTGTGAGAGAGAGAGAGAGAGAGAGAGAGAGAGAATTCTCCAGTTTCAGTCACAAATCCATCTATCTACCCATCTCAAAGCAAAATGGGGTGCTTGGATATCCTTTCAAAAAGCATCAGAACATTTGAACTGAAAGATCTTGCTGGAGGAGAGGTCTTCCTGCCCACCAGATTTGTGTGATGTGCCATTTGACTCACACTACATATCATTCACATATGAAATGAGCTAAAAACCATGTAATTAAATGACAAAACTCGTCACAGGCTTTTACAAGAATGATGCCCTCTAAAATGCCTGATGCAACTTTTTAAACTCCAAACTGGGAATCCCTGGCTTGTGACTCTCTCTGGATAGTCTTGCGAAAAATTAACACAGGCAAAAGAAACCAAGTGGTCTCTCTTTATGCTGTCTGAATTTATGATCCCGTGTGACTTAATCTTCTGGACCAGTTATCACAAGGGACCTTGTGAAATGGTACAAGAGTTTCTGACTTAACAACTCTTTCCGGCAACGAGTTCCAGTCTCCCATTATCCTTTGACTAAAAGAAAATTCCTCTTATCCTTCTACCTCTCACCTTAAATCTAAGTCGACCTTGCTTTGACCCCTCTACAATTGGAAAATGTGCCTTTCTATATAAGCTATCTCTCCCCTCACAATCTAATAGACCTCTATCAGGTCCTCTCTCAACCTTCAATGCTCCAAGGAATGTAATCCCCACCTCCCTAAACTTTCCTCATTGTTCTGATCCTCCAGTCAGGCACCATCCTGGTAAACCTTTTCTAGTGCAATCATATCCTTTCCATAGTGCGATCAACAGAACTTCACATACAACTCCACATGTAACTGAACCAGTGTTTTATACAGTTGCATACTCTTGTATTCCATGCCTCGGCTAATAACGGCAAATATTCTATCTACCTTCTTAACCACCTTATCTACCTGCACTGCTACAGTCACAGTTCTGTGGATATGCTCACCAAGTACTTCGGACTTTCCAGGGTCTTACCATTGATTATACAGTCCCTTACCTTGTTAGTCCTCTCCAAGTACATTACCTCACACATTGCTCTGTTCAGCTGACCATTGTGTTGATATCCTCCCACAATTTACAGCTATCCTCCTCACTCTTTAATCCCCTACCAATTTTCATGTCTTCAGTGAACATCCTGATCAGAACCGTTACATTTAAGTCAAAATCATTAATGTACACTGCAAACAACAAAGATCTCAGCACCAATCCTGTGTAACCCCAATGGAAACAGACTTCCAGCCACAGAAATATCTTTATCCCGTCATCCTTTGCTTCCTACATCTCAGCCAATTTTTGATCCAACATATCACTTTGTTTTGGATCCCTTAACTTCTTACTTTCTTGACCAGTTTTCCATGAGGAACCTTAAAAAAAACTTTGCTTAAGTTCAAGTAGACCACATCAAATGCATTCCATCAACACACCTGGTCACCTCAAAACATTTGATCAAATTTGTCAAATGTCACCTTCCTTTAACTAAGCCATGCTGACTGTCCCTGATTAATCTGTGTCTCTTCAAGTGCAGATATATTCTGTCCCTCGGAATTCTTTCTAATAACTTGCCCATCACCAAGGTTAGAATAACTGGCCTGTCATTTCTTGGTCTATCCCATCCTTTGATTTTTAAGAATGAGACAAGGTTAACAGTTCTCCAATCTTCTTATTAGATTAGTCCTCAATCTAACCTCACCTACCCAGAAAGGCTGGAAAATTACTGCCAGGAACCTGCTATTTCCTTACATCACTCTAAAGCCTGGGATGCATCTTATCCAGACCTGCAGCTTTATCCATTTTTCAGGGTAGTAAAACGTTCACTACCTCTTCTTTCTCTTTTATTAACTTCAAATATTTCACAGTTTCCCACATTAACGTGTAATTCTGCATTGTCCTTTTCCAATGTGACAACTGACACAAAGTATTCATCGAAGAACTGTGCCCATATCTTCTGGATCCACCACAGATTACCTCTAACATCTGTAATGGACCTTACTCTTTCCCTAGTAATTTTCTTGCTCTTTATATTTTTAGAGATCTCCTTTTGAGTTTTCCTTTATTCTTCCCAGCAATGTTTGCTCATGTGCTCACTTTATTTTTCTAATTTTCTTTCTAAGTTTCCTCCTGCACTTTTTTACACTCCTCTAGGCACTGTGCAGTATCGAGCCCTTGATATCTGCCATAAGCTTCTCTCTTTTTCTCATGCTTCTAATCTTTAGGGCCCTTAACAGCTAGGGTTCTCTAGCTTTAGTCTCCATGGAAAGATATTTCCCCTATACTCCAATTTCCTTCTTGAATGCCTCCCACTGCTCCAACTCAGTTTTATTTGCAAGTTGTTGCTCCCAGTCTACTTGGAGCAAATCATATTTTAGTAAAATTATTCTTTGCCCTTTATTCCCAGCCCATCCTTATCTATTTCCATAACTATCCTAAATCCAACTGATCTATGGTCACTATTTCCAAAAATGCTTCCCTATTGGTATACCTCCACCTGTCCAGGCTCATCGCTCATTATTCGGTCCAGAACCACCCCTCCCTTGCTGGGCTTTCTACATTCCAGCATAAAAGGCTTTCCTGGATAAAATTTAAGAATTCGTTTGCTCTGTACCTTGCACACTAAAATTATTCCTGTTAATATTTTTAAACAAAAGCAGAAATTACTGGAGAAACTCAGCAGGTCTGGTGGCATCTGTGGAGAGAAAGCAGAGTTAATGTTTTGAGTCCAGTGACCTTTCTCTGGAACTGTTAACATTTGGGTAATTAAAATTACCTACTATTACCACTTTATTCTCACAGTTCTCTGAAATTTGATTACAAATTTGATCCTCTGTCTCTTTGGACCTATAGTACATATTGTTGGGTGTGTTTGGCCCTTTTTTTGTTTTTTTTCACTCTAGCCATATGGCCTCGTGTGGTATCATTTCTGCCTTGCTCATTAAGTCCTTGCAAAAAGACTGGGATCATCCATTTTTCTTGCAAAAGGTGGAAATCCTCCATTTTACTGCTTCAACACCCTACTTCCTCTGTACACCAATACTTCAGTACAAAGCAGCAGCATTGCTATATTGATGAATTTGTAAAGAGATTAAATAATCACTTTAGAAAAACACAGCAGTTGAAAACTGGTGCCAAGAAGATTTACTTTGACAGTAGGGTCAAACAGAATATAGAATTGGACATCTTGGAGAAAAAGGCTCTTAGTGCACAGAGTTATTTCAAAATTAGAAATCAGAAGCTGAACAAATCAATAAACTTCTGTCTTCAATTGAGACTATAGCTAACATTGTTATAATTAGACCAAACAGACAGTGTAGATCCCAACTGTAAAGGTGCATAACAGTGATGGTAAATCTACCTTATTGTGAGCAATAGTTTAGATAGCTCATACAACATGATTAACAGTGGTGAGAATACATCAAACGACATAGTGCCAGTGGTGGGCATCGTTACATCTCACAACAATAACCTTCACCACTTTTCCTGAATCCATACCCACTGGGAATGGACACCTCCACCAAAGTGAATAAACGCTGCCTGTTCACTCTAAGTAGATGCCTCACAATTCTTTGCACTTTAATTAAATTTCCTCTTAGCTCCGGTGTTCCAAATAAAGTTATCATAGCCCATCAAGCTTTTCCTCATAACTAAAATTCTCTTGTCCAAACAACTTCAAACCATGACAAGAACAACCTATCTTTAAACAGCACTGTAAGTGTAACAAAATGCCTCAAGATGCTTCACAAGAATTTTAAAAACAAAATATGACAACATGCTACAATATGTCTTCCAGCAAGATGGCAGCAGGATAAATTGCTCCATTTGGAGCTCCACTCAGCTCGCCAGTTCCCTTTCTCTCTCTTTCTTTGTCCTTCCTTTTTTTTTTCTCCCTTCTTCTCTCTCCCTCTGCAGTAATCCTATCCCCTTCAACCCCTTTTAACTACCTACCTAAGGAGTTGGGAAGGAGCTGGGTCATGACCGGGAACTATGTGGAGGGAACTGAACACATGGGTTGTGTCCTGCAGCGATGGCGGATCAAGAGCGGGCCGGTGAGGCAGCCCGGAGGGGGATGCTGGCAGCGGCACGGCGAGGGCTGGAAAGCCTGGAGCTGGACTCTGGTGCAGGCATGGCGAGGGCTGGAAAGCCTGGAGCGGGAC
>NC_063360.1:17601372-17696273 GCF_021869965.1 Rhincodon typus | reverse complement strand
AGCCTGGAGCGGGACTCTGGTGCAGGCATGGCGAGGGCTGGAAAGCCCTGAGCGGGACTGTGGCAGTGGAAAGGAATGTTGAACTCTCTTAAGTTATTGTGTCTTTCTTTTTATTTTGTTCTAAGTTAATGTGAATGGCAACATGTATTTCTTTACAAACTTTTGATGTTTTTTAAATTTAATACACGTGACAATAAATTATTCAATAAATGATACAACAAAAAAGTTTTTGGTCAAGAAATAGATTTCAAGGAGTGTCTTAATGGAGAAAAGTGAAGTAGAAAGGTAGGGAGTGAATTTCAGAGTTTGAAGGCCACGAATGGTGCAGCAGTTATAATTTACAATGCACAAGAGGCCAGAATTAGAGGAGCATAGATATCTCAGAGGGCTATGAGTTTGGAGCAAATTACAGAGAAAAGAGAGACAAGGCCATGGAGGAGTTCAAAACGAGGACGGGAATTTTTAAATCAAGATGTTGCTTGACCATGAATGAAGATTACAGGGGTGAGAGGGTAATGGGATTGCTGTACTAGGTTGTAACTGGCAGAGATTTGGATGAGACAAAGTTTACAGGGGGTAGAACGTGGGAGACCAGTTAGGATTGCATTGGAAAGACTTTAAGACCATAAGACATAGGTGCAAAATTAGGCCATTTGGCCCATGGAGTCTGCTCTGCTGTTTGATCATAGCTGATACTTTTCTCCACCCCATTCTTCTGCCTCCTCCCCATAACTTTTGATCCGTTTAGTCAAATCAAGTGGTAACAAAGGTTATGTAAGTCTCCTCAAATCTTAGCTAGTGCATTCTCAACTTTCCAATAGTACAACGATCAGAGCTACCTGGAGAGCTGTGGCCCAAATTGTATTTTATACAGTTCACGCACAGCCCACTTTTTTGCTTGATATCATCTATTAGGTGTAAACTGTGCCTCTTTCCTGTTGCCATGTTTCCCTTTCATACCATTGGAAAACAACATCTTTTCTTCTGCTTCCAAGTAGTAATGTTTGCTTACCTTGACAAAAATGACACTGCAATGATTCAATAAACAAGCAATCAAATTTTCTGTGTTCAGCAAGGTATAGGATTTATTAGCGTTTTCAAAATTTCTGCCTGATGTCTAAGTACATTATCCTAAGTTGAACTTCCAACTTTATTTCATTCTGGGAGAAAACAAAGAAATAGCACTGAAGAAAATCATTGCTTAAATGAAATCATGCACGAACAATGAATACCAAGAAGTAGACAGGCACCAAACTAATTTAGCTTTAAGACAGGATAGTAATTTCAGGCACTTAAAACACTATAAATTATACACACAGGAAGACTGCAGTTTACTGAGACCAAAGAAGGACAGGATATTATATAATGTTTTAAATGAAGCTAGTATCTATCATTTCTTTGATATTTCTCTATATCTATGTATTTTTGGTTAACCCATGAGGTTAGACATCACGATTCCAGGTCTGGGCCTCAAGACGTCACTTTTTGACTGTTGTGGGGTTCTGATTTATGTTAACTCTTGATGAATTCCACCATTAAAGGTATACTGTATCCTTAAAGATATGTTTCTATAACTCAAGGAGCAGTTGCTTGAGCAGATTATTCTGAACCCACTGAACAATTGTATGGGCCAGTTGGCATTCTTAATGTGGAATTTTTTTTTTGCCTGATCATAGATAATGGCAACATGGTGGGATAATGGTTATGTGACTGGATGAGTAATCTAGAAGCATAAATTAATGATGTGGAGGTAAGTGTTCCAATCCCACCATGGCAGCTAAGGGATTTAAATAAATCTGGAAAGAAAAGCTAGAATCAGTAACAGTGACCATGGAATTACTGGATTTTTGTAAATACCCATCTGGTTCAACTAATGCCTTTTCAGGAAGGAAACCAAAGCTTTACCCAGTCTGCGTATATGTGACTTTAAACTCACAGTTATATGTTTGAATTTTGACTGCCAATTATACCAAAACTGCCTTCCAAGTCAATAAGAACAAAACTGGATGAATCAGTGGGCATTAACCTAGGCAACAGGCATGTGAAAGGCACAACCAGCTTAAATTCTGACATAGTTATGTAAAGCTTAATGTGGTTAATGCAATCTAGTCAACTTTGCAAAGTCCCTTTTACTAACAGCTATAAGATCCTCTGGGTGACATGGTGGCTCAGTGGTTAGCACTGCTGCCTCAAAGCACCAAAGTTATGGGTTCAGATCCCAGCCTTGGGTGACTGTTTGTGTGGAGTTTGTACGTTTTCCCCACGGCTGCGTGGATTTCCTCTGGGTGCTCCAATTTCCTGCCACAGTCCAAAGATTTGCAGATTAGGTGGATTGTCCATGGTGTCCAGGGATGTGCAAGCCAGGTGGATTAGCTATGATGAATGTGGGGTTATAGAGGTGATGGTGGAGGCTGGGTCCGGGTGGGATGCTTTTTCAAGGGTCAGTGCAGACTCCTTGAGCTGAATGGCCTCTCTCTGCACTGTAGTGATTCAATAAAAATTATGTGGGCTATCTACAGACTAGTTATGTAACAACTAGGCATACTCGCAGAACCATACCTTTTCAGTAGATGACCTAGACTCATTTATCTCTGAGTATCTTCCGTCCCTTCATGCTGAATACTACTTCAGAGACGCACTGCAAACTGGTGAGAACACAGACTGCAAATAAGTCCCAGGCAATGAATATCTCCAGAAAAGGGAGTCTAAACATCTCCTCTCAATAATCAATGGATTCATCCACTATCACTACTGGCTGTGAGGGTGGTAGAGGCAGAAACTATCATAACATTGAAGAAGTATTTAGATGCGTGCTTGTAATGCTAAGACATACAAGGCTGTGGGCCAAGTGCTGGAAAAAGGGATTTGAATAGTTCATAGAATCATAAGATCCCTACAATTTGGTCTATTGGGTCCACAGTGACTTTCTGAAGAACATCCCACCAAGACCCATTCTCCTACCTTGTAACCCTGCATTTCCCCTGGCTAATCCACATGGCCTGCATAACCCTGGACACTATGGGCAATTTAGCATGGCCAATCCACCTAACCTGTACATCTTTTGAATGTGGAAGAAAACCAGAGCACCTGGAGAAACCCTCGCAGACACAGGGAGAATGTGCAAACTCGACACAGACAGTCGCCTGAGTCCCTGTCACTGTGAGGCAGCAGTGCTAACCACTGAGCCACCGTGTCAGCCCTTGGCACCTAGTTAGGTGATTGTTCTTGATCAGCACAGATGTGATGGGCCAAAGGGCTTTCTTCTGTGTTGTAGATCTCTATGACTCTATTCTCAAAAATCAGTATCAATCAGAAAAGTAACTGAACCAACCACATAACTACTGTGACTGCAGGAGCAAATCAGAGGTTGGTTATTCTGCAATGATTACTCACACTGACTCTCCAAAAGTTTTCCAACATTTACAAGTCACAAGAGTGTTGTGTAATACTCTGCAATTTTCTGGATGGCTGTAGCTCCAAAGAAAACTAAAGAAGCTTGACACCATTTGTGACAATGCAGCCTGCTTAATTGAAACCCCCTCCGCATCTTCAACAGTGGCTCCATTCACCACTGAAGCACAGTGTACCATTTACATGATGCTCAGTAATAATTTACAAAGGCTTCTTCACTAGCACCTTCCAAATCTATGTACAAGACCAAAGAAAATAAGTGAATAGGCACTCAACAGCCTGCAAGTTCTCTTCCAAGTAATTCATCAAAAGACTTGCTCCTCTGTTGCTGGCTTAAAACCTTAAAACCTAAGCAGTATGAATATACCTACAACATATGGATTGCAGCAGTTCAAAATTACACCTTTGCTATAACTTTCTGAGTGCAATGAATGATGGACAATGAATGCTGGCCCAGCCAATAACACCTACAATCCATGAGTATTTATGCGGTTTACTTTGCAGTTAGTGGGATTGAGAACAAAAGGCAAAGGACTTGTCAAAAGATCTTACATATTATTGAGCTTTCAGTACGAAAGGTTTCAATTTACCAAGTTCCTACAAATCCAGAAAAACTATGTGGACCTGTCTTTCTCAAATCTACCTCAGAATTTGTTCCAACTTAGAATGAAGCAAAGATATCCCCTGTTGGAATGCCAATGGCACTTGGTACGAATGTGAATGACAATAAATAATATCATGAAGTCTTTGTGATTTTTTGAGGAACACAAAGCGTATATGTTTATTATATTAAACTTTGATAATACTGATAAAAGAAACCATAAAAATTTTCAAAGTCCTTATTCATGGTAACTGTATATATATGAGGGGAGGTGGGGACATAGTGGTATTGTCACTGGATGAGCTATCCCGAGCTCCAGGCTAATGTTTTGAGGACATGGATTTGAATCCCTCCATGACAGATAGTGAAACTTGAATTCAGTTAAAAAAATCTAGAATCAAAAACTAGCTTAACGGTAATCACGTAACCACAGTCAATTGTCATAAAAACTCAAATATTCACTAATGCAGTTTAGGGAAGGAAAGCTACCATTTTAATCTGGCATGTGACTCTAGACTCATAGCAATGTGTTTGGCTCTTAACTGCCCTCCAAGAAATTGGGGACGGGCAATAAATCCTGGACTAGCCAGCAATGTCCACATCCCAAGAACAAATTAAAAAGATAAAAATCAAAAACAAAAATGGAAATAAATAAAAGCTAGACAATTTCTGGATTCGCCATTTAGCACAGAGACCCACAGTTGAGGCAACTCACAGGGGTAGTGCACTGGAAAACAAGCCCCACTATTCTTGGAGCTGTCACCAATGTGAAAATTAAATTAAACCACTGTATTTCCCAATTTTACTGAACTGTCAGGTTAAAAGAATACACACAGCAAGTTTTTCACTAATAAGAAAGTAACTATTTATTTAATTTTAACGTACTGTTTTTAATGAACTGCAAGGAAGAAACATGATTACCTTACTTATTACTTGGTAACTTAAACTTCTGTCCTTTTTAGAATTCCCTCACATATATAAACACACACGAAGAGCAAGACAAAGATATTACAGATGGAATAGTTGGTGGCGGAGTTGGATCCGGGAACAAACACTTCAAGAGCACCAATCCAGACCGTAGGAATTGATGAATTGTTTTCTTTTGGTTCCTTCTGCTTCCTTTCAGTTCCTTGCTGTTGAGATGAAGTTCTCAGCATTGATTTGCAATCAGTTACCTTCCCGAAAGGATATTCGTAAAGCAGACAGGTTTTTCCTGACAATGGTCTCAAGGTCATCATTAGACCCTCAATTCCAGATTTTTATTGAATTCACATTCCACCATGTGCCATGACAGGGATTCAAACCTGGGTCCCCAGAACATTACCTAGGTCTCTAGATTAATAGCCGAGAGATAATACCACGAGGAAATTGCCTTGCCTTGTTTTTCCCCCTTTTTTTTCTCAACAGGCAATTTGCAGAGAACAGTTTACAGGGCAATTATGAATAAGAACAGGTACTGGGAGATTTTCTGTTCCTTCTTCACACAGGTAGGAGATAGAGATATTTACATGCTTTCCCCTCTGACGCTGGAGGGTTCTGCTGTATTGTCCACACCAAAGGAGATGGCCACTGCCCAGGATCTGATCAAGTGGTTGTTACAACATCGAGTTTCCTGCTCAATTGAAAGAAAAGACGCTCACTCTCACTCTTACTCTCACTCTCTCTCTCTCTCTCTCTCTCTCTGTGTCCAGCATTCACTTCTAATGCTTGAATATGGTGACATCGAGTTACCAGTTTTTAAAGCTACAACATCTTCTTCCACAGATTCCTTAGTTTAAAACAGTGTCTTTTCTCATTTTTCACTCCACAGCCTAAAAGAAACAAAAATGATCTTTACCAAATTAAGGAAATTATCCTAGTTGCCTATGATGTTTAAGGAACATGGAATAAAGAACATACAGTTGCTTTGTTAAACACATGCATATAGCTTTTAAGAACAAATGTTTGATCAGAGTTATGAAATTCAATCTGTTAGCACATGACTAGAAGCTTGGAGTAAATATTGGAGACTTACTGATGTGCTAGTTTACAATATTTAGTAGCTCAGACAGAAGGAAAAAAGTGCACTTTAGATGGTTGTTAAAACCATATATTGATGTGAGTTATGTTAATCACAATCCAGATCAAAAGTGGACACAACTGTACTGGAAAAAAATGACCACAAAATTGAAATTAATTGCTCCTTAGAAAATGTTGTCTCCTTTCACAGACTTGTTTTTAACTGATCATTCATAGAAAACTATACTTCAAAATTACTGACAGTACAGATGCTGGTTCATGACATACACGTCTCCAGCATGGAGCATAGATATTGGTTAGAAAGAAAATATCAAGTAGTACTTATGTGTAGTTTTGTAAATATCCAGCTCAGGGCAATCAATCCATCAGGGGAACTTAAGTTGAGCTAAGCTTAATGATGACTGTCATTCTTGGAATTTTACGCACAGGAGGCTGCTGAGTAAGATAAGGGCCCACGGTGTTAGAGGTAAGGTACTAACATGGATAGAAGATTGGCTGCCTGGCAGAAAGCAGAGAGTGGGGATAAAAGGGTCTTTCTCAGGATGGCAGCTGGTGACAAGTAGTGTTCCGCAAGGGTCAGTGTTGGGACGACAACTTTTCACTTTATACATTAATGATCTAGATGAAGGAACTGTGGGCATTCTGGCTAAGTTTGCAGACAATACGAAGATAGGTGGAGGGACAGGTAGTATTGAGGAGATGGCGAGGCTGCAGAATGATTTGGACAGGTTAGGAGGGAGGGCAAAGAATTGGCAGATGGATTACAATGTGGGAAGGTGTGAGATCATGCACTTTGGTAAGAAGAACAGAAGCATGGACTATTTTCTAAATGGGGAGAAAATTCAGAAGTCTGAAATGCAAAGAGACTTGGGAGTTCTCGTCCAGGATTCTCTCAAGGTGAACTTGCAGGTTGAGTCAGTAGTCAGGAACTCAAATGCAATGTTGGCATTTATTTTGACACGACTTGAATATAAAAGCAGGGATGTACTTCTGAGGCTTTATAAGGCTCTGGTCAGGCACATTTGGAGTATTGTGAGCAGTCTTGGGCCCCATATCTCAGGAAGGTTGTACTGGCCCTGGAGCGGGTTCAGAGGAGGTTCATGAGAATGGTCCCAGGAATGGAAAGCTTAACATATGAGGAACGTTTGAGGACTCTGGGATTATACTCATTGGAGTTTAGAAGGATGAGGGGGGATCTAATTGAATCTTACAGAATACTGAATGGCATGGACAGAGTGGATGTTGGGAAGATGCTGCCATTGGTAGGAGAGACTAGGACCCGAGGGCACAGCCTTAGAGTAAAGGGAAGACCTTTTAGAACGGAGACAAAGAGAAACTTCTTCAGCCAGAGAGTGGTGAATCTGTGGAATTCAGTGCCACAGAAGGCTGTGGAGGCTAGGTCACTGAGTACATTTAAGACTGAGATAGATAGGTTCCTGATTATCAAGGGGATCAAGGGTTACAGGGAGAAAGTGGGAGAATAGGGTTGAGAAACTTATCAGCCATGATTGAATGGCAGAGCAGACTCGACGGGCTAAATGGCCTAATTTCTGCTCCTTTGTCTTATGGTCTTACATATTGTCATAAGTTCCAAAGTTCAAATGCTTTTCTTTTTTCAACTTTTTTCAGTGTAAAACACAGTAATTTCACTCCTCTCAAAAATGTATAGAAATCTTGCACCCTGAAGACTTACATTTATATAAGATTTGAATAGATCTATCAAATGTGCTTTTTTTTTTGTGATGTGAACGTCACTGGAGAGATGTTGTTGTTCATTCCAGGCCATTCAGAGGACCACTACAACATAAGGTCATGACAGCAGATTTCCCTCCCTAAAGACCATTTGTGAAAATCAGATGGGTTTAAACTACAGCCAGTGTTAGTTTCATGGTCCATGTTACCAAGTGTAACTTTCCATTCCAGATTTAGTAACGTTGAATTTAAGTTCAAACAGTGACTATGGTGAGAGTTGAACCCATGTACCTGGAACATTACCTTGAAGTCTTTGGATTAGGAATGAACAACATTACCATCTTTACACACTGTTGAACAGAACGTGGTATGGGTATGGATTACAGGCAACAAAAGTTTGGATAAGGTCAAGGAAGTTGGATGAGAGATCAATACAGACATGATTGGAATAGTGTCTGTAGGTGACAAAAGCATGGATGAGGATTTCAGCAATTGTTGGGCTGAGGTAGTGGCATAATACTACAGTAATAGAAATAGGCTGTCCTGGTGATTGAGAAGATATGAAATTTCAATTTACTGTCCAGTCATTCACCAAGAAATCAAGGAGATTTTCCAAGAACTCTCACCTGTTTAGTTAAATGAGGCCTAGGAATTAAAATAGCCCTGACCTCAAGCGAACCTTCTGATGAGAATTTTGTTCCTTCTGCATCACCCCTATATTCCCAGAATGTGCCCAATTTCAAATGATCCCAGTGGCTAGGATGAGGAATGGAATCAGCGATAACTGTGGTTGAGCCTAAAGATGGCTTAAGGCTTCCAAATTTATTTAACTATTTTTGTGTAATTTTGTCGCTGATAAAAAGAAAGCAAAATAATCCAAGCTTACAATCCAGGGGTGAATACCTATTATGCAGTAATAGTTTTTTTCTGTCTTAAATGCATTTTGAATGAAATGTTATCTTCAACTTTGTAACAGCAATAGTTGGAATACATTGAAAAGTACTTTTCCACAAATGGGTCAATTAGAGTCTTTTTAAATAACAAACCAAAATCCACATTCTAATAGGACTGCAAGATAAAATGTGTATGACTGATTAGAATAATACAACACAGTTCTAAATTAATCCAATATTATTAATGTCTTGGAAAACCATCCTTAAGATTACTATTTCGGTTAAATTCATTGCACCCTTTCTCTTGGCAGAACTTTTTGATTTGAAACAGTGTGGCATATTCTACTTTCATTTTAAATCCAAAATGGAACAAATTCATCTTGTCAGTTCCGGTGTTCAACAATTATATTTAGCATTAGAGATGGACAGACTCATTCATTCATTCTTGGAGAATATTTGGAGCTAATGGTATTTATGTGAAATGTCAGATAGAAAATAAGAACATAGGAAGTAGGAACAACATTTGGCCCATTGAGCCTGCTCCACCATTCAACGAGATCATGTCTGATGTTCCACATCAATGCTAGTTTCCCTGCATTAACCTAATATCCCTAGATACCTATACTCTAAATCCATTGATCTTTATCTTGAACATCCTCATGCAAAGACTGAGCCTCCGCAGCTGTCTGGAATAGAAAAAAGATTCACCATTTTTGAATGAAGAAATTCCTCCTGTTATTCTGAGATTACGCTCCCAGATTCTAGACCTCTCAACCACAGGAAACATCTTGAGAATTTCTGAGGAAGGGTCACCAGGCCCGAAACGTTAACTCTGATTTTTTCTTCACAGATGTTGCTAGACCTGCTGAGCTTTTCTGTTTTTGTTCCTGATTTACAGCATCCGCAGTTCTTTTGGTTTTCACAGGAAACATCCTTCCTGCATCTACTCTATCAACTCCTATAAAAATTATGAGAGATAACTCTTTGGTAAAATAACTACTCTTTCTTTGAAAATCTAAAAATGTAGATCCAGTCTCTTCAGTTTCTCCTCAATGGACAACCCTGCCATTCCAAGAATCAGTCTGGTGAACTTTGTTTGCACTTCCATAATGGCATATACATCCATCCTTCGGTAAACAGGCCAAAACTGTGCACGATACTCCAGGAATGGTCTTCCATTTGCAATTTTAGGCCAACATAGCATTTGCCTTCTTTATTGCTTATTGCATCTGTTAACTTTCAATGGTTTATGAAGGATACCAAAGTCGCTTCAACACTTACCAACCTCTCACCATTTTAGGAATACTCTGTCTTTTTGTTTTTGCCTCCAAGATGGATAAGCTCACATTCTTTTCACATTCTATTCCATCTGATATGTTCTTTACATCCTTGAAATTTCATCCATCCTGTTGATAACTTATATTTCCAACTAACTTTGTATCAACAGCAAACTTGGAAATATTACATATGGCCTTCACACCCAAATCTTTGATACAAATTGTGAATAGTTGGCGTTCCAATTACTGATTTTTGCAGTATTTCATTACACATAGCCTGCCAAAGTGTGAATCACCAGCTCATTACTACTCCCTGCTTTCTGTCCATTAGCCAGTCCATACCAATATATTACCCTCAATCCCACGTGCTCTAATTTAGTTTATTAATCTACTGTGTGTGGCTTTACCAAAATCCTTCTGAAAATCTAGATACATAACATCCACTGGTTCATCCTGTCTATTCTGCTATTTAAATCCTCAAGAACACTAACAAGTTTTTCAAATATTATTTCTGTTTCATAAATTTATACTGACACTGTCTGAATCTATAGTGGTTTTATAGGTGTCCAATTATCGCATCCTTTATAATAGATTCTAGTATTTTCCCTATCACTGATGTCAAGCTGACAGGTCTATAGTTCCATGTTTTCTCTCATTTCTTCATTAAATTGTGGATTTACACTTGCTACCTTTCAAACTACAGCTACCATTCCAGAATCTATAAAATTGTGGAAGATGACTCCCAGTGTATCCTCTAAAGAAAGAGGGAACAAAGCAGAGTGGATACAGGCTTGTAAAATTGTCAGTAAGGCAAATAGTTATACCAGCCATAGAAATAATGTGACTACAAGAGGTTCAAAGACTGGGAATTCTGTGTAATCAATGCACCTTTGGACACCAACAAGCCTGGCCACCATCTTCAATGAAAGTCAGGGGTCAATACCCTCCCTTTGCTTGAATGACTGGAACTCAAATAAAACTCAAGAAGTTCAGCACAATCCAAAACAAAGTAACGGCTTGACTGGCATCTCCTCCACCATTTTAAATCTTCACTGCTCCATCAAAGATGCACAGCAGCAGAAGTGTACACCATGTGCATCAACTCACTAAGGCTCCCTCCAAAGTGGCTTCTAACACTGCAACCTCTACCACCTCAAAAGACAAGAAAAGTCTTTGAGCCACACACCATTCTGAATTGGAACTATGTCCCTGTCCCTGAAATGTTTGTGGATTAAGATCCTAGAACTTCCTTCCTAACAGAACTATATGTGTAGTTACTCCAGAAATCTCAACACCACCTTCTCAAGGGCAATTAAAAATTAGCAGCAAATGCTGACCATAATGCCAGCAAACATTCCATGAAATAATTTTTTACAAACAATAAACAACATTGTAAAAATGTCATAATGAAGTGCACTCAATCGCCATCCAAAAGAAGTAGTACTTAAAATCATTCAACTGGATGTTATTAATGAAATCAACATGAGCTCAAGGATCAGGAAGAACGAGGAGGCAGTTGGATTTATTTTCATGACAGTTATACAAAGAAGCCACTGTGTCCAAGACATGAGAAGTAATATTGAAACTTCCTTTTCTTCCCAATAAATTAACCTCATACAACACCTATTGTTCCTTCTTATTGATTGATGCATGCAGAAATGGTGAAGCTCAGTCAGAACATAAACACAATTGGACAATTATTGGTTGGGTGTGAGAATTTTGTTCACTTTTGTTATCTATTAGCCTCTGAAGAAACTTCTGTATATCTCAACTAAATGAAATAATTTCAAGAGAAATACAAACATGGCTCTGCTTTTGACTCAAACCAGATAAATTTTCTGCACTGCTGTTGTGACTTTTATTTTCACTGAAAGTAGAGTAGAAGACAAATTCAGAATTAAAAATTTAAGCAGGCAGGATGCAAATCACAGCAACATATATAATTAAAGGAAGGGAGAAGGAAAGATGGCCTAAAGGCAGTACCAAAAACCTCAAGAAATCTTTTTCCTTTTTTTTTGTCCACAGATGATGAAGAGCAGCTTTTCCCACCACCCACCATTGCTTCTGTCCTAGGAACGTTTTAAGAATGCACAAAATAGGTCAACTTTGTTCAGTGAGAAATAACTGGAATGAAGACTATTGTAAACTGAGGAGAGTAAGGCAATAGATGTATTGAGATTGGATCAGTATAGTCTCGTGGAAAACTAACATTAGCAGTTGCATATTATTGAGACTCTAAGAGAGATGGAATAACTTCTACATGAGAGCTGTTTTACAGAGATCCATATTGTGTGGAACAGTGTGCAGATTAAAGAGTCTGTCAGAACTTCCAAAAGTCAGGTACTAGTGACTCTTAAGTAAGCCGGAGTCTGAGTTACTGCATAGTCAGTACAGTCTCTTAGCAATACAGGACAGAAAGCAGAGTCACAAACCTCATGACAGCTTAACCTTTGAGGACTTAAGGATTGTTTCAGTAAGGACAGATAAAACGAAAGCACTTAAAGTGTATTTTACAATTTGATGAGAATGAAAATTCACAAAAGGAATCTGAAATTTGTTGAGAAAACTGAAAGTTCATCATCTACACATGCACTGTTAACGTCCCGCTTTTAATTGACTACATATCTGCTTGCAATTGAAATGCACCAAAATTTTGTAATTTTCAAATAGTTTTTGCCAGTTTTCTTCCCTCTCAAATTCTTGCTCCATGTAGAATTGTATCCCAGGAAGAATTCATCTGGGAAAAAAAACCCGAAAGAACTACAGATGCTAGGAATCAGAAACACAAACAGAAATTGCAAAAAAAAACTCAACAGGTCTGGCAGCATCTGTGGAGAGGAATCTCACTTAATGTTTTGGGTCCAGTGGCCCTTCTTCAGAACTGATTCATTTGGGGTTGCTTTTTCCCTGGCCTCTGTAGTGATTGTAATGAGGTCAGCCAGTTGGACATCATAGATTATGAGTTCCCCCATTGGGTACGTTAATCTTGTCCAATTAAGGAGCCCTGGCTGATATAAAAAAGGGTGAGTGTCAGAGATACTGATAGTCTGGTGCCTGACTGCATATCAGGCAGTACTATAGTCAAGGACTGTTCATGTGTAAATAAAGGGTGACTTGGTGATGGGACATCAGCCTCTATGGAGTTATTTCCACCTCTACTCAGGCTTGAGGACTTGGAGTGCATGGGAGTTGGCTGTTTGATCAAAGAGAGAACATAACAACTAAGTCTAATCTTCTCCTCACCCAACATGTACACTTAATGTAGATTGCTAAGTAGGGCTCAGCATTTGTTGAGATCTAACAAATGGCTTATACTGTTCCCGTGCAAACTCACTCTTATATTTTATGTCTCAGATAATAAAAGAAAATATCCTACCTGGCATCTTAATCACTTTCTCTACCCTGTTCTGTCAGTTTCAGGAATGTATGTTAGACTTTGGTCTGTATCTGAGATTGGCGGAGGCAGGTTTGATTGCGGTATTGAGGAGGGGATTGGACTATTATTTGGAAAGGAAGAACATGCAGCATTACCAGGAGAAAGTGGGGGAATGGTACTAGGTGCATGGTTCATTTAAAGAACTGGTGACAGGACAATGGCTGAGTAGACTATTTCTGTGCTGTAACAATTTTGTGATTATTTTAGCCTGTCCAATGCCAGCCACACGAGAGTTAGTTACTTTATCATGGAAACACTTGCATTAAACAGAAATTGGAAATGTCTTTATTTCAGCCTAAAGCTTTTGGATCTTCTGAAATTTAGCTTTTTTGATGCACTTACTGTCAACCCTGTCATACCCACAGGTATGAGGCACTTGCTCCCTGCGTGGATGAGGAACAGGGCTGCAGGATGGATGAGTCAACTGACCGTGGCACCATGGTCCAGGAGGCCATTCAAGAGGGGGGAGCAAAAAGACAGATTTTAGTTGTAGGACATTCCATCATCAGGGGGATAGACAGTATCCTTTGCAAGCAGGATAGAGAATCCTGCATGGTGTGTTGCCTGCCCGGTGCCAGGGTGCGAGACATCTCTGACCTGCTTGAGAGGATACTAGAGAGGGAGGAGGAGGATCCAGTTATTGTGGTCCACGTAGGTACCAACAACATAGGCAGGACTAGGAAAAAAGACCTGTTTCGGGATTATGAAAAGCTAGGAACAAAATTAAAAAACAGGTCTTCAAGTGTCATAATCTCTGGATTGCTGCCCGAGCCACGTGCAAATTGGCATAGGAAGGTGAAGATCAGGGAAGTAAACACGTGGCTAAGAGAGTGGTTTGGGAAAGAAGGTTTCCTTTTCATGGGGCACAGGTATCAGTTCTGGGACAGGAGGGATCTATACCGCTGGGATGGACTCCACCTGAACAAGGCTGGGTCCAGTGTTCTGGCGAAAAGGGTAAATAGGATGGTCAATAGGACTTTAAACTAGTAAGTAGGGGGGAAAGGAGGAGTGAGTGCACAGGGAGTATAACAATTAATGGAAGGCAAAGCAGCAGGTTAGCAGGTGACGAGGAAGCTTCAACTCCATTGAAAATTAGGAAAAAGGTTGAAGGGAAGGAGAACGCAAGAGCTGTTAGTAATGGAGGTGATAGGACCCAAAAAGAAGGTGCAAAAACTGGCATAAGGGCACTTTATCTGAATGCTCAGAGCATTCGAAACAAGGTGGATGAGTTGACGGCACAAATCATGGCAAATGGGTATGATTTAGTGGCCATTACAGAGACATGGTTGCAGGATGGTCATGACTGGGAGTTAAATATCCAGGGGTATCAAACTGTTCAGAAGGACAGATAGGAAGGTAAGGGAGGTGGTGTCGCTCTGATTTTTAAGGATGATATCAGGGCGGTAATGAGAGATGATATAGGTTCTTCTGAACAAAAGGTTGAATCCATTTGGGTGGAAATTAGGAATAGCAGGGAGAAGAAGTCACTGATAGGTGTGGTATATAGGCCACCAAATAATGACATCGTAGTGGGGCGGGCAATAAACATGGAAATAGCTAATGCATGTAAAAATGGTACAGCAATTATCATGGGGGATTTTAATCTACATATCGATTGGTCAAACCAGGTTGGTCATGCTAGCCTGAGGAGGGGTTCATAGAATGCATCCGCGATAATTTCCTTGAACAATATGTAATGGAACCTACGAGGGAGCAAGCTATCCTAGATCTAGTCCTGTGTAATGAGACAGGAATAATTAATGATCTCAGTTAGGGATCCTCTCGGAAGGAGCGATCACAGTATGGTCGAATTTAAAATACAGATGGAGCGTGAGAAGGTTAAATCCAGTACCAATGTCCTGTGCTTAAACAAAGGAGACTATGATGGGATGAGGGAGGAGTCAGCTAAGGTAGAATGGGAGGAAAAACTTTATGGTGGGTCAATTGAGGAACAGTGGAGGACTTTCAAAATGATTTTTCACAGTGCTCAGCAGAAGTATATACCAGTGATAAGGAAGAACTATAGGAAAAGAGAGAGCCAGCCATGGATGTCTAAGGAAATAAAGGGAAGTATCAGATTGAAAAAAAAAACACATACAAAAATGCAAAGAGTAGTGGGAAACTAGTAGACTGGGAAATCTTTAAAGGCCAACAGAAAGCCACAAAAAAAGTTAAAAAGAAAAGTAAGATAGATTATGAGAGTAAACTAGCTCAGAATATAAAAACAGGCAGCAAAAGTTTCTATAAATATCAAAATCATAAAAGAGTGGTGAAGGTAAACATTGGTCCTTTAGAGAATGAGAAGGCCAATTTAATAACTGGGAATGAGGAAATAGCCGAGGCATTAAACAGTTATTTTGTGTCGATCTTCGCAGTAGAAGACACAAATAACATGCCGAAAACTGATGGCAAGAAGGTTATAGCACGTGAGGACCTAGAAACTATCATTATCACTAAGGAGGCAGTGCTGGGCAAGCTAATGGGGCTGAAGGTAGACAAGTCTCCTGGCCCTGATGAAATGCATCCCAGGGTACTAAAAGCGGTGATGGGGGAAATAGCAAACGCACTAGTAATTATTTACCAAAATTCACTGGACTCTGGGGTGGTTCCCGCAGATTGGAATACAGCCAATGTGATGCCACTGTTTAAAAAAGGAAGCAGACAAAAAGCAGGTAACTATAGGCCAGTTAGCTTAACTTCGGTAGTGGGGAAAATGCTTGAATCTATCATTAAGGAAGAAATAGCAAGACATTTGGATAAAAATTGTCCCATTGAAAACACCCAGCATGGGTTCATGAAGGGTAGGTCATGTTTAACTAATTTAGTGAAATTCTTTGAGGACATTACTTGCATGTTGGACAATGGGGAACCTGTGGATGTGGTGTATCTGGATTTCCAGAAGGCATTTGACAAGGTGCCACACCAAAGGCTGCTACATAACATAAAGTTGCATGGTATTACAGGTAATGTATTGGCTTGGATAGAGGATTGGTTGACCAGTAGAAAACAAAGAGTAGGGGTAAATGGGTGTTTTTCTGGTTGGCAGTCAGTGGCTAGTGGTGTGCCTCAGGGATCAGTGTTGGGACTGCAATTGTTTACAATTTACATAGACGATTTGGAGTTGGGGACTAAGTGTGGTGTGTTAAAATCTGCAGATGACACAAAGGTGAGTGGTAGAGCAAAGTGTGCAGAAGACATTGAAAGTCTGCAGAGGGATATAGATCGACTAAGTGAGAGGGCAAAGGTCTGGCAAATGGAGTACAATGTTGATAAGTGCGAGGTCATCCATTTTGGTAGGAATAACAGCAAAATGGACTATGTTTTAAATAGTAAAAAATTGCAGCACGCTGCTGTGCAGAGGGACTTAGGTGTCCTTGTGCATGAATCGCTAAAAGTAGGATTGCAGGTGCAGCAGGTAATTAAAAAGGCAAATGGAATTTTGTCTGTCATTGCTAGAGGGATGGAGTTTAAAAACAGGGAGGCTATGCTGCAGCTGTATAGGGGTCCTGGTGAGGCCACACCTGGAGTACTGTGTGCAGTTTTGGTCTCCTTAATTGAGAAGAGATATACTAGCACTGGAGGGGATGCAGAGGAGATTCACTCGGTTGATTCCAGAGTTGAGAGGGTTGGATTATGAGGAGAGACTGAGTAGACTGGGATTATACTCATTGGAATTCAGAAGAATGAGGGAAGATCTTATAGAAACATATCAGATTATGAAGGGAATAGATAAGGTGGAGGCAGGGAGGTTGCTTCTGCTAGCAGGTGAAACTAGGACTAGGGGGCATAGCCTCAAAATAAAGGGAAGCAGATGTAGGACTGAGGTCAGGAGGAAATTCTTCACTCAAAGTGTTGTGAATCTGTGGAATCCCCTGCCCAGTGAAGCAGTTGAAGCTACCTCGCTGAATGTTTTTAAGGCAAGGCTAGATAAATTTTTGAACAGTAAAGGAATTAAGGGTTATGGTGAGTGGGCGGATAAGTGGAGCTGAGTCTCAAAAAGATCAGCCATGATCTTATTAAATGACGGGGCAGGCTCGAGGGGCTGGATTGCCTAGTCCTGCTCCTAGTTCTTACGTTCTTATGTACTGCAACTGTCAAAATCTTATTTTCAGTAAAATATCAGTTGCATATCCATTGTAAGTGTCAAAGTGGAGACAGCTTCAGCTTATCCTACAGAACCTTGATACAGTTCTGAATTGAAAGCTTCGGTGTAGGATCTGCATATTCCAAATTACCTATAACATCATGTGACAGCAAAGGTAGGAAACACCATTAAAACTGAAAGTGTTAAAAGAACAGCCTGTTCTTTGTAGCCTGAATATCAAAGTCTCAACAATTTGCAGGAATCTATTGTAGGTTCACTGTTTTTATTATTGTTAATGTGTTTATGTGAGCGATCACAAGGTAGAACATGATAAGAATAACACCAGAAAGATGCTCCAATTGTTTTTATAAAAATGGAACGAAGTAAGATGCAGTATACCTTCACCTAGGCAAGTTCATATTTATGCTTGGAAGTAAAAGTTGCTTTTGATCACAGTTTAAATTAAACATGAATCACTATGATCCATGACACAAAAGTCCAATGATTAATAAGGCATTAAAGACCCATTATAATGAATAAATATATGTAAATTTTCAAACCTATGTCAATGGGTAGAAGACAGAAATGTTCCTCTGGAAACTACAAAATAATCTTTAGTTTTAAAAGAAGTGAAGTGGACTAGTTCATAGGAAGTAAATTATCAAAACTGAAATGGCACCACTACGCTGGATAGTGACTGGGTCTGAAAGCAACTGTTATTCCATTGTGAAACAGATGTTCCTAACAATGAATCGTATGGGTTAAATATTTGATTGTGCGTGTTCTCAACATCTTGTAATCAGTGTAAGCTTCTTTTGCAGAGCCTGTCACGGGTAATCTGAAGTCAGCCACAAATAATTATCATTTGGCAGTTTCCCTCCAGCTGTAAGGGTTTTGTCACGCATTTCCCCAACATGGTGGAGATCAGAGATGTGAACTGCAACATGGCATGCTCTACAAGATGGGCAAAACTGGAAAGTGAAAAAAATGACCCATGAAAACTGTATTCTCACCATGGTAAAAAAATTGTGAAATAAAATCTGTAATTCCGGAGACTTTAAAATGAATCCTGCTCAGTTGAACCTGATAGCCAGCAGCACATTGTTCTGTGAAACATCTTTTTCTTTTCTAAATATTTACTGATAACTTGGAACTTAAGTGAAACTTGCAGTCCACAAACCAAATGTTGTTTCTTTGAAGCTTATATCGTAACATAGTCCTGTCACACATGGCAAAAAAACTGCTCAGCAATGACAATTGAAGGAGTGTACCTTTCACCCCTAAACAGATGCCAGCTGGGTAACTCCTATGAGGACAGGAGGCAAATATGACGGGCAACTAGCCTGGTGGTATTCACCTGTCTCTGCCATTACGAAAGCAAATGAAAGAATTATCTTAAGTTGACTTTTTTTTAGTCAGGGGTGAAGCAACAGTGGTTACCTTTAACAAAGCTGCTCACAAAGATCTCATAATTTCTGTGCCGCAGCCTTTCCCTATCCAGGTAGCACTTTGCATCTGGTACCTAGGTAATGGCAGTTATGAATTCAACGTGCTATTAAAAACCCAATTGCATTCAGCAAGGTGTCATTGATATTGCGACTGAGAAAGTAAGACAGAAAATTCTTATCAATTCAATGAATTCTAACTGGTTGCACTCTGGGCTGACCTCAACAATGCATCCTCGGAGGAAGTATAGAATCACTGATATCAACTTCTGGATTTCTGTGTTTAGCTATACATGTGCATACTCCATATGCTGCCAGTCTGAAAGAAGCCATGAAAGCTAACACATGACAGTTCTGCCATTATTATACCACAGAATCCAGGTGCTGTCATTAGCAGTCTCCAAACGTCTTTCTAAAGATTCCTACTTTGAATGTCATTGCGTCATAAAAACAAATCAAAACAGTCATGAATGAAGCTGATTTATATTTTTAAAAATGCAATTTGAATTGATAGGCTGCAAAATCCTAATTTCTTTTCTTCAAAAAAAAAGTAAAACTGACTTCCAGTGACTTGAACTCACAGAAAAAGTTATCCACATAATTTGCATCACTGTGCCTTCCATATTCCGACATCAATGAGATGAAGTCTCTCTGATAATGACTTCATGAGAATGCGAAAGAACTTAATCACTATGCGATTAGCACCATGTCCAGGCACTCATCTGAGTGCTCAGTTGGATGGAGACAAACCATGAGACTGATTAAACAATGGGAAAGTAGCTAGGAAAAATTCATGCGATGCAAACTGTGTGATCTATAAATATAAATATCAATTATTTATGTTTTGTATGTGTTTGATGCTAATTATTAATGTATATGCATTTCTGTAATCATGATGATTTGTTATAAAACAGTTTGTGAGCTAGTTTGGCAACACCAGTAGGTAACTGTTTACATTATGCTGTTTTATGATTTAGCAAGGTAAACTATTTTGCTTTAGGTCTGTTAGAAAATTCTAGACTTAAGGCTTGTTTTAAGCTTCAGGGAACAATCTCAACTCAAAGGGAAATAAGTTTTTAAAACTTTTTTTCTTTATTTTGGACAGTACTGTGAAGTCCTTGGATGGAGATGGCTGGAAAGAGCTGCACTCTGAGACAGGCAGAATATTTTAAAACTAAATTAATTTGGAATAAGGAATTAATAATAGTCCAAAACCAGAAATGTTGGGATAAATCCCTGAAGAGGTTACCTGAAGCTGAGTATGTTTATGACAGGTGTATGACAGCTTCTTCCTGGAGCTATCAGTGATTTCAGTTTAGGAGTTAAAGTCTCATTTGCCTTAAGCCACCAAAGTCTTTGGAAAAGTGTTTCTCTAGTGTGAGCAATATATAAGGGTTTTTTTTAATTTGTAAAGGAATGTTTCAGGGTTATATCTTTATTCTGTGTTTAAAAATCTTTCAATTTGTTTTATAGGTAAATAATTTGGCTCGTTCTACTTTATCTTCATTTTTTGTTTTATTAATGTCTGTTTTATTGTTAAAATGAAACCTATAACATTATGTTTATATGTTTCAGACAGAGATAACCTTGCTAAAACCAAACAAAAACAAAGTATGCTCTATCAAGCCAGGTGTCAGTCTGGGACCTGACTTGTCTAATAATCACATCAGCTGGGATCGTAAGAATATAATCATGCTACAATTGGAATATGCTGGCAATGGTTTATTTGGATTGCTGGGCAGTTGGAGAGCATGTCATGTCACAACACAGTGTTTTATGTGTTTTGAGCAGACTGCTTTCTTTGCAGAGCTGGACCAGCAACTGAGACACTGAAATGACATGAAATCAAATGCTTTCTTCTTTGCTCTCTTTCTTTCTCTCTCTCCACATGATTCATAAATTTTTAAATGCTGTCTGCTGATTGTGACCACTCCAAGTTCCACAGGCAGAGCATTTTGAAAGAAGTCAACCCAGTGCAGTTGTGTCCAGAAAAACAGAAAAATCATACTTCTACATTTTCAAATCACCTTGATGCATGAAGCATCAGTACCACTGAATAAAAACAGCGGGACTGTGAAATTCAACTTGAATCTATCCAAATCATCATCCTCCATGAACTGTCAAGCTGCTTTAATCTGAATTGACTCTAACTTGTTTAATCTATACTTCTCCACTCTATAATCTGCATGTGTGTGAAAAGTCAGAAAGTATTTTTTAAAAACTAGATTAAGTACAATAATATTTTTTTGTGATAAAAGCACATAAACAGTTAAACAATTGCTTGTTTTAATGATAAAACATGGTTTGGTCAAATGAGGAAAGGATTCAGAGAGGAGACAATTGTTTCCTCCTCACCTGATCGTAACAAAATCTTTACACGGTTTAGTCTCTACTTAATTTGAGAAATGCAAAACGCAGCCCTTAGTAGTGGTTAGGTCCCTCACCGGGTTAATACTTATTTACAGTGGCTAGAATGAACAGTCAAAAATTGCCTGAACCAATATGGCAAACAAGGGAATCTGCATCTATGCAAATTATATGTTCACTCTGCCTGCTTGTGTCTGTCAAGAGATTAAACAGTTTCTCATTTTATAAAGAGTTACGCCCCTCGTGCTGCTTTACATAACAAGTTGTGAAATATTTATATTTCCAGCAGTAGTCTAGAAAGTGTCAAACACATTGAAGTTTACAGAGTATCCTGGGTAGTCATTGGCAGTTGTCCTCGGCCTGCTGTAAGATTACTGTTGTGTCTCCAGTAGTTGACAGATTTCATCTACAGCCATAAGGCATGACCCCATATGGCATCTATGCATTGTTTCTCACTGATGTTGAGGTCAGAGAATTACTTCCCAAAGATTATCAATTTAGACAAAATCCCACTGAAAATCGCATTGCCCTCCTCTATTTTTTTTCTAGCAGTTAGTCCTGCTCCGTATAAGATCCTTTCACTCTTCCACACAAGTTCATCTCATAGAGGGATCCATGTTAAAATATCAGTGTTGACAGGCAACCGTAGGCAATGTGTGAGAATATCTAAGACTTAATTTTTTGATTGTGAGGTGGCAATGTAGCACCTAAAAACAGGGGCTACTCAGTCCAATTTAGCCTACTGGTGCTTTAATTCCATAAAAGAGATTTGGAAAGCACTATTTTTTGGTTATTTTCCTCAAAGATGACGAGTAGTCAGATTGCAATTAGTGTTTGCAGTTTTGACGTTGAAATGCAGGACACATTCTTATGCCATTTGTCTGTACCATAGACAGTCATTATTTTAAGTGGATCCTGCACTCTCAGAATATAGACAGAAGGATGTAATTTGAATATGTTAACCCAAGGCAATACCTGCCTTCACTGGTTCATTTAAAGATATAATGGTACAACTTAAAGGAGAGCAGGAGAATGTTCCTCTGTCTTGGCCCTAATTCAACACTACTACAGGCAGATTATCTGACCATCTTATTGCTGTTTGTAGGACGCAGCTGTATACAAAACTGGCTGCTGTGCTTGCTTGCGTAATAACGGTGACTACACATCAAAAGTACTTCATTGGCTACAAGGCACTTTTGAACTTCCTGGTGATTTGAGAGAGACTGTATAAATACACATTCATTCACTCGTTCGTTAAGCCTTCAGAATGAATGTTGCTAACAGTAAATTCTAGGTCATTAGTTCATGATTTCTTTAAATAGCACAAGTGGGGTGACTTTCATTCCATTTAACATTATCCCTGTTCTAGGAAAATTGGTCAATAAAGTCAAATTTACTCTTCCTTCAATATTTATTTCTTGACAGCTCTCAGCCAGATTATTTTCCAACTCATTTTTGTTTTATCAAATCTTTTCCAGTGAACAGTCTTTATGTATATCTTATTTACTCATCACTATTTTACCCTAAAACATTATAACACATTTTCTACAAACACATTTGGAAGATATTTTATAAGATTTAATTTTGAGAAGACGATATAGGCTGAGCAATAAATTTGACTGGGGATCTAACAATATCTTCATAAAATGTGCGAACCTAGTGAATTAATAAGGTGTTTTCACTTAACAGAGATGCATTCTGGTCATGGATGTACATAGAAGCATTTAATTTGATGAACTGCAAGTATTCTCTAGTAGATTCATTCTGCCAGCAATCAGTTTTCATGTGTGAGATTAGATATTGAATGTTGACAGAGATTAACCCTACAAAGTTAGTTCAATGTTATCTTCCACGCACACCAACTCTTCAGCAAGAGTCAAAAACTCTGATTAATTCCTGCATTATTATGTTGGGAAAGCTAAGGTGAGATATAGCTTTAGGGTTTTAGATGGTAACTGGCAGTGAATCCAGGACCATAAGAACATAAGAAGTAAGATCAGGAGGAGACAATTCAGCCCCTTGAGCCTGCTCTGCCATTTAATACGATCATGACTGATCTCATCTCGGCCTCAACTCCACTTTCCTGCCAGCTCCCCGTATCCCTTTAACCCATTACAACTTAAAAATCTGTCTCCGATCAGACCAGATCTGTAAGGTTTGGCATCATAGTCATATCATGCATTTATCTCTTAAACCTTTATCTCAAGTCAAAGAAAATATTAAGCAATCATCTCAGAAGAGAAATGTGATGGCATTTCAGGATGAACCTGGGGCATAGGATAAGTGATCCATATTTGGTAACAAAATTTACCAAATTATCTTTCACTTGAAGAAACAAATTGCACAATATTGAGGGTAATGAGATTCAGAAAAGAGATTATCACATTAGTTTTTGAGTTATGTAATCCCTTTATATTTTAATGTTTTCCTTTCTCTGATTCAAAAAAGTTATCTTCATGTTGGGTATGAGCTTCTTCTTAAGAAAATTCTTAGAATAGGATGATCCATCTTCCCAATCGCATAAACAACATAATGTTGTACTGTCACAGAAGTCATTAGAATTGAGGAAGGGTCTGAAGAAGGGTCACCAGACCCGAAACGTTAACTCTGATTTTTCTTCACAGATGTTGTCAGACCTGCTGAGCATTTCCAACAACTTCTGGTTTTGTTCATTAGAATTGTTGATTGGTTTAATTTTTTGCAAAAACAACATCAATATTAAACTGAGATAACAAGGTGTAGAGCTGGATGAACACAGCAGGCCAAGCAGCATCAGAGGAGCAGGAAAGCTGACGTTTCGGGCCTAGACTTTCAATATTAAACTGGTGCCTTTCTTGTGCATCCCAGATTGAAGAGTTATCACTAAAAAGTTCTGTACTCCTTTAAAGCACATTGAGATAATGTTTAAAATGAAAACTCTTTCCCTTCTTTCTAACCCTCTTCAATTGCTTGCTTCAAAAAACTTAAGTTCACCAGCTGATAAACTGAAGAACAATGTGCCATGAATTACATTGAAATGACAACACAGAAACTGCCTGTTCAGCCTAATTAGTCTGTGTTGGTGTTTAGCCTCCATATGAGCAGTAGCACTAATTCAACGTGCGTGGTCTATTCCCATATCCCTTTATTCCCATTTCCTTCAAGTGTCTATCTAACCTACTTTTAAATGTTGACATGATCTCTACTTCAATCATTAATTCTGGTAATGCATCCCACAGCTTCACAATGATCTCTGTTAAAAACAAGTTCCTTTGTTCTGGACCCCATAATCACAGAAAACATCCCTTTACTAATTCATCCCATAATCTCCTCTGTTCTCATAAATAGAGTCCTAACTTTTCAAACCTTGCTCCCTGTTTGCACACACTGAACAATATATTACCCTCTCCAGCCTTTTCTTTTATGTCCTCCAGTGGTGATTACACCAATGTTTTATACAGACTCACCATAATGCATCAATATTTATACTCTATACATTTTATAAAAGACACAATAGAATGTCAAATCTTTTCCAGCGAACAGTCTTCATGTTTATCTTATTTACTCATCACTATTTTACCCTAAAACATTTTACCCTAAAACCCAGACATATTGAAGGGTACTTAAGTAATAGTATGACCTAGGGATGCCAGTACACAAAATTATGAAGCTGGCAATAGCAGCCAAGAAGGTTCTTTGGAAAAATAAAAGTTTAAAAGAAATTGTTCATTGAAACATAGAATACAAAATAAAGGGAGTTAGGCTAAACTTTATGAAATACTGGAAAGACTTCATTTGGAGCAGTGTTCAACCTAAAGCAATCTCTAGAGATCTGTTAGAAAAAAAACTCCACAAAATGTTGTGAAGGCAGAAGGACCAAGAGTGGTTGCTATCACTCTGCATCATTCTCCTCTCAGTTGACTCCTGAATTTACCTGTGGGTTTTGCAATCATCAAAAATTGGTTAACTCCTGAATGGCAGGCTGCCTCTGGGTGCCTGATTGTTGGCTGCAGATCCTCAGAAATATGAGAATCAGGTGTGAGGACCCTGGTAGGGAGATTGCTGGTCCTCTCTGTTCTGCAGCTTGTTCACTTCCTGGCACCAGAATGATCCACCAAGTTACATTATGGCTGTCTAATTTCTCTACTAGTATCCCATTGGCTGTTTCATGGCTGAATCCACAGATTTTGCATTTAATGACTTGTGAATCCAAATGAGAATATTCTCTGCATCACCCAGCGTGTTCCCCTAACCACTAATCTTATAAAATATTTTAGCTACTGCTTTCTTTGCCATCTTACCTTTTCGTAAATCTGTAGCCAGATGATCTGTTTCTAAGTTTGGGATGACCGCATTTTCCAGAATTCCAATTATGGCGATTCAGCTGAGATTCAGAGTGTTTTGTCAAGCCTTAAGTATTCTTTTGAGCCAGTTTCCTTTCAATTCTAAATTCTGCACAGATGAATGTTTCTCTCTACTCTTTATAATGCTTAATTTCATATTAGCACTGCTGCCTTACAGCACCAGGGGACCGGGTTCAATTCTAGTCGTGGGTGACTGTCTAGTGTGGAGATTGGACATTCTCCACTAGTCTGCGTGGGTTTCCTCTGGGTGCTCTAGTTTCCTCCCACAGTCCAAAGCTGTGCGGTTTAGGTGGACTGGCCATGCTAAATTGCCCATAATATCCAATGATATGCAGGCTAGTTGGATTAGCCATAGTAAATGCAGGGTTACAGGGATACAGTAGGGGAGGTTGGGTCTGGGAGGGATGCTGTTTGAAGGGTCAGTGTGGACTTGCTGGGCTGAATGGCCTGCTCCTCAGTGTAGGAATTCTATTCTATTCCAAGATTTACTGACTATAAATTCCCTGAACTAAAGTGTCAGTTTAGATTATGTGTTCCCACACACTTCTTACTTGGAAGTGTAAGTATTGTCACGCAGCCAGGCTGACACATGGTAAAACTGCAATGTAAAAAAAAATTCATGGATTGTGGGTGTTGCTGGCTAAGCTATTGCTTAGAGGGCAGTTAAGAGTCAAACACATTGCTGCGGGTCTGGAGTCACATGTAGACAACTGGATTGTATAAGGATGGAAAATTTCCTTCCCTATAGAATATTAGTGAGCCAGAAAGACTTTGATGGCAATCAAAATGCTTGTTATTAGGACAGACACTTAATTTCAGAATGTTTTTTTCCCCCTCCAACGCAAATCTAATCAGTCACAAGGTGGGAGGGGAACCCATACCCTAGAATATTAGCTGGGGGCTTTGGGTTACTAGTCTAATGACAGTACCACTATGCCACTGCCACTACCTATACTAATGTCACCAGATTGGTGATCGGCTCAAATTAAACATACAAGGAGTCAGATGCCAATATTATTCACTGCCAAAAATCAGTCCTCTACAAAATTACTTACATTTGTTACTTTCTACTTTTATTTTTATCACTGTGCTTTTCTGCTTTCCTCTTTTTTTTTCCATTTTGGATATATCGAAATGCATTTATTTTTCAGATAGTGAAAATTTAATTTAACCCTTAAACTGTGAAACTCCACAGTCAAGCTTCTTTTTAAGTTTCATTTTGTCATATAACACAACACTACAAAGTGAGTACACTTTCAAAGCATTTCATTGATTGTTATCTGCTTTGGGATGCCCTGAGTTTCTGAGGGGTGCTATATAAAATCAAATCTTTCTTACAACTTTTCTGCTTGTTGGGTTCTGAAGACCACCTTGATTTTATAGGCTTTTTATAGGCACTGGGTCTTCAAAGCCTTTTTAAATGCTTCCTTTGAAAAAGGCTGAAACCCAGGCTGAAATGCCAGGGAGTCTGGCTCTCTGGAGTATGATTATGATTATATGGTGTGATATTGCATGTCTGCGTGTAGCACAAGTTGTGTTTTTAAAGTTTGGGGTTTTCAAGTAGGACAAAATTGTGCTTAAACCACATGTAGCTTCCCAAAAGAAAACCTTATTCATAAACGTAATTAATACAACATGGCTTATATTTTAAATATGACTTTAGCACTCGTAGATGTGTAAAGAGTTTTACTGCAGTTTGATGTCAAGAGTCCTGTGGGCAATCCTGCTGCCATCAATCTTTTTTTTTAAGAAAAGAAGCCAGCTATAACTTCAGTTATTAGCGCTGCCACACGAAACAAAATCCTTTGGCTTTAAAATGCATGTAGTTACAGTTCTATATAATGCTGCAAGATGGACATATCCTCTAAGGATCGGCAAACAAATTTATTGTAACAGAATAAATAGTGGATTATTAGAACATTTAGTTGCTGGGGAAATTAATAGTTTTTACCAGTTTGACTTCTTGTATTTAAGAAAACATGCTAGCATGGATTTTTCAATATTAATGATGGTAAAACAGTTAGTGTTCACCAGCATTATATCTATGAAACTGAGAATATATGTGTAAATCATTGCAGAAATCCAATGCTAAGGTGTTCAGTTCTATTCAGAACTCCTTAGATAATAAAGTAGCCCGTGCCTTTGCGCAGGAAATCCTGGACAGCATCCAGGCTCGGGCTGTAACGAGACAAGTCATACAATGGCCATAGAGTGCCAAGTAATAATGATCTAACATCCTTCACTAGACATCCAATGACATTTTATCACTATGGGCCAGAATCATTATCAGTAGGACATAATCTGGATATTGTGTACCGAGTAACTTACCTCCTGATTTCTCCAAACTTTTGCAACACCAAAGATGCAAGTTATAAAGTCGTGGAATATTTCCCACAAGACCGAATGAATATAGCTCCAACAACATTGAAGACGTTTAATACCGAGTCCACAACAAACAATTTTGCTTAAGCAGTGTCCATAATCTCATCAAGTTTGTGCTTGTTCTATTATGCTAATGTCTACATAAGATAAATTATTTTTCTCTCTATTCTTTCATCTGACATGAGTGTTGCTATTATAACCTACATTTATTTCCCTTGAACTGAATGGTTTGCTGGGCCATGTAAGGGAGCATATCAGAGTCAGCTACATTTCTGTGAGTCTGGATCACAAGCAAGCCAGGCTGGGTAAGAACGTAGAATAGAAACCAAAAGCATTTCTACAACAATTGATGTTATGATCATCATCACCACTAAGAATAGATTTATAAATTAAATTCCACCAGCTGCATTGATGGGATTATGAACTTGTGCCCCTAGAGAAGCAACATGGGCCATTGGATTATGGTTTTAGTGACATTACCAGAATGACCAGATCCACTTGAAGCTTGAATTCATTCATGGAACTCAAAGCACAATCTTTATTTCCATAGTCTATCCAGGGCCTGTACTGCGCTGCAATGTTCTATGTTCTATGTTCTTTGTTGTCCTTAGAATTTGGTTTAAACTTAGGCTGGTCTGATTTTTAAGTACATCTTAAGTATTTCCCACACTTGAGAATGGAATGTGCCTATTCCCACATTGAATTTAATGCAATTGGTGTGATATATCTCAGATATCTGTTTGCTTCAGACTTTTCTTCGCAGAGCTGTTTGCCCAAGCAATATAAAACTCTTGTGTTCTTAAAACAGACAGATCTGATAAAATGTATAGTCACATCATAAAATGAATCATGATATACTTCCTGGTTGCATTCTGCATGCCAGAATTCATTGCCATTATCAAAAATGGAATGCACAACTTCAACTAAGTTTAGAGTGATTTTGTAGCATAAAGTTACTAAAATAAAACTGGTAATAAACTACGTTTTATTTCAGATTCCTGGTAGAGGCACTGAAGCCAGATAGACCTAAGGACAAGATGTAAAATAAAGAAGTCCACTGGTCCTCTTGGCAAAGGATTATGAGCCTGCAGAATTATCTGTCCACAATGCTGTTATTTGCTGGAAAAACATCTCAAGCACCAGGAGGTTCTGTTACAGACCAGCAAACATAAACATCCTTTATGTGAAACCACACTTAGGTGGATGTACAGCACAATAATAAATCCAATATATTGTCCTGGACCAATAACAGTGGAAGAAGCAGGTAACATCTTCTAGCACAACAAAACATAACACAACAAAAAATAACTATTCAAGCACAGTGACCCTGTGCTCAAATCTATGCACATATAAAGTAAGACACAGGATGGGAGTGATATTATCAGGCTACAGAAGAAGTGAGGGCTTGGTTAATAGAGTCACGGAGTCATAGGATCATACAGTATGGAAACAGGCTCTTTGGCCCAACTCGTCCATGCCAACCAGATTTTCTAAACTGAACTAATCCCATTTGCCTGTGCTTGGGCCAAATCCCTCTAAATCTTTCTTATCCATGTACCCATCCAAAATCTTTTAAAGGTTCTAATTTTATCCACCTTTACCACTTCCCCTGGCAGTTTGTTCCATATATATAATTGTCTCTTGCCCCCACTTCTCTGCAGTATCCACCACAGCTGATGTCAGCAGGCACGATTGCTGCATTAATATCATTGGACTGATGACCATGCTGAAGGAGAACGTTGTATTTCAAGAAATGACTCAAAGAAATGATGGGATATGAGTTTGTACCTGGAGTCTCTACACAGTAAACCCTTCATCTTCATTAGGATGGTCACAGGAGGAAAGGGTCAACTAGAGGGTGGACAGTTCCCAATCTGAAAGTGAAATTGAAGACTGAGGTGCTAGGTCCAATTTGGAATGACACTACCAGGGATAGCAATTCCCATCTGTCTTCCCATTTCGGGAATAGTGTTGATTTTATACAGGGGCACACTGAGAAAAACAAAATTTAAATTCAGATACAATAAAGAAATGTAGCTAATAAAATTAATCAAATTAATTTTCCATAAAGTGATGTTTTAGTTTGATCTTGATGATGATTAGAGCATAGATATACCGAACAGAGAAAGTGTAAAACAAAATCTGCATTTAGACAACACCTTTAAAACAGTAAAATGTTTCAAGGTTCTTCACAGGAGATTTATCACATAAAATTTGTTGCCAAGTCACATAAGGAGATATTAGGACTGGTAACTAATTGCTTGGTTAAAAAGACAAATTTTAATGTATGTCTTAACAAAGAGATTGATAAGACATATATTAAAGTCTTTCTGTTTGACCAAGCAATACAGAACAGACTGATAATGATGCACAAAGATTAACAAAGGGAATTCCAAAGTAAAGAAACTAGTCAGCACCGTCAATGAAGAAATTGAAGATGTACAATGTTTAAGTCCAGAGCTTAAAAGCTTGGCTAGACAGAATCCAAGTATATACCTTTCTGTTCAGAGATTTACTTCAACTCACACAACTTGAAAACTCCAGCACATGTAATACTTATTCCACATTTATACACCCAGTGTTCATCTAATTATCTCTTAGTTAACATATAACCATAGCCTGTTCCCTCATTCCATTTGGTCCTGGGCATCCTTGCTAGACTTTACGAGATGATAACATATCAAAAATCCTGAATTGGACACAGGCACAGTTCTTTGACAGCTAAAAGGTTGAAAGAGGTTACAGAGGTAGGGAGGGATGAGGCTTCAGAGTGATTTGAACACAAGTGATGAGTATTTTAAATTTAAGATGTTGCTAAACAGGGAATCAATGTAGGTCAATTAGTTTTAGGAGGATCAGTGAACAAGCTGGTGTAAGTTAAGATAGAGACAGCAAAGTTTTGAATGAGCTATAGAGGTGGATGGAAACTGAAATAATCTCTTCACTGTTCCAAAGAATATGGTCATGCACTGCACTTCAGAAAACTTAAACATATTAGCTCTTATTACCTCATACATTGTGAAGAAGGCAATGTAGCTTTTATGAAGAAGATAAGCACGTTGGACAAATCTTTCCTGAGGTGCTTCAAGATATTGTTGAAAATATTTTCCATAATCCAAAGTATTTTCCTTCAGTGTTAGCTTGGAAAGCATATCAGATATTATTAGAATCATTAAGTTCAGCATTGATTTATAGACCTGCCATTACCTCACTGAGGTTCAGCATCAAGTTGATATAGATTGATAGGATGTGCTTCCAATTACCCAGATTAGTTGCATATTTCCATCTCTGATTAGCTTTACAATTACATTAAATGTCAGAGCTCTCACTTAGCCATGTAAAGTTTCAGTGAGATAGCCAATTGCAAATGTTACCTTCACAAAACTGAAGGTTGCATAATTTAGTTCGAGCTGATCCGGAATATCGAGACTGTTTCAAATGCAATGTAACGGTGTATTCTGTTAAAGACAAGACCAAAGTCAAACAAAATCCCTGGGAATCCTGGCCAGAACTTCATCTGAGGAGAAGCTGAACAACTGAAGGTTTAGCCGTATTTCTCAGTCAAAACAAGATATCATTTCATAAAGGACAGGCTGCTGAGTTGCTGCACGTCACATTATTGTCTGCTAGTTAAAACATATGAATGGAAAAAAACAGCAGCTGGAGTATATGCGACTTCCTTCTTGCATCATATATGGACAATTGGATATGGGCATTACTGACTAGGCCAACCTCATTGCCCTGGAGGAGGTGCGGTGAGCTGCCTTCTTGAATTAGTGCAGTCCTTGTGGGGGTTGAGGGTGTATAGTAAATACTGTTACGTTGCTGTTAGGAAGGGGCTTTCAGGATTTTGACCCAGTGTCAGTGAACATAAGGTGGCTTAGTTCCAAGTCAGGATCGGGAGGAACTCACAGGTGGTGGCCTTACCATGCATCTGCTGCACTTGTCCTTCTATGTGGTAGAGCTCATGGGTTTGAAAAGTGCAGTGAAGCAGCCTCAGTGAGTTAGTGCAGTTCAGTAGGCAGAAGGTACTCATTGCCATGAGTCTGGGAGTTACTGCTGCACATAAGCCTTGGAAGTACATGGAGCAGGTGGAGGGAATGCTGCTGTTCATTGGTCATTCATACCGATACTGTCACAGATGGATGCATCTGCTGTGCTGTTTGTTCCCTTCAGCACCTGCTACAGTCTCAATCTCTCAGCTATGTCCTCCAGTACTCTGCCAGCTCAGTCAGTAGTGGTGCTATTAAGTAATCTTGGTGATGGATGTTAAAATGCCCCATTCATTCTGCGCTCCTGCCACTCTCAGTGCTTCTTTCAAGTGGCATTCAACATGGACGAGTATGGTTTCATGACCCAGGGTGATTGGGGTTGGGGGGATGCAGCGGGGGTGGGGGTGAGGTGTGGGGTTGGGAGTGCTGGTGCGATGTGTGGAAATCACATCCACGGCACAAAAACGTTATAACTCTGTTACTCTCACAAATAGCAGTCAATCATTTTAAACACAGGGAAGGGACAAAATCAATGTCCAGGAATTTTCTCAGGGAAGCAACAGGAATTTTTCTGGATTAACAGAAGGTGTGGCAACTCCTGGCAAATCCTCAGTTCAAGTTTCGATTTTTGCTATACTGGTTGTGGTGTTATGCTGTGGACCACACAGGGAGTCTGAATTGCAGTGGCAATGTGTTTTCACGGCAGCTTGGAGCTTTGGACAGTGATGGTAGAGGTTCCAACTTTCTTTCCTTCACGTAGTTGACCAAAAATCTCTCCTCTTATCACCCATCATGGCGTGCATTGGAATGAATTGATAGTCAAAATGTCTGACTGTGTCATGGATGAGTTTCTAGAGTGTGACTTGAACCCTGAGCTTTAGTCTCTGAGACAAGGTTGCCTTATAACTACTGCACAATTCCCCTTCTGCTGCGATAACATTCTGTGACATGTCAAAAGATGAAAAAAGGCTACATTTCCTATCTTTATACCTAATGTACATTATCAGCTGTTTAAAGTCAGGAAATCATTCAAATTTTTACAATATTTTCAGCCATAACTTAATTCAATATTAATTTAAGACTTCCTATCAAAAGCATTTTGATTTTCTCTGAAAACCTGCAACAGACATTTCAAACAGCGATGGCTTGACGAAGAATTAGATCTGACAGATCTAATGATAAAAATAGTATTTCATTACTAAAGTTACTAAAATGACAACCATAGAAAAGTTTCTTTAACATTTTATGCATCATTACATGGAGAAATTGATACCATTACCCAGAAATTTCTTTTCTGCTTGATATAATTTGCAAGAATAGCCATTTCATCTCAAGTTCTTGATGGTTAAAGGGCATCATGAATAAAGTATCCAACTGTGGACAATTAATCATGATCTATAATTATTTACGGTAATCATATTGCTTCATCAGAAAAGGCTTTTCTTGTTTTCCAAATTACAGAGTTTACATGTTTACATATTTGAAAGTGGGATTTATTTAATTTGGTGTTTGAGATATCAGTCATTCTTTTGCCTTTTTTTGGGTATCAAGAAGAGACGTTTGGAGCTGAGCAGTTGTTACTTTTTATGTGCAAAATATAGGCAGAATATATAAAGGGTCTAAAGATATATAAGTGGTTTCTTCTGCATCTTCCAAATGCTGCACCATTCCTGCTGCACAGAGATGACCACAACTCTAAGCAGTATTCTACATCTTATTGCACCAATGATCTCTGAAGTGACAGGATTATCTCAAGACTTTGTCTCAGCATTGACCTTTTAAACCATCTTAACATCTGGTTTGCTTTACTTACTGCCAGCGAATGTTATTACAACAGTTTAATTGCATTTTCAGTCAGAATCCCAGATCGCTTTTATTTTCCATGAAGATTATTTTATTCAATGCCATTGTTCCTTCCTAGATTTTTAAAAAAAATACTCTCAGTAGGGTATTTTCCATTTCTCTATATTGAATTTAATTTGTTATCATTTGCTCAATGCTCAAGAATATGCACGTCTTCCTGTGGCTTATCCTGTTCAGTTTTGGAGTTTACAACCTTCATTAGACTTGTATCATCCTCAAATTTAGCCATTGTACTTGTGACCCCTAGCCCTAGTTCATCAAGGTATTAAACAAAATATATATCTGTGGGACCTCACTGGCATCAATACATTAGGTTGAGGACATTATCTTTGCTGGATTACATATCCATTATAATATAATAAACTGACTCCAACTTCCTCTATTTTCAATATCAGCTTTCCATAGGAACGGTATAAAAGACCTTACTGAAATCCAAGTACATGCCTCACTCCTACTAAGCTCCATCAGCAGCTGAAAAGAAAGGCAGTTAAACTGACAACAGTTCAGATTCATGAATCTAGTGGCAATCCTAATCCTCCATGATCTAATCCTAGATAAGCATTTCCATAGTTTCACCCACAATAAATGTCAAACTCACTGATCCATAGTTTTTTGCATCAGGTTTATAAGTCGTCTTAGAATCTTGTATGTTTCAATAAGGCGCTTCTCATTCTTCTACATTCCAATGAATACTGGACAAATATAACCAACCTCTCCTCATAAGACAGCCTACTGAATATTCTTTGCACTGCCTCCAATGCCAGTACATCTTTCGTTAGATGAAGGGCCCAAAACTGTTCAGTATTCCAGCTGTGGTCTGACTACTGCCTTGTGCAGTTTTAGCAAAATTCCATTTCTTATGAAATAAAGGTTAACATTCTATTTACCTTCCATATGATCTGCTGAACTGGGATGCTAACTGTTTATAATTCATGGATGAGGACTCACAAATTCCCATATTCTGGGGTTTTCTGCAGTCTTTCTCCATTTAAATAATATTCAGCTCTTTTGTTCTTCCTGCCAAAAGGCATAACCTCACATTTTCCCACATTATATTCCATCTGCCAAGCTTTTGCCCATTCACTTAACCTTAAATCTAAATTTATCCAAACATAAAAGCAGCAAAGTTAGGTTTTATCTTCGTATTTGTCTCTTTAAAAGAGGTAAAAGCTAAATTTCCCCCTTAATTCTTTTACCTCACTTTATCAGTGTTTGTATACAAGATCAGGATGGTCTAATCAATCAATATTTCTTCAGGCAATTGCATTTGATTTTGCAATCTATCTCTTCAATGAAGATTGAATAAAAATGTCAGTCAAAAGTGGGATTTGAACTCTCAGTTAAGAGTCCAACTCTTTTGTAGCCACAGGCTGTCTTACATCTGTTCTTACTTCTAATGAAGACCAGGCAAAGATTTCACAGAAAGATTTTACAACAGAAGTTGCTAAAAAAAAAGGTGAGTTTCTTGGAAATATTAATTTTCTAATTCAAAGGTGGTTATAACTCTATAAAAAGAAATACAACTTGAACCAATTGAGTTTATTCTGAAGATCGAGTAATGAAGACATAGTTACACAATTTTAAAGCAGAATTAAGTTGACAAGCCAACTGGTGCCCTTTATTTTCCGCATGTTCTTTGTACAGCTGAAGAGATTAAAGACTGTTACATGCACGTTGCTCAAAAGCACTGAAAGAGCAAATCTATGAGATTGAATTTGAAATTGATGGAATTTAAATCTTTTATTGCACCAACAGTCCAATCAAGAGACATGAATAGAAGGGAACACAAGACCATAACAGAAAGAATATAAGCAGACCTTTAAGTTGGCTCCTCCAGTCAATATGATCATGACAATCTGATTATGGCTTTACCTCCACTTTCCTGTCTGCCCCATTATCTGTCACTCCCTTGACAATCAAAAATCTACTATCTTTCAATACTGCTCTCTGTAAAAGGGAATTCCAAAGACGAACAACCCTCCGAGAGACCTTTTATTCTTAAACTGTGTCACCTAATCAAACAGTATGCTCCTCTGATTACCCATGATCGAAAAACTCAAAACAAACTATCCTGATGTAATTTTGTAATTGGTCAGCACGTTCTGAACAATTCTGAGTGTTAACAACCAATTTAGGATATTCAATCAAGCTCATAATGTGGCTCATTTACATTTGATAGAAATGACTAAAAATCACACATGGGGAGCCATTCTATGACAACAAAACAAATATGTTCAAGCTTTTTATTTCACCATTTTTGAATTATTTGGTGACCTGAGATGGTTTATAGTCCCCTGTTATTTTCTTCATGGCAATGCCACAGTCAATCAGAGTCAGTTTGCCAACCAATCAGCGTCCCTTTCTTATATAGAATAAACAGTAATCATCATTTGAAATTTGGCATTCTTGCTTTTGTTCTGATGTATGAAAGACTGAAAGCTTCAGCAACATGTTTCTCTTTTGAGCAAGACATAAAATAGTCGGACTATTTGGCCCTCCATGCACATACAACACAGATTACTGCTGTTAAAATTGACTGTATTGTCCCAAATATCAAAAAGCAGGAAACTAAAACTTTAAAGCAATTCATCCAGTATCTGTAGAGGGGTCAGTTTACATTGCATGTTTATACCCTGCAATAGAAATGTGAAAAAAAAGGGAATAGAATACATACTTTGATCACAAAAGAATAGCAGAATGACGTCCTCAAATTTTTACTGAAACAAAAACTTTAAATTCTATAACCTAATTTAGCGGTTCACAATTGTAAACAAAATAAGCAGCTTGCCATTGGCCTTTTCAAATATATGGGGTTTAGCTAGAGTTACCATTGTGATTTTATGAAACTGTTCTCTTGTCTCTCACTGTAACTCCTACAGGAGATTTGAAGACCTCTCATCCTCCACAAAGAAATCGGGTTTATCCTATTACATTTATAGAACCATAGAATCCCTATATGTGGAAGCAGGCCATTCAGCCCATACTGACTCCCTGAAGAACATCCCACACCCCCACTCTATCCCTGTAACCCTGCATTTCCCATGGCCAATCCACCTAACCTGCACATCTTTGGACTGTGGGAGGAAACCAGAGCACCTGGACGAAACCCACACAGCCATACAGAGAATGTGCAAACTCCACACAGACAGTCACCTGAGGGTGGAATCGAACCCAGGTCCCTGGCGCTGTAAGGCAGCAGTGCTAACCACTGAGTCATCATGCTGTGACAATTTGTATCCATACACCGTTACAAGACAAGTAATGAATGAGTGATTCGGGGGCGTTGGAGGGAGGAGGCGTGGAATCTTTAAGCAGGAAGTCTCTATTGTTAAACCATGTGTTCCAGTGGTAGCCATTTGATAAGAGGGATAAAGTATAGTGACCCTCACAAGAGTCTGACACAGGCATCAGTCAGTCACGTGAACTGGAGAACTCTCTGTCCTCCCACCATCTCAATTGTTTATTTAACTTCCCCTCTTTAAGAATGGCTGTCATCAGAGTTGACATAAATCATTAAACTGGACTGCTCCATATTTTTTTCAAATAAAAAAAATGTAAAGGGATTAGCAGTTCTTTCCTTGTAAGCATATCAAATTAAAACAATATTTTTGATTTTACCAACTTCTTGTCACATGGATAGGTAACAACCACATAATTCCCTTTATAGTGGCAACATGAAGCACAATTTTAGACTGGAACACAAAGTTGTATTTTTATATTAACTCACTGAAATTTAAATGGCCTTTTATTATCAATGGAAGAGCAGTAAATAAACCACAATATAGATGATACACATGTCCTTAATCTCTATGCACAGCACGAGACCACAGCAGCATCATTCATTCTATTTTATCTGGCAACAGTTCAGTTTATTTCGCTCTTATTAAAAGGGAAGTAAATATGGTTTGAGTTCTGTGGGATTTGAATCTTTATCCTGAAATGTTCAGATTTGAGAAAAAGGCTGAAAAACTGTAAACCTTAAATTCACCCACAGCAACAGATTTATGTTTAAATTAAACTGTAATCGTATTGCAACATCATCCGGGCACTGTATTAGTAACTGGCCAAATTCAATTTCATTTAAAAGCACCAGACCAGACTGATAGCTGCTCTTTTTGTAAACTGACAAAATGTTTTCAGGATAAATTAAATCCAACAGTCTTTAATAATGGAATTTCAATCCCATATGCCTTTGATTCACCTTCAATGGTCCTTCTTCATGCCAGTAATGAAGATCATCAGGCCATTTCTCTGAATTGCAGCTTTTTCAACTGCTGCTTCCTGAACATCTGAAATGAGTTATGTTCCCCTGGGTCTTAACAGGAATGGTAAAACAAATAGGAAACTAGTATACCATCTTCCTGTAACTCAGTTTACTTAGTATTATATACATTAGTGGTCTTGGAAAAGTTTAACATTTTCTGTTTGAAATGACATATAAATTCACAAAAGCCTGAAAGACAGGTGTGCTATAGTCCCTCGTGATTAATGACAAAGTCTGTAATAACAATTGGAGCCAATTAAACCACAATATTTATATTTCAGGTCTCTTATAAATGATTACCCAGTTGTTTTGACACAGCAACTTTACGGTACAGAAACTAGGTTGCTGCACATGTGGAGAATGGAGAGGAGATTTTACTTTACAATCAACCTGTTCGGATATGTTAGAGGGCAGTAAGTGCCTGAAATGTGCTGCCAGAGGAGGTGGTAGAAGCAGATACAATAGCAATGTTTAAAAGGCATCTTGACAGATACATGAATAGGCAAAGGGATACAGACCACATAGAGGCAAAAGGTTTTTAGCCTAGAAAGATGTCATGTGTCAGTACAGGCTTGGTGGACAGATGGTCCTGTTCCTGTGCTCTCATGTTCTTTATTATGACACACGTCTGAAGCAGGTAGGACCTTGGGGTCCAGAGGTAAGGACATTACCACTGCACCACAAGAGGCCTCCACAAGAGCCCTAAAAATCATTGATTCATTGTTAACAGCAAAAATTAAAATATAATGTCTTAGATTTCATGTATGCTTTGTGAAGTACTCTATTATTCGCATGTAGCATTTTCTGTGGAGCTCCTGTTCACCACAGGTAATTTAAAAGGAGGCTATAAAGACTTTCACAATGTACAAAAGTAGGAGTAATGGAGGGATGCTGATTAATGAGGGGCAAACAAGCATCCAACAGTTCCACACAGAGCTGTCATTAAACAAAATTGACTAAAGAGCATATAAACAGAAAATCCCAAAAATATTGAGGCAGCATCAGTACAGAGTAAAAACACAGACTCCAAGCTTCAAATCAATGACCTTTTGATAGAACTAGGAGAAGTCAGAGATATAACTGTAACGACACAGGGATAGCAAGCCAAATCAAATCAGCCACTATCACAGGATTCGCAACACAATGATCTTAAGACATTCAATGACCCTCAAAATTGCTCAATTATTCCTAAGCAAATTTTACAAATAACAGATCTTGGACACTAAGCTTATAATTTAAACAAAAATTAACAATTTATAACTAATAATGTAATTTCAGCAGAAGTCAGATGAACAACAAGGCAATCTAATTAATATTTGCAATCTAAGCCAAATCTTCTTTGAATATAACATTCCACCCACACACTGACAGTCAGGCACAACTAAGGGATAATTTAAAAAAATAAAAGAGGTTGTAAGCTGCCAGTTTGATAACTATCTCAATGATGAATACCGGGCCTCCATGAAATCCTTTGATAGACTGTATTACATGCTCATAGGAATGTATATTGTGCTTGAATTCCGACATCACTGGTCAATGAAAACAACCTCTGCAGACCTTATTTCCTACTTATTTCTTACAATTGAAATTCTTTTCTCAGAACTAGAGAGCAAAGACCAAGAACAGTTCCCCAGTCCAGCAGCTTCTAGAGCAAAACTGCCTCTTGCCCAAAACCCAGTCAGCACTAGTTTTCTGTTTGTTTTCTCCTTCTTATTCAATGTTCTTTGTGGTTGGCTAGTCCTTCCTTGATTCACCAATTTGATATCTGACCTGCTGCCAGTCCCTGAGCACAACATCTCGGTGCTGAATCACCACAGTTTTCTTAGAGCAGCAATTAACTCGCATTATCTTTCCAGGCCAGTTCCCAACAGTAAACATCGGACTTTTGGTCTTTTTTTTGACAAGCAAGCTGCTGATCAAAGTTCAAAGTTCAATTCTCAAATACATCTCAAAGTTCCAAACTGAAAATGAGAAAAGTAAAAGAAAAGTAACGATGGTCTCAACATAATAGGTGGAACAAGGACAAAAGGAAGATCTGAGATAGGAGGCACAGGAGAAGACCTATTGTAGCCTGTCGAATGTTGCACAAGCGATAGTCACATCATTATGAGGGCATAACTCTTGCCACCATCTGTATGGTGAGAAACTAAAAAGCTGAAGGAGGCAGCCAATGGGAATGAGGAAGGGAGGTGCCAACATTAACAGTCCCATTCTGACCAGGCTGTCTGAGAACAACATATCTAAGTGCGATACCAATAAATATAACCCAAATTCCCACAACTTCACTTCCCTCCATTACTGAGCAACGTAGCACTGCTCATTGCAAAGCCACGGTAATCACTTTAACTCACAGGTAGCACAAAGTTGAAGTGCCACCTGTGTTGTGGGGTGGCAATTAATCTCAATTGATAATCTCTGTGCTTGTTTTGGGGGCATCTATTGGGTTTAGACCTTGGTGTGAGAAAACAATGCTGCGCGTGTACAACACAGTAAAATGAACATCCCATGACTCTTGTCAGGAAGGTGCCATTGGTATGCATTAATCCTAGTAATTGGTCACACATAAGTCAAGCATTAATCAAACCTTGTGGCTTGTGTCTGGAAAATTTCTACTTTTATAAAATATCAATGATTCTCTTAGTTTTTAGAAATTCAGTCACTTGGAAAAATCTTTGCATTCTGTCTTGTTACCAGGCTTTGTCTGTGTGGTAAACTATCTAATTGTTTGCTCTGGCAAACATTGATGAGTTATCTGATTAATGTAGTAACTTATTGCTCACTGATTGATGTTACCATTCCTCCAAGAAAGAATGAGAAGCAAGAAAAAAGTTTATAAAAGTTATCACACAACCATTAGCATCATCATACGTTCTCTGGAGTTCACCTGGAATTCTCCTGAAGCATGTTCCAATTCTCTGGCTGTTTCCCTCTTGATTGAACCTTCTGAAAATATTGTAAATGTAAGAGATCCAAATTATTGAGTCTGCCCGAAGGATAGTAAACCTTATTCTGCAATCCTGCTTCATTTATTCTGACAAGTGATTATTTGTTCTCCAACAGCACATGAAAAATGATCCTCCAAATTTAACACTAATTGTGTCAAGTTCAGAAAAGGGGCCTTCCAAAACAGCCCTCAGAAATTTCTGATTTCATGCAGAGCGACTGAACTGCAGCAAAGAATTCTCAGACATTGAATGCGAAGGTCACAAGAAATACAGCAAAATAGTTGCTTATCCAATGTCTTTGGATGTCAAGCCCAACCCTAGCAACTCACAGTAGTTCTTAGTTGATACATTTAGGAACATATTCCCATTGTTAAAGGAGCAAAATAGAAAAAAAAGAGACCTTGACATTACATAATGCTTTTACAGGTATGCAACAGCTACATTGTACACTGCAAAATCTGACAACTAAAATGAAGGAAATGCACCAGGAAGCATATAACACAATTGCTTACACATCATAGACAAAAAGCTATTTGATCCAACCCGCCGATGCTGGTGTTTGTGCTCATTGAGTCTCTTCCTGTTTTTCTTCATCTAACTCTAGCCACCCCTTAAATGTACATATACTTCATTTTCCTTTCATGACTGAGTTCCATATTGTCACTACTCTCTGGGTCAAGAAGTTTCTCCTGAATTCCCAATTTGATTTATTTTTGAATATCTAAGATTGATTATTTCTAGCTTTCCTCTAACTCATAACTGTAAACATTGTTTCTGTGTCTACCCCATCAAAAGCTTTTGTAACCTAAAACGCCGATATCAGGTAACTTCTCTCACCTTTTATTTTCAAAAGAAGAGATACAGCACATTCATTCTCTGCAATAGGGATAACTCTGCATTTCTGAGTATCATTCTTTTCAATCTTTTTGCAGGAAAGTGTTCAATAACATTTTTTTACAGTATGTGACTTGAATTGTGCACAGTACTCCAGGTGTGGTCTGACCAAAGTTCAACACAAGTTTAGCATAATCTTTTTACATTTCAATGTTATGCCTCTAGAAATAAATTCTAATTGCGTGCATTGTCTTTTTTTAAAAAAAACTGTGTTACCTGTGTTGTTACTTTTAAAGTCATAGAGTCATAGAATTATACGGCATGGAAACAGAGTTTTCAGCCCATTTCATCCTTGCTGACCAGATATCCTAAACTGATCTGGTCCCATTTACCAATATTTGAGCCATATCCCGCTAAATTCTTCCTTTTCATGTACCCATCCAGATGCCTTTTGAATGTTGTAATTGTCCCTGCCTCCACCATCTCTTCTGGCAGTTTGTTCTATACATGCACCACCCTAATTCTAATTCTAATTCTAATTCTCCGTGAGAAAAAGTTGCCCCTCAGATCCCTTTTAAATCTTTACCCTCTCACCTTAAAGCTGTGCCCTTTAGTTTGGACTCCCCTACCCTGGGAAAAAAGACCTCAGCTATTTACTCTATCCATACTCCTCATGATTTTATAAACCTCTATGAGGTCACCCCTCAGCCTTTGACACTCCAGGGAAAATAGTCCCAGTCTATTCAGGCTCTCCCCATAGCTCAAATCCTCCAACCCTGGCAACATCCTTGTAAATCTTTTCTGTACCCTTTCAAGTTTAACAACATCTTTCCAAATCAGGGAAGCCAGAACTGAATGCAATATTCTAAAAGTGGCCTCACCAACGTACTGTACAACCGCAACATGATGTCCCAATTTCTATACTCAATGCATTGACCAATAAAGGCAAGCATGCCAAACACCTTCTTCACTACCCTGTCTCTGTGTGACTCCGCTTTCAAGGAAATGTGCAGCAGCACCTCTCTGTCTCTTTGTTCATTAATACTCCCCATGGACCTACCGTTAACTGTATAAGTCCTGTCCTGGTTTGTCCTACCAAAATACAACAACTCATATTTATCTAAATTAAACTCCATCTGCCACTCCTTGACCCATTGACCCACCTGATCAAGGTCCTGTTGTACTTTGAGACAATTATTGAATTGTATAGTTATTCTTCAAATTCTATTTATTCCTCTAGCCCATTTTGATTCTTAAGGAATTCCAGTATTTCCTTACTGTCATATTGTTTGGTCCTTTGCAATCCTTGAACACAGAAGTTATTTATTGGAACTGGAAAGAGCACTTTATATAACATTTATGGTTGTACTATTGGAATCATACCTAGCACAAGTGAAGATGGCTGCAGTTGTTGGAGATCAGTTATCTTATTTCCAGGACATCTCTGCAGGAGTTCCTCAGGGCTGTATCTTAGGTCTAGCCATCTTTAGCTGCTTCATCAATGACCTTCCTTCTATTGTAAGGTCAGAGGTGATTACACAATGTTCAGCACCACTGGTTACTCAACAGCTGAAGCAGTCTATGTCCAAGTGCAGCAAGGTCTGGACAATATCCAGGTTTGGGCTGAAAAGTAGTAAACAACATTCGCACACCTTCATGCCAGGCAATGAACAGATCCAATTAGACAGATTCTAGCCATTGTCCCTTGACGTTCAATGCTGTTACCATCACAGAATCCTCCATTATCAACTTCCTGGGGCTTATGATTGACCAAAAACTGAACTACACTAACCAGATACATACACTGGCTACAAGAGCAGGTCAGAGACTAGGAATACTGTAGCAAGTAACTGAGCTCCTGACGGCCCAAACCCTTCCACTATTTCAAAGGTACATCCCATTTAGTTGGGATTAGTGCAGCTCCAACAACACTCAAGAAACCTGACACCATCCAGGATAAAGCATCCCACTTGTTTGGCATAATATCCACAAACATTCACTCAGTCCACCATTGACACTCAGCAGCAGCAGTGTGTGCAATTTATAAGATGAACTGTGGAAATTCACCAAGACTCCTTAGGCAGCACCTTCCAAACCCGTGACCTTTTTCGGAGAAGGAAAAGGGCAGTAGTTATATGGGAACAGCACCTGCAAGTTACCCACCAAACCATTCACTACCCTGACTTGAAAATATATCTTTCTTTCACGGTTGCTGGGTCAAGATCCTGGAACTCCCCCCTTAATGGGGTTCTGGATCTTCCAACAGTACAAGGACTGCAGAAGGCATCTCACCACCACCTTCTGAAGGGCATTAGAGAAAAACAATAAAACTAACGCTGCCAGTGATGCCCACATCCCATGAACAAATAAAAAGATTCAATTAATCTACACCCACAACTCTCAGGCAAATGAGATGTTACACCACTTGCTTCAGTGATTCTTCAGTCTTTTAATTATCTTAAGACTCTTAAAGCATCATACATCACTTAACCACTGGGAAAAGCAAAAAAAAATCAATAAAGACACTACAGGTCTCATCACTGCTCAATCATGTGTTGAAAGAGGATGTCAACGTTCTTGTCAGATATTTGGACTAATAGCAGATGGTCCAAGAATGTGTGAATCCCCAGCCAACATTGTTTCCTATATTCAGAATGGCCATTTAAGATGGGCTAACTGATCGTTGCTATTGCATGTGAAGCTTTGGCTCCACATATCTCACGGAAAAAAGGAAAATGCCAACAATTGAATAAATTAATCATGAATAAAAATTATTCCACCAATTTCTTCAAACTTAAAGGATTTTTACCCAGCATTGTCCACCAATGGGCACTAAATAATCTTACAGCTTTCCATGTCAGATATGTATTTAAGCTTAAAGCTCAGGACTCCTGGGGCTCTTGTGGCACAATGGTAGTTTCCACATCTCTGAGCCAGGTGGGTCCTGTCCATGTGTGTCATGTCAACTTTGAACAGGTTGATTTATAAAAAAGTAAAGAACTAGAAGTGGCTCTTATTGTACAGTGGTAGTGTTTCTACATCTATACCAGAAGACTTAGGTTCAAGTCCCATCTACTTCAAAGGTGTGTACTAACATGACTGAGCAGGTTGATTAGAAAATATCTACAGGAGAAAAGCTCTAAGAATTATTGTGAACAATACCTGTTTGTGCGCTGAAGTAAGCACAATACGGTGTTACTAATGCGTAACATTTACACATTATTAGCAAGAAAACTCTAAAAATAGCTTAACTATAGCTTTAACCCTCAACAAGTCCACAACAAAATGTACAACTTGGTTTTGAAAGTGTACCCTTAAAAATTGAATAGGAGACACCATTCGTATTAACCGAGTGTAGAATAGCAGAATTGTAACTTTACTCTTGGTATAGCCACTGAACATGTGAAAAAAGAACTATTTCATAGTAACATCAGATCACATGGAACTGGAGCCTGCATTTGGAGTGCTCCAGGTAAAATGTACTTTTTTTTTATACAGAGTCATAGAGCCATACAGCGTGGAAACAGACCCTTTAGTCCAACTAGTCCACGCTGACCGTATTCCTAAACTAAACTAGTCCCACTTATAAGCACTTGGCCCATAATCCCTCGAAGACTCTCCTATTCATGAACTTATCCAAGTGTATTTTAAATGCTGTAACTGCACCTGCACATACCACTTTCTACACACGAACCACTGTCTGTGTTAAAATGTTGCCCCTCATGTCCTTTTTAAATTTTCGCCATCTCACCTTATATGCCCCCTAGTTTTGAACTTCCCCACCCAATTGAAAAGACACTTGTCATTCACCTTATCCATTCCCCTCATGACTTTATAAACCTCAACAAAGTCACCCCTCAACCCCTTACACTCAGTGAAACAAATCCCAGCCTTTCCAGTCTATTTTTATACCTCAAACCCTCCATTCCCAGCAGCATACTGGTAAATCTTCTCTGAATCCTCACCAGTGTGATAGTATCCTTCCTAGAATAGGGTGACCAGAACTGCACAGAGTTCTCTAGAGGAGGCCTCACCAATGTCCTGGACAACCTCAATACGATGTCCCATCTCCTACACTCAATCTTTGAATCTTCTGTACATAGGGCCAGGTCATGATGTACTGAAGTTTCAAGATATATGAAGAAACTGCGTAGGATTACAAAACAATAATGTTTTATTCTAACAGAAAGGACAATGAGAATACAAAAATTCAAAGCTTAAGATTTGTACATATACATAGGTAAAGCTAATAATCTGATTTGAAAAAATATATCTTGCAATAAGCCCATGTGCATTATGAAATTCCTCCAAATGAAAATACATTCATTTCTTAAGTAAATATATGAAAACTTTTAATCTACAGTGACATGAGGGCAATTTGACAGATCAGCATTGACTAAATGGAAACAAAATAACACAAATAGAATTTAAAAATATTTTGTTTTGTCATTTTGGAGAGTAAAGTCATTGATGATGTCCTCAAATGATAAGGGAGAACATTTATCATTTTCTATGCACATTATACTTAATGCACACAGATGTAGCAGCATTGTTGTCTGCAGGCCATTCTTAAACTTTTTCAGCTGTGAAAATGACCTTTCTCCTGAGCCTTCTGCTGTCATTAGACTCAAATAGAGCTGTAATACTGCTTCTACACTCGGGAAAGGCAACTGAATCTTATCTTTGGGCAATGATTTCATATCGGTTTTAGTCACACAAATATCCTTTTTCTGAACAACCTTCCTTGATATAAAAGCTTAGAAATCCTTTATTTTTCTAAAGAGTCTAACATCAATATGGTTGCAATAATTTTTCACCTGGAGCGTTGCACCTTCACACAGCTGTTAAATCAACCAAAAATGAAGAATTACTCACAAATTTTCATAGATGATTGCTCTTTTCTTCACATTAGATTCAAATGGATTCAAAAAGGAATAAAGAATTTAACTTAAAATGTTTCTCTTGGAGAATGCATTTCATCACCATTTGGTGTATCACCATAATCTCTTTTTTCTCAATCTTTTCCTTTTAGTCACACACTTGTACTCCACATCAAGCAGATTTTCCTTTTCTTTCAGTTTATTTTCATCAAATTTTTCTTGGGTTTCTTTCAAGAAGTGAGGGAGTAATATCTGAAGTTTATCACAATTATGATAGGCTATGATTCTAAGGGCCTTGCTGATTTATAGAACTGAACTAAGAAACAATTCCAAAGTCCTAACAGAAGCACAATCTCAAATTCCTCCATATACTCCTGCAGTATGCCAGCTTGTCTCCTTGGTATAAAAATGCGTTAGAATACCTGTAATTCATCAATAACTCACAGCTATGGCTGAAGAAGCTTCTGCATGTGCTTCCTACCAATTGTCAGAGACACGCTTTGATACAATGGATTCAAGACCCAAAATTGACTTGAGTACTATGCAGCATTTTATGGGAGGCAGAGAAGAATGTGTACATCTGTTGCATTTTTTTTTGCTAAATCCAGGCAGCAATTAGCTGCAGTATGGCCAACAAGATTCAAAAGTCTTTCAAAAGGAATATATAAAGCATACTCACTTAAAGTTTTGACAAAGATTTGAAGCTCGGGTTGTGGTTGAGATTGTTGACTTGCTCGCCAAGCTGGCTTGTTTTTGTTCAGATGTTTCGTCACCATGCTAGGTGAAATCATCAGTGGAGCCTCTGATGAAGTGATGTTATTCTACTCTGCTTGGAGTTTGTACTGTCTGGTCCGTTATGGTGAGTAGTGTCATTTCCGGTTTTGATCTGTATGGGTTTGTATATGGAGTCCAATTCTAAATGTTTGTTGATTGAAGTATGGGTGTAGAACCATACCTCTAGGAATTCCTGTGCATGTCTTTGTTTGGCTTGGGCTACTATGGTTACCTTGTCCCAGTTTAATTGATGGCCTTCTCAGTTTTCCCTAGAAGGTTTTGCTGCATGCTGTTAACTGTCACATCAGCTGCTTTATCATGTAGCTGTCCTGTCACTTACAGAAATCAAGGTGCGGTCATTGTATGGATAATTCAGCACCATTTTGACGATGATTTCACAACTATGCTAATTCATGGAAGGTTAAAGAAGCATTCTTTTATAAAACTGTCTTTGAGTAACAGATATCAGCCATTGTAATGTTGCCATCTGAGGGATGTTTCTGTGTCAAGAATGAAACATCATCCTCAGTCAAGGAATTGCAGAGACCTAGGCCTTTGTGTATCTATTTTCTTCGGTTGAGATGTAAGGCTCTTGTCACATTTTCAGTCATTTTTGTTTTATTTCATTTAGAGACTTTTCATAACATAAGGCCTTAAGCTGTAGCTTTCAAGCTATGATCTAAATCTGGGCCTGTCTGCATATAGTTATATCCACTAAAGTTGATCTCACATTTCTCCAACAAGGAGAGGTGTAGGAAGGACACTCGAGCCTAAATTTCCACTTGGTCTGCATTGGTTTTTCCAGAATAATTTATCTGAAATTTGTCAAACCAGCACAAAGTATTGAACTGACAGAAGGGGCCACAAGACCCCCAGAACGCTCAAGGCCACAATTGGTGCCCAGGACCCCATTGGATACACCCACTTACTTTCTGGAGAACCAGACTTCCCTTACCAATACCCAGGATCGACTAGGAGCAGCCACCAATCCAGGAAATGTGGGAAACGTGCTAGACTTAAGGTCAGACTGAAACTTCAGGGTTTGAAGTCTGCTTTCCTTGATGTACATCTGGCAAAAGTCCAAGCTATTGAAAACAAGATGAATAACCTCAAAGCTAAACTCACTTTCCAAAGGGAATTGAGGGACTGCTGTGTGCTCGGTTTCACAAAGACTTGGCTCACTCCTACTTACTTGACTGCGCCTTACAATCTGAGGGTTTCTCAGTTCACCACATGGACTGCATGGTGTCCTCAGACAAGGCAAAGGGTGTTGGGGTCTGCTTCCTGATCAATACTTCCCTGTGCTCAGATGTGGCAACTCTGGCGAGTTACTGCTCCCTGAACCTAGAATATCTTACAGTGAAGTGCTGTCCCTACTACCCACTGCACGAGTTCACCTCCGCTATCCTGACACCGGTCTGCATCCCACCCCCATGAGGAAGTGAAGAGTGCACTTGATGAAAAATACAATACTATAAAAAGTCTTGAAATGGAATACCTTGAGGCCTTGTTCATTGTAGCAGATGACTTCATCCAGACCAACCTCAAGAAAATACCATCAACACGTCTGCTGTCCCATCAGAGGTCTGAACATCCTTAACCATTGCTACATAACCATGAAAGACGCCGACTGCTCCATCCCCGAACTGCATTTTGGAAAATCAGAGCAGAACGCTGTGCTCCTCCTCCCAGCTTACAAGCAGAAATTGAAGCATGAGGACCCAGTTCAGAAAGTAGTGCAGTGTTGGTACAAGAAAGATCTTCTATGGGACTGCTTAGAGTCAGTGGTCTGGTCCATATTCGAGAACTTTGCAGCCAACCTAAACAAGTATGCCACTCATGTAAATGGACTTCATTAGTTAGTATGTACAAGACCGCATGCCAAAGAAATGAATCCAAATGTTCCAGAACTGGAAACCACGGATGAAATGAGAGATCCAGTCCCTACTGAAGCCCAGGTCTGATGCGTTCATGTCAGGTGAACCTGATTTATATGGGAAATTGAGATATGATCTTTGCAAAGCAATCGGAGATGCCAAAATGCAATGTCAAATGTAGGGACTGTAATGAGGTCAGCCAGGTGGACCTCATAGAAAATGAGTTAATTGACTGGAGTTGTTAACTTGGTCCAATCAGGGAGCCCTGGCTGACAGATATAAACAGGAGCGCCAGAGGTTCTGTTCACTCTGAAAGCTGGACTTGAGGAAGCTGGACCAGTGTCAAGTACTATGCATGTGTAAATAGAGGGTTATTTTGTGATGGGATACCGACCTCTGTGGAGTTATTTCAGTGGTGACAAGAGCAAAAAATACACTCCTGAAGAAATTTGCTCGCAATCGTCGTTTTTGGGGTAAACATTTCTGGCATCAGCCTGTTTTTGGGAAGCTTAACTCGTTTGATCCTGCCATCGAAGAATGGGTCTAACATGTGGGAAGAATGCATTATATTTTCTGGTCAAATGACATTGGGGCAGATGAAAAGCAACAAGTAATTCTCCTGCCAGCTTGGTGACCCATAGCTTTTTCAGTTATTAGGAACCTAACTTTCCTGAGGCACTAGATACTAAGACCTTTCAAGAGTTGACTGATTTAGTTAAGAAATATTATGACCCCAACTCTCCTCTAATTCTCAGATACTATTGTTTTTACTCACCAATTCAAGAACCAGGGAAACTGGTGGTAGGAGTTTTGACGAGAACAAGGTGGCTGGTAGAGGCATGTGACTTTGGCTTAACTTTTAATAAGATGCTGAGAGACAACTGGCTTTGTCATTAGAAAATGCAGCAAGTGCAGCATATGCCTTACAAGGTATGCTGTTGGAAGTGGACACCCTCGCCAGGCGGTCCAAACTCGGAGGATACCACTTGAATAAAGGCAATTGCACAACCTCCGTCAGGACGTTCCCTGAATAGAGGGACTCTAGGTCAGCCTACAGCAAAATCCCAAAACAAAACAAAGTCAAGCCTCAGCCAAACGGTTAACATTTTCTTCAGGATCTGGGCCGGCAAGCTATTGTAGTTGCTACCAGTATGTAAATTCAAGACAGCAAAGAGTCCCAATGGGCCTGAATTCAATAAGAGAACTCATAAACCAGTATCCAGGAGATTGCACAGCCTAGAAAGCCTACCTGCATCTGATTTAGAACAGTTAAATTGCTTAGCAATATCCAAATCAGAACCAATCAAAATAAACATCTGTTTAAATGATCACCTGGTTCTAATGGAGGTTGATACTGGTGTGGCTGTATCAGTGATTGCAGAACCAGTCCTTAACAAAATTCACTCTGCACTCTAAACTTTAAGTTTGTATGAGACCTTGACTAGACTGAGAACCTACACCAGGGAACCTTTACAGATTTGGGGTACAACTTTAGTTCCAGTCTCGTATGAGAAGCAGCTGTTCAGTGACCACTAATTGTAGTAAAAGGCTGAAGCCTGATGGAGCAAAATTGGTTGAGAAAGACTCACTTTAATTGGCTCAACATTTTTCAGGAAGGTCTAGGGACTATCAAAGGTGACAAGGTCACCTTTGCATGTTGACCAGGGAACAATAGCACAACTTTGCAAGGCCCGCCCCATGCCATTTGCCTTACAAGCAAAAGTAGGGACAGAAATCTGGAGGCTGGAAAACGAAGGAATCATCAAACCAGTACAGTTTGCAGAATGGACAGCACTGGCTGTACCGATGTTGAAGCCTGATGGGTCAGTTCGCCTTTGTGGGAATTTTAAGCAAACAGTTAATTGCTTCTTGCAGCTGGATAAATATCCAATCCCTCTCATAGAGGACTTGTACACAAAGTTGGCAGGAGGCTGTTTGAAGCTGGACGTGAGCCATGCACTTACATTGCAGTTAAATAAGGATTCCCAGAAGCATTCTACAATTCATACCCATAAGGGTTTGTACCAATATACAAGACTGCCATTTGGGGTATCATCAGCTTGTGCCATTTTGCAGTAGACAACGGAGAACATTTTCCAAGGTTTACCATTTATCTAGATGACGTGCTAGCAATAGGGAAGACCAATAAGGAGCATTTAGAGAACTTAGATGTTTCTCCAAGGTGGGTGTATGCCCTAGAAGGGAAAATGTGCATTCAAGCCACCGCAAGTGACCTACTTGGGCTACAGAGTCAACAAGACTGGGTAACACCCGTTGGAAGATAAAGTCACCATGAGCAAAGGTGCTTGGTTCCTATGTCTGTACTGGAGCTTGGGTCTTTCCTTGGATTGGTGAATTATTTTGGAAAGTTCATACATAACTTGGCCTCCATCCTGGCACCCTTGCATCTGCTATTGATAAAGGGGCAACCTTGGAAATGGTCTCATAGCCAAGGTGTAGCCTTTAGGGTAGTGAAGAGGCCACTATCTATCATCATCTAAGGTGTTGGCGTACCATGATTCCAAGCGAGATCTGGTGCTGACTTGCGCTACCTCCACATATGGCATTGTTGGCTCGCAGATGGCCTAATGGTGAGGAATGCCCAATAGTGTATGTTTCCCAGACTTTTGCTGATGTGGAGTGCAAATATGCCCAGATACCAAACTGTCCCGGTTCCTGTTTGTTTATCAGAGCACCCCTCATGCAACTACAGGGATACCTCCAGCAGAGTTGTTAATGGGGAGAAGACTCCACATCAGGGGTCTGATTTTCCTGGGACTGGCGGGCAGGCTGAAATGGCACCAGGAATGCCAATATCAGACTCAAGACTCCTCTAAGCGAGAGAGACAGTTTACTTCAGGGGAAAAAGTTTGGTGCTGAAACCAGGAAATAGCCCTGCATGGATAACAGGCATGGTCAATGAAAATTCAGGTGCTGTGACATACAAAGGTTGGGTAGAGGAGACAGTCCTCCATAAGCATGTGGACCACATGAAAGCTGCAAACTGGCAAATGGTGCAGGAGCAAAACATACCTGGCCCCTTAGAACAGCCAGAAAAGCTTTTGGAATACTTGGGTTCTCCGCCTCCATGTAGTGAGAAGAAACCTCGGAGTCTGAAATGGCACAGTAGATATTGCAGCCTCCATGTCTTTACTGCCTGAAGAAGAGGATGAATTTCTACCAAGACGTTCCAGGCACAAGAGGCAGGCTACAGACCGGTACACGCTGCCCGTATCTGAGGCTAAGTTGGAGGAATTGGCAATACCAAACGTAGTGATTGTAACAATGTCAGCCACGTGGACCTCACAGAATATAAGTTCCCTGACTGGGGCTGATAATCTGGTCCAATCGGGGAGCCCTCGCTGACAGATATAAACAGGAGGGTCAGAGGTTTTGTTCACTGAGAGCTGGCTCTGAGGAAGCCAGACTGTTTGTAGCAAGGCTGACATGACATAACGGGCTACAAAGTGAAGCTGAACAGATTTGTGGGCAACAGTACATCCCTACCTGATGAGCTCAATGCATTCTACACTTGCTTAGAACAGAAGTTCAGTGAAACAATGTCACCTCTGCCAACAGCGTCGGATGTACCTTTACCCGTTGTCACTGCTGCAAACGTTAGATCGTCCCTATTGAGAGTGAACCCATGAAAAGTGACTGGCCTGGATGGAGTTCCTGGCCATGCACATAGATCCTGTGTGAACCAGCTGGTGGGAGTATTTGCTAACATCTTTAACTTCTCCTTACTTCAACCTGAAGTCCCTATCTGCTTCAAGAAGACCACCATCATTCCGGTGCCAAAAAAAAACATGCAGTGTGCCTCAGTGAGTACTGCTCAGTGGCACTGACCTCCATAATTATGAAGTGCTTTGAGAGGTTAGACATGGCTCATATCAACTCCAGCATCCCAGATTGCCTTGATCCTTTGCAATTCACCTACCAGTTCAACAGTTCCACAGCAGACGCCATCTCCCTGAGCCTACACTCATCCCTAGACAACAAGCATACCTATGTTAGGCTCTTACTTATTGACTACATCTCAGCCTTCAACACCATAATTCTAAACGAACACATTCCCAAACTAAAGGATCTAGGTCTTGACTCACTCCTGTAATTTGATCCTCGACTTCCTGACCTGCAGACCGCAATCAGTAAGGACAGGTGACAACACCTCCTCCACGAAAATCTGCTACACTGGTGCCTCGCAAGGCTACAGACTCAGCCACCTATTGTACTCCTTACACACTCACGACTGTGCAGCCAAATTCTGCACCAACTCCATTTACATGTTTGCTAATGACATCACCATTGTAGGTCAGATCTCAGACAACGACGAGACAGAGTACAGGAAAGAGATTGATTGCTTCGCGGCATGGTGTAAAGACGACAATCTCGCCATCAACATCAGCAAAATGAAAGAGCTAGTCATTGACTTTAGGAGGCGGAGTGGAGGGCACGGCCCTGTCTGTATCAATGGTGCTGAGGTGGAGATTGTTCAGAACGTCTGGGAGTGATGATCACTAACCATCTGTCCTGGTCCACACACATCAACGCAACAGTCAAGAAAGCCCAACAATGTCTCTACTTCCTCAGGAAGCTAAGGAAATTCAGCACGCCCACAAAGACTATTGCTAATTTTTATATATGCACAATAGAAAACATTCTATCTGGAAGTATCACAATGTGGTATGGCAACTGTTCTTCCCAAGACCAAAAATGAACGACAGAGAGTCGTGAACATAGCCCAGTCCATCACGCAAACCAGCCTTCCATCCATCGACTCCATCTATACTTTCCGCTGCCTCAGGAAAGGATCCGACATAATCAAATATATCACCCCAGTTATACTCTCTTCCACCCTCTTCTGTTAGGCAGAAGATATAAAAGTTTGAATACATGCATGAGCAGATTCAAGAACAGGTTCTTTGCCACTTTTATCAGGCTTTTGAATGGACCTCTCAAATGTTAATGTTGATCTCTCTCTCTCTGTGCACCTTCTGCGCGGCTGTAACACTGTATTCTACAATCAGTTCTGTTACGCTGATGCACTTTGTTTGTAATGATCTGCCCGTAGAGCAGGCAAAACAACAGTTTTCACCATCTCAGTCCATGTGACAACGATAAATCAAATCAAATCAAAATATTGAGGAATATCAAACGCAAATTATATTCAATACAAATTGAGTTTCCATATTATTGTGGTAAGATTTACAAAAAAATTATGCTGGAAGCTGATGCCATCGACAAAACTGGACACTGCCCAGATCAAGTTAATTACCATTGTTTGTGCTAATTATGCCCATTTTTTGAGCTTATGGGAGTGTTTAAAGCCTTTTTTTTAATCAGTGCAAGGGCACTAAGAGGCAAATATTACTTTTTTAAAAATTTATTAAGCAACTGACCATTGTACATCACCATAACTAGAGAATGTCACTTTCAGTTGTCTAAAATACCATGGTATCATGAGATTCTGTAAATCATGTTGATGCAACTGATTATGTGACACTGACATCAGCAAGAGAGAAGGCACAAGTCTAGAATGATACTGTCGAGAGGTCTGCTGAGCTTTTCCAGCAACTTTGTTTTTATTCCCCATCTCTAATTGCCCTTGAGTAGGTTTGTGGTAACCTGCCTTCTTAAACACCTGCAGTCCATGCTGTGGAAGTTTAGCTTTAATGCTGTTAGAAAGGAAGTTTCAGGGTTTTGACTCAGTGACAGTGATGGAATAAAGATAGAGTTTCAAATCAGCTTTCTGTGTGACTCAGACGTAGATGCACTCATCACTTAGCAGCACATAAAAAATAAAAATCTATAATACTTGACATTTAATGATTCATGTCATCCCATTGAAAAGGATAAATCACACATCCATGAGATAAAATGTGAGCTTCAGCCACTCCAGAGCTTTGAATAAATAATCTGTGTTGACTCATAAGTGTGATACAAATGGAGGGCTCTACAGCTGGAATTGTTGACATTCAGATGAGAAATTAAACTGAAATCCTGCCTGCTTTCTCAGAAGGTCTTATGACATTATTCAATGATGTTTGAGGGAGTTCTCCATGACTGCTAACAAGTATTTATCCCTCAACCATGTCCATAAAACAGATTATCTGGTGCTTTATCATCTTGCTCTTTGTGGAACATTACTGTGCACAAATTGGTTGCTACACTTTCATAAGTTATAATGGAGTCAACACTTCATTGGCTGCGAATATTTCTGAATGCCCTGAAAAACATTATAGAAATCCTTTCATTTTGAAATAGTAGAGCTAAAAAAAACTTCCTCTTAGTAATCCAATATGCTTTATAAATAACCATAGACAAAATGAAATAGGATACGCTGTGAACACCATCTGCTTAGACTGATAATGAGTCATTCATATTGACACGTCATACCAATTTTGCAGCCACATGAAAGATTACAAGTACAGGGCACAGAGTAAAATAAATGACCTAGCACAGGACAGGTTTGTTTTCCTTTACTATCCAATTTATACCCAATGCCATTACTTGGATATCTTCATTTATGCCTAAATGTAGATGTAAAGGAGGTGACAGTGTTGTTCATCATTTCGTGTGAAAATTATGCTAAATCAAATGAGGAACTGACAGGCTTTATCCATGGATGCTGAACTTGGCCATTCCTCTTTTGACTGTGCCTCACCAACCGATAAGTCCCTACTCCTGTGGCACTAACTGTTGTACCTTTTTAATCTCTCAATGTTCATCACTCCATGCCTTTCCTTCAGAGGTAGATGTCCTGTTTCCAATCAAAATAGAAAATATTGACTGACATAATGAACATAATAAAGATGTTTCACATTCAGTCGGTTGTAAATATGCAAAATCCTTTTTGCAGCTTTTGGTAAAAGAGCAATGACACTTTGTTGACAATAACATTTTCTCTTCACATTGAATCTTAAATCTTGCTTCTATTCTGTGTCATTCCTTGTTCGCTCAGGGTCATAGCTATTGTAACTAGAATAATGCTGGATCATCCATATCCAATGATAAGAATAGAAACTGCAGATATTTTTCTAACAAATTATGTTTTAGAAACTTAGCAGACACCTTCATCCAAGGCAATATATACCATATATTTCATTTATACCTTACTTGTGCATTTGATATACTCTAAAAGGGGAAATATTAATTAGCGTGTTTAGAGTTGTGTTTCATGAACTGGTACTTTGATATGGATATTGTTTGCCTGAGGACAGAGCAACTCATCCAGGCAGCGTCCCTGGAAAAGGTGATTTAGGATTATCTACTTTAATTGACTTGGAATTCTTCTGGTTACTTGGTCTCCAGAATGATTGAGGATCTGGTGGGAGGGCTCAAGAGCCGCAAATGAGGCAGAGTCTGATGCAACAGGAGCGGAAGACAGTTGACCAGTGACTGGTCTACAAGTCAACAAGGCCGTGGATTTTACGTATGCAGATAGTGCAGCAATACAACTCTGAACTTCACGAACAGCAAAATTCAAATAGGTGAGGCCCATGGAGAAAATGGCAAGGGATAACTGACACCATGGGACACCAGCCTAGGCAATGGTTGTAAAGTTTCTGGTCTACCAAATGCTGGAACCCTATTTACAGCCCATAATTGCGGTCATGCAATAGTCGCACTGAATTTACATGTCGTGGAATCATTCCATGCATATGTTTGAGGAATGTTGGCTTTGGGAGGTGCACATAGATTTTGGAAATGTTAACACCATATTGTGTTTACTCCTGTAAGCAGGGTAGTCAGTAGTTCTGTGCTGTGCATGATTCTGGGACTGTGACCAGTGTAGAGCCAATATTTTTCAGGCCCATGCCTGGTATTTGTTGCCGAGAGTTCGAATGATTTTTTAAAATTAATTTTGTTCATTTTTAACCATTTGTGAAAAGCTCTGAGCCCAATTTCCTTTTTACTCAATGCCAGTAACTCTCAGCATTATGGATACTGAATTATGCCTATCGTTCTCATGATACCACTATTTCCAGTATTTATTGTTTCAATTGCCATTCCTAATAAATGGGGTCAAACTACTGCTTCAAACATTACCAGGATACTCATGTCATGACGTATGTCCCCTTATTGTTACTGCCTTTCAGCATTGCAAACAGATGTTGTCACTAAGCACATCCATATTTCAGACCAATACTCATTCTCTTTGATTTTACTGTATTGTTCTTTACCAGTGGAACATGTGTTCACAGTTTCCAACAATTGATTTTAATTCAAGTTTGAGAATAGAATTTGTTGTGTTTCAAAATGTTTTAGGTCATGTATTATACTTCAGAAACCGGTGAACACCGTAATGGTCATCTTGCATATTTATTTTTTCTTATTACAGAATGGTTATATTTTATAACAGGATTACTTTACACTATGTTTTTGTGATTTTCCTTCAGCAGAGGAACAATTGGGTTAAAGTTCATGCAAATCTGCTGATATTATAAAATAGGAAAGCCTAACAGAGATGCATGCCAACAAATCAGAGGAAAATAACAACTAACTTGAAATTAGTCAAAGTGAAGATATAAGTATCATTGAAGTACATTGGAAGGCAAGGTGTCCGGATTGAGGTGGGCTTGAGTGAGGGATAGGAGAAGGTAGTGATTACAAGACAGGCAGGGAGAAGGCAGAATGCACACTGAAATATTAGGCTGAATCTTACCAGAAATTGGCAGTGTCAATTTTGGTGAGTTTCACGGAGGGCTTATATCCGCAAGCCCTGGTGAGTTTTCTCACGTTATCTTCCCAAACTCACCTCATTACCTGTGCATCATGCCCCTGTGGTGTCCTGTTCATCGTAGGGAGAGGTACTGCTCACTTTCAAGATATCCCAGGATCCTTGACACTGGCATTATCTTAGAAGCCCAGCCATGCATCTGGTTTAGCACTGACAATCCAGAGCCACTATTCACTGTGCGTATAGTGGGAGTATGACCTTACACCATCACCTCTCAGAGCACGTAGGTGGCATGTCATTGTGCATACAAGTGAACGTTGTTATATCTATCGAGTTTAAGGACCAAGCCAATTGTGGCAAGTAAAAATCCATTAAGACCGAATGTCAGAAGCTGGATGGACATTTTCAGTCAGCCTGTGTGCACACTTGAAGCATCAGGGTCGGGGCCATCAACCTGGAGGCACCCTCCTTGTGGTAGATTGGAAAGCCAATGCCCCAGGTTGGCTTTGGGGCACATGTTGCCCTGTGAGGGGGATGGGGGTGGGTGGGCCTTTCTCCACAATGATGGTCCAGCTGCTGAGAGTGTCTTGTAATTAAAACTTTTAACAATGGTAAAATGGAGTGTTTCAAGATAAAGGATCATGACCTTTATTTGACCCCCACTCAAACCCAAAATCCTGCTGGCCGGAAAGGCTGGGACTTTTTCACTGGAGCGTGGGAGGTTGAGGGGTGACCTTTTAGGGGTTTATAAAATTTTGAAGGGTATAGATAAGGTGAATGGGAGGTGACTTTTCTCTAGGGTGGCAGATTTCAAGACTGGGGGCATATTTTTAGGGTGAGAGGAGAAAGATTTAAAAAAGACATGAGGGCAACTTTTCTTATACAGAGGGTGGTTTGTGTGTGGAATGGACTTCCAGAGGAAGTGGTGGATGTAGATACAGTTACAACATTTAAAAGACATTTGAGTAAGTACATGAATAAGAAATGTTTGGAGGGGTGTGGGTCAAGCACAGTCAAGCGGGACTAGTTTAGTTTGGGATTCTGGTTGGCATGGATCGGTTGGACCAAAGGGTCTATTTCTGTGCTGTATGACTCAATGAGTTATTGGTCACTTTCACCACTTTTATGAATGGATTACTGACTGATAGACTATTAATCCAGAGACTGAGGCCATGTTCTGGGGACCTGGGTTCAAACCCTGCCATGGCAGATGGTGGAATTTGAATTCAGTGGAAAAAAATTTCTGGAACTGAGATTTTAATGGTAACTGTGAAAACATTGTTGATTGTCAGGAGCAACTCATCTGATTCATTAATGTTCTTTAGGGAAGAAAATCTAACATCCTTTCCTGGTCTGGCCTACATGTGAATCCAGACCCACAGCAATGTGGTTGACTCTTAACAATTAGGGACAGGCAATAAATGCTGGCCTATCCAGTGATGCCCACATCCTCTCAATGAATAAAAAGAAACTTCTAATTCTTTACTGATATGCCATCACAGCCGTAAGCACAGGCAGTAAAGTATTGGTGAATTCTGCAGCCACTTTAACTTAGGCTTTATGTTATTTATCCAAAATGAACAAAGCTGTAAAATCCATTCACTAAAATCTTCTTTAATGTTCATCTGATGTCAATAGATAATTGGTAAATTTATAAATGTTATGCTCACAGCAATAGTTTATGCAGCATGTCAGGTTAGGAAAACACATTTACAGCAAGTGATAAGGCTTAATGTGAAATAAGATCATTTTAAATTAGCACGAGCTCAACAAAGCTTTCCTCTGACAAACTCTACTACCAACGTATACAGTTTTCAAAAATTTCACTTGGTTGAGATCATCAAGTGAACCATGGAGGCAGAACAGAGCAAGAATACACTTGCTGAGTCAATCTGGGATTCAGAGCAATTATACCCAGAGATGTTAAACACTATAGGAGGAGTGGAAGGTGATGCAACGTAAGAGAAGACGCAATTTCATCAATCCACACTCTCAGAAAATGTAGCATTCTTAAATACAAAACCAACTGCAATATACATGGCTCAGTGGTTAGCCCTGTAACCTCATAGAGCTAGGGACCGAAGTTCGATTCCACCCTTGGGCATCTGTCTATGTGGAATTCGCACGTTCTCCCCATGTCTGCATGGGTTTCCTGTGGGTGATCCAGTTTTCTCCCACAGTCCAAAGATGAAACAGGTTAGGTGGATTGGCCATGATAACTGTCCATACTGAACAGGCTGTGCAGGTTAGGTGGATTAGCTGTGGGATATGCATGGTTACAGGGATAGGGTATGGGGGTGGGTCTGGGTTGGATGTTCTTCAGAGGGTCATTTGGACTTGAGAGGCTGAATGGCCTGCTTCCACGCTGTAGGGATTCTATATAGACAGGAACTGTGATGGTGTCATCTGTTATGTGGATCACCATATATGCTGATGTAGTTCAATTGCATACAAATTAGGGTATGGCTAAACTTCTCCCTAAGGGGATACTAGTACAAGATTCCAACATTAGAGGAATAGAATCCTAAGTTCATTGGAGTGAAATTCTTCTCTACGCTGGATGAAAAGCATGATATTGGTTGGTACACTTAGCCAGGGAATCTTAGGAAGTCACTACCTTCAGAACATTATTTGGAAAATATTACATCCAAAAAATGCCTTTGGTTTATTTGTCTGTCAAAATCTGTTCTAGCAGCATATGGACAAAATTACAGAAAGTGGTCCTTCATTGCCGATGTTATTGTGGTCCTGGGCAAAATGAAAAAGAAATCAGCATGATTGGAAACCTTCACTCACTGCTGGCAGTAGCTCTCTACGAAGAGTCTGTTTTCAACCACAAGAAGGGCCAGGTGAATGTGAGTCAGATCAATTCTTTTGACTCCATATATTCAGGTTACAAAATCTGTCCAGACCCCGATGAAGTTGAAGAAATTATTCACATGCTAACCTCACAAAACAAAAAAGGTAAAGAGTCATACCTTGGATTCTTCAACATCTTGACACCATGCACTCCAAAATTTTCTGACAAAGCCTCAGCATTGGGAGAGCTCCTAAAGAAAGATCTATCATATGTATGGCAGGAGGACAATCAACATATTCCCAAGCAAGCATTGTCAGCAGAAGACAGCACCCTGCAATAGTATGACTCAAGGAAGATGGTACCCATGGCATTTGACACTTGGCACACAGATCAAGAAGTGTGAATCTTGCAGGATGGTAAATCAATTGCATTTACCTTCAAAAGCCTAACTCAAGCTTCAATCCAGTTAATCCAAAATAGCACATTAATGACTTGCTTTGGTGTTTGGGACCATGAGATTTTACACTAGCTGTTGAAATTGGTTACAGCCCACAGGAAATGATTTGGCACATATCATTGGCAAATGTATCATCCCTGAATTTTAATAAAGTAGAGAGATATGATTTCAATATTTATTGTAAGCCTCGTACCAAAACAGTCCTAGAAACAAAGAACCTAAGAGCAAGGGTAGGCAATTCAGCCTTCAAGCCCGCTCCTACATTCAATATGATCATAGCCGATCTTCTAACTCAGTCATATTCTCACTTTCTCCCCCTACGTCTTGGCATCTTTGAAATATAAACATTTATCTATCTCTTTCTTGAATATATTCAGTGACTTAGCATTCACAGTCTTCCGTGGTAAAGAATTCCATAGGTTCACCACCCTTTGACTGAAGAAATGTTTCATCATCTCAGTCCTAAATGGTCTACTCTTATCCTAAGTCTGTGTCCTAATTCTAGACTCCCCAATCAGGGAAAAGATCCTCACTGCATCTAGGCTGTTAAACCCTGTTAGAATCGTACACTTTTCAATCAGATGCCCTTTTATCCTTGTAAACTCTAGTGGATAGAGGTCAAGTCGAATCAATCTCTCCTCATAGGACAGTTCTGCCATCTCTGGTATCAAGATGGTGGCCCTCTGCTGCACTCTATGGCAAGTATATATTTTCCTAGATAGGGAGACAAAAATTGTACACATGACTCTAGATGTGAACTCACCAAGGCATAACTGTAATAGGCCATCCCTACATCTGAACTCAGATCCTTTTGCAATGAAGGCTAGTATACCATTTGCCTTCCAAATTGATTACAGTACCTACCTGTCTACTTTCATTGACTGATATAGAAGGACACACTGATTTCTTTGTCCATCCACTCTTCCTTGTATATCACTCTTTAAATAATGTACCCAAATGTATAATTTCACATTTGGCCATCTTGTACTGCATTAGCCAAGTGTTTGCCCACTCACTCACCATGCCTAAATCACCTTAAAGCCTCATTGTGCAATCTTCTGACAGTTCACAATACTGCCCAGTTTTGTGTCATCAGCAAACTTAGAAGACTTGCATTTGGTTCCCTCAGCCAGGCCATTTATATATATCATGAATAGTTGGGACTGATCCTTGCAGCACAGCACTAATCACTGCCTGCCTCTTGGGAAAATAAAACTATTTATTCTCACTCTCTGTTTTCTGTCTCTCAACTATCCTTGATTCATGCCAATATATTAACTACTATCCCATGTGCTTTAACTTTGCCTGCTAACCTCTTCAGAAGAACCTTATCAAAAGCCTTCTGAAAATCCAAATACACCACATCTACTCCTTTTCCCTTATCTATTCTACCAGTTACATCATCAAGAAACTCTAATAGATTTAGTTAACATGATTGCCTTTCATCCTTGTTTAAATCTGCCACCCCTTAGCTAAACCTTTGACCTTTCATCATGAATTTTCCCACATCAGGAAACATCCTCTCTATGTTTATTTGATCGATCACCTTTAGCATCCTACAAACCTTAATCAGATCTCAGGTCTCACTTTCCATGGAACCAGTCCCAACATCTCAGGAATTTGAGTCACTCCCTTGGACATCATTTCTCCAGCCACATATTCAACATGTGTTATTTTGTTATTTTTACTCTTGTTAGTGTGTGGCACTGGTAGTAATCCTAAGACCTTTGAAGCCCAGTGTTTTAATTTATGTCCTAACCTTCTGCATTCTGCTTATAGGACCTCGTCCTTTTTTCACCATTGTCATTAATGCTGACACGTACCATGACCGCTGACTATTCATATCCTCATTCAGGCAACTCCAAGCCATCCTTGACCTGGCATTAGGGAGGCAATATACCATCCTGGACAAAAACAAAGTTGCTGGAATAGCTCAGCAGGTCTGGCAGCATCTGTGAAGGAGAAAACAGAGTTAATTTTTCGGGTGCGGTGACCCTTCCTCAGAACGCAACTGAGGAAGCATCACCAGACCCGAAACGTTAACTCTGTTTTCTCCTTCACAGATGCTGCCAGACCTGCTGAGCTTTTCCAGCAACTTTGTTTTTGTTCCTGATTTACAGCATCTGCAGTTCTTTTGGTTTTTATACCATCCTGGAGTCTCTTTAGTGGCTGCAGAAATGCCTGTCTGTCCCCTTACTATTGAGTCTCTTATCACTATAGCCCTGCCATTCTCTTTTTTTCTCCTCTAGTGCTTCAGAGTAATTCATGGTGCCATGATCTTGGCTTCCACTGCTAACGCCCAAGGAGTGGCCATCTCTGATACAGTTCACTGTTCACTACAAATCAACAGCACAAACACTGAGGTAGAAGGTATGCATTTTGGTCAGCACAACTGGACCATCTTCAATTAGAAATGGCTAATCACCCATAACTGAAGGCATTGTGGAAATTTAACAATAATGAGTGGCCTAGAACAATAGCCACGGTAGAAGACACTTTCAGATGCCTTAAAGAACTGAGCTCAGTATGTTGAGGGGCATAATCTTCAAAGAAAAGCAAATACTTACGCTGAAAACTTTTCTGCCAGGACAATGTCACAACAGCACCAAGGACAAAAGGGCACATAGTATACAGTGGTTCATGACAACTGGCAGCTGATATAACCTGTTGGACAGGGATCAATGGTGGCATTAAAAAGCTTTTGAAGTTGTGCGAGGCATGCCAAAGCCACTTGTCACAGCAATGTAGAGAATTTCTACACCCTCACCATCTCCACAAGCAATCACTTCTCGAAGAACAGAAATTGCTGGAGAAACTTTTTTTTATTTTAGTGTACTAATCTAACGAGTGTTCTTTTGTGTTCCAGTTTATGCACTAGCTCTAATGTTGTGTGACTTGCAGAGGAATTTTCAGGTGCTGGTGTTCTGATGCACCTGTTGCCTTTGCCTGGCTGGTTATGAGTTTGGGAAGTACTATCAAAGAGGCTTTGTTGAGTCAGTGCAGTGCAACTTTCTGAAGGGGTATTAATATTGATTTCAGTGATAAGCTTATCTGTAAAAAAAGGTAAAGGATTGTGTTGACTTTTTCCGAAAACAAACTGAGAAATATTCCCTCTTCCAGATTTACAGTGTTACAGAAATTGGATGTCAGGCTCCAAATGAACAGAAGGGGGCAGTGATGTCTGTTTATTTACACTCAAGTTTTAAGCAGGATCAATTTAAAACTTATTTTATACAAATCCAATTTTCAGGTGTATATAAATGGGGAAGGATCCATCTTGCTTTTTCCCTGTGGACCCTTCTACTATTATGTTGGGTGGATGAGGCACACTTGCCCTACATTGGAACGTTAAAGTATCGTGACATTGTATGCTGCATTTTATTCTGCTATCCCACACATAAGTGCCACAATAGTCAAAGATTTTAGGCCAAGAGCATTGTTTCTGTAGCTTAGAATTGACAAAAAAAAGGATATACACTTATGTAACACCTTTCATGACTTCACTTTGAAGCCAATTACTTTAAAGTGTAATCACTGTTGTACCGTACAAAGCATGACAGCCAATCTTTGCACTGCAGGATTTTACAGAGATATAATAACCAGATAATCTTTTTGAACAATTTTGGTTAAGGGACAAATATAACCAGGATGCTCAGGATAACTTACCTACTTTTCTTTGAAATCATATCATGGAATCTTTTATGTTCAATTGTTACAAAGTTGGGTGGAGTATTCATGAATTGGAAGGTAGGAATTTAAAATTTGTTGGTAAAAATGATCATGGGCAAAAGAGTGCCATGGTCCCTTTAAAAGCTTGTGCTTTGTCTGTGCTTGGAAGTTTATATAGAGAGTGCCCAAATGGAAACATGTTCTATAGAACAGCCAAGCAGCATTTGTTCCAAGACAACAAGTTTGAATTTGGCCAATTAATTTAAACCAAGCATCTAGATACAAAAAGCCAATTGAATTTAATCTGACAATCTGAAACCTATCATATCATAAGAATTTGACTATGTCATTACATGTATATAAGACAAGGGGCAGCACAGTGGCTCAGTGGTTAGCACTGCTGCCTCACAGCTCCAGGGACCCAGGTTCAATTCCACCCTTGGGTGACTGTCTGTGTGGAGATTCTACATTCTCCCTGTGTCTGCATGGATTTGCTCCAGTTTCCTCCCACAGTCAAAAGACGTGCAAGCTAGGTGGATTGGCCATGCTAAATTGCCCATAGTGTTCAGGGAAATGTAGATTAGGTGGGTTATAGTGGGATGGGTCTGGGTGGGATGTTCCAAGGGTTGTTGTGGACTTGTTAGGCCAAAGGGCCTGTTTCCACACTCAAGATTCCATGAGGGCATTTGGAAAATCTATGAGAGCCATCCACCACCTGCCAGAGTTAGGGCCATTCAGCTCTTAGAGGAAAACCCATCTAATAAATCAAAGGTACTATGATATTTTAGTTCAGAGCCTTCATTGAAGAAATTATATAGATAAATCATTCCTGACAGCAGAATTAGCAGAAGAAAGGCATTTGTGAAGAGAGCAGAGAAGACAAAATATTCCAGAAGACAATCTGTGAAAACTTGGAGAATTTAACTTCTAATTCATTGTTCTTTTATTAATTTGGTTTATTACATGGGACTTGTATTTGCTTGAACAGTATTCCAGTAGAATTTAGATCAATTAGGAAGTAGTTAGTAGTCGAAGTGGAATTGCTGGTTTGTTAGTAATTCTGTTAATTTGTTCATTGTTGGGTTAAATAAATAAATTGTTTCTTGTTATTTGTAAAGTGGAGATCAGGGGTCTTCTTTCTTTTACCCAGTCTTAACAGATTATGAGGGGAAAGGTGACCTTCTTTGTGTGTTTCAGGGTAATTATTAGAAGGGAACCATTACTTCCATCATGACAGGTTGAGGTTTGTGTTTTCACTTAACGATCAGAGGGGTTCGGCCATTCACCCTCCGTAACACAGTCATAGAATAGAATCCGTACAGTGAGGAAGCAGGACATTTGGCCCATCGAGTCCATACCAACCCTCCCACCACCAGCCCCAACCCTGTCCCCATAACCCTGCATTTCCCATGGTTAATCCACTAGCCTGCACATCCTGGGACACTATGGGCAATTTAGAATGGCCAATCCACCTAACCTGCACATCTTTGGACTGTGGGAGGAAAGCAGAGCACCCAGAGGAAACCCACACAGACAACACCTCGGACAAAGCAGCACTCCCTCAGTACACACCTAAGTTTTTTGTACTCAAACTGCTGGAATAGGTTATGAATACAAAATTATCTGCAACAGAGTTGAGAGTGTTATTGCAGATTTTTCTGCTTTTCCTTTCTCATTAGAATTTCTCTGAAGTACGGACTCTTTCTAAATTGATTTTGCAATGTGTTACTATAGTCACTATATATTTTCCAGAAGCGTATATGAGAAAAGAAATGCATAGATCAATTCTTCTTAACTATAAAAGTGTTCAGCTGTTGTTTTCACTGCCTCTTTCAGATAACTGAATCCAGATTAATGCCTGCCTGCACAGAATTGTTACACAGAGAAAACATACTCACCGTTCTTTCAAATACCTTAAATACTTGTATTCCTGTAAGGTTAGCAAATAGTGATTTCACAAACTCAGAAATTATACTTTAAATCCACCAGCCAATCTTCCCAGCAAAATTATACCATGAACCCTTTGAATGTTAAAGAGTAAATTTAAATGTCCTCCATCTTGCAAAAAAAAGAGTAGAATAACAGAATTAAAATTGATGTGATAATTTTACTGTCCTGTCCCTGTTTTGCCACCATTTTACTTCGGACCTTTTGACAGCAGACAAAAATTTGGCAGGAGCTGCATCCATCTGTTTTACCCAGGAATGTATAAACTTACATAGAACATGTAATGGAGTTGGACCATGGATACAATCTTAGGGAAACCTAGCAGTAGAGCAGAAGTGGCGGGGAAATATTAGGGTGAAAATGAGTTTGTGGAATCAGAAAGCCAGAAAGGCTCTTACAAGCTCCACAAAAATAATGTGGATTACTTCAGTGGTTGTATCCTCCCCAAAAGGGAAATTTAAAAAAACTTGGAAAATGAACAAAGGGTTGTACAGGAACGCCATTTTGGGATGGAAAAAATGAGTAAAACCAGCTTCTGTCATTTGCAACTTTTAATCGTTCCTCCTACTGGGAGCCCACACTACCCTGCACACCAGACCTATCTTTTGGGTGGTGGGGTTATTGTCTGGATTACCTAACATTGTCTGGCTTGGCATCCATTTGTGACATGCAGTTTAACAGCAATACATTGAACTCTTGAAATGGCCACTGGTCTCCCCCTGAGGGGTCAAGCAACCAATTGTCTGACAGTTAAAATAAAAACCCAAACGATGCTGTAAATCAGAAACAAAAATAGAAATAGCTGGAAAAGCTCATCAGGTCTGGCAGCATCTATGGAGAGAAATCAGAGTTTCAGGTTGAGTGACCCTTCCTCTGATGCTGCCAGACCTGCTGAGCTTTTCCAGCAATTTCTGTTTTTGTGTCAGAGTTAAAATTCACCCAAAAGCATCTGCTGGATTTTCCCTAATTCTCAAACTTCTTTAGACAAAGAGCTGTTTCTTTATCCTGATATATTAGTGGATTGTATATTTACTGTAATTAAAATGACAAAAGAGGATTGTAATTACATATTAGGAAATGTTAATCTGCTTTAAGATTGTAATGATATATTCAGACATTTCACTGATATGCAATTACTAAATAAGTCAAATTCTTTTTGATTACACGGTATTTTTGACTGAATTTCCTTGTTGTTGAATGAAAATGGCAAATAACTCATTCTTAAATATGTGTGCATTTAAATTTTCAAGAAGGAGTTAGATATAGTTCTTAGGGCTAAAGGGATCAAAGGGTTGATGGAGAAAGGAGAAACCAGATACTGAGTTGGATGATCAGCCATAATCATATTGAATAGCACAGCAGGCTTAAAGGGCTAAATAGCCTAGTCGTGCTCCTATTTTCTAAGTTTCTAACTTTATCCTTTAACTTTAAGTGTAAACAATTAGACATACAAATTAGAGAAAGATACTGGAGATCAGATTTCACATCAGATTTACATCAGCTCGCAGTACAACTCCAACAGATGGGGAGGAAACTAGGGCACTGAGCCATTCTTCTGATTTAACATGCTTTCTGATATTGAGAGAAATAAAAGGTGTTCCAAAATTTGCAATCTATGCCCACTCCTCCACAAACCTCAAGAAAATTAAACTAACATAACTTAAATTTAGATTATGATATTTGACTTCTATATTCAAGTAATTTTGAGGAACAATTGAACATAGGAATTGAAAAAAAAGTTATTAGCATAGTTGACAAAATGGTTTATAACATATCCTTGGAAGTTGGATAGACCACGCACTGTGAATGTAGCTATCATCATCTGAGCGAGGTTAAAGGCTTCAAGGGAAGATGTTTTAAAATACAATGGCTAAATTAAAAAAAAAACATTATTTTGGACAGAAACGTTGGGGTTGAAGAATCTTTTTGGAAAGCATTTTAAACAATTTGCGAGGAAAATGTAATAAAGAGACACCTAGTGGCCAGAGTTTCTAATTACATTGACAGACAGAATCCAGGTTGTACACAGCTTTCCCATGATAAATTATCGTGACTGTATAAAGGAATTTACAATAGCAAAATGTGCCAGCACAAAGTAAGGTTCAATTCAGAAAGTATGTTCTTTCACGAGAGTTTGATAACTTAATTTTTAATTAGTGTCAGCATGGGTGGAATTTTCCAGCCCTTGAGTGAGGTTGACAACCATGGGTCATCTGGGAAAATGTGGCAAGACTGGAAAAATTAGATTCTTGATATTGAGAAGAAAAACTTAGATTTTCCAACTACAGTTTTACAGCAATATCAGAATCTTCCTAGTGAGTGGCAAGGGCATATCTGCATGCATTAGTATATCCTAATAGCCTTACCTTGCCTCATTTATATGCAAGTTGTGATTTTTCCAGGTAACAGAGAAATTAGATGGCAATTATTCTTGACGGGGGTGTCTGACAGGATACTTCGTTCCTCTGGGTGTCCATCTTGGATAGCAATCTGCAATGTTGTAGGGCATGCCCCCTTGGCAGCAAGTGCCTGCACCCAGCATTCCACAGAGTTTGGCATCAAACAATCACTGGCCTCACTTTGTGGTCTTAGTGCTCACTCACTGTTGACCTATGTTGCTCACAGTATCTCTATCTTACCTTGCCTTTCGTGCATTGCCGCATCATTCAGAACTTACAGGCTCACAGCATCTCTGTCTGGCCTTGCATATCATCACAGATACAAAACCAGGAACCAGTCCTGGTTGGCAGCAGTGCTCAGTCAAGGGGGTAGACTTATTGCTGTACAGCACTGTGCTACATCAGTGTCATACCTATAGCATTAGAACAGCTTAGCTAGGGGTCTGGCAATTTCTGGAGTACAAGTCTTCAGTACTGTTGCCAGAATGTCGTCAGGGCCTCATAGCTTTTCAAATGAGGTTGTTGTTTCGTTTGCCGAGCTGGTAGGTTGGTTTGCAGACATTTCGTCACCGTACTAGGTAACATCATCAGTGCACCTCTGATGAAGAGTTGTTGGTCTGTCCCGCATGTTATTAATGTGGGTCCGGTCTGACATGGTGGTTGCGCTCATTTCCGGTTCTGCTTCTTAGTGGCTGGTATATGGGGTCTATTTCCACATTTTTGCTGACGGAGTTCCGGATTGAGTACCAGGCCTTGAGGAAATCCCGCACGTGTTTTTGGTTGGCTTGTCCTAGGATGGTTATGTTGTCCCAGTCGAATTGGTGGCCTTCTTTGTCTGTGTGTATGGAAATGAGTGATAGTTGGTCACGGCTCTTGGTAGCTAGTTGGTGCTCATGTATCCTGATAGCACTTTTCTCCCTGCCTGTTCACTCCACAGCGTCTTTAAAAACAATGGCTCCCTAAAAAGCGCAGTCCGCCAGTACTTACTCAACAGAGAACAACAGGAAGGCACAGCACGCCCGGATACACTAGTCACCCTACCTAACATCAACAACATATCAGAGATGACCACCAGACTACTCTGACCAATAGGAATCATGGTAGCATATAAACCTACAGCTACACTATGACATCTACTGACAAGAACAAAGGATCCCATACCCAAAACTAATAGGACCAATGTTATATATAAAATCCCATGTAAGGACTGCCAAAACACTACATCGGACAGACTAATAGTTGCTCCAAATGTTCCTTCAATGTGTGACTAAAAATCACCAGATTGTCAATGTACTCCACACAATTGGATAATCCTGAAATGACTTTGTTATTTGAAATTTAGTCTTTGAAATGTGGCTGGCACATTTTTCATACCAAGTGACATGACTTTAAACTGGTACAGTCCATTCGGTGTCACGAAAGCTGAAATTTCCTTCGGTCTTTCAGATAAAGGTACCTGCCAGTATCCTCTAAGTAAGTCAAGTTAGAAATATAAATTGCTCACTTCACTTTCTCAATACAGTCTTCCAAATGTAGAATAGGATATGAATCAGATTTTGTAACTACATTGACTTTGCTATAGTCCTCATATAATTGTTGGGTACCATCTGGTTTTGGCACCATCACTATGGGTGAGCTCAATTCACTGCAACTCACTTCAACTATACTGTCTTTGAGCATACATTCAATCTCTTTTTGAACCTGTGCCAACCAAAGTGGGTTAAGTCTCTAAGGATGTTGCTGAATTGGAACAGCATTTCATGTATCTACATCATGTGTAATTAGATTAGTACTTCCCAGTTTTCTGCAATATATCTCCCCATGTGATTGTAATAACTCTTTCAGGTCATTTTGATTTTCCTCTGGAAGGTAACTCAATAATTTATCTGAATTTTTTAGAATTTCCTCTTTCCAATTTAATTTGAGAAATATCTGATTCAGAGTCATCTGAATGTAGTTCTTTGCTCTGTGTTGTAACCAGTAACACATTCTCCTTTTGCTTTCCTTCCCTATCAAAATATCTTTTGAGTATATTCAAATGACACAGTCTGTGAGATTTCTTTCTATCTCACATTCTTATCAAATAATTAACCTCACTTAATTTCCTCTCAATTTGATAAGCCCCACTAAACCTTTCCTTTAAATGTTCACCTAACACTGGGAGTAGCACTAACATTTTATCTCCACCAGCAAAATGATGAATCTCTTGTTTGTTTCCTGATTCATCACATGCTGTGTTACTTTCAAATGCTATCTTGCCAACTCACCTGCTCTATTTAATCTTTCCTTATATTTGACACATAGTCCAAATGTGTGGTCTCTGAACTCTGACTTACCAATTTCTCCTTAATTAATTTCAGTGGTCCTCTCACCTCACGCCCAAAAACTAATTTAAATGGACTGAATTTAGTTGATTCATTAGGTGCATCCCTAATTACTAAAATACAAATGGAATTCCTTTATCTCAATTCTCTGGATAGTCTTAACTATAAGCCCTCAACATGGTTTTTAAAGTTTCATGGTCTTTAAAGTTTGATGCCATCATTCTAAGGCTCCCTGTGATTCCAGATGGTACGCAATGGATTTAAATTGTTTTATTCCTAACCTGTCCATAATATCCTTGAATAACTTTGATATAAAATTTGACTCTTGATTCGATTGTATTTCTGTGGGTAGTCTGTATCTACTAAAAAAACTTTTGAGTAACCCTTCTACAATCCTTTTAGCTGTGATACTGTGTAATGGAATGGTCTTTGGAAATCTAGTAGACATTTATTATGGTCAACAGATAATGATTCCCACTTTTATTTTAGGTAGAAGACCTATGCAATCAATTAAGATTCTTGAAAAAGGTTCCTCAAATGTGGGAATGGGTATTAAGGGTGCTGGTTTATCACTGCCTGGGCTTTTCCACTTACCTGACACATATGAAATGTCCAGTAGTATTCAACCTTATGAGGTCCAAGCCAATAATGTTTTTGTATTTGGCTTGAGTTTCCCTGACACCCAAACAACCTGCCAACTTCATGTGCTAGCTCTAACACTTCCTTTCTATTAACCCACCAGTAATACAACTTGATGAACTTCTGCCCATTTCTCATCTGCCTGAATATGCGATGATCTCGATTTCCTCATCAAGACTTCATTTTTAAGATATTCTGGAATACAGATTGTTCTCCTGCATGTGATTTTTGATACAACTGCTTTGGCTTTTCATCATTCAGTTGTAATTCAGCTAATTTCTCTGAACTATAAGTATCCACTTTATCCTCCAGCTGTTCTTGGTTTTTTTTCTCAACCATTTGATCAAACATAGTTTCCGATAATTGAATCTCAACTTCCTTATCTTTATACCTTGATTTCTCCTCCTGTTTTAACCTGTGGCTGTGTGACTTTGTTACTACGCAGTCAGGAAATCTCCCAGATATACTTCCTGTAACACATCAGTTGCCCGATTTTCCATAGGCTTTTCAACTTCATTAGGCATCAGTCCCACCTGTGATCCAGCTAAATCATTACCAAGGATAAACTGTATTTCCGGAACCCAGAATTTCTCTATGACTCCTACCACCACTTCACCACTTTACAATGGACTCTCCAACCTCATTTCATCTAATGGAACACTCCTTCTGAATTGCATATCTCCTCATCTCTCACCATCAAAGATTGACTTGCTCCCGTATCTCTTGAAATCTTAACACCTTTACCTGCACCTCCTGGCATACATTACCCATGCAAGTAAATTGTTTAAAGAGATCTGGCACTTTCTTCTCAACCAACCCCTGGCCACATTGCACATTCTTTTGCAGCTTGTTAGTTTCCCCTGTGCTTTCCTTTACCACTTCAACAAAACTCACTGGCTTATCCTGTTTTCCCACCTGCGCCTACACAGTACTTTATCTAAGCCACCAACACTGTGACTTCATGTGGCCTACTTTGTTACAGTGAAAACACTTGAGCTTTTTCACTTCTTTTTCCCCCTCATTGGTTTCCTTTATAGCCAGTGGTAAACTACTTTTACTATCTTCAATGAGATCTCCTTTTCCCTTAGCACTTTAGGATTTCTCTTTTTTCCAATTTCTATTCCTCATAGATTGAAATTGATATCAGAAGCCAAACTTTGATTTGTGTACCAACACATTATCATTGGTCACTTCCGCTACTAATCTTAAAGTCTGAACTCTTTGCTCTTCCATGAGTTCTCACTACTTCAGGAAGTGAATTTTTGAACTCCTCCAAAATAATCATCTCTCTAAGATCATATGTTTGATGTATTTTCAATGCCCTTATCCACTTATTAAAAATACTTTGTTTATCCTTTCAAACCCACGTATGTTTGACCCGGTTCCCACCTTAGGTTGCTAAAACGTTGTCTGTAGGCTCCTGGTACTAGTACATATGCATTTAAGAAGGCTTTTTTCAACACACCATACTCCCAAATACTCCTCTGATAGTGATGCAAATACCTCACTAGCTTTGCCTACCAACTTTGTTTAAATCAACAATACCCACATGGTCAGTGGCCATTTCATTTGTTTAGCCACCTTCTCAAATGAAATGAAAAAGGCTTCTACATCCATCTCATTGAATTTAGGCAACTCTTGGACATATCTAAACAGATCCCCACCAGGCCTTTGGGTACAATGGGATTGCTCTCCATCATTGTCCTCATCAATACTCCTACCTTTCACCTCTACCTTCACAATTTTAAGTTGACTTAGAGTTTTCAGTTCCAACCTCTGATGCTCAAAAACTCTTTTTTCCTCCCTTTCTTCTGCTTTCAATCATAATTCAAGCTGTTTCATTTACTTTTCAGGTTCAAGTTGCTTCATTTGCAGTTGAATTTTAGCCACGACCAAAGATTCCAGTGGCATTTCCGACAATCATAAACTTCGAGCTATTGCTGCAATTACCTCCCTTTTTTGCATGGACAAAGGCGATCCCAACTCCGGCTCATCTGCCAATTCCAAAAGCTTTGCCTTGCTTACTTTTTGTAAAACTCCTGAAGTAACTTCTTCCACCGCCAGGAAACACTTAGTGATTGCAGGAGCCATTACTATACTGGGTATACCCTATTTAAACCAACTGAACTCAACATCTGAATAGAGATCACCAACACTCACCACTCATTGCCTTTGAGTCCAATAATTATAAACCCAACATGGAATTAGAAATTTTGATTCCAGACGAGCTCCCGATTTGTTTTGGACCAGACCAAACCCATCAATATGTATTAAGATGATAGCCTAGACCCTAACTTTTTCTTATTTTAACATTAGGTGTAAGACATTGCATTCCAGTTGCAATTCAATTGGTCAAATTACTCAACTTTAGACAAAACACATTCATTTTTACTCTACAGTTAAAATACAAATAAAAATAAAAGAAAATAATTGACTTAACTGTAACTGTATTGAAATGCTTAACAAAATTATATATATATTAACTACTACTGATTAAATGTTCCCATATAGTGATATCCCATGAACACACCCTTGGCAAAGGCAAATTTAGTAAAATAGATTGATTCATGTGCAATTATGGCAGCAGGAAGAGAACCCCAGCTTTTACTGTAATAGAGAGAGGATTAAGGACTTCCACATTCAGCTTCAAGACCCCAGCAACTGCAGGAAGCTAAAACTAAAAGTCCAGGTTCTGTGGGAGCTTGACCCCACTCATTCAGGTTGCTTCTATTGTTCCAACTTTAAAAAAAACTAAGGCCTCACAACCTGTTTACTTTATTGGCTTTCAGCAGTCCACTCCGTACCTCTGTCTCAACCTTTCTTCATTAAAAAAAGGACAAAATACCATAGTACCATCACAACTCTCAATCACAGATACTTATTGAACTCAAATTCCACCATATGCCATGGCGAGATTTGTTCCCAAATCCCCAGACATTACTTGAGTTTCTGGATTAATAAACTTGGGATTGCTAATGAAGACAATGAAACAACTGTTAATTGTTGAAATAATTCTTAGATAAAAAAGGTTGGTGAGAGTGTGTGGAAGCTCAGAATTTATAGTGAGTGCAAGAAAGAAAGGAACATAGAAGTTGGGAGGAATGGTCTCACCCAGATTCATAGGCTCACTCTGAGAAGCAGTATCAGTATTGTCTTCCATCCTCATCAAATTGTAAATAAGCAATGGACATGAGAAATGCTGCCACCTCACTCAGAGCTTGGTCTCTCCTTGTGAGATTGTAAGACTGCTAAAGAATCAATGGCATTAGCCAGACACTTAAAGATTAAAGGTTAAAGATGTAAATAAACATTAAATACTGCATATGCTAGAAATCTAAAATAAAAATGGAAGATGCTGGAGAAATTCAGCAGGTCTGGCATCATCTGTGAAGAGACAAACAGAGTTAATGTTTTGAAGAGTTAATTGCACTTGAAAGGCTCACCCTGTTTCTTTGTCTACAGATGCTGCCAGACCTCTACAATCACCGACTTCATTGGTGATCACAAAAACACATGCAATGACTAAATATGTTGAATACAAAACCTGTCCACAAGAAATCTTGATCATTACAAATTGTTTGTAGCCGTCTTTGTGAAGTTGAAGTAATCCACAGGCAACATTCAAAGTCTTTAAAGAGCCTTAAAACAGGCCACAATTCACAAAGGCAGTCTGAGTTCTCATAGACAGCTCGAGGCAGACGAGTGGCTTTCCACACATCGAGAATTGTAAGTATTTGCCAACATGCTCTTACGTGCAATGCTGCCTTTCTTGGGTGATGTGAGGGAGTTGGCGTGGGCAGACAAGAATACCAATTATTGCTGTAGTGGCGAAGTTCTCTGCATTTGGGAAGTAAAAGGCTTTGCTTTTGAAAGACTTGACTGTAAAAACTTAACAAAATATGGTCGCTATCTATTACACGTTGGACCTTGGCAAAGCTGGCAATTCAATATGGTCTTAACTCATATTAGACTTTCTGTGATGAAATTTCTTACAGTTTTCCCTATATGTTCAACAGTCACTTGATCATGAATAACAACTGCTTCTACATTCTACTGGTCTTTAGAGAATCCCACCCCCCACCATCACCAAGCATGTTACTATTTTCTCCCACAAATTGCTCTCCCTTGAAACATTTGATTGACATTTTTAGATTCGCACCACCACTACTACAGTCTTTTTGAAGCACTGCAGTCCACATGGTGTACATCCACCATGCTCATAGGGATGGAGTTCCAGGATTTTGAATCAGCATCCACTAAAGATGTGGTAAGAGTGACTGCCCTTGATACCAAAGCAGAATGTAATCATGAGGTATCAAGAAACCCATGCAGACCTCAATGGGAATCAGAAGGAAAACTCTCTGCTGGTTGGAGTGATACTTTTTATAAAGTAAGATGGAGGTGTTTGTTGGAGGTTAATTATTTCAGTCCCAGGACATCATTACAAAAACTCCACAGGATAGTATTCTAGGCACACCCATTTTTAACTGATTCATCAATTGGCATCATATGGCCAAAAGCAGGAAAGTTTTCTGATGAATGTACACTGTTCAACACCATTCACGACTCTTCTGATGTTTGCAATCTGCGTTAATATATCACAACACCTGGGCAACATCAAGGCTTGGGCTAATGAATGATGAGTAACATTTATGCCACACAGGTACCAGGCATTGTGTATCTCCAACAAGACAGAATCTAACCATCACTTCTGAACATTCAATTGTATTACAATCACTAAATCTTCCACAATCAACATCTTGAGATTGCCACTGACCAGAAACTGGACCAGACAATCAATTTAAATACTATAGCTCTATAAGCACAAATCAGAGACTAGGAACCCTGTGATGAGTAAGTCACCTTCCGCCTCTCCAGTATACCATCTACAAGGCACAAGGCCCCAAGTGCATTGGAGTACTCTCCACTTCCCTGGATGGTGGTAGCTCTAACAACATCCAAGAAGCTCAGTATCATCTGGGGCAAAGAAGCTGGCTTGATTTGCACCCCATTCAATACCTTCAATATTCATTCCCTTTATGACCAAAGGACAGTAGTGGTAGTGTGTAACATTTACAAGACACACAGCAGTAACTCACCAAGGCTCCTATGACAGCAACTTACAAACTTCTTATCCGTAACCTCTAGAAGGGCAGGGGCCACTGTATAGGGGAACAGTGCCAGCTGCAAATTACACACCATCCTGACTTGGAATCATATCATTGGTTCTTCATCATTGCAAAGTCAGAATCCTGTAACTGTCTTCATAACAGTACTGTCAGAGTCCCTACACCCCAAAGACCAGTTTCAGTGGGGCAGCACGGTGGCTCAGTGGTTAGCACTGCTACCTCACAGCGCCAGGGACCCGGGTTCAATTCCACCTTCGGGTGACTGTCTGTGTGGAGTTTGCACATTCTCCCCGTGTCTGCGTGGGTTTCTTCCGGGTGCTCTGGTTTCCTCCCACAGTCCAAAAAAAGATGTGCAGGCTAGGTGAATTGGCCATGCTAAATTACCCATAGTGTTCAGGGATGTGTCAATTAGGTGGGTTTATAGGGTAATGGGTCTGGGTGGGATGCTCTGTGGATCAGTGTGGACTTGTTGGGCCGAACGGCCTGTTTCCACACTGTAGGGATTCTATGAGACATGGCTCACCACCTTCTGAGGGCATTTGGAGATGGGCAATAAATGCAGGCCTTTTCAGTCAAATCAAAATCTGATGAACAACATAAAATAAATGTGCTATTCAAAGAGCCTTAGTGAGTATTTATAGAATCCCTACAGTGGAGAAAGAGGCCATTTGACTCTTCAAGTCCACATTGACCCACTGAAGAGCGTCCTACCCAGAGCCACTCCATCACTGTATCCCTGCATGAGTTTTTACCATGGCTGACCCACCTAGCTGGACACTAAAGGGCAATTTTTAGCATGGCTAACCCACCTAGCCTGCACATCTTTGGACTGTGGGAGGAAACTGAAGCACTCAGAGGAAACCCAAGCAGACACGGAAGACTGTGCAAACTCCACACAGACAATTGCCCAGGGCTGGAATCGACCCTGGGTTCCTGGCGCTGAGAGGCAGTGCTACAAACAGTTCAGCTTGTAGGTTGTACACACTACTGCACCAAGGGCACTGGAAGTGAGTGTTCAAGATGGTAGATGGGTGCTCCAAGTGGGTTATTTTGTCTTGGATGGTGTGGAATTTTAAGGCTTGCTGAAGTTGATAAATTTGGGAAGCAGAAGCTCTTCCTCAACTAAGCAATGCTCTATGTGGCTTTTAAAATTCATTCAAAGGATGTGAAGTGTCACTAGCTAGACCAGCATTTATTGCCCATCCCTAATTATCCAGAGGGCAGTTAAGAGTCAACTACATTGCTGTGGGTCTGGATTCACATGCAGGCCAGACCAGGCAAGGGTGGCAGTTTCCTTCAGAAAACCAGATGAACTTTTCCTGACAATCCACAATGGTTTCATGGTCATCATTGAATTCAAATTCCACCACCTGCTGCGGGAAGGATTCATCCACCCAAAATCAATGTCACCACCTTTGTAGAGGTAGAAGACCAAATAAAATCCAGCACAATTTAGGGAGAAAAATAGGAACATTTTTCTCAAACATCTTCAGGCAATCAAAACTGGTTCAGAACACCATTTGTACCCTAGTTAACGTGATAGTGCACTTACCATTTAAATAGTGATATCTGCCTCAAAACAAAAAAACGTCCAGCTCTCATTTATAGTTGTTTGACAAATTGGGGTTATGGACTAGCTAGCAGTCTCTTCAATATATCCACTATTTACAGGGAAAAGAACCATCTTCTAACAGCCAACCTGTTCTGACTTGTAAATCGCAGAGTCCTAAATCTTTGAATTATCTTAACAACTAAGTTGCATTAAACTGGGCATTAGTAAGGGAGGCGATGGTTTAGTGGTATTATCGCTGGACTGTTAATCCAGAGACCCAGATAATGTCCTGGGGACCTGGGTTGGAATCCCACCATGGAAGATGGTGGAATTTGAATTCAATAAATATCTGGAATTGAGAGTCTAATGATGACCATGAATCCATCGTCAATTATTGGAAAAACCCACCTGGTTCACTAATGTCCTCTAGGGAAGGAAACTGCCATCATTACCTGTTCTGGCCTACATGTGACTCCAGACCCACAGCAATATGGTTGACTCCTAACTGCCTCTGGGCAATTAGTGATGAGCAATAAATGCTGAATGAATAATAATAAAAAGTTTAGTCTGCCTCTTATGCAATAAAGGGCTATTAGCTCAAACAGAGGATCACAGTACATGATGAAAACACATGGTTTAGAAAACATAATCATTTCTTGTGATAAGTAGTTTATTTTATAAAATGCATTCCTGTTACATTTTACACACACACACACACACACACACACACACACACATATATATATATTTGGACAAGTTTTGAAATTAAACAAATTATTGCCATTCGATTTGGAAGCACTAATAGCTGTTCAGTAATGCTATTTGAGTGATGCTATCCTCTCATTGCTACAGTACTTATTCATACTACAAAGATATTCTGAAAATACATTAAGAGCAAGAGGGTAACTAGAGAGAGGGTTGGGCCACTTAAAGATCAAGGAGATCGTCTTTGTGTTGATCTCCAGAAGATGGGAGAGATACTAAATGAATATTTCATATCAGTTTTTACTGTGGAGAAAGAAATGGAGTCGAGAGAATGCAGAGAAATAAACTTTGATGTTTTAAAAACAGTTCACATTATGGGAGTGGAAGTCAGGAGGTCTTAGAGAATAAACAGGTGGATAAATCTCTGGGACCTGATTTAATGTATCCCAGAATGTTGTGGCAAGGAAGCGAGGAAATTACGAGATCCCCTTGCAGAAATATTTGCATCATCTATAACTAAGGGTGAGGTGCCTGATGACTGGAGGGTGGTTAATGTTGTACTTTTGTTTAAGAAAGGATGTAAGGAGAAACCGGGGTACTATAGACATGTGAGTCTGACTTCAGTTGTGGGTAAATTGTCGGAGGTAATTGCAAAAGATAGGATTTATGGACATTTAGAGAGGCAAAAATTGATGAGGGATAGTCAGTATGTTTTTGTGTGACGAAAATTGTGTCTCACGAACTTGATTGAGTTTTTTGAGGAAGTTACCAAAAATGTCGATGATGGCAGAGCAGTGGAGGTTGCTTATTTGGATTTTAGTAAAGCCTTTGACAAGGTTCCGCATGGTAGACTCATTAGTAAAGTTAGGTCACATGGGATTCAGGGTGAGCTTGCCAATTGGATAGTTAATTGGCTTAATGACAGGAGACAGAGAGTAATGGTGGAGTGTTGCTTTTCAGACTGGAGGTCTGTGACCAGTGGTGTTCCACAGGGATTGGTTCTGGGTCCTCTTCTGTTTGTCATTTATATAAATTATATGGATGAGAATATAGAAGGCATAGTTAGTAAGCTTTTGAAGTTAGTAAGCTTGGATGACACCAAAATTCGTGGCATAGTAGGCAGTGAAGAAGGTTTTCCATGGGTCAATGGGCTGAAAAATGGCAGATGGAGTTCAATTTGGATAAAAGTGAGGTATTGTATTTTGGAACAACAAACAGAGGTAGGGATTATACAATTAACGGTAGGCCCTTGGGTAGTGTTGTAATATAGACAGACCCGGGGTGCAGGTACATAATTCTTTGAAGTCCCTATCACATATAGATAGAATGGTTAAAAAGGCATTTGGCATTCTTGCCTTCATTGCTCAGTCCTTTGAGCATAGGAGTTGGGACGTTATGTTGAGGTTGTACAGGATATTGGTGAGCCTTCTTCCGACATACTGTGTCCAGTTCTGGTCGCCCAGTTACGCGAAGGACGTTATCAAGCTGGAGAGGGTTCAGAAGATGTTTACCAGGACGTTGCTGGGTATGGAAGGATTGAGTTATAAGGAAATGCTGGATAGCCTGGGACATTTTCCACTGGAACATAGCAAGCTGAGAGGTGATCTGATAGAAGTTTATAACATAATGAGAGGTATAGATAGAATTGATGGTTGTTGTCTCTTCCCTAAGATGGGGAATTTCAAGACTAGGGGGCACATTTTTAAGGTGAGAGGGATTTAAAAAAGACATAGGAGGCAAACTTTTTTTTGTTTTTTTTACACAGGGTGTTTGCACGTGGAATGAATTTCCTGATGAAGTGGTGGATGTGGGTACAATTACAACATTTCAAAGATATTTGGATGGATGTACGAATAGGAATGGTTTGAAGGGATATGGGTGAGAAGCAGCCAGGTTGTACTAATTTAGTTTGGGATTATGTTCAGCAGTGGACTGGTTGGACTGAAAGGTCTGTTTCTGCGCCGTATGACTCTATGACTCTACAAACAATTGGCAAAGCCACATACATGTTGTATAAAACCAATTCATTAATTTTGAATATCGTTATAACTTTTTTGGAAAATTGCATTAATTGCAGTTTTATTTCTCTCGAGTTAACCAAAAGTAACTTTGAAACTGATCAAACTGTTTTAAAATTGTACATTTCACACGTGCCAGCTCATCTTAACATTTCTATCTAATATCTCCGTGGAAAAATATAATTGTTCTTCTGATTCTTTATACTCAGATTTCATAGTTAATTTTTAAACAAGAATGTTCTACCCTCTTTTCTAATTGTCATTATTTATCTTCTCCATTATCTGGCTACAGTAAACCATCATAATTGGCTGGTTTGTGGAGTTGATGAAGCATCATATGCATTGTAGACAGGTACTCAAAATCCCACATCTTTCAATATTTACACTTCCATGAACTCAGTTTCATCAAAAGATGCTTTCCAACTGTGAAAATGCTCCACTTTTGTATATTCCACACAGTTTATCTTAAATGAATGAATTAATTCATTTGAAATATCTGATTTCCTATAGTAAATTATAATAGTGCCAAAAGACAACGCTGTAGAGTTTTGAATTTATTTGCTAATTAAAGCATATCATACTGTCAGTGTAAGTTGCTTTTAAGATAATTATAAAAAGACGTAGTAGTACACATAATTAGAACAGCGTTTTTTGATGAATTGGGACTTTTTTTTAAAAAGCTCGAGTGAATTAATGTGGAACGCTATAGGAACATTTAACAGGTCATTACTAATGGCATCATAATACTTTGCATGGACATCCCTTTACAAAACACCATTTAAAAAAAACATTCAGCAAAACAAATTACAACAATTGCCACAGGCTTTTTTTTTTTTCATTTTACTTGTAAGCAAAAATGATTATGATGTAAAAGATAAAGTTCATTGAACATGTGTAATTACATATACAGGATATATAAAACAAAATGTTCATAAAGCTGTTTATTTTTAAAACTAAAAATACAAAAGCTGCTTCAATGAACTTGTATAAAGGAATAATTTACAGCCAACTCAGTTTCTGATAACAGGAAAATAATTTAATATGGGCAAACCTGAGCAATTGTCCACTTGACTGCCTAAGAGCTGCAAATTCAGATTTCACTTCAGGCAGTATTTGATTATATAGTACTATATGTGGAATGATTTAATAATATAATCCCTAGAAATTTCTGAGATGTGTTCTGAAATAATGTTCTCCATAATAAAGAATGATCAAAATATTTTACTTCTCACAAAACAATTAAGATTTTCATAGTCATATATAACCAATTGGCCGAGTTTAGTTATTACAAAGGTTAAATACTTGCTTGACAAAACTTTGCTAGATTATTGTGTATTATTGAATTGAACACAGCATACTAGAAGACCATGTTTAGCTGACTGCTGATGGGGTCACAATTAAATAAAGACATGGCTGGACAATTTTATGTTATGCAGCATAAAGAAAATTCTTCTAATTTGTCAATGCTATTGGTGAGCCACCTGTTTGGAATGTAATGCAAAAAACTTTCAGTTTGGATTTTAGTGTGCCTGTTCTATGAACTTGAAAGAGATCCAGAACCAACCCATTTTATTGCCAGTCACACTGGATGTTGGTGACATTTGGTATGTTGGCAAGGGACCTCTACTGTTTAGGGTATCTGCCCAAAATAGATGTCAGCTTTTCTGCTCATTTAACTAAAGAGGACTAACACAAGTTTTCAATCCCTTTGCTAAATCAGGGCAGGCTGGACTGCAGTGGACATGCTGTAGATAGTTGTTAGGTACATTGGAGCAGCCAAGCCAGTGGTCAAAAGGACTGCTGGAGACAGTTTCCAGAAAGTGTAGGTCATTTAAAAAAGAAAACACTGCAGATGCCAGAAATCCAAAATGAAAACAGAAAATGCTGGAGAAACTCAGCAAGTCTCAACATCTGTAGAGAGAGAAAAACAGTTAACTTGAGTCCAATGTGACTCTTTTTTTGGAATTGAAGTGGGCAGAAATAGTGGGTTTTATGCAGTTAGTAAAAGGGAGAAAGAGTAAGTGGAATAAATGGTAAATATGCCCTCAAACACAAGGTAAAGGAGTGCTAATGGAAGTAGGGAAAATATATCAATGCAGAACAGGTGTGAATGTCTGGTGTTAATAGCAGAAAATAGGTCAGCTCAGCTCAAAGCACCCATTAACATTCTTATTATCTCTGAGTGAGTTATAAACCCGTTAAAATATACCATTCATATCCACTATCCATTTATTACTTTTCCCTTATGCCACTAGAACTCCCTTAGCTTTTTATTTCAGGGCACAATTGCTGTCTATTCCATTTGCTCTTCTCCCCTTTTTTTTTCTACAGTGTTAAACCCACTACTTTTCTAGCCCTTTTCATTTCTAAACAAGTCATTTTGGACCTTTTTTTCATATTCGAGTCAGAGCGAACAATTCTTTTTCTCTATACAGATGCTGCTACCCCTGCTAGATTCCCTAGCACTGACTTTTTTTAAGGGTAGGTAATTACCTGAATGTGTAGCCAGGGGGTCAGGAAAAGATTCTTTTGGGGCTCTTTTGCATCTGTCTCTGTGTGGTGGTCCTGGCTTCCATTGTGTTCACACCTGAACTCGGATATGAACCAATTTCTATCCGGAAATAAACTTTTTTTTAAGCGAGTTAATAAGGTAATGATGCATTACAATGAGCCATACCAGTCAAAGAACTGGGGGACGATTTACAGCATGCAACTCTCAACTCTTAGTTGAGTCATCAGTGAAGATTAATTCATACCGTATTAGTTATGCTTATTATTATAACATGATAAGCAGGTTTGTGGGATTTAAACGATTAGTCAGTATTGACCATGAAAAATTATCATAGTTTACATAATGGGGTCCATATAACTGAGGTCGGTGACTCAAATCATCTTCATGTTGAACTTCCTCGCTCCTCCTTGTCCGCCACTGACTGTTGGGCCATCAACCTTGCGGAATGAGTACTCAACGGAAAAATTGTTTTTATGGTGGCCCCTTCCTCGGCTCCACACAAATAGGAGCAGGAAACAGAACAGCACCACCCCTAAAAAGGTGATGCACCCCATGGCTGTGGAGACCAGGATGGTTTTCACGTCAAGTGTGAACTTCAGGAATACCTGTGTGTCGTTGAATGCAGTCTCGTTGAATTCTGAGAGGTATGCTGTCCTGTTAGCATACAGGGCGCCGTCTGCGGGCCGTCCCTTTACAGTCAGCACAGCGAAGGAAGTGTCATTGCCTCCGGCGTTGCTAGCGATGCAGATGTGAGTGCCACTATCATGGGCTTGGACAAAGCGGATCTCCAGGGTACCTCCGGGCAGGATAGTTATCCTGCCGTTACTTTTACTGGTGATCATCCTCCTTTGGGGAGAGACCCACATGATAACAGGAGCCGGTTCCCCATCGGCCCTACAAGTGAAATAGACCGTCTGTCCTTCGCCAGCGGTGACTCGCTGGGGTTTCCTGTCCCGGATTTTGGGCTTTTGGCATGTAAAATAGCTATGGACGGCAGAGTCCTCGAAGTCTTTCAGCTCGCTGCCCTGGATATCCGCTGGCGAGGCACAGACCGGCTGGTTACCGTCAAAACTCAGCGCCTTTCTCCTGTGCAGAAGCCACAAGAGGCGGCAGTCACAGGACAGAGGGTTGCTATCCAAACGCAGCACTGCCAGGCTAGCCACGGACTGGAAAGCATTCTCTTCCAGGGTCACCAGGAAGTTGTTGGAAACGTTCAGCACTTTTAATTGCCTCAGGCCGAGGAAAGCGTGCGGCTCGATGGTAGCAAGCATGGTGCTGACCATGTACAAATGCTGGAGGCGGATTAAATCACGAAAAGAGCCCGATTCAATGATGCTGATAGGATTGTAGGACAGGTTCAGCAATTTGAGATAGATCAGATTCCTGAAGGCCCCAGAGGGGACAGTAGAAAGGTTTGTGCTAGTGATGGAGAGATACGTGAGGTTCAGGCCGTACAGGGTTGTGGGAGTAATGGTGTCAAGAAGTGGCCAGTTGTCAATCTCCAGTTCTTTCAGGTTGTTCAGTTTCCGAAAGTTCTGCTCTTCCAGGAAGCTGATGCTGAGGTGGCGTAGCCTCAGTGTGATCAGACTCTGGAGGTAGGACAGGGATTCTGCAGAAATCGAGGTCAGATTACATTTCTCGATGGTGAGCTGCTCCAGGCTCAACAGGCCAATAAAAGCCCGCTGGGAGATGTAGACAAGATCATTGTCGCCAACTTCCAGGTGTTTCAAATTCCTCAAATCCTGGAACATGTAATCCAGGAGAATCACCAGCTTGTTCTCACTGAGATCCAAGCGGGTTAAATTGCTCAGTCTGCTGAAGACCCCGGTTGGAATCAGTTTCAGTTGGTTGCCGCGAAGCTGCAGGGTCCTCAGGTTGAACAAGTTGTTGAAAGCTCCGGGTTCGACGTTTGTAATGATATTCTCGCTCAGATCAATCTCTTCCAAGAGAGGAAAAGCTGCCAAATCCCCTGAGCTGATGCACCTCAGTCTATTTTTGCTCAGGTCAAGTATTTTCGTTTCAATGGGAATGCCTTCAGGAATAGCTGTCAGTCGCTTTCTGTGGCACACCACTGATTTAATTTGAGCCGCGCATTCACATCGAGCTGGGCAGCTGACTGTTGATCTTGTAATTAAAACCATGAGGGTGAGACCCAGAAACTGTTGGCAGCATGATGACATTGTGTAAAACATGATGTTACTGATGCAGTCTGTCATTCTCCCATGCACCTGCATTAGAAAACAAACATATCAGCAAGATTCATTTTGCATCTTACATTCAAACAGGAGAATCTGTTAAAATTGTTTTAAAAATTCATACTGTTACTTTTTTCATTCAGATACAGTATTTATTTTCTTTTAGAAACAAAGCTCAATTTTATATCTGTTTATTAAATAACAGCTGGGATAATACTGCCAGACAAATTTGGTCCACCCTCTCCTGCCATCCCCAAACTGTTTCTAGGGTTAGGATGATAGGATGCTGATGGTTGTTCAGTTGTGAAATTCCAGCAACACCATTGAAAGGTGACCGAGTGGCTAAAAACAGAAAAGAATCCTGAAAATGCAACGGTCAGCATCCCAGCAAGTTAAAGACTGCAGAAGAAAGCAACACGCATAGAGATAACAAGGTGTAGAGCTGGATGAACACAGCAGGCCAAGCAGCATTAGAGGAGCAGGAAAGCTGATGTTTTGGGTCTGGATCTCAGTGAGAGCAAGCTGGTGATTCTCCTGAATTGCATTCTGAAGAAGGGTCCAGACCTGAAAAATCAGCTTTCCTGCTCCTCTGATGCTGCTTGGCCTGCTGCGTTCATCCAGCTCGGCACCTTGTTATCGCAGATTCTCCAGCATCGGCAGCTCTTACTAGGTCTGAACACGCACAGAGATGTATCTTGAAGGTAGTTTTAAGCTGGAGCTCTAATATTCTAATGGATAGTGTTCCTGCCTCTGAACTAGAAAGTCTGGGCTCAAGGCTCACTGTAGGACTTGATGGCTACGGAAAGTACATTCATAATGGAGCTAAACCTGATGAATATCAAATTGGACGTCTTTCCCTCATACTCCAAATGCAGGTGATAAGAATAGAAGGTATTCCTAGTCAGCCATGTGATAGAAGTAAAAGGGGAGCTCAACCCAAACATAGTTGAATAACAGTAACACATTCCCCTTTCTGAACCATACCTTAAACACAATGGGATATCGTCTCTTTACTCCTGTAACACAATATACATTTTGTTTTAAACTGTTTCTGGAGACCATTTGCAGTGAGAATCAATGTTTTACTGGATTCCAGGAATTGGAAAAGAGTTTTAGAACAAAAAAGATGAGACAGTAAAAGCTTGTCTAATAAATAAATCAAAAGTACACAAACAGGTAAGGTTACTCTGCTCACTCCAACGGCCAGAAAGAGCTACAGTTCTATGGGATAGACCATGACTTATGTGATGAGATTGAGTTATCAACTTCTTTGGTTTTACATCACTCCCAATGGATTTCAGTGGAATTACAAAACAGGCTGATTCTATCACACAATCTAACTCTCATATTAAGTCAATATTGCCCTATTCTTTCAAAAACTTACGTTGAGTTTTCTTTTATAGACATGAATGTAGGAAAATAACTAAATAACTTTTATTAGAAAACTTCCTGTTGCTACTATCTGTTATTGTCATGACCACAGATCAACCCTGCTTCACTTATGGATATGTTAAACTTTTAATTGCAACATATAAAACAAATGGGGGAAATATAGTCAAAAAAGAATTGCAGATGTAATTTCTGTGGCTCTCCAAACAGGAACCCTGGAATGTTACACTTGAAGGTGTCGAGGAAGCTTTAAAGAGAGAAATACACGACAAACTGAACTGTAATTTCCTATGAGTATTTCAGACTGTGAATATGATGAGAGAAAAGACAGCAGTCTAGATGAGAGATAGTAGGAACTGCCGATGCTGGAGAATCTGAGATAACAAGGTGTAGAGCTAGATGAACACAGCAGGCCAAGCAGCATCAGAGGAGCAGAAAAGCTGACATTTTGGGTCTGGACCCTTCTTCAGAATGTGCTAGTGGGCTGGGTTGCTCATGTGTACCAGTGAGCTGAGGTACTTATATGGACAAGCATGGGTTTGCGTGTTAGTGTGATGTGAAAGTAACAGTTGAAGGACCATCCTGTAGTCCTCCTGCATTCTGCATCCTGTAGTCCTCCTGCATTCTGCATCCTGGAAGCTAGTAAGCAGGCAAGACTCCCTCGGTCGGAGTACTGGAAACCAGTTAGCAAGGTAATTCAAAAGGAAATATGACAAATAACTTCACAAAACCTGCAAAGCCAGGAATTTAGAAATCAACTAAATTATTAAGTTTATAATGCTCAATTATCAAGATTCCGCTATCTTCACACATGACTCACAGGCTGATTTGTGTATCTTTTATCTTTTATTTTTGTACTCCCTTCTCATTTCTGATCAGTGTACATGTACATTGCATTATTATTTATTCTTGTGATTTGTAAAGAAGAAACCTCACTCTTTCATTTACTTAAGGAAGATTAAATTTACACCTTTGAATGAACATGTAAGTTCATTTGTTCTGGGCGAAAGGAATCCACTAGAAGGGGGATGTTATTAAAATGACTTTGTTGCAGATGAAATGGGTGAATAGAGAAGGCGATCAGCTCATTGCTTCTCACTCAAACTTGACAATTTGGTGTATCCTAACTGGAACAATAACATGGGGAACCTAACTTGTGAACTGGTTGCAACATTAAACATTGTTACATTAATCACAGAGATAAATATTCCTATACTACTTCTGGTAAACTTGTCAGGGTTGTCTATGGGAAATAGCACTTAAAGATTTTTTGTTGTCCTATATTCTTAAATTTGTGAATTATTGAGAAGATCAGTCTATCTGTTATAGCAGTAACTATTACTTGATTGGATGTGAGTGCAGTGGTGAATGTTATCATCCTTCAGTCATTAATTCTGCAACTGTTGTATTCATTTCCGTGACATTTCCCTGTAGAAGGTGATCAAGTGTTTTTGAGTAACCACAGCAGTTTCATTTTATCTGAGTTCTGAAGAAGTCATAATGAACTTGAAACATTAACTCTGTTTCTCTCTCCACAGATGTTGCCAAACCTACTGTGTTTGTTTCTATTTTATCCATGACACAGCGGATAATGTGGTTTGGAAAATTGAGGATTTTGAGGTATTTAGTGTGAAAGGGGCCAGATGCAATTCCTGGTCCAAGTTAGCAAGCCTGAGCCAGGACAAAAGTTCGACTTGTGACACACTCATTTAGGACAGTAACTGGCAAATGTAATCATGGGATTTTTCTCCTTATTGCTACCTCTGCTGGAAGCTGATGTCAAAATGATTACTGACAGATGTAGGACATCCCATGGTACTGTATAAGTTTGTAAACTTTGCGCAGATTGCACTGTATAGAATTTGCAAAGTTGTACGAAGTGTGAACATTGTGTAAAATTTGCTGCTCTTTGTAGAAAATAAAATCCAGTTTTGAATTTCCTCAACTGTGTAGGCCATGGAATTTTCTCTCTGTTAAGGTTCAGAGCTGAAGAATAACCATTAAAGAACCATCAGTGGGCTTCAAGCAGTAATAAAGCTACAGGTCTGTATAAGTTCCTCAAGTGAGATACAGCCATGGATTAAATTCGGAGGATTTAAGGCAAATAACAACCAAAATATTATACTTATGAAGTTATTCAAGGAGTCAGGATGTATTCATTTGCAAGAATAGATTGCATCTGAGCTTTGGCAGAATGTCAAAATTTTGCATGCTATATGTTTGGCATTCGTCTTTGCTAACGAAAACGCTAGCCAGTTGGTTAAACACAATTTTTCCATTAAAAAATCCATGCTGACTCTTCTAAATCAATCCACATTTTTCCAAGTCTCAAAACACAGACAATAGCTGGTGCAAAATGGAGTATGGTTTGACTTCTCCCTGACTATACAACAGGGAAAAACTGCACTGCAGGGAAACTGTGCTCATTGGGATTTGGGATCTGAATTCCCAGCTGGAAATGCAGATCTCAGTATTCACATTAGGAAAAAAATGAATAGAGTAGAAATCTGACTGTGATTACCACTTCACAGAGTAGCCGATTCAATGCAGTCTCACAAAATCACTATATGTGACTACTGTGCTGGCAAAATGCTTACCACATTCATCACTGTTATTTCAAATGCCTCCATTAAAGTAACCAGTTAACCTCTGGTTCAAACTAGTGGAAAGATTGGTTTGAACATTAGTTTGATAGTACTTTTGGTACTTCTGAATCTCTGTAAGCATCAAGAGACTTGACCAAAAGACTAATCATTTGACTGATCATTTTTAAAATTAATTCATGTGAATTTGGATGTAGCTGGTAAAGTCTGTATTTATTGCCCATTCCTAATTACCCTGAACAAGGTGGTGGCATTCTTGAACTGCTGTAGAACGTGGCAAGGGGCAGGGATACCGACAACATTTTAGGAAGCGAGTTTTAGGATTTTGACCCAGTGACAGTAAAGGAACAGCATTATAGCTCCAAGTCAGTATGGTATTTCACTTGGAGGGGTATTTTCAGGTGTGGTGTCCCTGTGTGTCTGCGGCCCTTGTCATTTGAGTTTGCAGATTTCGAAGGTGCTGTCAGAGGAAGCTTGTTGAGTTGCTGCCGTGCATCTTGTAGATGCCACACACTGCTTCTGTCGTGCAACAGTGAATGTTTAAGGTGGTGGATTGGTTACTTTGTCCTGGATGCCATCAAGCTGCTTTAGTGGAGATGCACCCATCGTGGCAAGTGGAGAGTATTCCATTACACCCCTGACTTGTGCCTTTTCGATGATGGACAGGCTTTATGGAGGCAGGAGGGGAGTTACTTGCTGCAGGTTTCCTCTCCTATGGTTAAAAATCCAAATAACAGAATTCTTAGTTTATATGTGAATTATTTTAAAATACAGTGAATTTGGCGGTACAAATCTTTAGAAAATTGCACTTTGACATTGTCAACCAGAACTGTGAAGTTTGGTTACAGAGATAAAACACAGGTGGCACGATGGCTCAATGGTTAATACTGCTGCCTCACAGCACCAGGGATCTGAGTTTGATTCCAGCCTCGGGCGACTGTCTGTGTGGAGTTTGCACATTCTCCCCATGTCTGCGCGGGTTTCCTCCGGGTGCTCTCGTTTCCTCCCGCAGTCCAAAGATGTGCAGGCTAGGTGGATTGGCCAAGCTAAACTGCCTGTAGTGTTCAGGGATGTGTAGATTAGGTGGATTTACTGGTGATTGGGTGGGATGGTCTGAGGGTCGGTGTGGACTTGTTGGGCTGAAGGGCCTGTTTCCACACTGTAGGGATTCTATGAAAAACAATGGTCTAAAAGCAAATTCTTAAATATTTGGTTACTTAGCAGCATAAACATTGGCATAAAAAAGCAAACTAAAGGAACGTGTGGTTGTAATTCTTAAAAGCAATTAAATGCACTCTTACACTTGTAATCAATACAAACTTGGTGACACGAATGTCACAGAATTATGCAATTTTATGCTACCGAATGAGGCACGTTTGGAACATCATGCTTTTGGTAGCTATCTGCAAATTCTCCTTCACTTTCCTTCCCTCATAACCTTATAAATTTGTATGTTTTGTTACAGATAGTTTTTAATCAACCTGTCCAGATTGTTATGAACACTTCTGGAGCAGGTGGGACATGAACCCTGGCTTCCTAGTCAGAGGTGGGGACACTACCACTGCACCACAACAGCCATGCAATATTCCTACATGAGACAGCCATATTTATGTTATGATCTGTTAGGATCAGTAACTTATTTTGTTTAAGCTAAGTTTCAAATCCCAGATATTTAGTATGACAGTCACAAGATTCCACAGCTTAGAGCAAAGATAAACTTTACAAGATTAGAGAAGTAAAACAATCCACTCTCTATACAACCGACACTCCAACATCCAAAATTAACATAAACTAAACATGGGTGAACAAAACCAATCAAATAGCACGTGCAGTCATTTCGCAGCAATTTACCCTGACATTCTCGGTCTTCTTTTCTAGTCTGAGCTGACTTACCTCTGAGACTGCATTTCGCTATTTTGATAATGCAGTACTCCAGTGTCTAAACACAGGCACAATCACAGCTCCTCAGCCAACAATACTCACCTGCCAGCTACTTGATCTCTTGTCCTGAGATTGCATTCCACTGAGCTTCACAAGACTAAATTCCATTGTTTAGGAGCAGATTCTACTGGCCACAGGCTATCCTTTGTCCCAGCTGCAGGGAGTCAGCTAAAAGTAGCTCTTCAGTAAGTGACTATCTGTCACTTACTGACTAAAACAAACCCCGAACTATTGTTCACTGACACTTGAACTGTTTTGAGTGATGTGCTAAAACCCTTGCCCACACAAACTTGTTCCTTCAAATATTGAAGCATTTCTAACAACCTGCCCCTATGCTGCAAATTTCAGCGAACTAACCAACTAACTAAATCCACATCTGCCAGATTCAACACACGCACAATAAAAACTGATTTTATCACAGTTTAAATTCTAGGTAGGATACTTCAGAAATATTTCAACACCTTAGAAAGGGTGCAGAGGAAATAAGATTTTTTAAAACTTTTTCACAGGATGTAACTATTGCTGGCAAGCTTGCTACCCTTTTATAATTGCTTCTTGTCCAATTCTCCCACACATTTTGCTATAGCCTATGTCACTCAGACTCAGACTATACGATTATGTCTGTGGTCTCTTACAACAATACATCAGTAACGGTAACTCCTATTCTTCTCATCAATTACATTAGCGCAGTATATCATGCCCAGCCACACTGTACAATGCAAGGAGACCAACGTCATGTCTCAATATGGAGCTCTGAGATATGGAACCTTATCCAGGTGTAATTTGCATTTGCAAAGTACTAATGCTGTACTGGGGGAGTGAAGTACAGCCATAAATGCAACACTATAGCACCACCTCCCAAAAAAAAAACTACCCGTGGAAGTCAAAGACCATGTCATTACATAATTAGGTGTGTGTGTGGCAGTTCCAAAGCATAATGTTCCAATGTCAGCCATGAAAAATGATGCAGAAATGACAAACCCAGATGAGGCTTTTAATTTTGTGGCTGCATAATTTTGTGTATCTGACACAACAGGGGGCCAATTGATGCAAAAAAATGGATAATCTATTTTTAGTTCAGCAGCTGTCAGGATGACATAAACTCACTGTAGGGAAACGGTTGGAGAAATGTGAATTTTATTTTCGATAATGGCATTAACTTTAAATGGAGTCAGCAGAACAGTGAGAAAATATTATAGTGTGGAATAACTCAGATTCTGAAGCTCAATAGCTCTCCTAAATCAAGACAAAGATCGTATGATATTATGAAATTTAATATGATTGCTATGTCTAATTCTGAAACTATTTCATGAAATGAAATTAAATAAGACTTACTGCTAAACAGCATTATCCTACAACTCTTTTAGAATACTTCTTTAGGCAATATAAGCAGCTTTTGATACAGATCAATAGTTAGAAAAGGCACTTAAACGAAAGCACATTTAAAATAAAGGTCATAACAGACTGCCAGGAAAAATGAATGTTCAATTTATTTTACTACAAGTTATTCAGTCTCTGGAATATTCATGTTAATTGTTCTGTAATAATCCTGAGGGACTTGGCTAACATATGGCACAGTACACAAACCGTGTTCAATGTTTCGTTTGGATTGTAAATATGCAATCTTATCTGAGTTCTAATTGAATGCTGCTGTGATATCTGTCGACCTAAATTCTGTATTACTTCAATCTGCACTGCATTCTCATGCTTGGGAATAGTTTGCTGAGTTATTGACTCTCATGGAATGAGCTATATTTCCTCATGTCCTGTGCAAAGGACAGACAAGCCTGTGCTTCCTATCAACTGAACGAGGAGAAGCAATCTGAATAGTAATGTTCCCAGAGTAAACTTACTGACTATAAAATATGATAGCTCAATATCCTCGAATCTTTCTGGTGCAGGATAAATACAGTTTAGAAGACTGTGGCCCTCAGGAAGGAGCAAAGAGTAATGGGGGTAATTTTGGAAATTGCAGAAGTGAGTTGACTCTGGCTAAATTTAGAAGCAGCACCTCATTGTTACAATTGGGTGATTATGATTCGATAATTATGATGGGAAAAAAATAACTGTTTCAAAGGCTACCTATTGAAAGGAAAAAAAGAGCAAATCCGCCTCTAACTGGACCCAAATACCTCCCCCCTCAAAAGGCTACTGCAAGTCACTAGACTATATAACTGCAAGCTGCAAGCCTCACATTACCAAGAGTTTGTGACAGAGAATGGAAGTATATGAATTCCACATATGGAGTGATCAGCAGACAGGAAGAAGAATATCAAAGGGCCCGGCACAATTGACTTTGTTTTATGGAATCCTGAATTCTTCAAAATTGTCAATTTTGAGCTCTGATCTGTTTAAACCTCTGTGGGATGCCATTTTAAGTCTGCTGTCCCGAGGAAGGTCTCCAAGGCAACACCTTCAGAGAAGAGAGATCTCATCTCATGATAAAGGTTCCCTCAGAAATCAACCACCTTTTTTTTGTCGAATCAGAGAAAGTAGGAACTGCAGATGCTGGAGAATCCGAGACAACAAGGTGCAGGGCTGGATGAACACAGCTGGCCAA
>NC_063360.1:17523060-17600972 GCF_021869965.1 Rhincodon typus | reverse complement strand
AATGTTGTTCCCTTGTTTAAGAAAGGAAGCAGGGATAATCGAGGAAACTGTAGGCCAGTGAGCCTGATGTCTGTGGTGGGGGAGCTCTTGGAGAAGATATCAAAGGACAAGATATATGCACATTTGGAAGAAAATGGACTAGTTAGTAACAGCCAACATGGTTTTGTACGGGGAAGGTCACATCTCACCAATCTGAATGACTTTTTTGAAGAGGTGACAAATATAAAATTGATGAAGGAAGGGCTGTGAGTGTAGTTTATATGGACTTTAGCAAGACATTTAATAAAGTCCCACACAGCAGATTGGTATAAAAACCGGAATCACATGGGATTCAGGGCGGGCTGGCTAAAATGGATACAAAACTGGCTTAGTCATAGAAGACTGCGGTGGAAGGGTATTTTTCAGAACGGAGACTGGTAACTAGTGGTATTCCACAGGGACAGTCTTAGGTTCTCTGTTGTTTGTAATATATACTATATGTAAAGGAATACGAACCAAATAGTGTAGAAGAAGGGTCTAGGCCCGAAACGTCAGCCTCTCTGCTCCTATGATGCTGCTTGGCCTGCTGTGTTCATCCAGCCCTGCACCTTGTTGTCTCACCTTTTTTTTGTCTTATTTCTTCTCTTTTGACTGTTGCATTTGTCAGTTTTTAAGTTTATAACTTTGTCTTTTTAGTCTTAAGCAAGCTTCAGTAATAGCTTGTAGTAAGCTAACCTTTAACCTGTTAAAACAAAATGCTTGACTTCTGGGTTACTTTGATTTGAACTTCCAAATGAAAAACTGGAGCTAAGTGAGCTATATTTAATACAGTGATCAATGCCTGTTTGTTGCAACACTTATTAGTAGCATTTTACTCTATTTCCCACCTCGTAGCTGGTCAAATTGATGGGCTGGTCAGTATGAAAGCCAACAGTAAAAATCTGCAATGAAAGACAATCAAGGATGGTGTCCATTAGGGAAATTGAGCAACTTATTGTAAATGGAAACAAGGGGAAAACTTTGCGCTGGTTTGAGGGACAGGGAATCATTGCCACAAAGGAAGATAGCTGCAGTTGTTCAGGGTCAGTTATTTCAGCTCCACAGTATCTCTGCAGGTGTTCTTCAGTGTAGTGTCCTTGGTCTAACTATCTCCAGCTGCTTTATCAATGACCTACCATCCATAAGGTCAGAAGTGGGAATGTTGACTGATGATTGAACAATTAGCACTATTCATGACTCTTCAGATACTGAAACAGTCTACGGTTAAATACAGCAAGACTTCAATAATGTCCAGGCTTGAGCTTTTTTTAAATTCATTCATGGATATGGGTGTTGCTGGCTTGGCCAACATTTAATACCCTATAGGCATTTATTGTCCATTTATTGGGGTGAGAAGTGGCAAGTAACATTTGAACCATACAAGTGCTGGGCAATCACCATCTCCAACAAGCAAAATCTAATCCTCATTCAATTGCAATACTACCACTGAATCCCCCACTATCAATGTCCTGGGATGGTTGCCACTGACCTGCAACTCAACTGGATTTGACATATAAATACTATGGCTACAACAGCAGGTCAAATACTCGAAATCATGCAGTGACTACCTCACCTCCTGACTCTTAGAATCATAGAATCCTCACAGTGCAGAAAGAGGCCATTTGGCCCATCAAGTCTGCACTGACCCTCCAAACAGCATCCCAATCAGACCCACCTATCCCTGTAACCTTACATTTAGCATGGCCAATCCACCTAACCTGCACATCTTTGGACTGTGGGAAGAAACTGGAGCACCCGAAGGAAACCTGCACAGACATGGGGAGAACATGCAAACTCTACATAGTCACCTGAGGCTGGAATCAAACCTGGGTCCCTGGCACCTGGCAACAGGGTTAACCACACAGCCACCAAAATCCATCCACCATCTTCAAAACCCAAGTCAGAGTCTGATGGAATATTCCCCACTTGCCTGGATGACTGAAGCTCCAACAACACTACGAAGAAGCTTGACACCATACAGGACAAAGCAGCTCACTTGATTGGCACCAGGTCAATGAACATTCACTTTGCCCAACAACAAGCTCAGTAGCAGCAATATATACCATCTAGATGATGCAGTGAAGCAATTCCCAAGGCTGCATACCTAGCACCTTCTAAACCATAACCACTATCATCCAGAAGGACAAGGGTAGCAGATACAAGGAAACGTCACCATTTGCAAGTTCACCATCAAGCCGTTCAACATTTGACTTGGAAATCTATCACTTTCTTTATTGCCAATGTATCAAAATTGTTAAACTCACTCCCTAACGGCACTGTGAACTATCTACACCAAATAGACAGTTGTCGTTCAAGAAGGCAGCTCAGTACCATCTTCTCATGGACAGCTGGTGATGGGCAATGAAAGGTGGCCCAGCCAGTGACATTGACATCTTCTGAATGAATAATTCTAATCATAAAGCTACTGGAAAATGTGAGTTGATAGTGGTGTGATGGGGTGGCAGGGTTGTGGACAAAAACTGGAAAGAAGTGAGAGTGGGAGAAATTATATGGTTAAAGGGGGAATGTCCATTTACGTTAGGTGATTTACCTGTGAACCATGGGAAGCTGCTCCACGTGTCACAAAAGCTGTACTCTTAAAAAGCATAATTGCTTGCTCCATCTGCTCCAGCCTCCACTTAACTGCAGTTTCTCCTGAGCCCAGGGCAACTGATGCATGTGGCATTACGTTCAAATCATTGCCAAAATGTCAGGAACAGAATCTCTTTTACATACTATACTTGTAGACTCACTTTTCCAGACTGGGTTACATGATGCACCGAAACCCAAAATACAGGGTTTCCCAAAATGAGGATTGTACCCCTGAATCGCTGTGAATTTCAACTTTGGGGTTACATAATGCTCCAAAGCCCAAAACACAGGATTTCTCAAAGTTGGGGCCACAGGCTCTGTGGCTGTTATGGCCAATTCTCTCCTCTTCCTCTTCATCTTAGGTATTTTCTCCTCATATCACCCCTCCTCCCAAATCCTCAAGGGGCCACAATGATTTTCAAGATTTAAAATGAAAGGGATTGGAAAGCACTGGCATAACAGTTAAAACAAAAGCAAGTGCGTTCATGGCCAGTAGGGTCAGGTTTTGTCAAATGACTTTAATTTTTCACTAACCTTCTATATGTCGCAGATTATAAATGATGAATCATGTTTATGAAGTATCAAAATTAAAAATGGAATTGAGCGATTACAGCAGAGTTTGCTGGCTTGTGAAATTTTTCAATTCCTATTCCAAAACCATGAAGGCATTGCCAAGTCCTAAACGTCACTGTGATAATACATAATTTAATCTGAGCATGTCATTTGCTGGGTAAATCTCCTGGATTTGATTTCAACAACAATTCAGGGAAAACATGGACTACCACCTTCTTAAGATAACTAGGAAAAGCCAAAAACACAATGTGCTCTGTGTAGGCCCAGCCATGAGATCAAAGACTGGAGCCTGAAATGGGATGTTCATAAGTGAAATTTGTATTTACAAAATGGTCCTTATAGCAAAGTGGAACAAAGTATAAATCTGTTTAATAGTCTGTACTTACTGACTGTTTTGAAATCTGAACTGAGACAAAAAGAATACAACAATAAGTCTTTGATTAAATATAACCATTAGTAGCTGCATAGAACAGAAGTTGACTAATTGATCTTGCTTCCCCGGATAGAAAAAAAAACATACATTTATTGTTCCAATGATTAATGTGAACAGCGCCAGGAAGAGCCAGAAGCAAATGAAGATAATATTAACTTCTAGCGACTGCAAAAGTGGTGGTCTCAAATTGAATGTTCATTGTAAAAGGTGTCCATAGGGAAGCTAATTCATAATCACCCCTTTTTTGGCAAAAATAATAAAAGGACCTCTCATTAATTTTTTTTACCTCCTGTGCGACAATGATTTAAGGCTGAAGTGAAGTTTATAATGCAGAGAACAATTTCTTGTTCTCTATTTCCTCATGTGATGTAGGCATCACTGGCAAGATTGGCATTTGTGGTCCATCTCTCATTGATCTTTGACTGAATGGCTTTCTAGGCCATTTCAGAGAGTCAACCACATTGCTGAGAGTCTGAACTCACATGTAAACCAGATTCCCTTTTCTAGAAGACGTTATTGGACCATATGGGTTTTTCCAACAATTAATGGTAGCTTCATGACCACCATTGTGGCTGTGGCTTTCAATTCTAGATAATTAAAAACCACCAGCTAGTCTGGTGGAGTTTGAACATATGTCTGCAAGCATTAGCCTGGGTCTTTGAATTAACAGTCCAGTGAGATTACAATTACACCACCATCTCCATGCTGAACGTGATCTGGGATCAATGAATTGTGTCGGCATGTACAGGTAAAAAGATAGATCATGATAATGCTCTAGTTTTCAGGGCATGGTTGAACTTTTAATAACCATCTGACATCATTTTGTGATCAATCGATCAACTGTTGGAAGGATCCTGTTACCCACATAACTGACAGACAAAACAATTAAATCTTAAAATTAAGATTTTTCATAGTGGCTTCAGGTAGCTTTTGTTGGTATATTTTTATTTAATCTGAATGCAATGGATTCACACACCTTTAAGAAGAACTTTAGCTGATTGAGGTCTTTTGATGATATTTAATTTGAAGAACTTGTGTCTCAAAGGATTTTACAGAAAATACAGCTCAGGTAATACACAAGTGGCAGAGTGGGATTAAATTAAATTTGTTTGGAATTAGCTATGCTTCGGTCACTGCTTTGCTGAAATACAGAACTGCTTTAAATCACATTTAACTGATGTATGCCACGCAAATCAATATCGATAACAGATATATACATAAGATTAATGCATGTGTTGTGTATTTAGGGTTTATATTGCATGGGACCTCCAGGTAGATCCAAATTAATTATTGTCAAAGGGAGAGCCATACTTTGAACACGATGAACAGAGATTCATAATTACATTTTTCAAAGTAAAGAAGCAATATAAACAGGTCTGAAGAAGTGAGAAAAAGGGTCTAATGTACCTTGCTGAACAGTTAGGTTGTTGAGCAGCCTTTTAAAGCAATTTGTGGAAGGGTTTGGCACTAAAACTACAGGATTATTGTGGTTAGAGGCCTGATGGTAAAAATAGAATGAGAGAAAACACACTGAAGTCAGCATCTGCAGTTCTTGCTATCTCACACTGAAGTCAGAACATCTTTTTGAATAAAGTATTGGAAGTGATCCTAAGACAGGATACAATTACACTAAGTAAACGTGGCTTGTACGCAGGGGTCTGCAGAGATTTTATTTTGGGATGAAGTCAAGTCAAACAAATTTAATGGGGTTCTTTGCAGAACTTACAAAGAAAATTCTGTGGATGCTACATGCTTAGATTTGTGAAACATTTTGGGGTTCTGTGCCACACAAATATTTCACTGCAATACAGGAAGGAATTGATTTGCATACAAATTCAAGGTTTTTGAGAAGATTTGGAGCTCAGGTTGTTGATGTAGTTGTTGACTTGCTCACTGAGCTGGTAAGTTTGTTTGCAGACATTTTGTCACCATACTAGGTAATATCATCAGCGCGCCTCCGGTGAAGCGTTGATGTTCTGTCCCACTTGCTATTCACGTTTCTTGGTTTGTTGGGATGGGTGCCATCACTTCTGGGTTTGTTTCTTAGTGGTTGGTATATGGGGTTCAGCTCTACACGTTTGTTAATGGAGTTCGGGTTTGAGTGCCAGGCCTCCAGGAATTCTCGAGCTTATCCGAGGATGGCTACGTTCTCCCAGTCAAATTGGTGTCCCTTTTTGTCTGTATGTATTGAAATGAGTGATAGTTGGTCATGTCTCTTGGTAGCTAGTTGGGTGTTAATGAATCCTGATGGCTAGTTTCCTTCCGGTTTGCCCAATGTAATGCTTTTGGCAGTCGTTGCGTGATATCTTGTAAATAATGTTAGTTCTGTTAGTTGTGGTTGTCGGATCCTTTATTCTCAGCAGTAGCTGTTGTAGTGTAGCTGTCGGTTTCTGGGCTACCATGATTCCTAAGGGGTGGAATAATCTGGTGGTAATTTCAGATATGTCCTTAATGTACGGAAGGGTGACTAGTGTCTCTAGACATATTGTGCCTTTTGTGGTCTGTAGGTATTGATAGACTATGCTTTTTGGGAAACTGTTGTTTCTAAAGATGCTGTATAGGTGTTCTTCCTCAACTTTGCGCCGCTCCTGGGTGCTGCAGTGTGTTGCGCCTCACTTGAAGAGTGTTTTGATGCAGCTCCGTTCGTGGGTATTGGGATAATTGCTATTAGAGTTGAGTACCTGATCTGTATGGATAGCCTTCCTGTGTAAGCTGTTTGGAGTTCACTGTTGGCCATATGTTCAACCAGTATGTCCAGGAAGGGAAGTCTGTTGTTCTTCTCCTCTTCCCTGGTGAATTTTATGCCAGTGAGGATGTTGTATATGAGTAGTTGTGTTTCTTCCAGATAAATGCATTTCATAATCACAAAGGTGTCATCCACATAGTGGATCCATAGTTTTAGTTAGATGGTGGGATGTCCGTTCCAGTCTTTGCATTACGGCTTCCGCTGTTAATTCTGATGTCAGTGATCCCATGATTTGTTCGTATATCTTGCCATTGAAGGTGAAGTGGGTTGTAAAGCACAGATCCAGTAGTTTGAGGGTGCTCTCTTTGCTGATGGTGTTGGTGTTGTTGGGTGTCTGTATCCCTGGTCTGTCTAATAGCGAGGCGAGTTTTCTTCTGTCGATACCTACACAAAAGACAACAGGAGGGCACAACACGTCCAGAAACACTAGTCACCCTTCTGTACGTTAAGGACCCATTTGAGATGACCACCAGAAAATATCCGCCCTCCAGGAATCATGGTAGCCCAGAAACCGACAGTTATGCTACCACAGCTACTGATGACAATAAAGGATCCGATAACCACAATTAACAGAACCAAAGTTATTTACAAGATACCATGCAATGACTGCCAAAAACACTACATAGAGTAAACAGGAAGGAAACTAGCCATCAGGATTCACGAACACCGACTAGCTACCAAGAGACGTGACCAACTATCACTCATTTCAATACACATGGACAAAGAGGGACACCAATTCAACTGGGCCAACGTAGCCATCCAAGGACAAGCCAAGCAAAGGCACGCACGAGAATTCTTGGAGGCCTGCCACTCAAACCAGAACTCCATTAACAAACACGTAGAGCTGGACCCCGTATACCAACCACTAAGAAACAAATCCGGAAGTGATGCCACCCACCCCAACAAACCAAGGCACATAAATAAAAAGTGGGACAGAACCCCGACACTTCACTGGAGGTGCACTGATGATGTCACCTCATATGATGGCGAAACGTTTGCGACGAAACTTACCGGCTCGGTGAGCAAGTCAACAACCGCATTGCATACAAGTTCTCAGTAGAATTGAAAATTCACTAAAGTAGAGGGGGGTTTTGGATGGAGATATACTTATGTTCATATGGTCAGCAGCTGGAGAACTGTACTAGTCACTGCTTGCAGTGTGTGTGAAAATGATTTAAAGTTGAAAAGTTTAATTTTGTAGGTGATATCGAATGAGGGATGACCTATCAACTACAAGCAAAAGGGAACTCAAACATAAAGTTGTCTAAGTGTTTTGTTAAGGGGATAACTGGTTGCAAATTTGATTATATGCAATTGCAACATAACGGTAGCAGGAACAGGAGAGAGGATATAATTTAAAATGGCTGTAGCAACAGACATAACATAAAACTGAAGAGCGTGGAAGATTTAGTGAACAGCTTGCTCACAGTATTACCAAGAAAAGCTAATCAGATCGAGATAAATAGCCAGAAGGATAAACACAAATCACAAGAGGTGACATAGATTATACATTTACATGGCTAAATTTAGAATACAGCATTCATAGATTCCCTACAAAGTGGAAGCAGGCTCTTCGGCCCAACAAGTCCACACCGACCCTCAGAGTATCCCATCCAGACCCATCCCCCTGTAACCCACACATCCCTGAACACTATGGACAATTTAGCATGGCCAATCCACCTAGCCTGCACATCTTTGGACTATGGGAGGAAACCGGAGCACCTGCAGGAAACCCACGCAGACACGGGGAGAATGTGCAAACTCCACACAGACGGTTGCCCAAGGATGGAATTGAACCTGGGTTCCTGACGCTTTGAGGTAGCAGTGCTAACCACTGAACCACTGTGCCACCCTAATTCTGTTTGTTGTCCTAGAACAAATATATTCAATATTTGAAACAAGGTGAAAGAGGCAAAGAGAGTGTTAGAATCAGACATCATGGAAACAGACCATTTGATCCAACTAGTCCGTGCCGACCATGTTCCCAAACTAAACTAGTCCCACCTCCCTGTGCTTGACCCAAATCTCTCCAAACCTTTCCAATTTATGGAAATATCCAAATGTCTTTTAAACATTCTAACTGTACCTACATCCACTGCTGTCTCCACAGTTCATTCTACTCACAAACTACTCTCTGCGTAAAAGAAGTTGTCCATACATGTCCTTTTTAAATCTTTCTCCTCTGACCTTAAAAATATCCCCCCTTGTTTTGAACTCCCCCACCTGAGGGAAAGGACCCTCAGCATTCACCTTATCTATGACCCTCATGATCTTATAGACTTCAATAAGGTTACCCTTCAACCTTCTACACTCCAGTGAAAAATATCCTAGTCTTTTCAGTCTATTTTCAATCTCAAACCCTCCATTCCCAGCAACATCCTGCCAAATCTTTTCTGAACTCTTTCCAGTTTGATAATATTCTTCCTATAGAACCACACACAATACTCTAGAAGGACCTCAGTAACATCCTATGCAACCTCAGCATGACATCCTAACTCCTATACTCAAAGATCTGAGCAATGAAGGCAAGCATGCTAAATGCCTTCTGAACCACTCTGTCTGCCTGTGATGCAAATTTCAAAGAATTAGGTACCTGAACCCCAGGTCCATCTGTTTTACAACAATACCCAGGGGCCTACCATTAATTGCTTAAGTCCTGTGCTTGTTCGTATTACCAAAATGCAATAATCACATTTATCCAAATTAAACTCCATCTGCACTCCTCAGCCATTGACCCAATTGATTAAGATCGCTTTGTAATCTTAGATAACCTTTTTCACTGTCCACTACACTACCAATTTTGGAGTCATCTGCAAACTTACTAACCATGCCTCCTATATTGTCGTCTATATAAATGACAAACAAAAGTGGACCCAGCACTGATTCCTGTGGAACACTGCTGGTGTCAGGCCTCAAGCCCAAATAACAACCCTCCACCACCACCCTCTGTCTCTTACCATAAAGCCAATTTTGTATCCAATTGGCAAGATCACCCTGAATCCCATGTGATCTAACTTTACTAATTGGCCTACAATGTGGAACCTTGTCACAGGCTTGACTAAAGTCCAAGTAAATCATGTCTACTGCTCTGCCCACATCAATCTTCTTGGTTCCTTCACTAAAAAAAACTCAATCAAGTTTGTGAGACATGATTTTCTTCACATAAAACCATGCTGACCATCCCTAATCAATCATTGCTTTTCCAAATGCATGTAAATCCTATCTTTCAGAATCAACTCCAACAACTTACCCACCACCGATGTCAGACTCACACGTCTGTTGTTTCCAGGCTTCTCCTTACAGCCTTTCTTAAACAATGGAACAACATTAGCCACCCTTCAATCCACCAGCACCTCACCCATGTTTACAGGTGATACAAATATTTCTGCTAGGGCCCCCACAATTTCCTCCCTAACTTCCAACAATAACTAACGGAAGGCATCTGATAACAAAGCAAAGATTGAATAGTGTATCCCAGAGAAGAAAAAATCAAGAAAAATTATTCTTCAGATATTCAAGATCCAGATTGGAAGAAATAAACTGAACCTTGAAACCACCTCAAACTTAAGAGTCGGAAAGCATGGACAGCAGTATTTTTTCTGATTTTTCTGTAACGTTACTTGGGGCAAAATTTGACTTGGAAGAGGAAATAAAAGACCATGGTGTCACTTCTTACTATTCATCACATTCGGCCTGATGATTGCATCCATTGACTTCAATGGAATTGAATATTTGATGGGGAATATAAATGTGACCCCACCTATTTTGTATTGGCTCCCAAGTCAAATTTAACCTGTCACAGAAAGTCCATCATAGTGTTCCTTATAAGCTGGTTATAGAGTGGAACGCTCCACTCGGAATGATGGCTAGAAGGGCAGTGGGATTTCACAATCTGCTCTGTGCCTGGAACAATAGTCCTGAGTCATTTTTAATGGATGGCTCAGTAAGCTACAGGCACTGAACCAGCAATAACAGACAACTTGCCAATCAGGTTGGCAGAGGGTCCACTTTGTGGAGCCAAACAACTCCTTGCCTTACTGATGATGATTATCCAGAACCTCCACAGCTTTACTGCTGGAGTTGAGGTGGAAGAGCAAGGGAACTGTCTTGAAAATTAACCCCAAGTGCCAAATTTCTGGCTGCTGCAAAAGATCTGGAGAGAAATCTAAAGAGTTGCCAGGGAGCTCATTTCAATCTTAAAGGTGTCAGCAAAAAACCAAGGGACTGTAATTGCCTGTTAATCAATATTTTAGTACCAATAAACAGAGCATGCATGTACGTAGGTCCATTTCTCCTCAAAGTCTGGTCTACTAATCTTATAACATTCTCATTAGATGCTAGCCCCAAACCAGTATCTAGAGTAAAATAATCTCTTAAACAGCTTACTGGAAAGGCTTATGCATTCAGGCCATTTTTACATTATTTCTGAAATTTCCGTTGCTCACAAAGTTCTGACAGAAGTGTTAATGGGGCTGTTAGGGTATCTTGCAATGTACCATAATCATTTAAAAATATTGACTGCATCAATTTTTATAGTCCAACCAAGTCTGCATTGGAAGTTCCCTATCTAACTGATCACTATAGTGTGAAGATAATTCAATGCAAAATCCATTTCTAGGATCAGCTTTTTAATTCCTAATACAGTCAATATAAATGAAATCTACTGTAATTAATTTAATCTTCTACTTCTTACTAAGTGTGTGTCAGTTGAGACTCATTCAGTAGCACTGTTAGCTCTGAATCAGATGGTAAAGGATGGTTGTTGCTGTTCTCTCGGATGGTTGTAAGGATCGCGTGGCACAATTTTGAAGAAAAGCATGGGAGTTACTTGAATGTCCTTACAACTACTTGTCCTTCCATGAACATTACAGAAACAGATTATTGAGCCAGTTGCTGTTTGTGGAGGTTTAATGTGTGCAAATTGGCTGTCTTGTTTCCAGAGACTGAGCATCAAGGTCTCGAATTGGCTGTCAAGTCTTGGTACATTCAACAGTTTTGAAAGATGCTACGTAAATGCAAGACAATTTTTTTCTCTCCTTTTTTAATCATTGTCTGTCAGCAAGCTGTTCTCAAAAATGAGATTATATTGATTTTTTTCTGAATTTATAGCGTTCCTTTGGAGAGCTGTAGGCTATTAGAGTCATAAAGGCATAGATTCGTACAGCATAGAAACAGGTCTTTCAGCTCACTATGTCTATGCTGACCAACAAACACCTAACTACACTAATCCCATTTACCTGCACTTGGTCCATAGCCTGGAATGCCCCGGCATTTTCATTTCTCATCCAGATTATTTCTAAACGTTGCAAGAATATCTGCCTTTACCACCCTCTCAGGAAATATGTTCCATATATTTACTGACTTCTGGGTGAAGTATTTTTTTTCAGATCTCCTGTAAATCACTTACTCCTCACCTTATGCTATATCTGATCTCAGATATTTTTGCCATTGGGAAAAGATTCTCTCAGTCTACCCTGTCTATATCTCCCATAAATTTTGTATGTCTCAGTCAGATGCCCCCACCCCCTCAGCCTCATCTGCTCCATGGAAAACAAACAGGGTAGGTTGTTCAAAAGTGTAGATTGTGTAGAGGATTACTTAAGAAGGAAGTTAAGACATAACTGAGATTTTTCATCCCAGGTAACATCCTGGTGAATCTCCTCTGCACCTGTATGAATCTGTATTAGGACTTCCTTGCTCCTAATTCTGGGCTAATGAAGGCATGTGTCCCGTTTACCGTCTTCATCACCCTGCTGACCTGCTCTGACACCTTCAGGGATCTATGGTCTTGCCCCGAGGTCTCTTTGGTCCTCAATAATCCCTAGGGACCTAAAATTCATAGTATATATCCTTAATAGAACTCCCAAAATGCATCACCTTGTACTTATTGAGATAAATTCCATCCGCCATTGATTTGCCCAATATACCAGCTGATCAATCTCAGACTGTAGCCTGAGACCATTCTCCTCACTATCAACAACACCACCAATTTTCATGTCATCTGAAAACTTGCTAATTATACCTTATATATCCAAGTAATTAGTATAAGTAACAAACAGCAAGGGTCCCAGCACAGATCCCTGTCATACAACGCTGATCACAAAAAGAACCCTCCACCATCACTTTTTGCTTCCTAGTTGTAAGCCAGTTTTGGATCCAGTTTGTCAACTTGCCTTAGAACTCATCAGCTCTTACCTTTGTCCAGCTTTCTATGTGGGACCTTGTCAAAGGCCTTATTGAAATCGGTGAAAACACCATCAATTGCATTACCTTCATCAACATATTTAGTCACTTCTTCAAAAATCTCTATTAAATGAGCCCTCTAACAGACCCATACTGACTATCCCTGATCAATCTCTGCTTCTCCAAGTATTGATTATTCCTGTTGTTCAGGACTTTTTCCAATAATTTTCCTGTCATTGACATCAGATTACTGGTCTGTAATTACTTGGACTATCCCTGCTACCCTTTTTGAAGAAAAGAACCATATTAGCTATTCTCCAATCACCTGGCACTTCACCTGTGGCCAGCAAAGAATTAAATGTATCTTCCAGGGCCCCAGCAATCTCCTCCCTTGTCTCCCATAGCTGCCAAAGATACATCTCATCAGGCCCTGCAAATTTATGCACCATTATGCCCACTAAAACATCTAATACCTTCTCCTTAATGCCTCTGTGAATACAGATGAGAAATAATCATTTAAGACCTCACTCATGTCTACTGACTCCATACACAGTTTGCACCTTTGACCTCTAATAGGTCCCACTCTTCCCCTAGTATCCCTTTTACTATTAATATCATTATAAAAGCCTTGGGGTTTTCCTTGATCCCATCTGCCAAAGATATTTTGTGGCCCCTCTTTGCTCTCTTAACTTCTTTTTTAAGCAATCCCCTACACAATCTACACTTTTGAACAACCTCCCCTGTTTTTAATGCACTGTACCTAACATAGGCCTCCTCTTCTTCCTTCCTCAAGCTCTTGCTATCTCTTGATATGCAGGATTCTCTGGACTTGCTGCCCTTTTTTCTTTACTTTTAGAGGAACATACACACACTGAATTCTCGCTTTTAAAAGATTCCCACTTTCCAAATATAGACTTACCTGCAAATGGCTGCTCCCAGACTGTTTTCCCGATCCTGTCTAATGGTATGATTTCAGCCTTCCATCAATTTATACACGTAACTTCTGCACTATCCTTATCCCTTTCCATAATTACTTTGAAACTTACAGAGTTATGGTCAGTATCCTAAAAATGTTTGCCAACTGAAACTTCAACCACTTGACTGGCTTCATTCCCTCAGATCAGGTACAGCATTGCCCCATCTCTAGTAAGCCTGTCTATGTACTGGCACAAAAAGCTCCCCTGGATGCACTTTAAAACTTCCAACCTGTCTAATCCTTTCACACTAAGGGTGGTTCCAGTTAATCTTAGCAAATTTGAAATCCTCTACAACTATAACCCTGTTTCTTTCACACCTTTCAGCAACTTACCTACACATCTGCCCCTCTATCTCTCTCTTACTGTTGGGAGGTCTGTAGTATAATCCCAGAAAGGTAATCTCTCCTTGTTTTATTTCCAAGCTGTACTCAAATGGTCTCATTTGAAGACCCTACTAGGATGTTCTCCCTCATTACCGCAATGATGGTTTCCTTCATCAATGCTGCAATGCTTTCACCTCTGTTACAATGCCCCACCAAATCTGAAATTTTGATACCCTGTAATGTTGAGCTGCCAGTCCTGTCCTTCCTTCAACTGTGTCTCAGTGATTGCAAAAATAACATATTCCCATGTGCTGATCAATGCTCTAAATTCATCTGCCTTATCAGTCAAGCTCCTTGCACTAAAATAGATACAATTAAGCTTTATGGGCCTCCCATGTGCCTTATTCTGCCAATATCTTCTCTGCCTAATGAACTGTCCTAGCATTCCTTCTATGACTGATAGGGTCTTGCTCCCATCCCTCTGTGCCCCATCCCTCTGCCAAAATAGTTTAAAACCCCCAATACCATTCGCAAACATTCTAGCAAGGATTACCACAGTGTGGAGCTGGAAGAACACAGCAGGTCAGTCAGCAGAGGAGCAGGAAAGTCGACGTTTTAGGTCAGGACCCTTCATCCTGAGCGAAACATCAACTTTCCTGCTCCTCTGATGCTGCCTGGTCTGCTGTGTTCCTCCAGCTCCACACTGTATTGACTCTGACTCCTGCATCTGCAATTCTTGCTGCCTCCATCAAGGATATTGGACCCATTCTGGTTCAGGTGCAACCCCATCCAGCTTGTACAACTCCAGCCTACACAGGAGCTGACTCAATGATCCAAAAGTCCAAAGTCCTCCCTCCTACAACATCCCTTTAGTCACGTGTTCATCTGACCGATCTTCCTACTCCTAACATAGCACTGGAAGTATTCCAGAGGTTACAACTTTAGTAGTCTTCATGTTTAATCTGCTAAATTCCTGTTGCAGGACCTAATTACATTTTTTTTAAACCCATGCCATTGGTACTCAATGTATTATGACTGTTGGGTATTTACCCTCCCCCTTCAGAATGCCTTGCAGCCGCTCTGAGACATACCCGACCCTGACACCAGGGAGGCAACATACCACTGAACAGTCTCAGTTGCTGCCACAGAATTGCCTGTCAGTTCTTCCTTTGATGAGTAACTTGTTAACACTGCATATCCCTAACTTATATAAGTAAGTGACAAAGAAATGAGAGATGAGAGCGATGGCCCTTGATAGCAAGGCTGCATTTGACTGAATGGGGCATCAAGGAGCCCAAGCAAAACTGGAATCAATAGGTATCAGGCGGAAAACTCTCCGGTGGTTGGAGTCATACCTGACACATAGAAAGATGGTCGTGGTTGTTGGAGGTCAGTCATCTCAGCTCCTGGACATCTCTACAGGAATTCTTCAGGGTAGTGTCCTCAGCCCAACTAGCTTCAGCTGCTTCATTAATGACCTTCCCTCCATCATAAGGTCAGAAGTGGGGATGTTCGCCGATGATTGCACAATGTTCAGCACCATTCATGACTCCTCAGATACTGAAGCAGTCCATGTTCAAATGCAACAAGATCTGGACAATATCCAAGCTTGGGCTGACAAGGGGCAAGTGACATTCACGCCACACAAATGCCAGGCTATGAACATCACCAACGAGAGACAATCTAACCACCACCCCTTGACATTCAATGGTGTTAACATCACTGAATCCCACACTATCAACATCCTGGGGGTGATCATTGACCAGAAACTCAACTGGACTCACCACATAAACACAGTGGCTACAAGGGCAGGTCAGAATCTAGGAATACTGCAGTGAGTAACTCACTTCCTGACTCCTCAAAGCCTGTCCACCATCTACAAGGCACAAGTCAGGAGTGTGATGGAATACTCCCCACTTGCCTGGATGAGTGCAGCCCCAACAACACTCAAGAAGCTTGACACCATCCAGGACAAAGCAGCCCACTTGATTGGCACTACATCCACAAGCATCCACTCCCTCCACCACCGACGCTCAGTAGCAGCAGTGTGTACTATCTACAAGATGCACCACATAAATTCACCAAAGATCCTCAGACAGCACCTTCCAAACCCATGACCACTTCCATCTAGAAGGACAAGTGCAGCAGACATATGGGAACCCCACTACCTCCAAATTCCTCTCCAAGCCACTCACCATCCTGACTTGGAAATATATCACCATTTCTTCACTGTTGCTGAGCCAAATTCCTGGAATTCCCTCCCTAATGGCATTGTGGGTCAACCCACTGCAGGTGGACTGCAGCAGTTCAAGAAGGCAGCTCACCACCACCTTCTCAAGGGCAGCTAGGGATGGGCAAGAAATGCTGGCCAGCCAGCGACGCCCACATCCCACAAATGAATAGAGAAAAGAAAAGAATAATAAATCCATATACAATGTTATTAATTCCTTTTAGTGGCATTGCTCATTAAGAAGATAATTTCATTGATTTGTCTTTCTCCTGATGTTTCCTGCTGTAATTTATTGATGTTGCCCTCCCTGTCCTTCTGTTTGTCTTCACTTTCGTTCTTCCATTTCAGTTTGTCTAAGGTTTCCACACAACGTCATACCATGTCCCCCTTTCATCTCTTTGCTTCTAATTCTGTTCTTGCCCTTTCTTTCAGCATACCATTGCCATATGCATTCTTCCTTTTCCATCAGTGTCTTAGTCATTCTGAATGACTTGCTCTACTGTTGCCCTTTTGATATACTCAAGGCTGAATTGTGCCAAAAGAACAGTAACAGGTCAATTTCAGGGAGTTTCATGAAGAGTTTCTTTGTGAGTTATGTCACACAATCCTCTGCTGCTCATAATGTCAGGTATGTACCCCGTCTCTATGGTGCCACACTCGTATTATTTTGCACTCACAATGATCAGAAGTAGTCACCACTGCCAGAAATCTATGATTCCTGCCACTGGTGGTATATCTAAAGCCCAGCTGTGTACCTGGACAATCATTACCAGCAATGAATACCCATTACACTACATATAGTGGGAGGGAAATGAAATAGCGGACCTAATTCTGATGTATGCAGCACAAACCATGTTGTACAAACACAGCTGGAGATGGGACTACTGATCCCACCTCCTGCAGTAATCCATGTCCTTCAATGCACCATTGTCTCCCACACATACAGACTGAGTTTGTCCCTGTTGCATGCTTCCATGGAATTGTATGATTTACCATGACCCGGTCCCCAGGCTGTAGTGATACAGAACACCCCAAGTGGCCGGCAGATCATTTCCAAGTACTTGGACTGAGATTGAAAGCTACCTTGACCCACTGTGCTAGTACCTCCTGACTGATGACAGTCATCTTAATTTCACTGAGGACCACTCCCCTTAGACTTTGAGACATGACCATTTGTTAGAAGCACATACAATGTATTTGCTATGCAAGCTGTGCACATGGCTTAGATGCGACATTGATATAGTGTGTTGCTGTTCAACAACACATCCACCCCATTGACTGATCACCGCTGACAACCATGATAAACTGCCTGACTTTGTATCTGCTTTAAAGGACAAGAAACGACAGAAGGACTGTGACACTTTAAGTTCTAAATGAGACAGCAAAGCACAAAAAAGCAAGTACGACAGAGATACTGTCAGAGAGATTGTGCTAAGAAAGCAGCACAAAGTTCTGAGATGCATCTTATCTGATGCATGAGATGGGTGTTTGTACCTGCACAGGTCAGTGGCAGCAACATTATAATGCAGGGTGTTGGTGTGCCCCAAAGTGCAGCACTGAAGTGGAAAACTATATTCCAGGTCAGCCAAAGATGTGCTAAGATGATGATGGTGGTGAGGCTGTTGAGTGCGTGATGCCAACCTCCATGGACAGGGGGTGCAGCAGGTTGTCACCCATGGTTTGTACCCAGAGGTGTTGAGGACCGCTGACCAAGATAGAGGCCTGAAGGAGCAAGTGGTGAGATCAAATCACTGAGTATCTGCAGTGTTGGCATTATCATCATCTGTGTTCTCTCCATTGCATGGGAGCAAAGCAAACTGCAAAAAGATGACGCAAGAACAGATCATAATGATGTGTTAGGACATACGCATAAATCTCATCCTATTGTTCAAACATAGGGTGCTAAATGAGGAGTTTCTTTGCACATTTTTTAAAATCTTGTTGTAATTTCACACTGAATCACCATTGCCTGTCATTCAGGGCCAGGGAGAATTCTGCTGTCAATTTTCTCCTCTCATTTGCGTCACAGACTACTTCCTAGCAGGACAACAGCCACCATCTATCGGGTTAGAGTGTTGATGCTGAGATTGGAGAAGTGCACTGTCTACCTCACTCTCTTTGTTTCTCTGAGAGATTTCTGAAGAAGGGTCCCTATCAAAAACGTCAACTTTCCTTCTCCTCTGATACTGTGTTTCTCCAGCTCCACACTGTGTTCTCTCTTTCTCTTTCTCTCTCTCTCTAGTCCCAACATTCACAGCATAAAGTTAAATATTTCACCCATTCAACAACATGGTCAATTACAGATATTTTTAATCAACCTGTTTAGACAAGGGGTTCATTTTCAGGTTGGTGATTTGTGGCCAGTGCGGTTCCACAGGGATTGGTGCTGGGACTGCAACAGTTTGCTGTATGTGTTAATGATGTGGAGGAAGGAAGTGAATGAACTGTAGCCAAATTTGCAGACAACACAAAAATAGGTGGAAAGACAGTTTGTGAGAGGGATACAACGCAGTTTACAGAGATATTGATAGGTTAATTAAATGGACAACAAGTTGGTAAATGAAGTATAACGTGGGAAAATGTGAAGTAGTTCATTTTGGAAGGAAGAAAAAAAGAACACAGTATTCTTTAAAAGGAGAAAAACTGAAGAAAGCTGCAACACAAAAGGATTTAGGGAATTTGTGCATGAAACACAGAAAGCTAGCACACAGGTGCAGCAGGTAATCAGGAAGGCTAATGGAATGTTTTCTCTTTTTTTAAGGGGGTTGTAAAAGAGTAGGGAAGTCCTACTGCAACTGTACAAGGTACTGGTGAGACTACATCTGGAGTACTGTGAGCAGATTTGGTCCCCTTATTTAAGGAAAGATATTTCATTGGAGGCAGTTCAGAGAGGGTTCACCAGGATGATTTCCGGTATGGAGGCTTTGTCTTATGAGCAAAGATTAAACAGGTTGGGACTCAACTCATTAGCGTTTAGAAGAATGAGAGATGATCCCCATTGAAACATATAGGATTCTTAAGGGGCTTGACAGGATAAATGCTGAGAGGTTGTTTCCCTCATGGGAGAGTTTAGGGCCAAAGAGCGTAGTCTCAGAATAAGTAGAATTAATTTAAGACTGAGATGGGGAAGAATTTCTTCTCTCAGAAGGTTGAGAGTCTTTGGAAGTCTTTGACACAGAGAGCTGTGTGAGCAGAGTCCTTGTGTATATCTAAGGCTGAGATAGACAGATTCTTGATCAGTAGAGAAATCAGGGGTTACAGGGAGACAGCAGGAAATTGGATGTGAGGAATATTGAATCAGCTATGATCCTATTGAATAGTGGACCAAGCTCAAGATGCTGAATGGCCTGCTCCTGTTCCTATTTCTTCTGGTCTTATGCTATAACACACCACTGAAGATCATACACATTGCTGCTACTGAGCATCAGTGATGGAAAGAATGGATGTTTGTGGATGAAGTGCCAATCAAATGGGATGCTTTGTCCTGGATGGTGTCAAGCTTATTGAGTGTTACTGGAGCTGCACTCATCCACAGAAAGTGTGGAATATTCCATCACACTCCTGACTTGTGCCTTGTAGATTGGGGAATCAGGAGGTACACAATTCACCACAGTATTTTGAGTGTCTAACATGCTTTTGTAGCCATTGTATTTATGTGGTGAGTCCAAATTGAATTTCTGGTCAATGACAGCTGCCAAAATGTTGATAGTGGGGGATTCAGTGATAGTAATGCCATTGAATGTCAAGGGGCAGTGGTTAGATTGTTTCTTATTGGTGATTGCTGTTGCCTGGCATTTGTGTGTCACTTCTCAGCCTAAGCCTGAATATTGTCCAGATCTTGATGCATATGAACACGGACTGCTTCAGTATCAGAGGTCTTGTGAATGGTACTGAATAATGTGCAATCATTGGCGACATTCCCACTTCTGACCATATGACAGAGGAATGGTTATTAATGAAGCAGCTGAAGATGGTGGGACCTAGGACACTATCCTGAGAAACTCCTGTAGGGATGTCCTGAAGCTGAGATGACTGACCTCCAACAACCACAACTAGATTCTTATGTGTCAGGTATGTCTCCAAACAGTGGAGTCTTTGCTCTGGATACTCACATATACTACGTTTTCTAGGGCTCGTCGAGACCACACTTGGTCGAATGCAGCCTTGATGTCAAGGGCTATCACTCTAACCTCACCTCTGGAATTCAGCTTTTTTGTCCATTTTGAGCTGAGGCTGTAATGAGGTCAGGAGCTGAGTGACCTTGGCAGAACCCAAACTGGGTGTCACTGAGCAGGTTATTGCTGAGCAGTTACTGTCCTATTTTTAACTTATTTTTCAACTTTGTAAAGTAATGCAACTACTGTTATCCTTCTGCTGTATCCAAGAATTGTACCTAGGAATGTCACCATAAAAAGGCAGAAAAGCTTTTCACTGTACTCCTACAATGGAGTACATCTGACAATAAAAGGGTATTCTATTCTATATTCTATTCTATTCTATTGATAGCATTGTTGATGACACCTTCCATCATTTTACTTATGATCAAGAGTAGAATGATGGAACAGTAATTGGCAGGGGTGGGAGTTGTCCTGCTTTTTGTATACAGGACATACTTGGGAAATTTTCTGCATTGTTCGGTAGATACCAGTGTTGTAACTGTACTGGAACAGCTTAACGAGGATGGTGGCAAGTTCTTCAGTACTATTGCCTAAATGTTGTCAGTGGCCATTGCCTTTGCAGTATCCAGTGCATCCAACTGTTTCTTAATATGACGTGGAATTAATCAAATGGCTGACTGGCTTCCGTAATGCTGGGGACCACTGGAGGAGACCAAGATAGATCATCCACTTGACACTTCTGGCTGAAGATTGCTGCGAATGCTTCAGCCTTCCCTTTTTCCACCAATGAGTTATTTAATTACCCACCACCATTCACGACCAAACGTGGCAGGACTGCACTGCTTAGATCTGATCTGTTGGTTGTGGGATCGCTTAGTGCTCTCTATCACTTGCCGCTTGTGCTGTTTGGTATACAAGTAATCCTGTTTAGTATCTTCACCAGATTGACACCTCATTTTCAGGTATGCCTGGTGCTGCTCCTGGTATGCCGTCCTGCACTCTCCAAAGAACCAGGGTTGATCCCCTGGCTTGATGGTAATGGTTGACTGCGGGATATGCTGGGAAATGAGGTTGCAGATTGTGCTGGAGTATAATTTTGCTGCTGTTGATGGCCCACAGCGCCTCATGGATGCCCAGTCTTGAGCTGCTCAATCTCTTCAAAATGTGCCCCAATGATTATAGCGGTAGTGTCACAAAACACAATGGACGGTGTTCTCAATGTGAAGGTGGGTCTTCATCTCCACAAAGACTGTGCAGTGATCACTGTCACTGACAATGTCTTGGACACATCATGCATCTGCAGCTGGCAGGTTGATAAGGATGAGATCAAGTGCGTTTTCCCCTCTTGTTTGTTCCCTCAACACCTGCCACCAGTCCAGCAGCTATGTCCTTTTGGACCTGACCAGTTCAATGAGTAGTACTACTTCCCAGCCGCTCTTGGTGGTGGAAATTGAAATCCCCACCATGAGAACATTTTTCACCCTTGCCACCCTCAGTGCTTCCTCCAAGTGTTGTTGAACATGGAGGAGGATTGATTCATCAGCTGAGTGGGGACGGTACATAGTAATCAGCAGGAGGTTTCCTTGCTCATGTTTACCTGAAGCACAATCCAAATTCCCAAAATGATAATATATATCATTGTTTTTACACTGATTAATCTTAGAGAAACAACTTTGGCCAATTATTGTAAGTTTTTGTTGATGAAAGGGATGATGTGAAATGTCCAAGATGGCTTTTCGACAACATTTGTATGCACGTAGATGGGTGTTAATAATCACAGACAATTGTCATTGAGACCTTTCCCGTAGCACTTCATTGAGGAAACATTGTGAAAAACTCTTTCAGAGGCTTCTCTGGAGAACATCTGGATCAGTGATTTAAATTATCGCACTGAATCCACAAAGACCTTCCTCAGAAGGGTAAAGTGTAAGCTGGGTAGCTGCTCCCTCAAGTTCCCAAGTGAACTCCCAACAATGTTTTCAATTTGCATAATCTACTGTCAACTATAAACCCAATGATTTTCTCGGTGGAAGAATGTTTTACATTGTATATATGCTTGACTTCAATCAGAGCATTGTGTCATACAGTCATCCAATTGTTTGCTGAGAGTACCCTTTATCTCCTTGTAACCATCTTTGTAAAAGGCCTGTGGCACTTGAAATGAAGCAGGAACATGCAAGTTCCCAAGGATATAGGCATCATCATGGATTTGAAGGTGTCAGGCACAGTCTTCCTGAAGCGGCACTGATGATTACAATGACTTATATATTGATACAATGGAACACTTTATTCTTAAGGCAATCAGGCATGATATAATATGGTGCTCCTAATTAAACATATATCCAGTTTATAGCACCCTGCACTTGAGGAAGCCAAGTATGTTGGCAAGCCCTACTGCCTGGACTGTAGCACTGACCTCATTTCGTGGAAACAACATGAAGTGGTGTGATCACTCACAAAATGCATCAGTAATGTGATTTATTTGTGGGTTGAGGATCTTGAGATCACAGACCGGTCCCCAGTGGATCATGGAAGCAGCCACTTCTGCTAAAAAACAATGATTGCAGCTGTCACCTTGACAACACTGGGATAGGATGGCCATCCACCCCTTTGGATAACAAGCCCCACTGCAGCAGTTGGCATTGCCTTCGGACAGTGTCTCGTAACATCTGCAGTCTGCAGTGGCAATGTGCCTCATTCATTTGGAGAAAGTGGCATTGGTGGTGATAGACTTTGGACTTCCTGAACCTCCACCGCATCCTGAGGGGACATTGGCAACTGTGATTTCTTCATGTGGGGTCTGCATAGCAGCTGCTGGAGTTTGCTGCTGGTCCTGGGCTCGCTAGAGCGCTTCTTCCTCCTCAGGGTTCAAGAAGGCAGCTCACCACCACCTTCTCGAGGGCAAGTTGGGATGGGCAAGAAACGCTGGCCCAGCCAGCGACACCCACATCCCACAAATAAATAGGAAAAAAGCCTGTGGCCAGACTGACAAATAACCCTTACTAGCTGGAACCATTGGTCAAAGTTGCAATCAACCTGTGTCGGCAATATCAGAAACAGGACAAGTCCTTCATAACATGAGCAGTCAGGCTCGACATCAGAAGTAGCCCCTAATAAAGCCCATTGTCAGGCCTGGACATCTGTTTGTGAAAGTCAATGTCCAAACCTCCTGACCAGCTTGCAATGACAGCTTTGACTGATGACTAACCTGACCCTTAACCGATCAATGTGCAGCTCCCCAAATGACCCCTAGACTGGTTGCACTAGACTTGCAGGACTGATGATGGTCCATTCCCCAGACTGCAATGATAAAGAGCCCTTGACCCTAACTGTCACAATTGGTAAGTGGCGGTGTCAAAGCCCATGGATGGAGGTATAAGCTGCCCTTGGCTTGCTGAGCTGGTATCCCTGACTGATGACAGACCGTTGACTTGACTGAGGGCTATTCCCCTTCACTATGAGGCATGGGTTGAAGCACATTCACTGCCTTTGTCATGTAAGTTGCTGCCACACACTGTATGTCAGAAATTGATGTAGTACAGTACAACTTGTCCACCTCCTTAATTGATCATGGCAGGCAAAGGTGACAAGCCACTTGGTTTTGGGGTCTGTGTTACATGACAGGGCAAGACAGAAACACCGTGAGCCTGTAGGTTCCGAATGAGATGGCAAAACTGATAAAGGTGAAGCAAGGCAGAGATGCAGTGTGCATCCAAGTAGGTCCGAAATGAATGGGGTTATAGAAGTGCATGAGGAGACCTGAGATACAGACCACTCCAATGCACATGATAGATGCTTGTCCCTGCATGCCAAGCAGCCGAGCAGCAACATTGCAATGAAAGATATATTCCACTCCAAAATGCGGCATTGAAGTGCTGAACTGTATTTTAAGTGGTGGCGATGCGGTGAGGCTGGTATTGTCCAATACCAACCTTCATGGATGAGGGGTGCAGAGGGACTCTACCACACAGAGGGACTACACCCTGCAGTTCTGTGGGAGGAAGGCTGGCTAAGGTGAAAACCCAAAGGATCAACGAGTTGCAGCCGAGAGGTATTGACTCTGATCTTCATGTCAGGAACTGTAACCATTTAGTTTCTCTCTGCCACATGGGAGACTAGCAAACTGCATATAAATAATGTAAGCACAGCTGTTAATGAAATGTTAATACATGCAAAGAGATCTCTTATGGCTCACTACCAAGATTCCTGACTCATCCGTTCAAACCTTGGGTAGAATTTTGGACTTTTTTCTTGATATCAAGGATCTCTTTTTTTGTTATCTTGCCAAACTGATTCACCGTTGCCCAGGGCATTCAGGGCTTGGGAAAATTGTCCCCATCACCTTTGCATTAAGTACTCCTCATTATGCACAAATGGAAAGGAACCCATCTTTTCCGTGTTCATTTTGTTATTATCTCCTTTAGGCTTAGCCCATCATTACCTTTGTTATTCAATGATTTAACTGTCACCTCATGCCAACTCACATCTCTCATATGAACAAACCATATGATCCTTCCTAACATTCCTTCTCCCTCTTCCTCGACTCTGTACTTGATTAAACATTGTTCATCTCTAACACCATTCAATTCTGATGAAAGGTTATTGACTTGATATTTTAATTTTGTTTCTCTCTCCAAAGATGCTTCTAAGCAGCTGAGTGTTCCCAGAATTTTCCAATTTCTCTCAGATATTCAGCTTCTGAAGTAGTTTGCCTTTGGTTTAAAAATAATTCTTATTACTTCATTACTTGAGAAAATGGGCCAGACAACAGCTCCAGCAATTGAAAAAGAAATCTATTTCAGTCAGAGAGATGATAATAAAAATGGGAATCCAATCCTGAAGGTTATCATTAGCATTAAATTAATTTTGTGTCGTAAGGATCAGTTTAATGCCCAAAGTAGATGCGTTTAGACTCAGTTGGTAGTTTCAATGATAAGATTGTAAAATAGCTTAAGAATCAACATGTAGATGTAATGATAGCCTTTGTATCATCACGGATTTGCCATGAGGATACCAACTCAAGTTGCCATGAGTGACAGTGATACAGAATCATAAGATGATACAGCAGACAATGAAACCATTTTGCGTCCATATCTACAATACTGCCATTTATGCTCCACATGAAACTCCTTCCAAATTACTTCGCATCAGCCAAGTCACACGCTCCTCTATCATTTTCTCATTCATGTATTTAACTAGCTTCCCTGAAATGTGTCCATACTATTCACCTCAACTACTGCACATGATAAGTTGCACTTTCCATTCATTTTCCCAATGAAGATGCTTCTTCTGAGTTCCTTATTTGAGTATAACATCATTGTAGAGAGCGTTTCATTGTCCTAATGTCTGGAATAAAAGCTTTAAATCATATAAGCAAAGAAATTATGAAGCAGTAATACTCCTGAGTACAGTTACTGGACAGAACAATTATCTTCTTTAATGAGAACATAATAAAGCATGTATTTTCTGAGGGATTTAAAGATAATTGACTTTTGTTAATTCTCTTGTTGCTCTTTCCTAAATAATTTAATTTTATGATTGCAGGCTAATGCAGGTCCAACTGTCAATGCATGACCTGCTTCTCCAAGTAACAATATTGAAACAATGTGCGGGACTCGTTCAGACTATTGGAATCATGCCCAGTGTGGGATTTCATAACATACCTCATTGAGGTACGCATATGTAAGGGAATCATTTGAATACACCAGATTTTTGATATTAGGTGGCATATCTCCACTATGCCTCTGCTGGAGATCCCAAAAGCATATCTGAAGCCAGTTGACCTGAGAGGAATTGCAATAAGTTCAAATTCCCCACCCCAGATGGTGACCAGAGCATGAGGGAACCACTTGAATAATTTAATGACTTCTGAAACATGATCTGGTGCATGGTCACTATTGTCTACAAAGAGATTGCAGTGTGATTACCCAAGGTGTAGTAACTTCTAAATTTATGACATTTCCTTTTGAGACTGAGATTGTGAAGTCTGAAAAGATTTGCAACATGTTTCTTCTCACCCTCTCTAATCTTCTGGCAAACTATCAGTTCAACTAAGATGGAGATACCTCTGGCTTGGTTTGGTGTGTGTATGTGTGTGGGGTTGTGAGTCTTTTCTCTGAGATATCCTGTGCTTATCAGAGGGATCCATCAGCATTAAATGAGAAATCTATGGCAAGTCACTCCCATGCCCTGTACAGTGATCCCTTCCCTACCTCATCGTAGCCTAAAAGGAATTCAGCTGCGGTTCCATTTTCCAATTTTGCAAAGACAGTTGGAACTTTTGAAACTCAGCCACACATTCATAATGAGTTCAGCTTTAATTGCACCTTACTGAATAGAAGAAGTAGCTCGAGTCTTCTTTATCTTGGACTCATTTGCCATTTCTAAAGACATCTGGAGTTAGCCTAACTCGGCAAAATGGGGCACCTGTTATACATCATTTAAAATATGTATTGCTGAAAATAAAGAAAGAAGTACAAACAAATGCTTGATACTGAAGTACTGTAATATTAGTTATATTCACATTTTTTTTTGACATCTAAAAACTCTGTACCTATGCAGAACCTTATATGGTGCTGATCATGGTAATTTATCTTCTAAACATGTAAGTATACAAATAATTCTATAGGGAGGGACTTTAGTGCTTTTCAGTGGTTGGGTTGGTGGAAACAGTGGCGGAGGGGGACTGGCGGTAATGTGGAGGATGTGGTTGGAGTACAGCAATTTCATTTTAACAACACCTATACAGAAAGAACGGTTATTTTCCAATATTTCCTGGATTCATAGTGGAGCTGCCAGCCAGAGTAGAGTTTTTTTTTAAAAATATGACAAGCAGAAATACAAACAACTTGCAGGTGGCAGTTTCATTGTTGTAAATTGTCTTGATCATGATGCCTATTAATCAAATTCTGTCAGCACATCAACAGAGTGTTTTGTTGTTTTTCCATTTGATTTCCTTGGTGCCAAAAGCTCAAAATGTAATGAGACACATAACTCAAAAAAAACCCCAGCAAATGGAGCAGTCAGAAACCCCATTTTTTCAGGGAATAGAAATCAATTTATGTAATGGGATCTAAATTGCCTTGATGCAATGCCACAGACCTCATTTACACATGATGATTTGCCACAGTCTGGCATAGACACAGATTGTAATTTGGATTGACCACTAATTCTTGCCATGCTATGTGGTGTTATGATATTCAAGCCAGCGGATCAAAACATTGGTGAGTGAAAAATTATCTGATGCATTGTCTGTTCATATGCTGCATGACTGATTGCAAACCAATTGCAATCAGCATTAGCTTGAAAAGCCGTATTTATTACAAATTAATGTCTTGCTGTGCTGTGTATTGCTTGTTTATTTCAAGCCATTTCTCATTTGTTTCAGCTTGGGTTAGTTCTAAACATCTACAGGTAAATGCCATTAAAGCCATGAAGTGCAATTGTGAATCTATGGACACACCTATTAAGATGCAAGGAGTTTGGATGATATGGAAACAGTAATTGATGTTTTTCAGATATTTCAATGCCCTGAAATTTGCTACAAATGACTGAGAAGAGGCAATTGGCGCCTTGCTTTGCGGACAAGCAAAGGGACATCCTTGGGAAGGGGTGGTGCAGATGAAGGGTGTCTTCATCCAGCCTCTGCCTGTATGGATCAAGGTTGCTGCCTGGGTCAGTGCAGTTTCAGCTGTCTGGAGGAATGTCCAGCAGTGTATACAGAAGATCAGTGACGTTCTCCACTTCATCAGCATAAGTGCAACCATCTTCTCTCTGCAACCTCACTTTCACCCTATCTTTGCGACTGCACTCACCTCCCACTAAGGCTCATGCACTACCGCTGTCACTATGACATGCAACATCTTCCCTCACTTGCTCTTACGTCCACCAAACCCCAACACTGTTAACCTTGCATGGCCTCTGCACTCCCTACTCAACTCACTCAGGACACATTACAAATTTTTCTCCCACATGCACCAGCACTAACAACTGTGCCAGCTACTTTCATGACCCTTAATATCACCCTTTCTCTCAATTTAGGGGAAAAAAAACAGCTTACTAGGGGGCAGAAAGAGCCAAAAATGCATGTCTCGGGTGAACAGCATTTGGCTCCAAGATCCTAAATTGTAATTGGCGGCTGCCCTTGACAATATGCTGGGTCCCACCAACTACACCGTGTCTCCTTCGTCTTGGCAGAGGACAACCATGACAAGCTCCACAGCTTTGTGTCTGTGCCAAATGGCAGGGCAAAACAGGAGTACTTTCAGCTTGGTAGCTCTGGTCAAGGGAGCAAAATGCAAAAAGGCAAGGGAAGGCAGTGATGATGTGCACATGCAGGCTAGCGGGCAGTAAGTGAGCAAGCGAACAGCTCTGGGAGCCTGGCTGAAACTGTGAGCTGGACAACTATCCCACGGGGCAAACTGTCCTTGCAGCAGCTGTGCAATGGAAGTTGCTGGTGCACCCTGAGGTTCAGTAGAATGGCATAAATGGATCTGAGATGTTTCATGACAGTGCAGAGAGGCTGGCAAGTGTCCAATACCAATGTCTGTGGATGTAGGGTGTGTGCAATCGCTGCCTGTGGAACGTACCCTGAGATGTTGGTGTTGGATGTCAAGCTGGACAAATGCCGGCAGCCCAGAGCCTCCCTGAAGGTTTAATTGACCTGGACATGTTGGATAGAGAGTAATTTCCACCCGCAGGTCCTGCTGGATAGGGGTGTGCGTGGTCGCTGCCCATTTGCCCATGGAATGTGCCCTGAGATGCGAGTGATTGATTGAAGCCCAGGAGAACAAGCAGCAAACTGGAGTTGCCATGTTACATGTAGTGATTGGAACCAGCTGGATCTTGTTGACTATGAGATCCTTGATTGGGGTTGTTAACCTTGGCCAATCAGGAAAGCCCTGGCTGACCAATTTAACCTGGAGACACTGACTCTGAGCCGGCCGACCACAGTCAGTGTACTGTGTACAAGTAAATAAAGGGTGACTTGGTGACTGGATACCAATGGGTCATGTACAAGGTGGAAGGGAATGGAAATCAATTCAGAAGCAGGAGCTGGTCAGGTTGTATCCAGAGTGGTGTGTGAAGATTATATGTATTTTTTTTTATTAAACAGGTGGTTTAGAATCTCTTCAGTTCAGGGACTGAATTTGAGCTGGTTGGCCACAGCCAATGTACTGTGCACAAGTAAATAAAGGGTGACTTGATGACAGGATACTGGCCTCTGTGCAGTTGTTTCATTACCATTCTGAAATTCATGTCTGAATGTCACCATCTACTTTCTATGCAGTGGGCAGGAGAACAGGTAGTGTGATGAGGATATTAATACATGCAAATATGTCTCTCACTGCTCACTGGCAAGAATCTCATCTTAACATTTGCTTGGAAAATGGTGCTCTGGATGGCAGAAATCTCCTCACTGTCGATTTTAAATGATTCTCCCAACTTTCTCACCAAAACCTGGTTACCTAGGAGTTACAGTAAGTTTTTAATTCTGACTTTCAAGGACTTTCTAAGAGGCCTTCAGGTGAAGGGGAATTGCCCACTGAAAAATTCAATTGCCACAAATCTAGGGACATCGGGGATTCCTCATGGTCCCAATGTGTAACTCCAGTCTATATTGTCCCAATGACACTCTGACCATTGGAAGATCTGGACTGTCATTTTCGATTCATAAAGATAATCTTTCTTGGGTTCCAACCAAGGTCACAATAAGCAACACAAACCAAAGCTGTTGAAATACATAAAAACATATGGTTTAGTTAAGTCAGAAGGCAATTCATACCTTATATAATGCAACACAAAGCCCAACAGATTGTATGCAATTGCATGCTTTATTTTCTTTTCGGATTCAGAGCACAAACCTTCTGGCTCCTATTTATTAATTTTACATGATCACAGTTGAAGTCCTTGACTTAAATATGTAGTGGAGTTATCGAATTAAACTCATTTGCTTGTTTGAAATCGAGATTGGTTATCCTCTGAAAGAATTTATTTCATACCTTAACATAAATTGATATGTATTTAAAATGGTTTCTGCTTTGGCTATTCCCTGTGGTGGAGTAACAGTATTTTTGTTTAAGAACTTTATACTAAACAAAGGAAGTTGCTGGGAAAACCAGAAAAGGTGGGAACTAATGTTTGCATTGAACAAAAAGATGTATTCCTTAGTAGTTGATTGTTTATACTAGGGTTTTCTGTTGGTAAGGCTGTGATAAATCACATTATCAATATTAGTCTGACATAGAACTCCTGAGGCTGTCACATCAGAATGGCTCCAAGTGTACCTTAAACTCAATACATCACATTTGGAGCAAACAAGGTTTACCGACATAAAACCAGTTCACAATCTGATTTTCAGTCTATTGGTACAGTTAAACAGACAGTGCAAACTTCCAATAATAATTTTCATAAAACAGTAGTCAGAATTAAATCATACAGCTTAGTGTGGGACCAAAATTTAAATTCCAATGTGCCTGCCATTGATACATCTACCTATATAGTCAATATAATCTAAAATAGCCCACTGAACTCTGATAAACTGCACAGCTAATATTGTCCAGCTAACGCTGACTTCAAAGTTCCAAGCTGTGATGGATGGGTATCAATGCCTGAGTTATTTGGGGGCAATTTCCTCTGAAGGTTATTTATAAGAAAACTGTAACAAATGTTTATGAAGATCTCATTTTTCACTTTGCTGTCAATAGCACACAGACAAGATCCTCTCTCTGGCGGTTTCATATCATAGCAAATTATATACTGAGCATTTTGTACTTACTTTAAAGAACTAGGATGCCAATTGTGACAAATATGAGTTTTTTTTTAAAGATTGTTAGGTTTGGGGATTGTGTCTTAAACTCAGAGTAAAATTGTGCAATGAAGTGGTTCACATGATCTGTTCTTTCTGCTGACAGAAAACGTTGGTAACCTCATGGTTGAAGTTGGGGAGATATTTTACTGGCGTGAAGGTGTTCATGCCTGTAAACTGATCAAAGCATCTATACTGATGGTGAATAGACTGTGTGTCTCTGAAGACCTAAGAAGGGGTTCAAAGTGTTAGGTTTTGTAAATGGTTATACTTTAAACTGTGTTTAATTTTAATATATTATGAAATTTGGAGGTCAGAAGATAGCGAATTAGCATTTCTACCTTGTTACAAGGTAGGGGGTCAATTTTTTAGTATATTTCTATATATGATATATTTAAAATTTATAGATATTTTTGGAATGTGGATTTCCAACTTGAGGCAGATGAGTGGTGGTCATGTCTGTGAAGAGTTTTAAACAAAAAACAATTAGCATTTATCAGAAAGCAGATGACTATAGATGCCTTTGGTATTATTGCAAAGATGTTTACACAGTTTGGTTTATGACAGGCAAGGGAAACATATAAACCCATTGTTCAGAACTGAAAATAAGGCCAATCTAGAATTTTTTTAAAAAAGTTCAGAAAACACCAGAATTGTGTATAAACATGATGGTTCAGTTCAGAAGCAAGTTCAGTTTTCTCCTAGAAGGTGTTTAGGGAACCAGTTACCTCAATAGAAGGACTTAGTTTGTAAAACATACAAACTAGGGAAGTTTGGTTAGAAATCTGCACAATAGTAGAATTGAGAAAATGTAGACTGTGATGGTGGAAAGCTCATGCCAGAGACATAGAAATGACTTCCTGAATTGTTTCTGCATTCTATGGCAAAGATTCTGTAAACAATCAGTTAAATAGAACTTATGGAGTAGAGATAGGGGCATGATTTCTCTGGACTTGATCTCGATAACTTGACAATGTCAGGAAAGAGTGAAACTTTGTTTTGCTGTGCATTTTAGATCTTTCTATTTGTCTTCTATATCGAGATAGTGTGGATTTTAAAAACTCTTGCATGATTAAATTGTTCTGTTGTTAAAGAAAACCTGTAGACTCGCGTGAATATATTTCAGTGACAGATGGCCACATTCACCAACTAAACAGGAAAATAAATCTATCAATGTAGTTGACTGTTTTCTGAAATGGACAAGCAAGGGCAGATAGAGATGGGCAATAAATATCAGCATTTCTGGAGTTGCTCACATCCCAATGGTGTGCTCTTTGATGCTAACGGAAGAAATACAAAATTTATTAGTCTTGTGAGAACCATAAGTTAAGACCAGCAAGGAGCACATTATTTGTTTTATACTAATATATGATATAGGAATGCCATCAAAATAATCAAATCTGAGGTCCTTGCACTATTTAGTTCCCACACCACCCACCACAAGTTGTTCAATGCAATTCATGAAGACTTTGTTAGATTTACAGAAAGTGATAGTAAGATTATGAGGACTACTTGGAAGATAGTTGCATTGCATTTTGTATGACCATGACTTTTAATTACATTGGGATATTTGCATCTTATAAATATGATGGGAAAACCCATCTGCTATAAAACTAGAACTGAACCTGTTGCCATTGAAGGCTGTCATTAGGTTGTCATTGCAGTGCTTAAGGATAATAGAAATGAATTGCCGTAATTATTTAATTAAAATCCTTGCTATTCTTGCCCTTTTATTATCAGCAATCCTGATTCTCAGTAGGAAAGCCTTGCACATTAGTGCAAAAGATGTATTGACAAACATCTTCATCATGCAGCAATGTGTGGATGATCCATCTTGGCCTCCTCCTGAGCTGCCCTGCATCACTGACATCATCTTTCGGCCAATTTGATTTGATATCTATCTGAAGGTACTGGATATTTTGTAGGTTATGGGCCCTAACATTCCAGTAACAGCAGTGAAGACTTTGTGCTCCAGAACTAACTATGCACCTAGCCAAGCTGTTCCAGTATGGTTCCAACACTGGCTGTACCAAGGAATGTGCAAAATATTCCAAGCAAATTAATCTTGTCCTCCGTGTTATCAAGCGGCATACAAACATTCAACATGAAAAGTATTATCAAACATTCACGCATGCAAGTGCCAGGCAATGACCATTTCCAACAAGAGGAAACACACCAATTTCCTCATGACATTTAATAGTATCCCTACTACTGAAAGTCATACTATCTGCACCATGGGGCTTATCATTGACCAGAGGCCAAAATGGACCAGCTGCATTATATAACATGGCTACATGAGCAGATCAGATACTGGGAATTCTCCAGGAAGAAATAACCTCCAGACTGATCAGCATCTGCCCAGCATCTGCAAAGCACAAGTCAGGAATGTGACAGATTACTCATCACTTGAGCTGGAGACCATTCAAAATAAAACAACCAAATTGGTTGGCACTTCATATAAAACCATCAACATTCCCTCCTGCTTGACATACAGTAGCAATGGTTTGTACCACCTACAAGATGCATTGCAGCAACTCAGCAAAAACACTTACGCAATACCTACCAAATAATGGACCTCTACCACCTAGAAGGATAAGGGCAGCAAATACCTGGGAACGCTACCACCTGCAAGTTCCCCATCAAGGCACACACCATGCTGACTTGGAAATATATCACTGCTCTTTCACTATCACTTGGATGAAATCTCACCTTAATGGCATTGTGGGTACACTTCCATCACGTGGCCTGCAGTGGGTCAAGAGTGTAATTCATCACTTTCTCAGGGGTAATTAGTGATGTGCAATGAATGCTAGTCTAGCCAGTGAGGTCCACATCCCATAAAAAGACTACAAAGCACATAAAAGAATATTTATGAACATATGCAGTTCGGCAGAATTATTCACTGCCTTTCAAACTTTTTAAGTGCATAAATTGCCGTTAGCATGAAGACCAATTTAAGAAAACTGAGACATAATTATCACTGTTCAACTGCTGCAGGCAGTTAATTTATTTCTATAATAATTTGCATGATTCTTTAGTTTGTATTTTTGTGCTTTGCATAAAGGGTGGAATCTTATAGGAGTTTGAGTGATATGGGTAGTAGTGAGATGTTTGGCAGAATTGGACAAGTGCAGCAAGGTCCTTCTTGACTTGAGGGCAACACAGGATATCCTGTTCACAAGAGGCACAGTGAGATTCTCAATAGGCATCGACAAGATGTCAATTCATGGTCATTATTGCTTGTTAAATGCCTTATTAACAGATTCAGCTCATTGATATTCAGCATCCCACCTTAACCAAACCCACCGAATGATTACGATGTCTGTTAAGACTTGACAAGGAAACCAGAGCAAGCATCTGGCAGATTCGGCTAAATGTTATTCTGAGCAACCTTCGTCTCAGGGCATGCTCCATAATCACAGACATTGACACCTGACATGTGACAGTCTCTAACCCTCATGGCACATCCTTGATCCCCTTACAGGACAATCTTGCATTTCAAAGCTACACCTTGGACTGTACCGGCAATTCTCATTGTAGTGTTGCAGCAAGGCCACTGTGTGGCCGGGGTCATATACTCAGTTTATGGACTCAACCTGGCTGCACCTCCAGGCTTTTGCTTACTGCTATAATACTCAATTGCTCAGAGCCTACCTGGATTCTCATAGTATTCCTGCCTTGCTTTGGACTGAATTTTTGCACTTTACCCTTCAGCTAGAGATACCAGTCTCATATCACTGCAGTTTTTCCATCCTGTTAAGTGCATTCATACAGTCAGGCAGCTTATCATAACTGTAAGCAGGTACCTTGGGTATATTTAAGACTGAGATATGTTCTTGATCAGTAGGGGAATCAAGGTTTATGGGGAAAGGGCACAAGAGTGGATGTGAGGTGTGTCTGATCTACTGAATGACTCAAAAGACTCAAGGGACCAAATGGCCTACTCCAGTTCCTATTTCTTATGGTCTTATGGCCTGATGGTTTCTGGATCTTTCATATACCATTGCAGCATTGAGTGATGGTTTCCTAAGCTTTTGATTTTTGTAAGTCATCTAATTTCAAATGAATTAGTCAGTCATTCTAGGCTATCAAGAATTGGCCACTCACACACCTGATTTCTAATGAATTATGCTGCCACAAAATAGCATCGGGCTGAATCTTGTTTTTGTAGCTTAGCGCGAGTTGCATCAAATTTTATGGAGGGATTTGCAGTGTGAAGCCAAGCAAGTTCTCTTGCCATATCTTACCAAACTTGCTTCACTAACCATGGGAACTTGCTTTTACGTGAGATCGACTTTTACTCGAGTATATGGTAATATATATTGTAAACTGTTACAGTTCCAACACTGAACCCTGTGGAATCCCATTGGTCATGGGTTGTCAACCTGAAAATAACCTCTTATTCTCACTCACCGTTTCCAGCCCACGAGCTAATTCTCCATCCACACCAATATATGACTTCCAACACTGCAGGCTCTTATTTTATGACAACTTTTCTTGAGGTTCCTCGCTGAATGTCTTCTGGAAATCCTAATATAACGCATCTACTGATTGCCCTCCATTCACTGTAGTTGAGACTTCCTCGAAAAATCCTTATATATTAGTCAGACACAATTTTCCATTCATGAAGCCATGCTGACTCTGTTTGATTAAATTATGATTTTCCAAATGTGTTACTTTACTTGCTTAATAATCGATTCCAGTACTTTCCCAACAATAGATGTTAGGTTAATTGGCCCATGGTTAACTGTTTTTTGCCTCCCTCCCTTTTTGAATAGGTATGCCAAATTAGAAAACTGCTAATCTCTGGTACTTCTCTAGAATCTAACCAATTTTGGAAAGCTGTAACCAATGCATGCACCAACTACCTCTTTTAAGATGCTAGGATACAAGTCATTGGGGCAAGGAGACTTATCTGCCTTTAACCCTATTATTTTGTCTAATATTGTTTCTTTACTGAAGGCGATTATATTTATTTGGCATTATCAATTGGCACCTTGCTGTTGCCTAGCATGAATCTTGTCACACTTCTTGTGAAAAGCATAAACGGTGGAGCAAGATGATTTTGATGTTGAGACGAGCATTGCTGCACTTTTCACCCAATTCTGTCCATGTCACTCACACCGCTGTCAGATTCCACCTATTGTTAGCTCTGACCTCACCACTCTTAGAAATTCACCTGAAGAATTGCATGACCTGCTCATGAAATGCCCGGGACAACAATTGAAAACAAAATGTGTAAATGACTTAGATCATAATTTTCACATTCTTGGTTAAAGGATACAAATTATATTTGGTATGACTCCAAACATAGTTGGAGTCATCAGATTCCTTGATTGAGTGAGTGCAATTGATACATACCTTCAGATGTCAGGTAATGGCAAACTATTCGTTTTTGGACAGTATCGTCGCACAGCCTTTTTGCTTCCTCGCCGAATTTGCCCATTTTTTCCTTCCTTCATGAAGTATAGTCAGAATTTTTGTTATGATGGGCAATTGTGCCTATGAGGTGCTGTTCCTTTTACAAAACAATATTGGCATTGTGCACGAGTGAGAGCTGGTTAGAGTGGACTGGGGAAGGAGTTTAGCAGCAAAAATGGTTAAGAAACAATGGCAGATGTTTAAGAAAACAGTTCCTGGCTCACACGAAAGATATATTTGAATGAAGAAGGAGGATTCTAGGAAGGGTATGAGGTAATTGATTAACCAGGGAAATTGTGGATAGCATCAAATTGAAGGAAAAAATATATAATATAGCAAAGGTTAGTGGTAAACCACAGGATTGGGAAGGATTTAAAAAACATAAAAAGACAACCAAAAAAGATGATAAAGGAGGAAATAATATTACTTGCAATTTCACCCTCAAAGTTCAAAGTGGAGAGCAAGAACTTCTTTAAATAGAAAAAAAAAGGAACTGAGAAGCCAGAGTGCTTCTTTGAAAACAAGGCTGGGGAAATAATAATCAGGAGAGGAGTTGAACAACTACATTGCATCAGTCTTCACAGTTGAAGGCACTAATAGCATTCCTAACTTACTAAATATTCAAAGAGCAAAGGGAGGACAGGAAATGAACACAATAACTATCATTAGAGAAAAGGCACGAGGGAAACTAATGGGGTTAAAGACCGATAAGTTCCTGGACACGATTAGATGTGTTGTAGGATATTAATGGGCGTAGCTACAGGGATAGTGGATGCAGAGACAGTAATCTTCCAGGAAACTTTAGATTCTGGAAAAGTCACAAAGAATTGGAAAACTGCCAATGTAACACATATTTGAACACAGAACAGTACAGCACAGTACAGGCCCTTCGGCCCACGATGTTGAAAAAAGGAAGGAGGCAGAAAAATAGGTAACTAAAGGCATGTTAGCTTAAAGTTTGTTATTTGGAAAATGTTAGAGTATATCATAAAGGATGTAATAGCAGGACATTTAGAAATATATAATATGATCGAGATTCAGCATGGCTTCACGAAGGGGAAATCATGCTTTAAAAATTTATTAGAGAGGAAACAAGCAGGATAAATAAAGAGGAAGTAGTAGATGTAATATATTTGGATTTTCAGAAGGCATTTGATAAGTTATCACACATTAGGCTACTTAAGAAGATAAGGGCCCATGGTGCTGGAGGTAGTATATTAGCATGGATAGAAGACTGGCTAACTATAGAAGATAGAAAGTTGGGATCAGGAAGGCATTATCAGGATGGACAGGAGTGCCACAGGTCAGTGCTGGGGCCACAATTATTTACAACACATATTAATGACTTGGATGAGGAAGGTGAATATAACATAGCCAAGTTTGCAGATGTCATAAAAATAGGTGGGAAAGCAGGTGAGGAGAATAACACAAAGTGTCTGCAGTGGGATACAGACAGCGGGCAAAACCTGGCAGATGGAATATAATCTGGAAAATATGAGGTTTTGTATTTTGGCAGTAAGAATAGAGGGGCTGAATATTATTTAAATGGAGAAAGCGTGCAGAAAGCTACAGACTAGAGAGATTTAGAAATCCTCATCCATGAATGTGCAAATTTCACACAGACAATGACCCAAGGGTAGAATCAAATTTGTGTCCCTGGTGCTGTGAAGCAGCAGTGCTGTCCACTGAGCCACCGTGCTGGCCTTATGAGGAGAGATCAAGTAGTATGGACTTATTGGAATATAGACGAATGAGAGGTGACCTTATTGAAACATATAAGATTCTAAAATAACTTAATATGGTAAATACAGAAAGGTTGTTCCCCCTTGTGGTAGAGTCTAAGACCACAGTGCATAATCTCAGAATAAGGGGTCACATTATTTAGGACAGCAATGAGGAGGAGTTTTTTTCTCTTAGAGAAATTGTTTGCAGGAAAGGGCTGTCAATGTTGGATCATTAAAGATATTGAAGGCTGAAATAAACATATTTTTAAATCAGTAAGGGAATTAAATTTATAGGGAAAAGACAGGAAAGTAGAGTTGAGAGTTATCAGATCAGCCATGATCTCTTTGAATGGTGGAGCAGAGGTACAAATGGAATTGGGATATTCAGTAAAGTGGTCAACTAATCTCTCCTGTGTAGAGAACAGCCCACTATGAGCGAAAAGTACATGATGTGCCAGAGAATTATTTGATAAATGACATTGGAACAGCTTTTCAAAATGGCACAGTTGGACAGAACAGTTATTTGACATAATTAGGTAGACATGTAGTGATGGAACAGTGAATGAGGATATGCGAGAAGAGAAATGCATTGGTACATGATAGAGAGCAGTCATTGTAATCATCAGTAATCAGAGGAAAATTGAATGTCACATAGATTTAGTTAATTAAGATATATTTGAAAATGAATACCAAAGCTCAGTTGTTTGTCAACACAATAACAGTAACTGCACTTCAAAATTAATTCATTAGATGTGAAACACTTTGGGAAATCCAAAGGTTATGAAAAACCATTAGATAAATACAAGTCTTTTCCTTCTCATTATGCATCACTTAAGAGGTTCTTGATTCAATTTTAACTGTGCTCTTGTTACCAAAAGCTAATAAAGTATTTGAAAAGAGGTCTTACAATATTTATGTACTCTTTGTATAACACAAAAATCTCAAATTGTTTCACTTGCAACTAAGGTACCTTTGATGTCTAACAGTATCTGCTTAAAAGCTAATTAAAACCATCTGTATTTACAGTGAACCATGACCAATTGGCAAATAAATGAGTGTAGGACAATAGAATTAGTGATTGCTTAAATTTCATTTTATAAATTATTCTGTAAGACTGCATGAATAGATTCATGTGTTCACATCACATGATCTGGAATGCTTATACAATCAAGTAATTGACAATATATAATTGAGCCAAATAACATTAGAACAAAGAGTGTATTCATAACAGGGGAAATTAAATATGCAATTTTTCTGAAAAAAAATGTATCCAGTCACAAGGTTTGGCACAGACAGGTACATTGCCAGGTATGATTTACAACTTGTTTTTGCTACACCCAGAATTTTGTCCTGCATTGCTCCCTCTTTCAATATCAATTTAGCAGAAACTGGTCATTATAAAACTACAATTCATGACAGAAAGCTTTAGAATATCCAAAGGATTTAGCAGCTGGTTTGTTTTGTGGCTTGAACCAATTTAATGTTGGAAATTAAAACAAAAACATTTTATGTGGAGGGCTGCTTCATAGATTCACCCAGATGGTGGTGGGAGTCTGGAACTCACTATAATGAAAGGTGGTTGAATCAGAAACTCTTGAAACATTTAAGCAGCATTGAATGTGTTGCCATAGCCTCCAGGGCTGGGGGCCCTGAGCTGGAAATTTGAGTTAGTCATATTTTTGTTAACTGGCACAGACACAATGGTCCAAGTTGCTTTCTTCTGTGCTGTACATGTCTCTGGGTCTGTGAGATGAAGGGTTATAGGAATGTTATGATCTTTGGAAGAGAAACTTGAACATTTTGAATATCACACTGACAAAGGAAGGTTATATAATACACTCTCAGACATTGTTGATTTCTCTTAATAACATAGCTATTACACAGATATACAAAATCAATTGGATGACCAATCCTTTTTTATTTAAGGCCTTATTTAAATCTAGCCTGGACTAATGAGTTGAAATGATTCTTATTTCTTGCACTACAGAAATGAAATAAATTTCAACATGTAGTAACCCAATGTTCTTGCACTTGAATACAAACATAGTCATTGGTATCACTTGCCTCTTTTGTCACATAAATGAAACAGTACCTACATTCAAAAAGAAAAGCTTCTGATGTTGAGTTGATGTTGATACGGTGATATGTCCTGCGTCTATGGGCTTATTTTCCATCTAATTATAGGTGTTAATTAATCTAGAAGAGTTTGACTCAGATACAAAGCACAAAATGTGTAGATTGAACATAAATTGAATGTCTCTGCATTTCTAGAGGTGTTGGAGATGATTCTCGAGTACAGTTTCCAACAGTTGGTGCAGAACAGTTTAGTTATCTGGAGGTGGCCTCCTGAAAGCAGACCAGGGAGCAGGAACTCCCTTAGTGGCCCTCCCTGCCTGCCCAAACAACCACTGGATATGTTGGTGAGGGGAAATGGCTTTAGAAATGGCTATTACAAGTAGTAGTAAAAGCCATTTCTTAAAAAGAAAAAAATGAAAATGTTGGAAGGCACTTCAATTTTGAAGTACACTCTTACTGAGTTCTTTGTCACCTGTAAGCACAGTCTGAATGACCCCCCAGTTTTGGAGAACCTGCCACTGCGCTTAATTGGATTAGGTGCCAGCCTTCTTGTCATTAATTGCTTGTTCTGGGAAAATGCCTATTGAGTCAGTGTTTCTTACATAGTATGGGTTTATGAACCCACATTTCATCCTGATAGCAGTGTTCTGGGGACATGTAGATAACCTAGTCCATCTGTACCAGGTTTCTCTGTCTTGAAGGAAATTGGTCAGCTGATACGTTTTTAAGAGAAGAAAAACAGCAGCTTTTATAGTTACGTTCTATTGCCAGCAAACAAATAACCAGATTTAGCAAAATCAGTTTCACAACTTGCTATAGTGGTATTTGAACTTGTGTCTGTGATGTCAAGCTGAGAGCATAGAATAAGGCTAATGTGGAGTCAGTGCCAATAACTAGGTTATAACTGGGGTCCTCACTGTGACAATCATCAAGGTATTGAGTGGATGTCATTTCTGGACCAGGCTCCAAGTGCAGAAAATCAACTGCTCGATTTCCAACTTGCCACATTTAGCAATATAAAGTGTGTAGATTTGTTTAGAATACACATTACAATCATTGTAATGTTTAGATTGTGGCATGATGTTTTAATGTTTGTAAATAAAATGCAACGACAGAGGATGCTGGTCAAAAGTGCATTATTGGAACAGAGTTGGGGAAGTTTGATCTGTTCTGTCAGTGTTTAGTTCCAGCACTATAGGTATTATATCCAAAACAGAAATATGTTCAAAGATAGTTATTAGCTTGTGTGGATAAAGATCAATAAAATAAAAAGTTTCACTGCACTTTATGAGTTTCATACCTCCTGACAATATTGAGCTTATTTGTATTGGTTTCTAGTTTGAAAAAAATATTGATCTTTAAAGAAAGATGAGTTGCTTTAAGGCTTTTCAACACTATTCCTGAAGTTTTCACTGTGATGCCAGACAGTGGATACTGATTACCTGCCAGAGTATATATGGTACACACCACTGGAAATTGTACAATTTTCATTCCATCGATATACAATCCTTGATGATTCTAAATGATTGCAATGATTCCTGCACCAATTCTCAACCTTTGAAGTTAAAATCAATTGTTAGCTTCAGCATTAATGCAAGGGTCTGAGATCAGATTTTGTTGGACTAGAAAATAAACTCCACCAGTACATGGTATCACTTAAACATTGAAAGATGCAAAGCTCACTTCTAAAATCATAGAATGGTTACGTTACAACAGGTGGCCATTTGGCCCATCATGTCCATGTTAGGTTTCTGTAGGAGCAACTCAGCTAGTCCCGTTCTCTCCATGGCAGAGCAAACCTTTCTCCAAATAATAATCCAATCTTATGAAGCCCTTGATTGAATCTGCCTTCACCATAATATTAGGTAGTATTTTATAGTTCCCAATTACTCACTAAGTAAAAAATAATTTTCATGTCACTGTTCAATCTTTTGCTGATCATCCATAAATTGACGCCATTTGATTCTTGATTCTTCCGTGAGTGGGAATATTGTTTCCTTATCTATTACATCCCTTCCCCTCATAATTCTGAATACCTTTATCAAATTTCATCTTAATCTCCTTTTTTTCCAAGGATGTTGGACTTTCCAAAATCCACTTCAACTTCTCTAATGATCTTTTGCCTTTTACAAATTTTCCCACAGACATAGACATGTGTCTGATATTGCATCAATAATTAATAAAGGCTTGAGTTTCTGCATGATATCCACTAATATATTAGTTAAATCTGACCATAACGCAATGGAATAGCGCAGAACAGTAAAGGAATCATACATGTAATATATGCATTTTATGCTGGAATACCTGCAATCTTTTGCACTGGTTCAAAATTCCTTCCATTGAGTGCAGCTCTCACCTTTAAAATTGGTCTCAAACTAAAGTCAGAAAGACACTTTTCCTTGTCTGCACCTGAGATCTTCATCACAGAGCAATGAGATACTGGGTAGAGAATCACCAATAGTCACACAAATCCACCTATAATTCGCTGACCTGTCGTGACCAATGTCAACTTTAGCCAAGTATAAAGTAAAATCATGTACATTAAATCAGCGAATCGTTCAGCCTTGTGCTGCTCCAGATTACTTCATTCAAAAATGTTGAAGAATGGTAGTTTAAATCATCTTTATTTTGCTGGAGGATGACCGCTCCAGGCATGAAATCACTGCATTGGAGTGCAAGTTCATCTCAGAAAAACCGGTCCAGAGCCCAGCTCCTTCAAGGTGCATTTTCACAGTGTAGTGTAGTGCCATGAAATTCCATGTCCACAATTCACAGACCTTTTTTTATACTCTCTGATGTTCTCTAAAGCTACATAATTTTTACTGCTAATGTTCCAAACACCACCATCACCATATCTGAATATGTCCTGCCTCACTGGCAGGACAGACCCGACAGAGAAGGCAGCACAATGGTATGTAGTCGGGAGGGAGTTTCCCTGGGAGCACTCAACATTTACTCCAGGCCCCATGAAGTCTCATGGCTTCAGGTTAAACATGGGCAAAGAAACCTCCCACTTATTACCACATACCATTCTCCCTCGATTGATGAATCAGTATGCCTCAATTTTGAGCAACACTTGGAGGAAGCACTGAGGGTAGCAGGGGTGCAAAATGTGCTCTGGGTGGGGGTTTCAATGTCCACCAGCAACAGTGGCTGGGCAGCAGTTCTACTGATGAGGATCCAACCAGCTCAAAGGACATAGCTACCATACTGGGTCTGTGGCAGGTGGTGAGGGAACTAACCAGAGGGAAAAACATGACCTCATCCTCACCAATCTGCTGCAGATGCACCTGTCCATGATAGTATCGGTAAGAGTGACGACCACACAGTCCCAATGGAGACAAAGTCCCACCTTCGCATTGAAAATACGCCCCATTGTGTTGTGTGGTATTATCACTGTGCTAAATGGGACAGACTTCAAAAGATCTAGCAACTCAATACAGGGCATCCATGAGGTGCTGTGGGCCATCATTAGCATCAGAAATGTACTCCAGCATAATCTGTAACCTCATGGTGTGGCATATTTCCCACTCAACCATCAATATCAAGCCAAGGGATCAACACTGGTTCAATGGAAATTGCAGGTAGGGCATGCCAGAAGCAGCACCAGACATGCCTGAAGATGGAAGTGTCAACCTGATGAAGCCATCAAACAGAACTACTTGCATGCAAAAAATCGTAAGCAGCTAGTGATAGATAGAACTAATCACTCCCAAAACCAATGGATCAGATCTAAACTCTGCAGTCCTGTCACATCTGGTTGTGAAAGGTGGTGGACAATTAAACTCACTGGAGGACAAGGCTCAACAAGTATGCCTATCTTCCGTGATGGAAGAGCCCAATACATCAGTGCAAAAGATAAGGCCGGAAGTGCCAAGTGGATGATGCATCTCAGCCTTCTCCAATGGTCCCCTGTATCACAGATACCAGTCTTCAGCCAATTTGATTCACACCACATAGTATCATAAAATGGTTGGAGGCACTGGATACTGCAAAGGCTGTAGACTCTGACTATATTCTGGCAATAGCACTGAAAACCTGTGCTCCAGAACTCGGCGTTCCCTTAGCCAAGCTCTTCCAGTACAGTTACAACACTGCTATTTAACTAACAATGTGGAAAATTGCCCAGGTATGTCCTGTACACACAAAAAAGGAAAAATCCAACCTGACCAATTACTGCTCCATCAGTCCACTCTTGATGATCAATAAAGTGATGGAAGGTGTCATCAATAGTGTGATGAAGCAGCACCTGCTCAGCAACAACTTCTCTCAGTGATGCCCAGTTTGGGTTCACAGGGCCACTCAGCTCCTAATATCATTTACAACCTTGGTTCAAACATGGACAAAACAGAATTTCAGAGGTGAGGTGACAGTAAAAGTCCTTCTCATCAAGGCCACATGCGACCAAGTGAGGCATCACAGGACGTGAGCAAAAATGGTATCAATGAGTATCGGGGGGCAAACTCTCAACTGGTTGGAGTCATATTTGGCATATAGGAAAACGGTGTGGTTCTTGAAGGTCAGTCATCTCAGCTCCAGGACATCTCTGCAGGTGTTCCTCAGGATAGTGTCTTAAGCCCACAATCTTCAGCTGCTTTGTCAATAACCTTCCCTCCATCACAAGGCAAGAGGTGGGGATGTTCACCAATGATTGCACAATATTCAGCATCATTTGCCACTCCTCAGATACTAAAGCAGTCCATGTTCAAATGCAACAAGATCTGGACAATATTTAGGCTTGGGTGACAAGGGGCAAATAACATTTGTGCCACACAAATGCTTGGTTATGACAATCCCCAATAAGAGACAATCTAACCACCACCCCCTTAATTCAATGGTGTTACCATCACTAAATTTTCCACTACCAAAATTCTTGGGGTTACGATTGACCAGAAGCTCAACTGCACTCATTTGTGCTAGTGGCTACAAGAGCAGTTTACAGGCTAGGAATTCTGTGGCAAGTAACCCACCTCCTGATTCCACAAAGCTTATTCTTCATCTGCAAGGCACAAGTCAGGAGTGTCATAGAATACTCCCCATTTGCCTGGATGAATATACTCCAACAACACTCAAGAAGCTTGACACCATCCAGGACAAAGCAACCCACTTGATTGACACCACATCCACAAATACTGACTCCCTCCACCACTGATGCTCAGTAGCAGCAGTGCAAATGATCTACAAGATGCATTGCAGAAATTCACCAAAGATCCTTTGACAGCACCTCCAAACACATGACCATTTCCATCTTGAAGGACAAGGGCAGAAGATACATGGAAACACTACCACTTTCAAGTTTCCCTCCAAGCCAGTCACCACCCTGACTTGGAAATGTATCGCCATTCCTTCACTGTTGCTGGATCATAATCCTGGAATTGCTTGCCTGATGGCATTGTGGGTCAACTCACGGAGATGGACTGCTGCAGTTCAAGAAGGCAGCTCACCACCACCTTCTTAAGGACAACTAGGGATGGGCAATAAATGCAGGCCAGCCAGCAATGCCCAGATCTGATGATTGAATGAAAAAGGGTACCAAAATAACAGCAAGAAAAGTAAATGCCAATTAGTATTTCATGTATCACTGAACTGCATTAATATTTCTAACCAACTAACCCAAAATAATGCAAAAATGTTTGACTTGTTTCCTTATTGATGCCAAGAACCACATTGATTCTATTTTCATCCAGATTCATAGGCCTCTTCCTCCTGCATGAACCTGTTTCAGGATCCTCTCTTTCTGGCAGTGGTAAAATCCAAGATAGCAAATACCTTAGCAATTATCTCGCCACATGAATTACTGGTCATTTAACTGAAATCATGTGGCTTCTTGTGAACTTCATTGCAAATTCAATGTTCAAAATGATTTTTTGACCTTTCGAAGAAAACTCAGATAGTCACAGAGCTGAAAATCTAAAATCTAGTTTCTTCCAATTTAGAAGACAGATTTTCAACAAACAATAATGCATTCTAAACCTTCAAGTGTGGGTTCATAGCTCCTTGAAAGTGGAGTTGCAGGTACACAGGGTAGTGAAGAAGGCACTTGGTATGCTTGCCTTTAGTGGTCAGTGCATTGAGTATAGGAGTTGGAGGCAGCTGTACAGGACATTGATTAGGCCACTTTTGGAATATTGTGTGCAATTCTGGTTTCCCTGCTGTAGGAAAGATGTTGTTAAACTTGAAAGGGTTCAGAAAAGATTTACAAGGATGTTGCCAGGGTTAGAGTATTTGAGCTATAGGGAGAGACTGAATAGACTGGGGCTATTTTCCCTAAAGCGTCACCTATGGTGTGACCTTACAGAGGTTTATAAAATCATGTGGGGCATGGATAGGATGAATAGTCAAGGACTTTTTCCAGGTTAGAGGAGTCCAAAACTAGGGGGCACAGGTTTAGGGTGAGAGAGGGGGGATTTAAAAGGGACCTGAATGGCAACATTTTCACACAGAGCTTGGTGCATGTATTGACTGAGTTGCCAGAGCATGTGGTGGAGACTGGTACAATTACAACATTTAAAAGGCATCTGGATGGGTATATCGATTGAGACAACAAGGTGCAGGGCTGGATGAACACAGCAGGCCAAGCAGCATCATAGGAGCAGAGAGGCTGACGTTTCGGGCCTAGACCCTTCATCAGAAAAGGTATATCGATTGGAAGGGTTTAGAGGGATATGGGCCAAATGCTGGCAAATGGGACTAGATTAATTTAGGATATTTGGCCAGTATGGACAAGTTGGACCAAAGGGTCTTTTTCCATGCTGTACATCTCTATGACTCTATAACATTATAACATTGAAAGAGACTTGCATTGTTCACTAATAAATAGTAAAGGTTCCAGGAACTGATGGATATTATACTTACTCGTTAAAACATTGGGTTCAGAATGTTTAGTTCAGTAAATACTTGTCTAGATGGTTCTCATTGACCATCAGTTGTTGCAACATGTTTGAGAAACAAATCAATACCTGAGCAAACGGTAGCCTCAAATGAACATTCTAATTAAAAACATGCAAGTACTGATTTGTGTGATAACACTGTAGTCCCATTGTGCTCATGATTGATATTTAAGTCGAGAAATTATTGTTGTTAATATTAGCAGGCAAAAGTTTTATCATTCTTACAGTAACCCTCTACTGCAATTTAATGTTCACATTAAAATTGGAGACAAATGTATGCTATATTAATCATTCATCTGCTGCTAACAGCATTAATGTTTCCAGATATTAATTCTATTTCACTAATTCTAGTCTCAGGCTATTATGTTTCATATCCAGTTGACTGTCCTGCTTTGTCTCATGAGTTTTACCACTTCCAATTAATAGCTATCAGAAGAAGACAATGTAGTTCATGTTAACATTGGATGGCTATGAGAAAGATACATTAGAATAAAATTGATATGGCTCCTAGCATCAATAAGAAAATAAGTTAAATGGTTTTGCATTATTTTGCTATGGTAGGGTAAAGATATTAATACATTTCAGTCACATTGAAATACAAATATTATTAATCCTTTAATTGACATTTATTTACTTATTGTTATTCCAGTTAATTTTTATGAGCAAAATTTGTGTAACTTTCAGACATTAGACAGCATTAAAAATTCTGAGATTTGTGGACATGGATTATAGCACTGCTCAATATTGTCAAAATGTACCTTGAAGATGCTGGATTCATCATCCCCCGGGATCTTTACTATTTATTAATGGACATGTCAAGTTTCCCCAATACTATATTGTAATGAAGGTTTAGAATGTATTATTGGTTTATTGAGAACTTGATTTCAAAATTGGAGGACAATGGATTTTAGAATTTCAGCTGTGAATATCTGACTTTTTTTGAAAAGGTCAGAAAATCATTTTGCACATTAGGCTTACAATGACGTCTACAAGAAGTCACATGATTTCAGTTAAATGACCAATAATCCATGTGAGAAGATAACTGCTAAGGTGTTTGCTGGCTTGAACTTTATGACAGCCAGAGAGGGAGGAACCAGAAATATGTTAATGCAGGAGTAAGAGACCTCGGAGCTTAGATATGTCGGTTTCAAACCTCTGGCTCTCCTTTCAGTAGCCATCTTTATTCCACAAGTCTAGAACCAAAGGGCATAAGCTCAGAGTAAAGGTCACCAAATTAGAATGGAGATGAGAAGGAATTTCTTCTCTTAGTGAGTAAATCTGTGAAATTCCTGACCACGGAGGTCAATAAGCATATTCAAGACAGAGACTGAGGCAGACGTTTTAAAATCAGTGAGAATCAAGGATTATGGGAAAAGGCAGGAAATTGATATTCAGAATTATGAGAATGGTGGAGCAGACTCAATGGGCTGAATGGCCTATTTCTGTACTAATGCCTTTACATCTCCAAAGTCTGCTCTTCTTGAGATGTCATGGATTATTTCTAACTTAACTCCCTAACTACATACTGATTATGTGTGAGTTTTCTCCGCACACAGACAAAAATAAGGATGCTCTCGAAAAAGAAATGTGAAATATGTTGTCTCAGTGCCCAGACTAGCAGTCACCTTGTGAGCATACAAACATTTTCATTAGGAAACACACAATGCAACTTTTCGATGTGAATGCTAATGCATTTAAAAGGTAATTTCTGTCAATCCTTTCTTTTTCCCTTTCCACCACCGCAAACCCTAATTTGTCCTCACTTTCTAATTCTAAAACCCACGTTAAAATCCATAATTTTGATCATCTCTCCTAACTCTCCCACCATGACTTAACTTCTCATCCATTTAACACTTCCCTGTAAAATGCAGCTTGGGATGTATTTCTATCAAAGCGTACAGTTGTTGTTATTGTAGATTTGGTAAAAGTTTGCCCAACATCTGTCTGTAAGGTTTAGCTACCAAGATGGCTTATATAATATTGCCAGCTGTTGGCAAAATGTGAGTACCATTACCTTGGCAACCATGCACAGCATAGCAAGTTTACTGTTCACTTACTTCTAGATACAGGGAACATAGAACATAGAACTGTATAGCACAGTACAGGCCCTTCGGCCCACGATGTTGCGCCGAACTTTTACCCTAAACCTAAGGTCTATCTAACCTCCACCCCTACGTTATACTATCATCCATATGCCTATCTAATAGCCACTTAAATGCCCCTAATGAGGCCGACTCCAGTACCCTCTTCGGCAATGCATTCCACGGCCCTACCACTCTAGAACATAGAACATAGAACATTACAGCGCAGTACAGGCCTTTCGGCCCTCGATGTTGCGCCGACCTGTGAAACCAATCTGAAGACCATCTAATCTAAACTATTCCATTATCATCCATATGTTTATCCAATGACCATTTAAATGCCCTTAAAGTTGGCGAGTCTACTACTTTTGCAGGCAGGGCATTCCACGCCCTTACTACTCTCTGAGTAAAGAACCTACCTCTGACATCTGTCCTATATCTATCACCCCTCAATTTAAAGCTATGTCCCCTCGTGCTAGCTACCACCATCCGAGGAAAAAGGCTCCCACTGTCCACCCTATCTAATCCTCTGATCATCTTGTACTCATCTCTGAGTAAAGAACCTACCTCTGATGTCTCCCCTATACCTACCTCCACTTACTTTAAAATTATGCCCCCTCGTAATAGCTACCTCCACCCTAGGAAAAAGTCTCTGGCTATCCACTCTATCTATCTATCTATCTATCTAACAGCAATGAAATTATGTGTCAATTTCCTCCAGGCTGTTCAAGTTGTATTGTTTATTAGAAGATGCCTTTGACTCCAAAAAGGATCACCCTTCTCTATAAGAAGTTCTGCAGAAGCAACTCCAAAGCATTATTTTGAATAGTGTTGTTCCACCTATGAACTAAATCGGCCATATTTTAAAATTGGAACCAATTCCATATGAATGGATACTCCTTGTACTTTGACAGTGGTGATTGACAGCTATTCAACTGCATGCTCTGCACATTCTCACTGTGTTATGTAGTGTGGAATGGGAATGCAATTACAGCATTATTATTCAAATGAATTGACAATTTAATAATGGAAGATCTGCAATCTCCACTGTGGATTCAAGCAGCAATGGTACCAGTGCATCTATACTGGGATTTCATGTATAATAAGACTTTATGCAATCTTCTTGGAAAGAATATTAGAACATTGCATTTAGCTCACTTTAACAATCTTGTATTAATGGAACATCTAAAAATACTTTGACCTTGCACAATTTTGATCAGATAATCAGAAATTTATTCCCATTTCCCACCTTATTTTATATTTCATACTATCTTAATAAAAGGTTATCTGTACATTGCACAAACTAAAGGCAGAGTTTTCATCCGACAAAAGCAAATTAGCACAGAGGAGGTCTGGTCTAGATATCTACTTCCAACCGGTGTGCTGAGACAGGTAAGTAATTAAGGTAAGTTAATGTCAACTAAAAGTGGTTATGAGATGGTGACTGGACTTTCACATTTATCCTGTCAAAACCAAGACTTATATTTCGTGTAGTAATGGGGTATATAGTGCAATGGTTATGGAGTGGACATTCCAGAGTATTGTAAACATCATTCTGGTTACCGAGCTATTCATTTTTTTCACTACAGGATCTTACTTTATGCAAAATGGTCACTCTGTTTGCCTACAGATCAACAATGATGACATTGCAAAATAATTAATTGGCTGAAACTACATTGGGGCATTAAGTTAATCTGATAAGGCACTTACAAAAATAAAAGTTCTTCATTTAATAAAGTTACTTTTCAAACATTTAGTTTAGCAATACAGAGGGTTTAATTAAGTTGAACCAGAATAAGTATGTAAATATTTAATTAGCCAATTAAACTGCCAGAATGTTGCCAGCTATGTCATGTTACTTCAAGATTCAAAGAAGCTGACTCAACAGAAGAATAATTTGCTCTAAAATATACAGAGATTGCTGAACTTTGACTTCAAAATGGCCCAAAAAATAGATAGGACCATTAATATATTTTTAGAAATGGTTGGGTTTAAAAAAACAGCAAGAGTCTGCTGGGCACCAGGAGGAAATCCGGAGAAAGGTGTTCATAAGAAGTCTACACTGCAATATTGTAAATGAAAGTGAAGGTGTGTTATATTTCATCAGCTGAAGAAATACAAAACCAAAACACTCTTCTAAAGATCTTCAACCGCTGTTGGATAGTAGTCATCACCAGTTTTCTTTCAATGTCAAAAAATGAAGGAACACTTGCGACTGTGATTGCAAATAATGAAAGGGTATCAGCAATATGATCAGTAAACATGATGAAGGTAGAATGAGTTTGAGGAAGACTCAGAATTTGAACAGTAGTCCATGGTAACTTAGTTGACATTTGCCAGGGCAGAAGAGATTCCAAAATTGACCTCAGTGCCTCCAGGCTGTAGATGGTCAAAGTGTGCAGAATTCCTAATCTTGACAATTAAGGAACACTGAGATAAGGGACAGTACTCATAGCCGTTACAGACTAAATCTCAAGAAAAGAAAGGGATGGGATAGAGTTGGTGAGAATAAACTCATAATTGTTTAATAAATTTCTATTAAAAATTAAATTCAAAAAATTGCGATTTACTTCTATTTTACTCCTGTTCATTTAAAATAAAGGCCTTCTTATGGTGTAATGTGTGGTCCTCAGGGCAAACGGATTAATTCCATTCCTACTTTGTAGTCAAAAAAATGTAATGTAAAAGGCACTGTAATTTATACAGCAGCAACATAAAGTTTATACGAAATTATTTTCAAGAGTTTCGGTTCATTAGATTATTTATAAAACACAATTCCTGTAAATTTCTAAATCGATTTAGAATTTGTAGTCTAAAGAGCCAGTGTTGTAGATATGGTCAAACGGGAATTGCACCTGAGCCAAAAGGATAAGGGAGACTGCAGAACAGAAAAAAAAATTACTGAAATATATATTAATTATTACATTAAATTGGAAACAAAAGAATATAACTATCCTTGCATTATCTTGCTTTTTTCCACTTCCTTCAATCTATGAATGCACATGAGGAATTTGAAAACATTAAATGGCACCAGAATATGTTACTTTATTGGTTGCTAGGATTAGAATTGATTTTTCAACTTGTTTATGAAGGGCAAGGGACTGGGGCTTGTGTGAATATTTTCCCAAAGGTACTGCGGTGGTTTCATAACTACTGCAACATGACATTAGTGAAAAAAGGAAAATATGATGCGACTGAACTTGCATTTACTTCTTTGACAGACATTGACATTTCTTCTCCCTAATCGCACACAAAGTGATTTAGATATTTTGAGCATGTTTGCAGTGCCTGCAGCAGATTCGGTTAATGACTGAGACTATGCTGCTGGGGAGTTACAGCTCAGAGCTGAACCCTGTCTCTCAGCGTGGGCATCCAAGTGCCTCAACAGCTAAAAAGACCTTCATTCCCCAGAATGATCAGAGGGGCAGGGTTACGTCAAAGTAATTGAATCCTCTAGAATACTCTAGAATCAACTGGCTTTCATTGTTTACTTCTTTAAGATGTTCAGAGTACTCAAATTGAAATTCAGAACTGCCCTCAGCTGGTATGGAATCAGATGGGTTTACAGTGAGTGATGAAGCTGAAGGACACATTCTGCAGGGTCATTGACTGTCATTCTGTCTGTCTCTTCACACTACAACATAATATTTAATGTAAAGATCGTAGGGGAAAATACGTTATATTTGAGCTCATCTGTAAAAAAACAATAATGCGATCATTTCATCCGGAGCTACCATTTCAGTTTCTTTGCAGCTCAGATGCTTTAAAATAGGTATAAACTTGATTGGAATTTTCTGTGTTACCTAGATAGATTATTTAATATATATTGTATATTATAGATTTGCTGCAGTACAGCAATCAGGAAATTATGCACAATTCCAAGTACAAATTTCCTGAGTGCTGCTAACAGATTCATTAAAACCTTCTGGAATTTCTGTTTTCGTCTCCTATCCCATTGGCAATATTTTCCAAGATCCAATGAGCATTTTCTTATCCAAGAACATTTCAGTTAACCATCAAGCAATGTCCCATGATCAATGTGTCATGTTCTGCCTGTTGCTTCATGATTATTCAAACTGTATATACGTAGATCATTTCTTTTCCTCTGTTATTTGTCCATCATAAAAAGCTAATGCTGAATTTTGAAGATGGATGGAAGTAAGACAAACTTCCTCACTACTGTTTTTCTTCTGTGATTGAAACTAATACTTTTATTTTTAAATTTCAAGAGGTAACTTCAGCTATCAGGCACTGGAGCTTGTGTCACCTTCAAGTACTGAGGGCTATGTATGTATGAAGAATTCAAAGTTCAACCAGTTTACAACAGAAAAATGAAAATTCTCACTGTTTCTATTAGCAGTTAAATAATATACCTCTGAACTTTAAAGGATTGTACAGTAATCTTACGTACAGCTTAAAGTTCAATAGGTTCCACTCCCGTGCATCAAAAACACATAGTCTGCAATAACATGGACTTGTATTTTGGCTCACTTATTTGCTCTGTGGTTTGATAGAAGACAAAGACCCTAGATAGAATACTAGCTTTCACATTAGATGTAATTATGCTGTCACGTTGTTACAAATCACATTTATTATTGCGTTCAAATAAATGTTTTCTTGGCTGACCTATGCTTTCACTACAGGGATTGGAACTAAGGATATAATTCATGTCTTGATTCTATCTCTGATAGACTGTTTGCAGAATAAGTTAAGATGTTTCCATTATTTGTTTAGGAGTGGAGGAAAATTACAAAAATTAAGGAGCATAAATGCTTGGCTTGGAATTTTACTACCTTAAGACAGCTGTTTAATATTTGCCTTTGTAACACGTGGAGCCAATTAACATTGGGCATTAAAAATTAAGTCCACAAGGGAGCAGTCATGAAAGTAATACTCTCTGTTTCTTCACACTACAATATAATTGTTAATGTAAATATATTATCGGGAAAATACATCACATTTGAACTTATCTATAAAAAACATAGTAATCTGATCATCAATGTTGAGAACAATGCTGACCAAAAACAGAATTCATTACGAAAAATCAGTTTCTGTGGTTTAAGCCCTCTTGTGGCACAGTGGTACTGAAATCACCCCTGGATCAGGAGGCCTGAGTTCAAGTCTTACCTGCTCCAGTGGTATGTAATAACATCTCTGAACAGGCTGATTAGAAAAATAGGTTGGGATTAAGTTGGGATCGGGGTGGCACAGTGGCTCAGTAATTAGCACTGCTGCCTCACAGCGCCAGGGACCCAGGTTCAATTCCATCGTTGGGTGACTGTCTGTGTGGAGTTTGCACATTCTCCCCGTTGCTGTGTGGGTTTCCTCCGGGAGCTCCGGTTTCCTCCTACAGTCCAAAGATGTGGAGGTTAGGTGGATTGGCCATGCTAAATTGCCCATAGTGTTCAGGGGTGTATAAATTAGATGGATTAGACATGGGAAATGCCAGGTTACAGGGAAAGGGTAGGGGAATGGATCTGGGTGGGATGTTTGTCAGAGGGGCAGTGTGGACTTGGTGGGCTGAATGGCCTGTTTCCACACTGTAGGGATTCTATGAGATCTAAAGGCCTATAGGGGCCAGTTGCTTACATTAGATGGTTCTGCAAGATGTGTGTAGATTATAATGATCATTTCTGCAAAAGTATTGATAATTCTTTAATTTGGTGGTAAACTTAATATTTTGCAACCGAAAAGTATGAAAAAGAGGTCTTGTCTGAGGTATTCTCATAATATTATTGCTATTTCTTCACTATGATGGGAATTTTCACATGTCTAGAGCTGTCGGTATTATTTTACTGAAAGGGCAATGAGCCTATTGAGTTCTGGCAACATATTTGCAGCAAGTCTGCTAATTTGTTTATCTATTGACTAGTATATTCAGAAACAGTTGCACCTTATAATTCCTGAGTAAGATAACTTATGTATGTTTCCAAAGTTAAATCAGGAAAATCAGGAGTGTAACTTGTCGTCATATATTAAATGGAGGAATAAAAGACTCAGAAGGTACATTGTCAGAAAAACCAAACATGCAAAGATGCTCAGGGCAAGAGTAAACACTTGCCATAAAAATATAATTGGCCTGATTACGCACGTGAAGTATGTAGCATAGATTATAAACACACTGTTACACAAAATTGTGTTTAATGTCATAAGAATTTTAGCAAGTCAAAACAACAGGGAACAAGTAATATGAGAAGATAACATTAAGTAACTGGAACAATGCAAGTATTCAGAGCATAGAATTTATACAATATTATTAAGAGGTTCATATCCCATTGCAGTCTTTGTATTCTATATAATATTTCAAGATACAGGAAGCATGATCATCTTTTGAATTCACTTCTGCTGTGGGCAAATTTGACACAGAGCCCTTGTGAAAGACCTACTTGAATTAAATTGGTTAGAGTTAAGAAGAAAGCTAAAGTTACTATGCACAAAATGCTTGCCATCTAATATCTAACATGCAGTTGTCCATTACAGACTGCTTGAGGCAGATGAAACGCAAACCACCGAGAAATGGCTTATTCATATACAGCTATTATGTGATCTCTAAGCATGAGAGGTTTCATTGGCACAGAAAATAGGGTTTAGATTACAGTACACTGGATCCAAATTTGGCGGCCTGCCAAAAATTCTTCACACTATTTTACACATGATGTACAAAAACCATTGACATGTTTGAAAACCTGCACTGCTTTAGATTAATAAAATTTATTAGGGTCGTATATGGCCAAAAAATTGTATTTGTATTCCCTTTCTTCTCACTAATTCCTTAAGCCGCTCTATCATATACACCTTTCATGACACAAGGAAAGAGAGTGATTGGCCTTTGCCAACAATGTTCCATAACAAGTTGTCATCGAGTGTAAGATACAGTTCATCCTAGCAGCACTTGAGTTGCAATTAGGGAACCAGGTGGTCTGCATTTAGCCCTTCCTTCAACATCCAGCTCAGATTAAACTCCAACAAATAGCAGATGTAAGCTATGTGGCATTCCTGCACCATATATGTGCTAAAGCACCAAAGTGCTCACCAGATCTCTGTGTTAGTTTTTTTTTGTGCAATGGTTTAGACTTGGAAACAACTGGAATGCAGTCTAGCAAAAACAAACATAAAAATGGACTGTTTAAGCTTCTTTAGGAACATAAAAAGGAAAAGTTTGGCTAAAACAAATGGGGGCCCATTAGAGGCAGAGTCAGGAGAATTTATAATGGGGAAATACAGAAATGAAAGAAAAGTCAAATGATTACTTTGTGTCTGTTTTCACTAAGAAAGATACAAGAAGTCACCTAGAACTGGAAATCCAAGTGGATAGGAAGAATGAAAAGTTGAAGGAAATTAGTATGACTAAGAAGATTGTAGTAGACAAAATTAATGGGACAGAAAATTTATACATCTCTGGGAACTGATGTTCTGTATCCCAGTGTTGAAGGAAGTGGCCTTGGAGATAGTCAAATGGATTGCCGATCATCTTCCCAAATTTTATAGATTCAGGAATAATTCCCGTGGATTGGCAAGTAGCAAATGTTACCCCACTATTTAAAAACTAGTCAGATAAAAACAGTTTTGTTGGCCCAAGGGAAAATACTAGAATCTGTTATAAAGGATGTGCTTAAATAGACACTTGGATAATAATGGTTTGATTGGGCAAAGTCAGGAAGCATTTGAGAAAAGGATATCTTGTTTGACAAATTTTTTGAAGACATTACTGACAAAATTGATAAAGAAGAACCAACATAATATACTTAGATTTTCAGAAGGCTTTTTTAAGAAAATCCCCCACAGGAGGCTGATCAGAAAAATTAAAGTATGTGGGAGAAAAGGTAATGTACTGATAGGTGTTACTGATTAGCTAACAGACAGAAACAGAAAGCAGGATAAATAGGTTATTCTCATGCTGGCAGGTTGTGACTGATGTGTTACCCCAAACACCAGCAATTGGAGCCCAGTTGCCCATAATATATATCAATGACTTGTTGGGCCGAGGGGCCTGTTTCCACACTCTAGGATGACACAAAGCCAAGTGGAATGTATTGTGCGGAAGATGTGAAGTGGTTTCAAGAGGATTTGAACAGACTTAGTGAATGGGCAAGATTTGAGCAGATGGAACATAACATGAGGTTATCCATTTTCGTAGGAGGAACAAAAGTGCAGAATATTTCCTGAACAATAAGAGATTGGAAAGTGTTAATGTATAAAGGAACCCAAGTGCCCTTGTCAATAAGTCACTGAAGGCTAATGTGCAGGTAACACAAGCTATTAGGAAAGATAATGGAATGTTAGCCTTTATTGCAAAAGGATTTCAGTGAAATCTTGCTTCAATTGTACAGGAACCTGATGGCCTACATCCTAGGGTATTAAAGGAAGTGGCAGCAGAGATAGTGGATCCATTGTTTACAATATTCCAAAATTTCCTGGACAAAGGAAAGGTTCCAGTGGTTTGGAAAAATGTTAATGTAATGTAAAAATGTTAATGTACACAAAAGGGGAGGGACAGTACGTGAGAAATTACAGACCAGTTAGCTTAACATCTGTTGTTGGCAAAGTGTTTGAATCAATTATCGAAGAAGCAATATTAGGACATTTGGAAAGTCAAAACGCTATCTATCAGAGTCAGCATGGTTTTATGAAGGACAAATCATGTTTGACGAATTTGCTAGAGTTCTTCAAAGATGTAACAAGCAAAGTGGATAATGGAGATCCTGTAGATGTAATATGTCTGGACTTCTGAAAGGTGTTTGATAAGATGCCGCACAAAAGGGTAATTCACAACCTCAGCGCCAGGAACCCGGGTTCGATTCCACTCTCGGGTGACTGTCTGTGTGGAGTTTGCATGTTCTCCCCGTGTCTGCGTGGGTTTCCTCCAGGTGCTCTGGTTTCCTCCCATAGTCCAAAAATGTGCAGGCTAGGTGGATTGGCCATGCTAAATTGTCTATAGTGTTCAGGGGTGTGTAGATTAGGTGAGTTATAGAGGGATGGGTGTGGGTGGGATGCTCTGAGGGTTGGTGTGGACTTGTTGAGCCAAAGGGCCTGTCTCCACATTATAGGGATTCTACAAGATTGGATCGTGTAGGATTAGGGGTAATCTATTAGCTTGGACAAGTGACTGGCTGATGGACAGAAGACAGAGTTGGGATAAATGGGTCTTTTTCTGGATAGCAAGAAGTAACAAGTGCAGTGCCAGAGGGTTCAGTCCTTGGAGCCCAGCTATTTACAATCTACATTAACGACTTGGATACAGGGATAGAAGGCTCTATAGCCACATTTGTGGATTACACAAAAAACAGGTGGAATGGTAAATTGCAATGAGGAAATAACAACGTTACAAATGGATATAGATAGGTTAGGAGAGAGTGGGCCATGTGGCAGATGGACTTTACGTGGGTACGTGTGAGGTCATGCTTTTTGGCCAGAAAATGTGAAGGCGATCTACTATCTAAATGGGGACAGACTTCCCGGTACTCTGGTGCGCAGGGATCTGGGTGTCCTCATTCATGAGTCACAGAAAACTAGCATGCAGGTACAAAAACAAAGTTGCTGGAAAAGCTCAGCAGATCTGGCAGCATCTGTGAAGGAGAAAACAGAGTTAACGTTTTGGGTCCGGTGACCCTTCCTCAGAACTGATGGTGGCTGGGAAAACGTCAGTTTACATGCAGAAAATAGGGAGGTGGGTGGGGTAGGGAGTAAACAATAGGATAGAGCCCAAAGAGAGAGAAAGATAGTTGGACAGACAAAGGAGTTGCTAACGATCAGGCTGGGAGAGTGAGTAGTTGTTAATGGGGACTGTTAGTGACGAACAACAGGGGGTGTGTAGTGGCAGGCAATGTGGTAACAAGGCCTGGTGTGTGTGGTGGGGGCATGGGACATGGGAGAGTTTAGGCCCTAAAATTATTGAACTCAATATTGAGTCCGGAGGGCTGTAGGGTCACCAAGCGGAAAATGAGGTGTTGTTCCTCCAGCTTGCGTTGAACTTCACTGGAACACTGTAGCAAGCCAGAGACAGAGATGTTGGCCAGGGAGCAAGGTGGTGCATTGAAGTGGCAGGCAACAGGTACCTCAGGGTCTTTTTTGCGAGCAGTATGTAGATGTTCTGTGAAGCGGTCGCCAAGTCTATGCTTTGTTTCCCCAGTGTAGAGGAGACCACATAGTGAGCAGCGAATGCAGTAAACTAGATTCTTGGAAGCGCAGGTGAAGTGTTGCTTCACCTGAAAGGTATGTTTGGGCCCTTGGATTCTGGGGAGGGAGGAGGTAAATGGGCAGGTGTTGTACCTTCACCGGTTACAGGGGAAGGTGTCATAGGGCTGTGGGGAGGTGTTGGGGGTGATGGAAGCGTGGACCAGGGTGTCCCAGAGGGAACAGTCCCTGCAGAAGGTGGACAAGGGAGGGGAGGGGAATATGTGTCTGGTGGTGGCATCTTGCTGGAGGTGGCGGAAGTGATGTCTGATGATCTTCTAGATGTGGATGCTGGTGGGATGGTAGGTGAGGATAAGAGGCAATTATTTGGTTTTTATTTAGCATGCAGGTACAGCAGATAGTAGAGAAAACAAATGGAATGTTGGCTTTTATAGCCAAAGGAACAGAATATAAAGGTAAGGAAGTATTGCCGCAAGGTATTGGTGAGACAGCATTGTGCACAGTTTTGGACCCCTTATTTGAGCGAGGATGTGGTGACATTGGAAACAGTTCAGAGGAGGTTCGCTAGATTGATCCCAGAGATGAGGGGTTTGTTGTATGATGAGAGATTGAACAGTTTAGGTCAGTACTCTCTAGAATTTGGAAGAATGAGGGGAGATCAAACTGAGGTATTCAAGATGATAAAAAGATACAGATAAAATAACGTGAAGTGGATGCTTTCTCTTGTGGGGCATTCCAGGATGAGAGGTCATAGTCTTAGGATAAGGGATAGCAAATCTAAAACAGAATTGAGGAGAAACTACTTCTCCCAAAGGGTTGTGAATCTGTGGAATTCGCTACCCCAAAGTGCGGTGGATGCTGGGACAGTGAGTAAATTTAAGGAGGAGTTAGACAGATTTTTAACTGGTAATGGGTTGAAGCATTGTGGGGAGAAGGCAGGAAAATGGGGGCGAGGAGCATATCAGCCATGATCGAATGGCAGAGCAGACTTGATGGGCCGAAAGGCCTAATTCTGCCCCTATTTCTTATGAACTTGGTTAGACTGCACCTGGAATATTGTGCAGTTTTGGTCTCCTTATCTCAGTAAGGTTATCATTGCCATACTGCAATGAGGGCTCATCAGATTTATTCTCAGGATTGCTGAACTGCGCTATGAAGAGAGCTCAATGGTAATATCAAGTTACTTTTGAATCTTATCACTTAATACCTACAGCAAATTATTATTGCTTACAACAAATTAATAATTTCATTCCTGTGTGCTATTAGTAGACAAATCAGAAGCACGTTCAAAAATCTGTCTGTTGTAGTTAATTTGATTCTAAAATTGAATCTGGATTTGCTCCAAACCAAAATCTGCTGTGTTGCTGGCATAAGTGAAGAGAAATGAAGGCTTAATGATTGTGGTTCAGGCTTGTGTGAGCTGGCACCTCTTTATACTAAAGGAGATTTGAAGCAAGTTTTTTTGCACAACTATTTGTGCTGTACTCTCTTTGCTTAATCACAGTGGAATAACCTAATCATTCGGCCCATCAGGTCTGCACCAACCTCCAAAGAGCATTCCACCTATCTCCCCAACCCCACATTTAGCATAGCTAACCCACCTAAACTGCACATCTCTGGACATTATGGAAAAATTTACCATGGCCATTCCACCTAACCTGCACATCTTTGGAAACCAGAGTACCCAGTGGAAATCCACGCAGACAAGGGGAGAATGTGCAAACTCCACACAGTCACCCAAGGCTGGAATCGAATCCTGGTCTCTGTGCTGTGAGGCAGCAGTGCTAACCACTGAGCCACTGTGCCACCCTAAGTTTTTGGTTATAAGCAACTGAATGACTTCAAGAAGTTGCAGAATAGGGAACATGCATAAATGAAGGATGCAATTTGTTTGCAAAGAATAAAGGTTTTGGGGAAAATTAAGCAGAGATTGACCACTGAACACTGCTGAAGCAAGATCCACTGCAGAGGGATCTGGATGTCCTTGTGCATGAATCGCTAAAGGTTAGTACGCAGGTAGAGAATGTAATTAGGAAAGCTAATAGAATGTTATCATTTATACTGGGGAGAATGAATTCAAAAGTAAGGTGGTTATATTTCAGGGGACTGGTGAAACCACACCAGAGTATTGTGCACAGTACTGGTTATCTTATTTAAGAAAGGATTATAAATGCACTGGAGGCAGTCAGAAAAGGTTTACTACATCAATAACTGGATGAGTAAGGAGAGTGGTGGGAGGGGAAGTGGGTGGTTGGCTTATGAGGAAAGGTTGGTGGCTAGGCTTATATCCACTGGGATTTGGAACAGCAAATCGTGATTTGATTGAAACATACAAGATCCTAAGGGATCAGCATAGAGAGAATGTTCCTTCCCATGGGAGGATATAGTACAGCTTACCATGCTAGTGTTACTGTTTAAAAATCAGGGGTTTCCCATTTCAAGGCAGCTTTACGCACATTTTTCTCCTAAATGGTCATGAGTATTTGGAACCGTCTTCCTGAGAAAGGTTGTGGAAGCAGAGTTCTTGAGTATATTTAAGGTAGAAGTTAATGGATTCTTGAGAAGCTAATGAGTTATTAGAGGCAGAAATACGGATTTGAGATTACAATCAGATCAGCCATGAATTTATTGAATGGTGGAATAGGTTGGAATTGCTGGATGGCCCTCTCCTGCTCCGAATTTGTCCGCTCGCATATGATTCCGTGGAAATGCTGCTGGATGGAATCTGCAAAGGAAGGTTGTACTGTTATACAAACGAGAAGCAGGAGCACTGTGTTTTACCATTTGACATCTTTCACAAAGCTAAATTGCATTGAGTACATGGGAGTAACTAGGGTTGCAGTTTAAGCTGTATTAACTACCCAAAGATACTGAAGAAAATGTTCAGATATTTCACCAGTTTAGAAGTCTCTATTGATTGATTTGACAAGCAATGAGGAAGCATTTTCGATTTCAATAAAATGGAAACCCAAATAAGCATCATGACTTCATACTAAGCAACTGAGCACAGAATACAAGATCAAGGGCTTGATGACTGGAAAACTTCATCTTTGTCATTTTTCTTTTGCCTAAATTGAGGTGGGAACAAATTCCATCTTTCATCTTGCATCAATGATTAAGGTCCTTTAAAAGGTACCAATAACTTAGTGGAGGGGCATTGAACTTTATGACTTCTAACATGTTTTGGCATATTCTGAAGTAGAATGAATGTTAGTTTTGAAAAGGTCACTTGAGCCAATCCCTTAGCTACAGCTCTTGACTTTGAATGATGATTTAACTACTTATATTTGATTGGAAGCAAATCTTTCATTTTCCAGGAAAACACAGAACACATCCATTTAAATAATGTTATCAATAATTCCTATGTGCTTTCCATTCAACTCATTGTTAACATCTAGTGTAATTGGCCAGAGAATCATTTGGCATGTTTCTTACTGCTTAGAAGCAAAGGCATTGATTAACATAGGCATAAAGTGTGATCACTCAGCAATGTGGAAAATTGCACAGGTATATCCTGCCACAAAAAGTGGGAAAAATGTAACCTGATAAATTACCAGCTTATTAGTCTTGTCTCAATCATCAGCAAAGTTATAGAAGGCTAGTCAACAGTGATATCAAGTGGCTCAAATGACCTGCGCAGTGATGTTCACCTTGGGTTCTGCTTGGGCTTCTGACGTCATTACAGCCTTGGTCCAAAGGTGGAAAAAAGAGCTGAATGACAGATGTGAGGTGAGAGTAATTGCCCATGACATCAAAGCAACATTTCACTGGATACGGCAACATGGAGCCCAAACAAAATTGGAGTCAATGGGAGTCTGGCGTAAACTCCCCCCTGCTTGGAGTCATACAGAATACAAAGAAAGGTGGTTGCGGTTATTGGAGGTCAAACTTACCAGTCACAGTACATCACTGCAAACATGTTTCAAGATGATGCCCCAGACATAACCATTGTCAACTGCTTCAATGAACTTCTCTTCATCATAAGTTGAGATGTTTGCTGAAGATTGCACAATATGCAGCATGCTTGGACACTGAGGTAGCTCACGTTCATGTGTAACAAAACCTATACAACTTTTTTCGTTGACAAGTGGCAAGTAACTGTTTGGAAAAATTGAACTATATCCATAGTATACTGGTTGGCTTACTGTGGACATGTGATCTCTAACTCTGCTGTAAATGTCTTTATGGGCAGTCTGTGGTAGCCTTTAAAATGACTTGAAACATGGTGGCAGAGAGGTGAAGCTGAAAATGAATGGACTTTCAGAGCTGGAAGAGAACCAGCTCCTAAAGAAACATCAAGGAATAAATTAAAATAAGACTGCAACTTTGAATTACTGGATGAGTCAAGAGAATTTTCCACTCCCAGCGACTGTGGAAATGTAAGGAAATATGAGACAGAATTGATTCTTTCCACTCTCAAAAGCTTGGACCGGTAACATTAAATGTGCAGGAAGAGATTTGCAGCATGCCGCAATCCAATAAATTATTGCCTGCTGATCAGATCCTAAAAGATTGCCAAGAGGGATCTGTTTTTATAGGTTTTAGATGTCTTTCTGGTGAATTTCATTTCATAGTGGAAGAACGTGTAAGACCAACCCAACATCGTTCAAGGAAAGATCCAGCTACCCTCAAGTCCAGCCTAAAAGACAACACAGAAGGGAGTAATCAAGAATATAACAACGCCTACAGACTGCATTAGCAGCATAGCAATAGTGAATAAAACCTGAGAGAATGCATTGATTCAAAGGATCTCAGCAAAGCTTTGAAGAGATCCTACAAACAGACACAAAATATTTAAGACATTTTGCCACAACTTGACAAAGGTCTTCACCACCCTTGATACAAAGGAAGGCTATTGGTGAGCAAAGCTGGGAGAAAGAGGTTGTTTTTAACTACATCCTGGATGCCATTTGGGAGATACAGATGGTTGCGCATGCCATTTGGCATTTTCACTGCTCCAGACGAATATTAATACCTATAGCATAAGAGAGGCACTGATCTTCCTGGAGTGGAAGCTGCAGTGGATAATCTAGTCTTCTATTGATGTGGAACCGCAATGGAAGAGGTCATTGTAATCAGAATCTGGTGTGGCTGCTAGAGGCAACACACCAGATCAAACTGAAGTTGAAAAGAAACAAAAAGAAATTGAATTAGTCTGAAATCAAGTGCATCGGTCACATACTGGTCACAAGTCATGACAGCAAAAGGATTTCAGATAACAAGGTGTAGAGCTGGATGAACACAGCAGGCCAAACAGCATCAGAGGAGCAGGAAAGCTGACGTTTCGGGCCTAGACCCTTCTTCAGAAACATCAGCTTTTCTGCTCCTCTGATGCTGCTTGGCCTGCTGTGTTCATCCAGCTCTACACCTTGTTATCTCAGATTCTCCAGCATCTGCAGTTCCTACCATATCAGAAAGGATTTCACCTGGATCCTGACAAAGTGAGAGGTGTAGCAGAGATGCAGTAACCTAGAAATGTGGAGGCAATGCATGATTCATTGGATTTGTGAATTATTTAACAAAGTTCTTTCTTAGTCTGTCATCAGACTGGGAATATCTACACAAACTCACTGCTAAGGACATGCAGTGGTATTGGAGAACAGAACAAAAGAAGAAGCGGTTTTCACTAAAATCAAACAAACAGAGAGAACAATATCAATGCTGAGGTTCCACGATGTCAGTGATGAAGTCACCTTGCATTTTGATGCCAGTGAGAATGGATATGGAGCAACCCTTTAACAACCCAGTTGCATTTTTGTTCAGAATGTTAATAAGATCTGAACAACACCACACTTAGATAGAGAATGAGCGCCTGAAAATTTTCTTTGCTTGTAGGCATTTTAATCGATACCTGTTTGGGAGAGACAAAGTAGAGTCTGGCCATAAAACACTGAAATACATCTTCCTCAAACTACTTCTATTTGCTCCAACGTTTTTGTAAAGAATGTTATTTCATTTGGTGCTGATGTAAAAGCAAGGAAAACAGCCTGTTGCTGAGAGCAGCACTCCCTATGAAGAATGTTGAGGATGTTGAGGCACAGTGTGAAATCTTTCAGATTCAAACTGACCTTCAGCCTCAGAGATTGACTGACCCCCGGGAGCAGAACTGGATCAGAAATAAATGTTACCATAGCCAAAGAACTTACCATAGAACTGGTATTGCCTGGTGGAGAAAGATCAAACTAGAAACCAGCAGATACCAGAGGATAGTCAGAGAGAATGCACTCACATTATTACATTACCCATATAATTAAGGACCATGGGTAGAATCTTATAGAAGTCTAAACTTCAGGCTATGGTGAGGTGAGAGACAGAAAATTGGACAAGAAATTTGGTGAGTACTATCTCGCCACCATTTACACTTTTGACAAGTGGCAAGACAAGTCTCCTGCTTGGCAGTGGCATGTTGCCAATCAAGGGGCATTACATTTGGTTAAATGGCACAACTCATCCCATTAATATTCAGCTTCCTATCTTATCAAACACACCAAAATAATCTCGGTGTTGTGGAAATTTGACATGGAAATCAGGACGGATACCTGGCAATTCAGATCGCCATTTGCTCTGCGAAGGCTCTCTATGTTGCTCAGAAAGAAACAGCATCTTCAGATCCAGGGGTACCAGCCACATGCACCCCTCATCCACAGATACTGGCAACTGGCATTTGCCCCTCATGACCATCATGGCATACTTCTGACGGATTTGCAGGTTCTCAGGAAGTACAGACTGATATTGCAGGGTCCACCAGGATCTAGCATTTAAAGGAACACTTTGTGTGCACAGACAGACACCTACCACGTAGACTGGATTAAGCTGCATCTTAGGACTGCTTGCTTGATCTCTAAGTGATCACTTATTTCCACCTACCTGCATGTTTTTGTATCCATGCCATGCTCTGTCTGTTACCCTGTTACTTCAGCCAGACACCAAAGCTTTCAGAATTGCAGTGTTCTTCAGACTGATTGGCAGTAGGCATCTGTGTGGGAGGTGGTGGGGTGGGGAGTGCAGGTGGAGTGGGGGGGAGGTGGCGGAAACAGCTTGCTGTACAGCACACCTAGGCATCAATCTTACTCCTACAGCATGTGCCAGCTGCCTGTGCAGGAAGCACACTGCAAATTTATTCAACCAAATGCCCATGTCACAAACTGTGTGGGGGCTAGTGCTCGCTCCAGTCAAACAGAGGGGGTCACTGTTGGTCAGGTAGTTCTGGTACCAGTCACTGTCTCATTCCACGCACAATCGAGAGCAATGGCCACAAATAATCATTCATTAGGGGTCCTCAGAGAGGATCTAACTGATTACAAACCAGGGACTGGGCAACCGTCACTCCTGTAAAGCCATTAGAAGCAGTAACGGGAACAGTGTGTTATCAATCAGGGAGCTTCAAAGCAATGTGGTCAGTCATGCTGAGGTACTGTTAGATCAGAGGTCTGGGGCAAACACAATCCTGGGAAGCTGTCCATCATTTGTTAAGGATGGTGTGGGGTGAGGTGGTGGGGTTGTGGGGAGGTGGGAACTAAGGGATTACTGCCAAAAGGAGTGGAGAAGCATTTGTAGAGGTAAGGACAAGGACGGTAACAGGGGTAACTCAGGGAAAAAGGAAAGTATGCAGAAAAGTGTCAGAGGGCATAGCAGGCTATTGGCAGTGGCACTACCTTGACCTCTAGAGGGGAGGCATAGAAGAGCAGGGTAGGCATCATTAGGGTTAGGATTAACTATAATGCTGGGGAGTGGGGGCAGAAAGGACAAAGTTCAATGTGGTGGGTCTTTTACATGGGAGAGAGGGGGGAAAATGGGAAGTCAGGGTAGTGTGAGGTAAAAGAGGATTTGAAGGCTCTAGGAGTCACCTAGTGACCATGCAGAACCCATACCAATGGTGTCTACCACAAGCTGTAGTCCCTGCCATCACTTGCTGTTCTCTAGATGCAAACTGCTTCAAAAAAATGGATATGACAAGGTCCAGGATGGATGGAGTCAGTGTCAGTTTGATGTGTGAAAGTGCAGGATCCACGTTTGCTAGCTATTTGGACATTGAAATAACAAATCGATGCAACAACTGTTTGTATACCCCAATTACATTTAATTTGCAATCATTTCATCACCTAATTGCTACACATGCAGCTTAGGAATCAGATGCTTGCAAAAGATGATTTGCAACATGCTATTGGTGCTTGTAAATTAAACGTTGGCATCTGAGCAATGTCAAAAATCACACGACACCAGGTTATACTCCAACAAGTTTATTTACATAAACCTGTTGGACTATAACCTGGTGTCATGTGATTTCTGACCTTGCCCACCTGAGTCCAACACTGGCACCTCCACATCATGGCTACCATCTGAACAACAGTGAAGTTCTCAGAAATGATGTAACAAAAGGCTAACGCTGGCCACTATCCGTGCAAGGATGAGAGGTGCATATCATCACTTCACCATTTGTCATGTAGGTTTAACAAAGGCCCATACTCAATGTAATGATAGGTTTCATGGTTGATGGGGATCTGGGTTGTGGGAATGGGTTCAGAGCAGCTGGCATATTGCTGAACCTGAGGTTGAATGAATAACCCATCTCATTAGCTGGGGGTGGTCTGTCTGACTGTGTGGAGGAGCGTGCTCAGCCCTCATCTGCAGGGTATACAACCAAATTCTCTTTCAAGAACTAAGGATCTATTCTGAACTTTGTGTTCCCCAATGGTAGATCGTTTCTATCGTGAGTCCTGGGCCCAGCCACTGAGGGGGTAGATTTTGGTTGCTGCGGCTGCTTCCCTAAGAAGGTGGATACAGGAAGAGCAAGGCTGACACCAAGCCCAGAGCAGTAGCAGGCTTCTGTGGAGGTCAAAGAGCCCCTAACTTGGGGAGAGGTTGCAGCTCCAGACCCTTCAGGTTGTTTGGGGTCTATAGGCAACCCAGAGATTTTCAGTCCCAACTCCATTTCCTGGCCATGAGCACAGGCACAGTGTCGATGCCAGCTCCATATTTCCTGATGCCAGATGCTGGAGCAGGACCTGAGGGCTGTAGGAGTGGGAGGCCTTCCTCTCCCAGTTGCTGTGAAGATGACAGCTACTCTGAGCTTCCATGGGATTGTTCCATCCAGACTACAACCAATGACTGTATGGGGTGTCTCAGTTGAGCTCTCACAAATGCATCAGAACAGTGACCAATACCTTCTCGAGGATAACTAGGGGTGGGCCACAAACATTGGTCTTGACAGCAATGCCCATATCTCGCGCATGAATGAAAAAATTCACAGTAATGGTATCCACGCCTAATTCCCTGTAAACCATGCACCACATCTTCTGGACTAGAAAATCCTCCCTTATATATTCTAATTGTAGCTTTTCATTTATGAAAATACTCGTTCAATTACACTGAACTGTTTTTAAAATGTAAACGTCAGGCTGAAAACACACGTTCGTTTTTTTATGCTTTAAGAAACACTAAATCCCAACTTTATGCAAGAATGATATATTGAATAATAAATTATTTACAATTGAATGCCACAGTGAACAACTCGGGCCAAATTGATTCAGTTTCAGCATCAAAACTCCAAGGATTTTGCTGACCTTCCACTGTTTGCATGTAATCGTAGTTTATTTTCCTGGATTTAAGAACCACTGATCTTCTGTACCATTCAGACGCATGTCCTTAAAGCATTTTCATGTAGGGGATTAGAGACAAAAAAAACTGCAGATGCTGGAATCCAAGATAGACAAACAGGAGCTGGAAGAACACAGCAGGCCAGGCAGCATCTGGAGGAAAGGAGCAGTCAACGTTTTGGGTATTACCCTTCTTCAGGACTGGATGTGGGGGTAGGGGGAGCTGCAGATAAAGAGGGGGGAGGGGAGTGGTGGAGGTGGAATGGTGGTGAGCTCCCCCCACCCCCACATCCAGTCCTGAAGAAGGGTAATACCTGAAACGTTGACTGCTCCTTTCCTCCCGATGCTGCCTGGCCTGCTGTGTTCTTCCTGCCTCCTGTTTGTCTACCTTCACTTAGGGGATAACTTATTCCATTTGCTAATGTTAACATAGTGTTAGCATGAGTGTAAAGCAATGACATTTCTGTTAAAATTAGTAGAGATAGTAAGAGATCTGCGCACATGTGATATTAAGGTTGTTTTATATTCCATTCTGCCCGAAGGTCATACTGAAAATGGAGAAGTCAAAAAGCAATGATGATCATTCCAAGAAATAAATTATAAAAGTAAGTTAACTCTGCAAGATTTTTGTAAATTATGAAATAATAAATGAATCAAACCCATCGTAGGTGACATTGTCAGTACATATTTTTCTTCTTCATTCCAATGACAAGGGATATTAATAATTTAATTTTATATATAGATAGTTTAAAAAGGTCATCAAATGAATAAACATGTAATTTATTTTTAGCTCAATCTTGTGCGCATTCATTCTAAAATTAGAAATGTCCATGTTAGTTCAATTAGGTACAGCATTTTATAGAAGTAATTGTTATGGCTTGTTTTCTATTTTTCTCCACTTTTCTCTAGTTATTTTCAGGATTGACCTTCTATGGGAAAACTATTCCGTAGATGCCTTAGGTCAAGGCTTCTCATCCATTATTTATTGTTAACCTAAGCAGTGAGTATCCAAAGACAATTTTACTTTAGAGAGTTATTAGATCAAGTTACAATTCAATTTTTACACTTGATTTCATTTCTCCAGGAAGCCTGACAGAAATTTTCTTCTCTCCCTATTCAGAGTTGCTGAACCAGGCTTAACTGTCATACTGACTGAGATTGGCTAAGGCAGCACTTAACACTGAATCATGAGGAAGTTCCCTGTATAACATTTTCGATATTGAGTCTCTTTGGTATTTGCTCTGCTAGTAAATGGAGAAGGAGTTGGTCACTACAGCAAATTTTGCATAGTCCAGCTGTTGCTGTCACATGACAGTCAGACCACAGATTAAGTGAAAGCTGCTTGGCTAAATGAGGGAAATATTTCATGTGACATTGTCAGGGAGAATAATTTTTTGTAGAGACCTGTAAGTGAGAAAAAGATGTTACAACTGACTGATCATTAGAGCGATTGAATGTTTTGTGGGACTGAGATAAGCAACTGTTTATGTATCTTCACGCTAAGACCATTAACTGTATATTATACCAATGTACTGAATTCTCCCTGAAACAGGATGCAAGAGTAGGCATAAATCCATAACCATGTGTATAAGTGAAAACATGCTTCATTGAATGTTAGTTTTGCCAATTATAACAATTACATATTAACCTTGTATGGATTTTACTCAGAGTTGAATAAAATTATGAACTTATATCTACAAGTCATCCCAACCTACTTCACAATGAAAACTTTCTTGAAGGCTCATCATGGTTGTTAGCAGTCACCATTCTGGGGGAATTGGACATGTTGCTGTGTGTCACCTCACTATGTAGTGTTACACATGCATCTTGAGCTAACAGCAAAGAGAAGATATTGGCACTTAACCCCGGTAAAGCAGAAAAGTTTATTGACCTTCTTCCTACACTGTTGGCTGTACCACCAAATAGCTTAGACTGCACTGATCTGGGTAGCAAACTTGGACCATGCTGCCAGGGCTGGTGCTGTGCCCTCCACTGCCAATCCTGGTGTTAGTTGAGGTCTACCCCACTGCAACACCCCTTTCACCAGCTTCCTGCCCACAAAACAGGGCACCAAGTTTCTGTTACCTGCTAAGTCCGGGGCAAATGTCATGAACCTTGCAGGTGTCTCCATACTGACTGTTTTTGCCTGGTGTGAAATGGCCTTTTAAAGGTGGCACTGATGCCAAGGATGCCAGTCTATTCTAGCATATCCAGCAGTAGAGAGCTCTTCCAGCTCCAGCACGTGGGCAGAATCAGGCTAGCATCAGGTGACAGTGATGTCATGGTTGAGGGACAGACAAGTTAGACAAAGGAGAGCCAATGGACATTATCTATTTAGATATCCAGAAGGCCTTTGACAAGGTGCCACACAGGAGGCTGTGAAATAAGAGAAGAGCCCATGGTGTTAGGGATGAGATGCTGGCAGGGATAGAGGATTGGCTGACTGGCAGAAGGCAAACAGTAGGGATAACTGGAAAGCTGGCATTGGAGGGGGGGTCCAGAGGGGGTTTACAAGAATGATTCCAAGGATGAAGGGTTTGTCATATGAACAGCATATGAGGATTCTGGGTCTCTACTTAATGCAGTTTAGTAGGGGCATCTCATTGAAACTCACAGAATACTGAGAGACCTCAATGGAGTGGACGTGGAGAAAATGTTTCCAGTTGTAGGAGAGAACTAGGACCCAAGATCACAGCCTCAGAGTGAAGGGACAACCCTTTAAAACTGAGATAACAAGGAATTTCTTCAGCCTGAGCTTGGTTAATCTGTGGAACTTATTGCAACAGAAGGCTGTGAAGGCAAAGTTACTGAGTGTATTTAAGACAGAGATAGGTAGGTTCTTGATTGATGATGGGATCAAGAATTACTGGAAGAAGGCAGGAGAATGGGGTTTGAGATCAAATGGTGGAGCAGACATGATGGGCCAAATGGCCTAATTCTGCTTCCACATCTGATCGTCTTATGGCAGGTTGTGAATAAGGTAAGTTTGGCAAGTGTGAGAAAATTCATGAGTCTTGCTGACAGAAACCATCCTTGATCCTTGACACAAATGACATTTGGCCAAAATTTTTGGCCCATAGGCCTGGATTTTGTGACTACCAGCAAAGTGCCTGCTAATGACCTCAAATATGCTGTGTCTGATAAATCTAGGGAACGTTATCTTTCTCAGTGCACAGCAGGCTGCAGCTTTCTCTTAGGCAACCAAATAGGAAATGGAAAGCTCCAAAATCAAAACACATTTAAAATAAAATTACATCAAGTAAAATAAAAACTGTGGCACACAGTCAGCAAGAAGACAGAAGCTGAAATACTTTGGAAAAACGATAAAAAAATCTTCTTTTAAAAACAAGTAATTAATTTTAATTGTGACATTTATCAACTGCACAAATCTAACATTTCATTGGGGGAGAGCAATTTTGTTTTTCACTATTAAATATTGCTCAGCCCACCATAAAAAAAGTCCAGTTACACTTGACTGAACAAAGGATAACCTTCTGTAGAGTTTCTAACAGAAATGTGAGAGTGAAAAAGGGCGCATTTTTATTCATTCTTTCACTGGATGTCAATGATATTTGGCTCTGGCACTGTCGGGACAGGCTGATGGCTACAGATAGATGGCAGACAAGGCAGCACAACCAGTGACAGGGCAATGAATGACAGACTCTAATGTCAGGATTCCTGTATTAAACTAGGTTGGCACTGAAGCTAAAAGCTGCAGTTAATTACAGTGGGGTAACATTGGCAGAAAGCCATAGTTCATCAACAAAACCTACATAAAAACCCTGCTTAAAATGTGGGAATTTCCTCAGAGGAGGGAATTCCATTTCAATTCCAGTGGAGTTAAGACAACATGGATTGGTTTTTATGGGAGGTACTTTTGGACTGACCATTAATTAGCCTGAGGTGGGATTTCCACCCCTTGGCAACAGTCTTGCTTCAGAGAGTTGTCAGCCAATTAAAGACAGGTGGCTCTCTAGCAATAGCACCACTGTTGGGTGTAATGGCCAGTGCTGGTACTGCAGCAAGGCCGACATGAAGGCATCTTTCACTGGAACTGATACCAGAGTAAAGGTAGAGGGGTGGGGTAGGAAACAGGGAACGTAGTGAAAGGGGAGAGGATACTGGTGAGGGGGAGAGTGGAAGGGAATCACTGGGTGGAAGGTCCTCTCCAAGTGGCCAGGATGCCCTTATGATGGCACTCCCTCTTGCCCATCACCACTTTATACAGTGAGAGTTGCTGGACGTTTGGCCTTGAGTGAGGATGAAAACCTTATGTGGTGTTGATTGGCTCATGGATTGCAGGGCTGGGGGTTGAGGGGGTGGTGTTCTTGATGACTGCACCATTGTATGTAAATTTGGATCAATGTCAGCAGTTTAGCAGCTGGCCCAGTGCCCTGGTATTTTATGGCTCACCCAAGTACCAACACGTCACTGAGAGACATATAGAATTCAGCTCTAGGAGGGGGAGTAGCTCTGAGCAAATTTCTAGAGTTTCAGACTAGAGAATGTATGTTGACAGTAATATATGGCTTTGCATCAAATATGTGGGGTAACATTGGCAGAAAGCCATATTTCATCAACAAAACCTACATAAAAACCCTACATAAAAACCTACATAGAAACTTCAGATCTGCATGAAACACAATGAAAGAACTTGTATGTATTTAGCACCTTTCATCACCTCAGGACGTCTTGAAGTGTTTTACAGCCAATGAAATACTTACAGAGGTGCAAGTACAATTGCAATGCAGGAAACACAGCAGCCAAATTATACATAACAAGCTTCCACAATCAGCAATGTGATTATGAATAGTGATCTGTTTTTAACTAAAGGATAAATATTGACCAGGACACCAGGGAATAAATCCCCTACTGGTCTCTGAACAATGTTATGGGATTCTTAATCTCCATTTGAGGCAGCACATAGAGTCCTGGTTTAATACGTCATCCAAAAGAATAACATTGCACCACTCCTTCAGTACTTGCATGAGTGTCAGGCTGAATTTGTTTGTGCCGAAATCTCTAGGTGCAAGCTGAGCCCATAATCTTCTGACCCAAAGGTAAGAGGACTATCAAATAACCATGACTGATACTGAGACGTGAGCACAAGCAAACAAGGCTGATATATATGCCTGTCCGAATAGCAGCATGGCACGCAACCTAAAATTTACTGAGTGATAATCTAGTATATTGCAAATAAGTAACATGCTTTAGTTTTACTTAAACCTGCAATATTCCATTCTAGGTTAGTAGCAAATAAAGGGGCCCAGCTCTGTCCTGAATCATAGATGAAACAAAGATTAAGATTACATCCATTACTTACAGTGCATTCTGGTTCCAAATTTCTGTGGTGCCAACAGTGCACTGGCAGCAGATGGTGGAAATGGGTTGGAACTGGAAGGCATCAAATCCCCACTGCTTCTATATCCTCTGAACCAAGTTCACCTCAGGCTGATCAGGAAAAGGCTTCCAGTTCAGCAGTACGGACAGAGGTCTTCTTGGCCTGATAGTCTCCAGAGTACAAGCTGCCAAATTTAAATTGAAATTCTGATAAAAGGTGGCAATTTTCACAATTTCTAGATTGTTTAAGCTGGTCCTGATTTAAGTTGGTTTAAGCTTTGTCCCCCTGACGCTTTCAAATACAATATTTTGCTGCTGTTGATTGCTTGATTGGTGCCAGAGGTCTGATGATGACAATCCGAAAATAAAGCAGTTATTGTCAGATTTAATCCAATAACTTTCAATTGTTTTCCCTTTAACATAAAGTTTAGTGAAAAATTACGAACGGAAACTATTTTCAAATGTAATAAACAGAAGCACAGTAGAAGCCATATTTTAAAAATGAATGGATTTTGTTCAGTTCCCTTTCTCTTACGTTCTGGAGAAAGGGTCTGCCTCATGGTTTCTGCTGCAGTGCTGCAGAGTCAACTGGCAGCAGGAGCATGTACCCAAAATACAGGCATCATTCTGCGCATTGTGACAATTTCACTAACGATCTCGTAAACTGCAGACAAACTACAAACATTGGAAAGTGCGTTGGAGATTGTAATTCAATGTTTAATTGAGTTTTATGGACTGAAAGAATAAGATGAATCACAATAATATTAATAAATTGATGTTCCCAGCATCTCTGAACCAGAATCAAATGTTGCCTGAGTCTTAAGCCCGCGGTTGTGGGATATGAAATGAATACAGATGAGATGCTTATCCAATTAGATATATTTAACCCTTTATAATTGAAAAAAGACATTGGCTTGTAAAAACAGAAATATACTACAAATCAAATTGCAAAGAATACTCATGCAAAAATGTATTATTGAACATTAAACATACAAAGAAAGCACAGAAGACATGAAATGTGTTTATTTGTATTCAGGGTAGCACACAGATGCGTGACCGTGGAGAAATGATGTAATTGCAGCTCATCTTCATCCTGATGTAAACAGAGAGTGAGCTTCCATGGAGACTGACACTAACTGGTTAGCATTTCAAAATGGAATGGATTCCAATTGTCACTTATCTCACCCTCCACCCCTGCCACCCCCAACCATATTTTAAACTGTAAATTGTGGAGAGAGATATAAAAAAATCTAACAATAAATGGCCTTGGATCTGAATATTATATGCTTCCATTTGTCAACCCTCTAGTTAATAAGTCAAATTTCCTTAAATTTGTTACATTTTCATGTTCTGCTGACTAAGTTTTGAATTGAAAGTGCAGATTAGGCATTTTAATATTAGTTCAAACATCTGTTTGATTCACTTCCCTCATAGTTGAGTGTGTGTATAGTATATGCTATTGCAATGCATTTATTCTTTGGATTATTAGGAATTCACACAATGAATAAGCCTACTTTCAAAGACATACTCATCTCATTTGTATATTCAATGGAGTAAGTATTTTGTGTCCAATATTCTACTTTACTACCCTTGTACAGCTAATCGTTTTTCTGTGTTGTACTTGCATTTAAGATTTGTATTTAGAAAGAAGTCAAATATTAACCAATTATCTGTTAAGGAAGACATTTTATCATCACTCTGCAGCCTTCATTTCAAGCTTCTCATCATCATCCACTACTTTCTGTCCTACATTGTCCTTGGCTATAGTATCAACCAAGCTAACAGTTCTCCCATCACTGCTGTACATTTAGTCTCTGAAATGAAAAGTATATAGGATTTTTCTCAGTTGTAAAGCAATACATAAGTCTGTCTTTTGCTCCAAATCAGTATTACTGCAACAATTATATGCAGTACAATTTAAAGAAATGGGAAAATATATGTAAATGTTGTATTGTATGGGTTTTATTCATTTTAGAAACTTACAAATGGATTCTGAGACATAGATTACATTGAATAATTGTAATTTACACTTAATTTTAAGAGATTAAACAATAAATTCTTATTAATGGAGGAAAATGTACCATGTATATATTTCTGTATATCAATAACAAGTTTGAAAATTTTATTTTGAACTGAGTTTGAGTTCTCTCATTTAGGGGAAATTTTAAAAAAAAAGTGCTAACAGGGTTAATAGTTTGAAGATATAATAGACTATTAAATCACAGCAAAATTAAACGAACACTGAACTACACAAAAAACAAATTGTTTTGCTATCCTCTATGTGAATTTCAAGAAAAGAAATATCCAAAAAAGCTGACACATAAACTTTTCTCTTTAATTGCTAGACTTTGTTGCTTTGAGCAAGACTTTGTTGCTTTGAGCAATTCACTGAAGGTACTTAGTTATATAACAAGAAGTTATTTTATACCAAAACCTGGAAAAACAATGGAACCGATCAAAGGAAGAACTCTAGATTGCAACATAAACAGGTTTAACATAGCTCAGAGCGAGGGATGATGCTTGATCAAAATATTTTACTGTTTTGATGAAATGACAACCCAGGTTGACAATAAAAAGTTGTTATGTCACATTAGTCAGCTGTTACATCACTAACACAACAAGCATATTTTGCCTTAATCTCATTGAATGGTGGAACAGGCTTAAGGGTTGAATGGCCTAATACTGTTCCTATGTGTGTGATCCCTCAAACACAGAATGTAATCATTTCTTATCTTCTCTATAGAAATGTTGGCAATGATTTTGAATTTCTGTAGCTATGGCCCACACTTGACAAGACAGCTCTTCTTCATCGATGTGAAAATCTTTAGTTTTCCTCAAGACCTTTATTAAGCCGCATCTTAATTTCTCTATTCCATGAAGAAACCAAAGGGTCTGTTTCTGTGCTGTATGGCTCTATAAGAATAACTTACCAATTCTCCTATAAACGGAGTCACTCAACACTGATAATCTCTTTTATATTCTTTCATAGATATTACATTTTTCCTGAAGTGCAACGTCTAGGATTGTCTACAATAATCCAGCTGAGGCATATCCTGTGACCAATAATGTTCTGGCGTGAGAGATAGTAGGAACTGCAGATGATGGAGAATCTGAGATAACATTTTCTGAAGAAGGGTCGAGGCCGGAAACGTCAGCCTTCCTGCTCCTCTGATGCTGCTTGGCCTGCTGTGTTCATCTAGCTCTACACCTTGTTATCTCAATGTTCTGGCGTGATTGAATTCTCTGAGTAACAGAGAGGGTCGATGATGGTAGAGCGGTAGATGTTGCATATACAAGGCCTGATCGTTATTAAAATGCCTTTGCCATCATCTTGAGTCAGCACGCCTGCAAGATTCATTACATTAACAACAAAGCACTTTGAAATCTAATGAGATTATATAAGGTGCTTATAAATGCAAGATGATTTTTTAATTATCTTTATTGTAGATTGCATGACATTCTTTGCTTAAAACCATCCAATCAAAACAAAAGAATGGTAAACTGTGCAGCCTGGTCAAGTCAGCTGGATGATTACTCTGAGATAACAAGGTGTCGAGCTGGATGAACACAGCAGGCCAAGCAGCATCAGAGGAGCAGGAAGGCTGACGTTTCTGTTATGGAACAAGAAGGGTCTAGGCACGAATCGTCAG
>NC_063360.1:17487754-17522660 GCF_021869965.1 Rhincodon typus | reverse complement strand
TGACGTTTCGGGCCTAGACCCTTCTTTTTCTGAAGAAGGGTCTAGGCACGAATCGTCAGCCTTCCTGCTCCTCTGATGCTGCTTGGCCTGCTGTGTTCATCCAGCTCTAGACCTTGATATCTCAGATTCTCCAGCATTTGCAGTTCCTACTATTTCTGGATGATTACTCTGCTGCTTTGAAGGCAAATTCAACAACAGCTACATTTTAATCAGAAAAGTTCCCTGACAAAGCAGATTGCCAATATTTGCTCACAATTCTATCATTGGAATTTGCTCACAGAAAACATGTCCAATTTGACTAATGCAATAGCAATATGCTGCAAAGACTAAGACCATGCACCTCTCATCTTCGCAAAATGTCGCAAACTGTTGCATATTAGTGGAGCACTGTTAAAGTATTGTTTCTAAAGTGATACTGTTTTCTTTAGATTATTGGTTGGAGTCATCCGAGAAACTTTTAAAAGCTGAATATTATTCCTGCATCGTTGAAATTAGCATTTTCTGAGCAATTCTTCAGTCAATTAATCTATTATATGTGTAACCTTGCTATATTGTTAATTTTTAAAGCCATTACATGTTTTACGAAAGCAGTTCTATCCAAACCTCAAGGTGACAGCATTTTTAATTAGTTAAATAATGGATGGGAATTTGTGGATGGTTCAAACACCAGCAGGGGAGCTATCTGATGTGACAGCAGCCCAGATTATAAAACAGCTTATTATGAGATATGCATTAAATAGTAACAGAGAAATAGCCAACCATCTAGATAAGGTTTCCTGCCTAATTTAAGACTGGAAAGCAGGACGGTGAAAGGAAGCATTTGATAGGAGTAATGTATGCTGAATACTGTCTTACTTACTTGGCATGTCTAATAAATAGGTTCACACTGGGATTCAGCTCAGGGTTTGCAAGGAACGTTCACCTTTGAGAAGTTCCTTGAGGGAAAACTTGGTAGAAGAAACATTCCTCTCAACTTGTGAAGAAACCGTAAAAAGATTGAACTTTAGTTTGAAATCACAACAGATCAAATCAGTCTTGTGTCTGATTTTCTGGAGTACTTTGCATTAGATGTCACAGCCAGAAATCTTTCAGAATCATAGACAACCAATTCCATCTGCTTCCTGACCTGTTCATGCTTCAGTGCTCAAAGGTAAATTGGAAATAAAAATTCCTGTTCAATCTGTCTCTGAAGACCAGCTGATTAAACTTTTAAGTGGACCATTAGATGGAGAATCAGTGCTTTCTCCTTGGAAAGGAGATAGACGAAATTCATGCAGTTAAAGAAAGTTCTATCTGTGGATTGCCACCTTGCTATGAGGGAGAGGCTTGAGTTTTCCATTGATCCTAAAAAACAAGTCCATCAGGAGTTACAAACCCCTGCAGGACAAACAATGATGGTAAGGTCAGAGGGAAGGAACCAGGCAAAGCACAACCCAAGACAAGCCCTCAATGACAATCCAGGCAGAAGATTTGTTTGATATCAACAGCTGTGATTGAGGATGAAGGCTGCAGCAGTATGGAGATCTCTCGTCAGAGATTCCCTTGCCACTGGAACTAGGCCTACCTTCTGTCAAGGACTGTGCATCTGCTGACGTTCGGCAGCATTACCACTTTAAAAGATGTCCCGCACAAGGCATCTACCTAGAGGAATTCAAAACCCACCCCCCCACCTCTCTAACACACACACACACACACACACACACGAGCAGGTTTGAGAGATCTGGAAGTCTTTAACTTGAGACTAGCATGTAGGTGGTGGAGTTTGACTCAGTCATTTCACTCCTGGAACAGGAGAGGGATTCAGTAGCTTTCTTCACAACTCAGCAGCCCTCATCAGAATCCACCCTGCTCACTCTGCATATGGAAAGGGCTAAAAAAATGTGCCCTAAAATTAGTCTTGTTCTGTAACCAACCCTCCTGGAAAACTGGGCCCAGCAAGCCCATCTACCTGCGGTCTGAAAACAAAGTGAAATTCAATCTCAGAACTTGGAATCTACAAGCCCTCACAGGCAAAACAATGGCCCAGAATGAAGAACTGCCCTTTCTGCCCATGAACTCAGGCACTTCAACATTGTGTATCCTGCAGGGCACTGATTCTCCATCTAATGGTCCTTTTAAAAGTTTAATCAGCTGGTCCTCAGAGACAGATTGAACAGGAATTTTTATTTCCTGCAAAGGGCAGCTGTGGTGAGGTGAGAGTGACAGCCCTTGACATCAAGGTCACATTCAACCAACTGTGGCATGAAGGAGCCCCAACAAAACTGGAATCAATGGATATCAGGGGGGAACTCTCCACTGGTTGGAATCATACCCAACACATAGGAAGATGATTGTGGTTGCTCGAGGTTAATCATCTCTGCAGGAGTTCCTCAGGTTAGCGTCCTCAGCCCAACAAACTTCAGCTGCTTCAACAATGACCCTCCCTCCATCATAGTCAGAAGTGGGGATGTTCACCAATGATTGCACAATGTTCAGCACCATTCACAACTCCTCAGATACTGAAGCAGTCCATGTTCAAATGCAAACAAGATCTGGATGGTATCTAGGTTTGGACTGACAAGTGGCAAGTAACATTCCCACCACACAAATGTCAGGCAATGACTATCCCTCATACGAGACCAATCTAACCATCAGCTCTTGACATTCAATGGTGTTACAATCGCTGAGCCCACTACTATGAGCATCCTGGGAGTTACCATTGACCAGAAACTCAATTGGATTTGTGATATAAATACAGGGCTTACAAGAGCAGTTCAGAGGCTACGAATACTGCAGAAATTAACTCACTTCCTGACACCACCAAAGCCTGTCCACGATCTACAAGGCACAAGTCAGGAGTGTGATGGAATACTCCCCACTTGCCTGGATGGATGCAGCCCCAGCAACACTCAAGAAACTTGACACCATCCAGGACAAAGTGGCCCACCTGACTGGCACCACATCCACAAGTATCCATTATCTCCACCAATGGCAGCAGTGCGTACAATGTACAAGATGCACTGCAGAAACTCACCAAAGATCCTCAGACAGCACCTGCTAAACCCATGACCACTTCCATCGAGAAGGACAAGCGCAGCAGATACATGGGAACACCACCACCTACAACTTTCCCTCCCAACCAGTCACCATCCTGACTTGGAAATATATTGCCACTCCTTCACCGTCGCTGGGTTAAAATCCTGGAATTCCCTCCCTAATGATATTGTGGGCCTACCTACAGCATGTGGACTGTGGCCGTTCAAGAAATCAGCTCAGCATCATCTTTTTACACGCAACTATGGATAGCCAATAAATGCTGGCCAGCCAATGACCCACAAATGAATTAAATTAAAAGTTGAGAGAAGGAGGTGATTACACCTTCTTCTGGAAAGGAAATCCCAAGGAACAACATGGAACACATGATACTGGATTCACTATGAAGAACAAACTCATCAACTGACTCTCAGAACTCCCTTCTGGCATCAACGATTGCCTCATGACTGTCCATCCAGAACTTCCCATGAACCAGCAGGCAATTGTCCTGAGTGCCTATGCACAAATTCTTGATGCCACAGTTGAGTTGAAAGAGAGCTCCTAACTCCCACTATGGAAAAGAACCCTCAGAAAGGAACACCACCATTCTTCAACTTGTCAAGATGAAGTTTTCCAATGATGTGGATATTATCAACAGGATGAACGGAAAGATTTTCAACTTGAATCAGTTGAAATCCAAGAAGAAAACAGAACCAACCTCACTTGTGGAACTTCAGTATGTGGATGACAGTGTCATCTCTACTCACTTGGAAGACAATGTTCAATTCTCACTTAATGCCTTCACCTCAGGAAGACAAATAATTTATCAATCTGTCCCAGATCAAGTTCTGGTCTATATCACCATTAAAATCAAGGGCAAATCTTCCTAAATATGGTACATTTCTCATACTGGGGAAGCCACCTCTCATCTGAGGTAGACATTGATGCAGAGATCCAACATTGCATCCAATCTGCAAGCACTGCTTTCAAACACTTAAGGGTGCGAGTCTGCAATGACCGTGACATCTGTGTTGATACCAAGATCCTTGTGAATAAGGCAGTCAGCCATCAGATTCTTCTATATGGCTCCCAAACTTAGAATACTTACAGATGCCACCTCAAGTCCCTTGAGAAATATCACCAACATGGTCAATATCATCATGCAGATTCTGTACATCAGCTGCAAGCACAGGCGTACTCACATCATCATCTTTGAAATTGCTAACAGCATCAGCAGCAAAGGCCATGATCATTCAAAACCAAATCTACTGGGCCAGCCACATGTTTGGGGTGCTTGAGTTCCAACTACCAAAGCAAATCACCTTCACCCAGTTCAAGGAAAGCAACAAGAGGAGGACAAAGGATGTGTTTCAAAGACTCCCTGCAGGCCTCCCTTAAATCTAGGATTGACTCTCTTATTTTTGTTTGAATTAACTAAGGAATTATGTGCTGTAAAGAAGAAATACAATATTTATTGTGAGTGGATAAGACAGTGCTAAAAATAAAGAGATCTGATCACCACTCCTCACTTGGTTATAACTCACGACAGACTTATTTACCTTGCCCAGTTGAATTGCTGCATGTAGCATGTTGTCTATTAATTGATGTTCAATTTGCATCAAGTCTGATTCATGTTAAAGTAAAGTTAGAAAAAATGGACTCATCTTGTAATCACTTCAATCCATTGTTATTTGGTAAAGTTATTTATTTTGGTTTATAGATCTCAACAAGGATCATGACTTGCTGAATGAATGCAAGTTCATCTTCCTAATGATCTGTCTTCTGAGGAAAGGCACAGCCTGTGTAGGTGATATTTTGTGAACTTAATCACATGATCCAATATTGTTTTTACTTTGCAAATTAGTAGCATATGAAATGTTACTTGTACTGTCCACGCAAGTGATTTCTCTGATCCACCTGATTGTCACGTTCTTTAAAATACAATTATATTTGCAGTTACGAATAAAAATGATATGTATTACCTGTCATCGCTCAATAATGAGCGTCATCTGTCTTTCAGACATTTACTTGCTCATTCTTTTTAGATTGTTTCATAATATTCGCTCCTCACAACTTTGAGCATTCCTACAGAAACTGATGTTATCCATGTTAATAAACATTCTACCTCTTGATTTCTCCTGTGATTCAGAATCAGATTCATTAATGAATACTCTGAGCTACAAGCACCCAGAACAGTTCCCTTGGGGGCTCTGTTAGCTATTTAAATTGACTGCTTGCATATTGTCAGTTTGCATGAATTGAAAGGTACTGCCAGTCTGAAGATAGCATGTGGACTGAAATGCTGAAACACAGATATAAGGCTGTCTGTTTAAAGAATCATTTAGTGCATATGTAAAATGAGAAAATGGGTAAGAATCAAGGATATTGTTGCTTTAATGTAGAATTAAAATATTTGAATATAACTAATTATAACATCAAAGTAACAAATTGGATATGTAAGAAAAGTCTGTCTTAGCTTTGAAAACCTAATTCAATGTCCAACTATTAAATTAATGGATTCCTGTTCAGGAGGCTCCAGTTAGAATTCTGACCTTGACTGCTATTCGTTCTCAGATAACCTCTAACAGCTCGTTTTTAAAATTCGAAACACAGCTTTTCGATTATCGTGCACTCACTGTTGATTAACATGGAAAATTGCTAATGATGGTCACTGAAATTCAGAGGCCTGGATCATCTTGTCCTTGTCTGACTGTGGGATGATATATTGAGGGTGGGATTGAGATTCGTTTGAAAGTACATCAAACTTACTAAAAATCCAAAAATACTAAACAGCATTTTTAATTAGGTTCGAAGTGTTTTAGGCAGACTTGAATGACATCTTCCTTGCTCCTGTGAGATTAATATCAGGGATACAAACGTCAGCATTCTGTACAAAGCAGAACACATCTTAATCTGAAATCAGCTGAGCCCCAGCAAAGTGCTTGACTAGCTTACATATGAAGGGTGAATGAAGCAGCAATGCAAACTTCAGAAACAGCAGGCTAGAAATTGCAATATTAGGACGTGAGCCATTTCTTATTACAATACTTTGGGAAAAATTTTAACAGAGAATTTTACAACCATGGTGTTATAGCAAAAATAAATTGGACCTCCGATAAATTTATTCAACGTTTAAATGTTAATATTACATAGGGCCCCCGAAATTCAGGATCAGATGTGTGGGGACGGGAGGATTAAAGGTTTTGAAGAAGGATAAGTATCCTGGTCAAAATGATAAGTTCTGGGGATTTCAAGAACTTGGGCCTTCTCTGGAGCTCATCATTACAAAGCTGGTGCAAAAACATAAGTTGCTGGAATAGCTCAGCAGGTCTGGCAGCATCTGTGAAGAGAAATCGGAGTTAACGCTTCACGTCCGATGACCCTTCCTCAGAACTGGGGAATTCTAGCAACTTCTGCTTTTGTTTCCAATTTACAGCATCAGCAGTTCTTTTGGTTTTTATAATTAAGCTGGCATTATTCAATAGCCTGTAACTACTGGCTGTGCAAGTGAGGAGAAGAATTGACCTGGGGTCAATGTGTTTGGATTGAGTCAGTGGAGGGAGTTCGGGGATCAGGGGACATGGTGGCCGCTATTAGGTGTCAGGTTTAAGGTGGGAAGTATAGGCCAGAAGGATCAGGAGTGATGGTGATAGGAGAGGGGCTTGGGAGAACTGCACTGCATATAGTGGTGATGGAGGGATGATACGTGATTAATTAGAACAGTGATCACGTCTTTTAACGTGGAATTTTGGATCCGTCCCTGCCTAGAAGTCTGAAACTTCCTGCTTTAGCCATCCATTTACTTGGCGATCTCTCCTGTGGGCCTGCAAGCACTCATTGTTGAGCTCTGGCACTGCCGAAGCTACCATTCTAGCAGGCCCTGAGGGCAGAACTTCCTCGTGCTGAGCAGTGGAAGTCCCACTCCCAGCCACTTTAGCCTGCCCACAGAGTGCAATGGCTGCTAGCTGGGCTTCTTCTAGGTGTGTCAGATGGCAGCCAGTGTCCTCTCGGGGAGTAAGAGGTAAGCAGGCATCCATCCCCTCCCCTCGTCCCGGTCCCCTCTTGATCCCTCTCAGAAAACGCAGCCCCTTTTTGTATGAGAACCTCAATCAGACATTGAGTCCCTTACTGGTGAATGTTAGTACTTAACATTTGCCTCAAGTGTCAGTAAAGAGCATCTTGATTGTCTTCACATAAAACTGCAGTCAGATCATTTCCAGTCACATTTGGACCACCATTATCTGGCCTTCATAGAGCTTGATGATGTGGCATTGCATGACAGAAATTTACTCTGTCCAGAATTTGTAAATTTGCATCTCATCTTTATCTCTGGTGCTGTTCGACACTTCAGTGAATGCACCTACTACTGTAATCTTCACTTTACTGTTTAACCTGTCCATTGCCCAATCACCTTAATATTGTCATAACTAGATTCTGTCTTTCACTGTCCATATCCTAAATTCTTACCTGATACCAAACCTCACTCCTCAATGCCCGCACGACTTCAATTATCTTTAGTGTTTCTCAGTCCTCAGCCACTTCCAAATGAAAGCTATTTAATTGAAGTACATTGTTAGTGGGTTCTTGTGGTGTAGTGGTAGTGTCCCTACCTCTGGGCCAGAAGGCCCAGGTTCAATTCCCGCCTCCTCCAGAGCTGTGTAATAACATCTCTGAACAGGTTGACTCGAAAATACTTGAAAATCATGTTGGCCTCAGCTATGTGTGCAACATACTCCTGTCCTGCAACCCTCCTCTTTACTTAGAGATAACACAGTGTGGAGCTGGATGAACACCAGCAGGCCAGGCAGCATCAGAGGAGCAGGAAAGTTGACGTTTCGGGTTGGGACCCTTCTGTCATGTTCCTCCAGCTCTACCCTGTCATCATAGAAACCCTACAGTGTGGAAACAGGCCATTCGGCCCAACAAGTCCACAACGCCCCTCTGAAGAGCATTCCACCCAGACCCAATTCCCTTGTCTAACCCACCTAACCTAAACATCCCTGGGCACTACGGGCAATTTAGCAAGGTCAATCCACCTAGCCTGCACATCTTTGGACTATGGGAGGAAACCAGAGCACCCGGAGGAAACCCACACAGACACGGGGAGAATGTGCAAACTCCACACAGACAGTTGCCCAAGGGTGGAATTGGACCTTGGTCCCTGGCGCTGTGAGACAGCATTGCTAACCACTGAGCCGCTGTGCCGCGGTTAACTCCTCTTTACTTACTGTTTCTTGTGACAAAAATACACAAGATTTGAACTAATTAGATTTTTCCAATATTTTCAAGCATCTACCCAACCTGACTGGTGAGACTTAAAACAATTACCTGTTTTTTCTTTCCAATGAAAATTGACTTCTGGGGAATTTTTAAATCTTTGTTTCTTAATTCTAGCATTATCTTTTATTCCTTGAATTAGTACTGATCATAATTATAACACCTCCCCCCAACTCAGATAGATAGATCAAAGTACTCAGCCTTTATGGTACATTCACTCCACAACAGGAAAACCCACTCCAGTACAGTTTTCTGTGGCAAGTCAGTGACAAGTGGATATCAATGAAAAGCTCTCAAAGATTCAAGAAGACTCTAATAACAGTTGCCAGACAAACACAGCTGCAAGTCATGAGCTTTCTTGCTTAGAACTAAGATTTCTCTCAAGCAAGTGACAAGACTTCTCTTTTAAATTGAAATCAGCACATCTTGCAATGCTAAGTAGCATTTTCTCCTGGCACTAAGAAGAATCATGCTTGAATGTTTTCGGACTCTGAAACTATCCTATATTATTCTGGGATTGCAACTAGTTATTTCACGTTTCACAAAATGGCAGCACTAGGAATTTGAAATGATGTAATATGTTCATTTGAGACATTTCATAGCAGAGAGTACTGCCACAACTAGTAACCGAGAGTCTTTCTGACTACATTGTATTATCCTGATAATCACAACAACAGTGATATTGGGAACAAACAAACAAACAAACAAAGGATGTTGTGAAACTTGAGATGGTTCAGAAAAGATTTACAAGGATGTTGCCAGGTTTGGAAGGTTTGAGCTACAGGGTGAAGCTGATTATGCTGGGGCTATTTTCCTTGCAGCGTCGGAGGCTGAGTATGGCCGATTAGAAGTTTATAAAATCATGAGGGGCATAGATAGGGTGAGTAGCCAAGGTCTTTTCCCCAGGGTAGCAGAGTCCAAAACGAGAGGGCATAAGTTTAAGGTGAGAGGAGAAAGATTTAAAATGGACCTAAGTGGCAACTTTTTCACACAGAGGGTGATGCATGTATGGAATGAGGTGCCAGAGGAAGTGGTAGAGGTTGGTACAATTACAACATGTAAAAGGCATCTGGATGGGTATATGAATAGGAGGGGTTTAGAGGGTTATGAACCAAATACTGGCAAATGGGACTAGATTAATTTAGGATATCTGGTCAGCATGGACGAATTGGACCGAAGGGTCTGTTTCCATGCTGTACAGCTCTGTGGCTCTATTCAATTGCACCTTCCACCCACTCTCCAAGTATTCCTTAATTTTCTATTATCCAAAAGTTATCAAACTCTGTCTTTAACATTCTCAGTGACCATGAAAACTCTCTGGAGTCAGGAATTTCAATGATTCATAACATGAATGACTCATCTCAGTTCTTAATAGTTGAACCATTTTGTGATAATGGCATGAATTTCCATAAAGGTGAGAGACTCTCCATCATTGCCGAAATGGTCCTGGAGGCTTGAAACAAATTATGCTGACCCCCCCGCTTCAATCACCCGCTGAAAGCGACCTGACACCCACGCCCAACATCTCCCACCAGACTCAGCCCAACACAACCCACTTCATTCATCAGAACATTTCTGGAGCTATCAACCTGCTTAACCACACCCTCAGTTCCACCTTCTATGCCATATTTGGATGCACCATATAAAGGACTACTGGCTCCTGTCCTCATCTGATAAAACTGCTCAACATTCCAGGATAATCTTGAACTCCAAAAGATAAACACTAGCATATTTTATTGACTGTAAGATATTTTATTAAACTTCACTCTCATGTTTCTTTCATCCTCATCTCCAATTCTTTGCTACCAAGACCATCAAACCAGGTGCCTACCTGACCCTACCACGCTAAAGTTACTCTGAGGCATCCCTATTGCTCTTGTAGTGAATTAGTACATTCCTCTCATCCTTTTCCCAAGCTCAATTTGTCCAAGATATCCATCTCCTGCTCTCTTGACCATTTTACCATGAAACTATACTCGCCTCAACTTGCCTCCTTGGTTCCCATGTTAACTGATGCATATAATGGTCTTCTGTGCTCAGGTTCTGTTACTCTGTTCTCTAAATCTGCTATCATCACCTTTCTCTTCAAAAACAAAAATCCCACACTCCTTCACTTAGAAAATTCTCATCTATAACCTTAATTTCCTCTCCAATGTCCTTAAACATGTTACCACCCTTTAAATTTGCGCCCATTGTTCCTAATATTTCATGTAAGAACCCCTCTAGTCAGGTTTTGGCACCTACTGCAGTATGGAAATGGCACTTACCAAAGTCAGAAGTAACATCCTGTGACAAAAATAAACCTTCAATCAGAAGTGATGGGCCAAAGGGTTTTTTTCTATGCTGTAAATCTCTATGAGTTATGACTCTCTCCTTGTCTTTCTCAACCTTTCTGTAGCCTTGACACAATTCATTGCACAGGATGGAGTGGTGGCTCAGTGCTTAGCACTGCTGCCTCACAGCACCAGAGACACAGGTTCAATTCCACCCTCGGGTGACTGTCTGTGTGGAGTTTGCACATTTCTCCCCATGTCTGCGTGGGTTTCCTCTGGGTGCTCCAGTTTCCTCCCACAGTCCAAAGATGTGTAGGTTAGCCACAGCAAATGCAAGGTTGCAGGGATGGGTCTGGGAGGAATGGTCTTTGAAGTGTCAGTGTGGACTCAACAGCCTGCTTCCACATTATAGGGATTCTATGATTTGGCCACCAACCACTCTCTGCTGTCATCCAGTAGAATAGGACTCCACTCATCTATCTCAGCATAGCCAGAGAACTGTCATTAATGTCTTCTCTGTTTGTTTCCATAAATTTACCTCTGCTTACTCCAAGAATGTAATTTTGGCCATCTGCTATTCCTCATCTACATGTTTCCTTCATAGACATCATCCAAAACACCACATCAGTTTCCACATGTTCTGAGTAACGTTATTTTCAATGAGAAATGGTAACTATCAGAGCTGCTGAGTAGGATAGCCAACTTTACCTCTTCAGCATGCATCTGAAGCTCTCTGCTATCTCTCAAACAGCAGACTCCTTATCTGACATCCAGTGCTAGATTAGTAGATATTTCCTTCAATTAAATGTTGGGCCAAAGCCACTGTCCTTGGTTTCTGCTTAAAATTCTACTCCCTAACCACCAACTTCATTTCTCTTCCTTGCAACTGCTTCAACCTAAGTTTATACTCTCAAGGATCACATTTCGTCCCTTCCAGTGACACATTCATTGTCTTACCATGTCACATATTGCTTCTACTGTGACAACACCAGACTCTGCCCCTTGTTCTTCTGCTGCTGAAGCACTCGTTCAAGCCTTTATCACCTCTAGATTGAACTATTCTTGTGTACTGCTGGTTGGCCTTCCACATTCTTCCCTCCATAAACTGGAGATCATTCAAAACTCTGCTGCTTTATCCTAACTTGTACCAAATCCTATTCATCTACCACCTTGCTTTTGCTGACCTATTTAAGAACCAGGCTAAGCAACACCCTCATTTTAATGTTGTGACTATTGTTCTCAAAACTCTCCATGGCCTTGCCCCTCCTATCTCTCTAATCTCCACAACTCCGCATCTGTACTTCTCCTATTTCAGACTCTTCAGCATTCCCACTTTAATTGCTTCATTGTTAGTGGCCTTGCCTTCAGTTGTCTAGTCCCAGCTCTGGAATTGTGTCCCATTGCCCCGTCTCCCTTGTTACCTCACTTTCCTCCTTTACGACACTCAGCATTTTGGCCAATCTGCTCTAATATCACTGTTATATTTTGTTTAGTAATGCCTCTGTGAAATACCTTGAGCTGTTTTGTTCATTTAAAGGCTCTATCTATGGGGGTGGCATAGTGGATCAGTGGTTAGCACTGCTATCTCACAGCACCAGGGACCCAGGTTCAATCCTACCCTCAGATGACTGTCTGTGTGGAGTTTGCACATTCTCCCCATGTCTGCATGGGTTTCCTCCATGTACTCCGGTTTCCTCCCACAGTCCAAAGACATGCAGGCTAGGTGGATTGGCCATGAAAAATTCCCATAGTGTTGAGCGATGTGTAGATTAGGTGGGTTATAGGGGGATGGGTCTGGGGGATGCTCTGAGAGTCAGTGTAGACTTGTTAGGCCAAAGGGCCTGTTTCCATACTGTAGGGATTCTATGATGAGTAAACACATGCTGTTGTTATATTCAAAAATTTTATATTGACACAAGGTTAAAGCCATTTCATATTATTTGGGACCAGTTGAAGAGCAAGGAATTATCAACAAATTTCTTCAAACTCCACTTGCAGATTTATTTTCAAAATTTCTTTCGATGAGCAGTTTTCATTGTAATCAATTAACGCTTCAATAATGCAATGAGCCAAGAAGTAGATTAAATAGATGGTAACTCACATTCAGTGTGAAATTGTGGAATTTCTGATGCTTGACCTAAATAAATGAAGGGTGCAAAAATCTTTCCATGTAAAGGCTATATTGTATTCTTACCTGAGACAGCTAAGGTTAATAAGATTTATTATTAAGGTCATTCAGAAACACTTTAAACATTAATCCAGAATGCTAGAATAGCTAAGTCCTGTACCAATTAATATATAGCTCCAGTAACAATCAAATAAGAGGATTTTTTTTAGTGGTTGAATGAAAGTTGAAGTCATATGCAGATATTGTAGCTATATTAAATTTAACACATATCCACCTTAAATACGTTTATATTGTCCCTTGACATATCATTCAAATAATAGCGTGTTTTGTGAGGCCAGTCATTTCCTTAGACAAAACTTTAAAATGTTCATTCAGTTTGCAGGCAGTGAATTATCATTATAACATTCCAAAGACTTTTAGGGCAGTTTTAGGCACTAGAAATTAGGTGAAGACTGTAAAACAGAGAAGTATTTAACTTACTGGTATTTATCACTTAGCAGAGTTTAACATATCATGGTGCTTTGGCTGTGGCTAATAATATTTTAATCTACATGCACATATTTCTCAGTTTATTTATCACCGACAATTTCAGTAGATCAACTTCATTGCATGGTTTGTTAGACTTTCTCCTCCATGTTCAGCTCCCTCGGGTGAATGTATGCAGCGAGTCAACACTGTCAAATGCATTTGTTTTCTTGGCTCAGCTACTCAACAAACCTGTCATATTCATGCTGTTGTCTTTTAGCCTCATATTGCGCTTGGTCTAGACATCAGGTTAAATAATGTGGCAACTCATGAAATACATTTTATTTCTGGTTTACTATAGAATCTCTTCCAACCTCCTAATATCAGTTATTAAGTTGTTTCTATGAGAGGCCTGTGTGGTGTCAATTCTGCTGTCTTTGATTGCTCCAGCTGAAGTCTTTAACCAAACAAATCACGTGAAGATGGCAGGCCCACTGTTTGAGCTGAGTGGCTGCTCTGTCTCTGTTTTGGTTTTAGGGTCTGACAACTTGCTCCTCTTGGCTTCTTGCTGTAGATTCCGCCTCCTTTCATCTTCTGCTTTAAACATCATTTAGAGTCTAATATCCACCAATAACTTCTTTACTGAATTCAAACCTCAAGCTGTTAACTAGGTAGTTAACTGTGTAGTGATGACAGTAGGCAAGTAATGTAATGCTTAGGGACAGGTGTTTAAATCTCAACGTATCAGCAAGGCGAGTTTAAATTCTGTTAATTCAAAGCTACTTTCAATAATGATTGCTGTAAAAAAAACTTATCTGCTTCACTAATGTCCTTTCAGGAAGGAAACCTGTCAATTAGGTGCATAGCAATGTGGTTGACTCTTAACTGCCCATTGAAGGGAGTCAGTAAGCCATTTAATTGAAGGGCTAATCAGGGATGAGCAACAAATGTTGGGCTTGCCAGTGATTTCCATGTCCTATCAACTGATTAGAAACAGCTAAGTCATGTGGGTCCATGCTGGTGTGCGATGTACTTTGATAAAATCTGTCAGAAATGATCATCATCACTTAAGCCTGAGACTAGCACCACCAACTAGCTTTCATATTCCATTAACAAAACATTTCTGAGATCACTTAACTGCAGTGAAACCCTGTTTTCACAAATAAAGTGACCCACCCATTAACACCCACGTTGTTTTATGATTATAGTAGTGTTGCTGCATTCAGACGTTTGGTGGTTGTTAGTGAAACACTCCTGCAGTTTTGTTGCTTTCCAGAATTAGTTTCCCCATTGGTTTTGCAGATTTCCATACACAGTTCAAGATGTTGCAATTAGGATTTATTGCTAACTTGGGTATTCACTAGGCTTCAAGTTTTCATCATTTTTGGAATTTTTTTTGTCAAGATAATAGCAGACAGTAGATAAACTGGGATGCTTTTCATTGGAGCAGAGTAAAATATGAAGATATATGAACAAAGCTGTTCAAAATTCTAAGGGGCTTTTGATAAGGTAAACAGTGAGTTGATAACTAGTGGGATTACATTTTATGTCCAAAAAGTGAAGGAAGAATTTTGTTTTGCTGACTTGATGTGACTTTTGAGTAACAGTGGTGAAAGAGTACCTGTAACAGCTCTATAAAGTGGATACATTTTGAAAAGGAAGGATTTCTAAGCAAATGGGCAAAGTAGTGAAATTCAGAGAGCTGTTTCAGAAGGTTTAGAAATCCCTGCCTGAATTTTAAAGTTAGCAGCTGATGAACTGGCTCGAATCTTGACCTATCTCTTTCGACAGACAATCAACGTTGGCTACTTACCAGGCAAGCTGACTTCTATGACTTATTCAAAATGGGCAGAAAAGTCTAGCAGAAAACTAAAGATTTGAGTCTCTAGCATCGCTTGCAAATTTCTTGAACATATTGTTCATTCTTAGATCATGAAACACTTTGAAGATCACACCATCCTAGTAGATAGCATGGTTTTAGGGAAGAAAGAACTACCAAAACACAGTTTTAGCAGATTGGTTTCAAATCTTGAAAGAGAGTAAACTAGTCACATAGCGATCTCAGAAACTCTTGACAATGTTCTTCATGAAAATCTCTTGTCCGATCTCCATTACAATGGAATTGGTGGGATATTATTAAAATGGATTAGGCACCTATTTACCAACAGAAGGCAGACAGGTGTGTGATTGGGAGTCAACTCCATCCCACCACCACCTACCACACATCCCAGCACCATATAAGTCGTCTCTGGAGTGTCCCAAGAATCATGTTGGGACCTTTACTCTCCTTGACAGACTCAAACTAACTCCCCAAGATGTTAAAAAAAAACACAAGGGTGTGACTATTTGCAGATGACATGTGGTTTACTCACCAGGCAAGAAGAAACACAAGGTCATATGAAAGTGAACCTCTGGAATTGCAAACATGACAAGACCAAGAGGAGATGACAATCAAATGCTAGAAAATGCTTTGTCTTGCTTATCACCAACAATAAGTATACACGAACAGTTAGCTTTGGTTCTCTAATCAAATTCTTCAACAGAGAGATGAACCTCTTAGCATGGTTGTGTATCTTAGAGACAATCTTCAAGGGGATTCCCCAATCATCAGATAACCTCAAAAGCAAACAGGGTTCTTGTATTTCTGAAGATAAATTTTTCTAACAAAAACATCAGAGTTATAGTTTGCCAAATATTTGTTCATCCCATTTTGGGATACATAAATTGTTTGTTGGATTTCTATAAGGTGAGAGATATAAATAAGACTGAAACAATTCAAAGACACGCTGCATTATTCTACATAAATCAGATTAGGAAACAGATTGCCATCACATTTTTGATTCAAGATTTGGAATAGCTATCACTGCAGTAACGACATATATTGACCATGTGTCATAAAATACAGAATGGACCTCTGGTAATTTATAAATAGGTACCTATTGCCTTCTGGCAAAACATAAGGTAGTTATTCAAACAAACTACAAAGTCCATTTGCTTCTAAGACTGCATATCAATATACTTTCTTCCTCCCAATTTCACAATGGAATAAGCTGCCAAAGGGAATAGTCACTGTCCCATCGCTTGGAATCTTCCAACACCCATCTTTGGACTACTTCCAGTTAAATGCTTTCGTTATCAGGACTACCGTCTGGAAAGCTCATGCCTGGATTATCCAGTACACCATTAAAATGTTAGTGAAATGCTGTTCTTAGTCCATGTGCCAACATAACTAACGCTGAAGCAGACAATTCCTTACGCCGTTCATTTAGTCTAAATAAATACTGATATTATCCTATAAAATACGCATCAGCAATTTTCAAGATAGAAATGTTATACTTAGTGGTTACAGGAATTAAAAGGAGGGAGTGAGGTCAGCTGTGCGCTGCAAACTCCAATGCATGGGACAGTGCTAGCCATCTTGGAGCAATCATTTCTAGGTTCAAGTGGTTCTAGACTTTTTGTATTACAGTTAACTTAGTTGACATGACACTTGTGTACAAATCATAAGATTTTTCATTCAAGACCCATGGGGGTTCCTGAAATTAATCCAGTGAAGAACTAAAGCATTGCTGAATATCCTGGTTACAGTTCTGTGTTTCAGATGTTAACTTGTGCTTTACCTGTCAGTGAAAACATTAAAGGCTTTCACAGGCATATTCAAAGAGCAATGGAGCTCTCCCATTATTCTAACTAATATTCTCGCCTGGCCATCATTCCTCCCTAAATCAATACCACTAAAGAAAACAATATCTGGCCAGTCCTGTCAGAGCTATTTATTGGATGTAGTGATACAATTTGGCTGCTATGTTGACTATACTTCAAAAGGTAATTCACTGTGTGAGAAACACTAACACATATTGAATTAAAGTACATTCTTGCAGTAAATTTACAGCCTGAAGAAAAGCATTACCAGACAGCCATGCTTTTCTGAAAGCAGTTGCATTTATGGGCAGCTAGCTGCACTAAATTTCATGTTTTACGAGATGTGGACAACATTGTGAAATTTTAATTTTACCTCCGTTTGACCAACGAGGAAAATGATTATTTGACTGCATTGCTGCAAGAATATGTTTATCTCTACTGTGAATGCAAGTGGACGCTTGCATCAGCTAAAACAGCCAAAGCACCATTTTAGGATTCAGGAAAGTAGAGAGAGAAGCTAAACTTGGGCTCCTAATTTTTCAGTGAAACAGATAGAGACAGGCTTGGACCCAATTACGAATAAACTCAGTGTACAGCAAGCTCTACCACAATGCACATATATTTAGCATTCTATTTTTGGCATGACAGGAATTGAGAAGCTATATTGAAGAAGAAAAATAATTGATCAGCAGAAACTGCATTCAGTTTGGGAGCCATTCATTATGAGAACATTTTAGTCTGAGGGGTGCAGTGCAGACTCATGAGAATGAGGCTGGGGAGAAAAGGATTAAATTATGATGATTGATTGCATAGGCTAACAGATAAGATAATTAGACAAAACGTTTTCCCTGTATGTTGGCCTTTCGTCTGTACGTTTCAGTCTTAGAAGAGAGGAGCATGCCATAAGTCCAGTGGACTTATACTGCCATTCAATTCAATTATGGAGCTGATCTTTAGCTCAATTCAATTAGCCTGGTTTTGACTCATATGGCTCGATAGTTTTCTCTCACAAAAACCTATTGGTGTCAGCCTTGATAATGTTAATGGCCCAGTACCCTGGTCTTTTGGGGACAGAGTTCCAGATTTCCATTAGTTTTACTGTAGAAAAATATTTTCACAATTCAAAAAAGTTAAAAGTCATGCCATTAATTTTGATTTCCTCATCGGAAGCAGCATTTTCTCTGTGCGCATCCTTTCAAATCTCTTAATCATTTTAGACAACTTGGTTAGATCATTCCTGGATCTTCTATACTCAAAAAGAATACAAAAGCCAGGTTCCTGTGAGCTGCTTTATAATTTAACCCTTTAAGCCTAGTTTTATTCTGTTGAATCTGTGCTATACTCCTTCCAATGACAATATAGCTTTCCTGAAGTTGTTAACTTATTGTCCCACATTTTCAAAAGTTCTTTCATGTTCTTCCTTTTTGCTGGATTTTTACTTTTCTTGCCTTCTTCCAGTTTGAATCATTTAATTACTTGGCCATAACTGGTTAACCACATAGGTGGAATCTGCTTTTCAGGAGCATGAACTGGATATCGCTATTTTAATCAACTTGTTTGAATGCATTATGACATGCTACCAGGGCAGTGCGTGTCAATGTAAACATGAATCTTCTGGCCCAGAGGTCGAGGCACCACTATTGATTTACAAGATCCTCTCCCTCCCACCTCCACCAGCAGAAAGTTTGCGTTGTTAATTTAAAGCCCAGTTATCAGAGGCTGACTGGAAATTTTCAAGTTAGTCTGGGCTGCCCAGTGTTAGGAGCATGGCAGCAAATTTACAGGATCCCAGAGACAGACTAGGTGCCAAGTACCCAAGATGTTGTTGAGAGCTTTTCTGCCTTCCTGGCAACAGTTAAGATCACAAGCTACCCCATGGACAGAATCACCATCCCCTCTCTATCCACCCCCCACCCCCAAACCAAGCTCTCCCTGGTGGTTGTGTCCACTTCTTACTTTAACTTTTTCAAAAGTTGCTGAAAAGTATCTCAAGGTCCCCCTTACCTGCAAAGCAAGGCCTCCTAATGACCTTTCAAATTCTAGAGCCTGCTAACCAGAGCACACCCACTGGCTAACAATTGGCCAATCTGGGCAAAATCAATGTGGGGTGACTTCTCCTGACATTTTGTGGGGTCAGGAATCAAATTTAGACGCTGTGTTGGGGCGACAACACGAAACCTTTCCAAGCACAAGAAATGCAACCTTTCCAAAGTCTCTGCCACCAAACATGATCTTGAGTTCCCATTAGTGATAATCTTTTAAGACTTTGTCCTGAATGTGCTGTGCTGCTTGTACTTTCCCCTCAAACATGACATTGGTTGACTGTCTTTAAACATGGCCACCCAGCAGCCATAACATGTTCCAGGTGGCTCTTGGTGTCTGAGAATAGGACCTCTTCCTCAGACTTACCCAGTCGGGACTTGTGACTCCAGATCCACAGCAATGTGGTTGACTTTTAACTGTCCTCTGAAGTGGCTTAGCAACTCACTCAGCTCAAGGGCAATTAGGGGTGGGCAACAAATATTGTACTTGACAGTGATGTCCATCCACTGAACAAATAAGAATGAGGAACTCAACAGTGAACACCGAGGGGACTGCAAGTGGCCTTGAGATTATAGAACCCTATTGTGTGGAAACAAGTCATTTGGCCCAACAAGTCCACACCAACCTTCTGAAGTGCATTCCACCCAGAACCATCCTCCTATGCTTTCCTTGTAACTATGCATTTCCCACGGCTAGTGCACCTATCCTACATATCCCTGGATGCTACGGGCAATTTAGCATGACCATTCCACCTAGCCTGCACATCTTTGGACTGTGGGAGGAAACCAGAACACCCGGTGGAAACCCACGCAGACACGGGAAAAATGTGCAAACTCCACACAGACAGTCGCTCGAGGGTGGAATCAAACCCAGCATCCTGGCACTATGAAACAGCAATGCTAGCCACTGAGCTACAGTGCCATCCTAAGATGAAGACAGGATAGATCCCAGAAAGAGGTATAAGTCATGAGGTATTAGACAGGGAGGGATCAAGAAGCCTGGGAAGGGGAATGAAGGTTGATCTATTCATGCACTTATTTATATATTTGATTTTAGCCAATGATTGAAGAAGGACACTATTTTTCCAATCAAAGTTTCTAAATGTTTCTCAATCTAGAATAGTGCTTGCCATTTAAAAATGGGCTACACATTGCAATTTGAGAAAAAGGATCATTAAAAGAAACAAAACATTAATAATTTTGTTGGTGATAATCTAACTACATTTTCAGCCTCCCTTGTAGTCACAATATCTTGCCGATAGATGAAGCTGGTATCAAATTAGACTCCATTTTACAAAAGGAAGGAAAATACTTTCTACTTAGAAATACAACCTTGAAACAGATGTTAAGTGTGCATTTAGTTTACATATTTTGCTTCTTGAAGACACGTGATTATTTAGATAACATCTGAGAATGTATTCAGTTGCATTCAGATTTCATATCAATTGGAGACAATTTAGGGTGCATGGTGGCACATTGGTTAGCACTGCTACCTCACAGTGCTAGGATCTCAGGTTCTATTCTAGCCTTGGGTGACTGTATGGAGTTTGTATGTTCTCCGTGTCTGCTTGGGTTTTTGCCAGGCACTCCAGTTTCTTCCCACAGTCCAAAGATGTGCAGGATAGGTGGATTGGTCATGCTAAAATTGCCCATAGTGTCCAAGGATGTGTCGGCTAGATGGATTCACCAATGGAAATGCAAGGTTACAGGGATAGAGTGGTGGGCTGGGTCTAGGCGGGATGCTCTTCAGAGTGTTGCTGCAGTCTTGATGGGCCAAATGATCTGTATGTGCACTGTAGATTCTAGATTGGTTTCTTTTAGCAGATGGCAATCTTACCATATTCCACTGCAGGATGGTCTTTTTTTTGACAACATGACCAACTGAGTTTTTTTTTGACAAGCTTATTATATCTTCTCAATTCAACATCATTATAATCCTTTGCTGTGGTATGGATTGTCCCAATGGAATTTCATTTCAGCAGATTCATTCCCTCTCTATTTTTGGAAATGCTTCAATTTCCCATATGCTTCATAATGAGTTGATATTTCGAATTTGCTCTTGGGTTTTTGTTCTCATCAAGTGAGTATTAATTATTCATCAACTCAAAGTCTAGCTTCTGAATTGCAGCGAGTTGACTCTCCATATCTCCCCAAACCTTGTCACCTTGACCCATCCCAAATGCTGGACAGAAAAAATGCATGGGAAGTGTTCTATGTCTGTTCAGAACTCAAGAAATTACTAGGAGAGTTTTATAGAAAAGTGGCACTGAATTTTCTGGCTTCCCTTCCCAAGTTTCCATATTGAGTGGCCTCCTTGATTCACTACCCTTCAGATACAAGTCTAGGAAAGTGTTCTCCTGTTTCTTTAGCATGTGGACATTTGGCTAGAATGTTATGTGGCCTTGGAGGATGGGTTCAGAGGCAAGAAGGTTGACAAAATGGAATGGGAAGACAGCAGGTGGTGTGCCTGAAGTCTTTCCACTTCCATAACATTTAGCATTCTATACCTTGTGAGGGGTGGGAAAGATGGTAGACTGTCAGTTATCCCAAAGGCCAACTGAGCCATAAGGTGCCAATTCAGGGCTGCTTCTTTGTTAATTCATTTATGGAATGAAGGCATCACTGGCTCGGCCAAATTTATTGTTCATCCCTAATTGCCCTGAGGCCAGCTTAAGCATCAACAACATTTCCGTGGGTCTGAAGTCACATGTTGGCTAAATCAGGTAAGGATGGTAATTTCTTTCCCTAAAGGACATTAGTGAACCAGATGGGTTTCTCCAACAATTGACAATAGATTTATGATCAACATTAAACTTTTAATTCCAGGTTTTTTAAAAATTGAATCCAAATTCCACCATCTGCCATGGTGGGATTCAAACCCGGATCCCCGAGACATTACCTAGGTCTCTAGCTTAATGGTCCAGTGATAATACACTAGGCCATCATCTCCCCTTGAGACAAAGCTCCTCTTCAGCTTTACCATATGGAGATACTCCCAGGTAAATGCCAGGGGGTTGCTCCTTTTTGGGCATTCTTTGGCTCATGAAGGGGTCATAGGTGGCAATGCCTTCCCCCTCCCATTGGAATTAGGCATCACTTGTCCTTTTCCACCCATCAGCAAGATCTTCCATATTGGCCCCAGCACTGTTGATCCTGTTATAGCACATTCATCACATTGCCCGCCAGGTTACGCTGCAGCAGTGACCAATAACTAGCCCCAGTGACATTACTGAGCTGCTGATTCTCTGATCTGGCCAGCACAATGGGCATGCCATCATTCTGAACAAGATGGCAGGCCTGTCAGCTATCCATAATGGGCTGCTGCCTGTAAAATATGTTTCTCCACACCACTGCCCACCAAAGTGGGGGTGCCACTGTTTTTGGCCTCAAAGACGGATCCCTAGCCAGCTCTGAAAAATCCAAGCCTCAGCGTGAGCCCAAATTGTTTATCTCAAGAATATTTTAAAGTTTTGAGGCCAACAGGAGAGACATTCTGATGTAGTATTATGGATATCTGTCATAGATCCTCTTAGTGCTGAGGAATATGCATCTCCCAGTGATTACTGACAGGAAAGTGAAGCCTTATGATTTTGTGGAGCAAAACTGTTGACTTTTTTTTTCCAAAATCTTTGATGGAATGTGGATGTCACTGGCCAGGACAGCACTTATTGCCTATCTCTAATTGCCCCATTTAACTGGGTCGTTTCTTACTGATTTCAGAAGCCATTAAGAGTCAACCACATTGCTCTGGGTCTAGAGTCACATGTAGGCTAAATAAGTTAAGGATGACAGGTTTCCTTCCCTAAAGGAGATTGGTGAACCAGATGGATTTTTAAAGACAATCAACAATAGTTACGATCGCCATTAGGCCAATTTTTTTTCACTCTTGTGAAATCAAATTTCACCATCTGCTGTCGTGGGATTTGTATTTATGTCTCCAGAGCAAGAGCAAAAAATTCTGAATTATTAGCCCAGTGACATTATCCCAAAGCCACTACTTTTATTTAGCTTAAGGACTGATAGAATATTGTAACATTAATTGATCCTCCATGTTGGATTTTGAACCACAACAACACATCTGCCTTTTTAAAATATTATTGCATTTTCCAATAAAAAATGTTCACTATGGCTGACAGCTTGTTTAGAAACCTGTCCCTTATCTGTTGATTACAACTTGGCAAATTTCCTCTTGTTGGTGAGGTTGCTTAATGAAACTTAGCAACAGATTGACAGGTCATTAGATGCTGTCTGTAGACAAGTACATTCGACACTCATAGGTCCCTGACTGGCTTGTATGAAAGATGAATTTCAATCCCTATTAATGAATGCAGTTTCTACCAAAAGTGCCCCAGTGATTACTGAAATAGCTCCTCTGATTTGGACAGTTTAAAACATTATAAAATTAATTGGAAAATAACTGCAGAAAATTTAATAACCATTTGCTGCAGGATTTTGTTGGAAGTTTCAATCTTCATTTGGCAAACTGTTGCAAAAATCAGTGTGGTGTTACAGTGAACTTTTTACATTTGTTGAAATTACTTATTTTGTTGGCAGCATCTTTCCTTTATACTTCCTGATCTTTTTATAATCAGGCCATTTTCTAATTGTTAATGAAAAGGGGCCCTTGGTTATTCTCTGCTGGTTTTAAAATTGTTGAAATTATTAATTCTTAAAGAAAAAAAAAGTAACTAGTGATGTGCCACAAGGATCTGAAATGAATCCTTAATCGTTCACTAATTTTAATAGTGATTTAGATAACTTAGCAAAAAGCAATATATATAGGTTTGTCAATGATGCAAAGGCTCAATAAGTAACATTGATAAAAACATGAAGTTACAGAGGGTTGTTGATTAATGAATGGGCAAAACTATTGCTGATGGATTTCAGCATCAATAAGCATGAGATCATTCACTTTGACAATGAGAAAATCAGATGAGTAATTATTATAAATGGTAGCAAATGCAGAGTAATAATGTCCAAGGTAATAGACGGTTCCTAGTATACAGATCACTAAAATGTAATATCCAGGTACAAAATAAAAATTGGGAAAGCTACTGGAATGTTAGTCTGTATATCTACAAGGCTAGAATATAAAGGAAAGCTGGTGATAGCTCACAGCTAACCTCCCTCTGATGTACTGTGTATAGCTATAGGTTCCAAGGATACATTGGCATTGGAACCAGCACGGCAAAGACAAACAAGGCATTTAACAGGGCTCTGAGGTTAATTTTTGACAGATAAATCATGGTTATACTTTCTGTCTTATAGAAGGTTAAAGAGTGATTCAATTAACAAATGTATCATATCTAGGCTGCTGTTTCTCAACAAACTCAATTAACTATCGGAAAATTGCTACAAAGTGCAGGATTTTGAAAGGAATTGATGGGGTGCATAGAGAACGCCATTTCTTTTTCTGAAGGAGTCTAGGACAAGGAATATAACCTAAATGTCAAAACCAGAGCATTCAAGGAAGCAGTTAGAAAACACTTCTTCACACAAATGTGTGATGGACATTTCCCCCACAAAGAGCAGTAGGTGACAGCTCAATAAATAATTTAAAGTCTGAGATCAATAGATATGTAGTATAGAATGGATAGCTAAGTCAGATGGAGGTTAGGGAGATCTCTAGGCATCTCTAAACCAGGGCCTTCTGATCCAAAGGTAGAGATATTATCACAATGTCACAAGAGCCCCTAAACAATGACATTTTAAAGATGACATGGGCTCAAGAAATGCTGGTCTTTGGGTGGATATCCACTGAGTAACAGCCATTTTGATCACATCAGTTTTCCTGCCAGCAGGTTTGCTTAAAATGATCCCATTTGATTCCAGCAATTAAAGAAGCACTTTTAACAATTCACTTCTTGACAACACCAGAATTTCACTGGTGTTTCTTAGCCAGTGGGTGAGCTGAATGAATAGTTTAAGAGGTCCAGTTAAAAATCTATAATGTTACCATTTAAATATAGCTCTTGTGCATTTTCACAACAGCTTGATCACATTGCCATTAAAAAGTTTCTTCGAGGCATTATGATAAAATGATTGAGAATCCAAGTACGTTTTTTTAATGTTTTTGTTCTCCGCTTACTGACGTTAACTAAATAATACTATTTTTGAAGGCAGGTTTAGAGTTTTACAAATTACAAACCTACAGCATCAGAAGAAGACTCTTAGTGGATATCAGCCCAAGAATTCAGCTTGAACACTGAAGGGAAGAATGAATAGATCCGTCAGGTAAGTTAATATATTTCCTTTGTCGTGCCAGGGGACTGTCTGTCAGTACAGGATTTAGTGTTAGCCATTTCTTCATTTGCTGTTCTGCTTCCACTGGGTCTCCATTTCTAGCATACTGTGAAGTGGTGATGTTTAAATGTCCGGTGTGTATGTTTTTTGACACCTGCTGCATCCCTACCAGAAACTCAACTGCGTTAGAGTGTACATTCAAAGTCTTTAAACTGCTTCTAGTTACTAGATCAGCAGGACTAAATATTCTCTCGCATCATACATTTTGATGATTTGTACTTGTGTTAGGGTTCCTGAAAAAAAACCAATCCATTTAGCCTTATTTCACCAATACTTCTACCAGACCCTGTCGGGAGAAAATTGTAAATGGGTATGGATTTAAAAAAAATTTTTTTGAGGATTTCATTTTGCACTCATGACCACAATTTTAAGGAATATCAATTTAAGGGAAAAACAATGTATTTACTAAACAAGAGTGCTGATTGGTAGTGGTGCAGCCATGAAGAATGAAACAATTAATGATGATTGACAGTTCATAGCCTTATTTAAATTCTAAACCAGACAGCTTGACCTTGCATTACCCTGAAAAATGAACTCGTGAATGCCTTCATATGTTTGTCAAGTTGAAACTGGTGCAGTGTGTATACATGTTCTTTCTGTCTGCAAAGAACAGGGCTCTGTGTACTATTATATGTAGCTTCCAGTATACAGCAAGACCAAGTGCCAATCCTAAATCAGTTGTCAACATAATTGGTATTCTATTGAATTGTGCTAATGCATGCCAGACAAAAAGCTTCAACAATACGTGCTTTTTTCAGCAATATTCAAGTACTGTCATAAAAACAACTAAAAGCATAAATATTTTTCCATTTCATTATTAACAGATATTTGGGTTTTACTTCCATCATTGTTTCTGATCAGAGATTCTACATCCAGGCAACGTATTGTCTGTAAAGGAAATGTCTCCTGAATTCCCTGTTTTGATGATGATTTGTATCTTTTGGTTATGATTCATAGAGTCTTAAAATTTATACAGCACAGAAAGAGGTCCTTCGGCCTATTTTATCTGTGCCAGTCATCAAACATCCATCTATTTTCCTGCACATGGCCCGCAGCCTTGTATGCTACCATGTTTCAAGTGTTCATCTTAATTATTCCTAATTGTCTTGAAGGTTCCTGCCTCCACTAACCTTTTAGGTAGTGCATTCTAGATACGCACAACCCTCTGGGTGAAATAGAATCCTCAAATCCCTTCTAAACCTCTACTTTGTACCTTAAAACTGTATTCCCTGATTATTCACCCCTCTATTAATGAGAAAAGTTTCTCTCTATTTACCCTGTCTATGCCCCCCAGAACTTTATGCATCTTAGTTAGGTCCCTGCTCCGCATTCTCTCCTCTAATGAAAAAAGACTCCTACCTTATCTAGCCGCTCTTTATTGCTGTATCTCTCCACACCAGGCAACATTTTGATGAACCTCTTCTGCAATCACTTCCTTCCAATAGTATGATGACCAGAATATGTGCAGTAGTCCAGCTGTGGCCTAACTAATGTTACATACAGCTCCATCAAAACCCTTTTGTCCTGTCTTCAATACCTTGACTAATAAAGGCATGTATGCCATCTGCCTTCTCAACCACCGTTTCTACCTCTCCTGCTGTTTCAAGGATTTAAGACATGCACACCAAGGTTCCTCTGCTCTCTGTGTTTCTTAGGGTTCTACCATTTAATGCGTACTTCCATGCCTTGTTATTCTCCCAAAATGCATCACCTCACCCATTTCAGGATTAAATTCCATTTGCCACTGTTTAGCCCATCTGAACAGCCTGTCTTTATCACCCTGGAATCCAGGAATTTTTTTCTCGCTTTTCACCATACCACCAACCTTTTGGGTAATCTGCACACTACATTCATGTCCAGATCATTAATATACATAACAAACAGTGATGGACCGAACCCCTTGATACACCACTGGACACAGGCTTCCAGTCTCAATATCACCCTTCAACTATCATTCTTTGCCTCCTGCCACTAAAACAACTTTGGATCCAATTGGCCAAATTGCCCTGGATCACATGGGCTCTCATCTTCTTAACCAGTCTGCTTTGCTAAACCTTGTCAAAAGCTTTACTGAAGTACATGTAGATACATCAACTACACACACAATCACCTTTATTGAAAAATTCAATCATTTGTGGTTAGACATGATCTTTCCCTGCCAAAACCATGGTGACTATCCTTGACTAATCCTTATCTCGTGATGTACAGATTAATTCTATCCCTTAGAATATTTTCTGTTAATTTCTCTACCACTGATGTTAGACTGACCAACATGTAGTTTCCTCGTTTATCTCCACCACCTTTCTTGAATAATGGTACCACATTAGCCACTTTCCAGTCTTCTAGCACCCCTCCTCTGTACAGAGTCCACTTAAAAATTAATGCCAGAAATCTTGTCATCTCCTTCCTCACCTCCTACAGCAGCTTGGGATACATCTCATCTGAGGCTGGGGTTTTATCCACTTTCAAGTCTGCTAAACTTGCTAAATACTTTCTCTCTTGCAACGCTAATTCACTCAAGTATACCAAAGTTCCCTCCTGGATCTCTATATTTACATCAGCCTTTTCTATAGTTACAGATGGCAAACACTTACTTAAAAGCTCAGCTATGTCTTCCGGATCAACACACAAGTTTTCAAAGAATTTAATTCCCAATTTACCTCAGGAAAATTTGTGCAAATCTGATCACCTCTTTATCACATCACTTCTTAATCATTTTTGTTCCACTGAAGAAAATCCCCAGTTGCTCAAATGTCACATCAAAACTAAAGCCTTTTTATCCCTGGTTAAAATTACATGATATGGATGATTGACATGCAAGAATGAGAAGCTACTTTTTTGCAAAGAAGATCTGCCTTTATGAATGTATCAATCAGGTTAGGTAAAATGAAAAATGGAAGAAGAGTAGTTGTGTTTAGGCAATAAAGTAGGTCACATAATCCTATAGGAAAAAATTCTGTACCGTTTAATTTTCTTATTCCCTAAAGTAATGCTTTGAAGCTGCTCTTGTAAAACTGGTATAGACTAAATCCACTGTTGAGTATATTAACACTTAAACATTGTTTTCACGAATGTTGTGCTGTTACTGTTATTCAGCTTACAATAGCGTAAGCAACACATTTCCTGCCAAGTGATAACTAACTGTTACTCATTATAAACCTGCAAATCCTCTATCTTCTTCAATGATAATATTTTGAGACTTATGATGCTCCATACCAATTGGGAAATCGAAGTGAAATATTTAGCAAATTTGAAGTAAAAGCATGACTCAGACCCATTACTTGGTAAGGATTTATTGTGCAGGATTCAGGACTCGCTGTCATGGTCAGATTGGGGTCAGAGGCTCAAAATGTCATGGCCTACGATTTCCCTGAAATGGCCAATTAACATCCAGGGGGCAGGTATGCTGGCCAATTCGGGTTCACAGGCAAGCTCTGAAGCTGGAAGACGAATAGGAAGCTGATTGAAAAAGCAGCAGGCTGCCTCCAGGGTAACAGGGAGGGAGGATGCCCACCCTCCACACTTTCAGCCTTAAATTAAAATAATCTCCTCCACCTGCAAGACAAACAATGTGGAGGTGGTCCCCCTCCTGTGGCCACAGCTAGGTTGGAAGAGTCTCTAAGCTTGCAGAGCATTGGCCTCCTGTTCTGCGGCCAACTCGCATGGCCTAGGCAACTACCCTATTCTCTAGTGTCTCCAGGGACCTGGAGACCAACTGGAAAAGGTCAGTGGGCCTCCAACAACAAGCCTCTAATGAGGCCAGTTGGCTATACGACTACTTTCAGATGGGCAGCTCCCCAGCTCTCTCCTCTTGGGAAATAGCCCAGGAGCAGGAGGGAACTGGGCAACTGAGGCATGAATCTATGTGCCTGCCTGCCAATGTGCTTGCCCCTTTTGGGATCAAAATTCCAGTCCATATTGCTTTTATCTTAATGTCTGCCATTATACTTCAATATTACAAAAATGTTCAATGAAATTGCATTAAAACACAAACAGATGAAAGTGAAAACAAATATACTTGAATGTGAATCCAACATATATTTTATAATGCCCTAATGCACTTTCAAATGATCTCAGAGGACAGTGACGTTATTATGTACCCGAGAACTTTTTTTTGCTGTTTAAGGAAAGCTCGCTATGCTTTAGGATAAGCTTTGCATGTGCAAATTCACTCAGTTTATATATCCGCACTTTGATCTAATTGTTTAACATCAGTGGAGCTCAGAGGATCCAGATGGAAAGCAAAGGCTGTAAATCAAATCATTCTCCTTAAAAACAAGCACTACTAGGAATTCAATTTGCTTTTAGCAAATCACTTTCAGGAAGAACTGGTATAAGAATAATTTTATATACAGACCATAGACATAAATAACAAAATGGACTCGTTTACTGAACCTCACGCTCTGAAACCCGCAGAATGAGTTCTAACTTCAAATGATAGACATGATGCAAAGGTTAAGTATTTCAAAGATGGTTATTGATAGTTAAATTGCTTCAAGGATATCCACTATGATTTCATATGGCAAATATTAAGCTTCCATCAGTAAAGGAAGATGTTGCATGTTTAAATTCAAGGTTGTATCAAATCTTAATAATATTTTTATAAAAATTTGCTCAAGAGGCTGAAGTGTGTTTTCTTACCCTGCTTAAAATTCCTGCTGTGAAGCTTACAATATGGTGATCGTCATTAAGAGAAAAGTCTTGTGAATTGGTTACTCCACCAGACCCAGACTAAGAATAAAGGGGGATACCTCCTGAGGCTGGCAGAAATGTCTAATTGGACTTAACCTACTGATTTCAGCTGAGAATCAATGTCAGTACCCACTCCAGGCATGTAAATCTACTTGCATTCTGAAGATGAGATAGTAGGAACTGCAGATGCTGGAGAATCCGAGACAACAAGGTGCAGGGCTGGATGAACACAGCAGGCCAAGCAGCATCACATCTGATGAAGGGTCTAGGCCCGAAACGTCAGCCTCTCTGCTCCTATGATGCTGCTTGGCCTGCTGTGTTCATCCAGCCCTGCACCTTGTTGTCTCTGCATTCTGAAGATAACAGTTTCACAATTTGGAGGGAAGACACCACCAGATAAGAAAAGCAGGCTTTAAAATAGAAATAAACAAAAAGAGTTAGCTTAAAAAAATCCGGATAGTTAATATAGAAAATAAGGAGCAGGAATGTGGGATCATTAAATTCTATACAAAACAGAATCAGTGCTGATAAACATATGTGAATACATTGGAGCAGGATGGAGGATTTTCAGTAGGAAAGGTGAAGTACCAAGTGATACTCTCAGGCAGTGCACACAGCCACACATAGTGCAGAGACAGAGGCCAGAAAATACATTAAGTGTGCAATTCCATTTCTCCAAATATTCTCCTTTTCATAAAAGGAAAACATAAGTACCATTATTTTTAGTTTCAAGTTGTGCAAGTTATCTAAGAAATGTACTTATAAAAAATAAATATTCATTAACAAAGCAGTATGCTAACTCTAGTCAGTTCCATTTTTGTCAGTCTCTGCACAAGCATTTTGTATGCACTGTTTAAATTGTGTAGTTCACTTAATAGTATGTGTGCACATTTCCATTGGCTGTTTCTCTGGTATCTATTCATTTCTAAGGTAACGCTCCTTCTCTGGGACATGTCAATGCAAAGGTGAGACCTATTACTATGGTAACTGTTGCTGATTCATTTCTGTTGCTGGAGAACAGTGGACCTTTGTGACTGAAAGTCATTCTGTATTCTGTGTAGGTGATGAAATAATTTCATCTTGATCCCTTGCTTACAGAGAAGTCAGAGCTTCTCTACTTGTACATAGATGTCTGCACTTATGATGATAACACTGGTCACTCACATTCAGCATGGATGATCAAGGTGACAACTACAAGTGTATCAAACTGTCACGTTTGCTGATTTTTATTGAGAGTGTTGAACATTTGTACTCCGACTGGCTCACCAATTCTCACCTCTGACAATGACTTGTCAGTTTTATCAAAGTAAAATTTCTGACCTTTCATATCGCTTCATCTCTATAAGCCCAATACTCTCTTAAGACAACAACAGGTACATTTTTGACATATTCAGGCTATCCTTTCATCAATATTTTCTTCAGCATTTAGAGAGTTCCATTTTTTTGCATAGTTTGCTTAAACTCGCAACATTTCAGATTTAATGTCTCTGCTACTGTTGTAACATCCTCAACTTCCTTTATAGGGATAGTAGCCCTCTCGACAGCATGTCAGCAATGTGTATTTTTGTTTTGCTTGCCTGTATTTCACATCCAGCTGATGTCTGTGCAAATGAAGTGACATTTTTTTTGCAGATGCTTTGAAGCAGATGGAAGCAGTTTGAGAAAAATGCTTGAAGTGACTTGTTCATTATCATTCTGTCCCTTCCAATTTGAGCAATAGAATGTTATTGATTAAAATGCTCACAAGCAAATTCCATAGCAACTCACTCTTTCTGATTCTGTGCATTGCATCATTCAGTTTGTGTTATTGCTCTGGGTGCAAATACAATTGGTTTTTCTGCCTTTTTTTAAATTCACTCTTGGGATGTGGGCATCCCTGGCTGGGCCAGCATTTATTGCCCATCCTAGTTACCCACGTGAAAGTGGTGGTTAGCTGCCTTCATGAGCCGCTGTAGTCCATGTGCTGTAGGCAGACTCACAATGCTGTTGAGGAAGGAATACCAGGATTTTGACACAGCAACAGTAAAGGAACAATGACACATTTTCAAGTCAGGATGGTGAGTGGCTTGGAGGGAACTTGCAGGTGGTTGTGTTCCCATGTATCTGCTTTCTTGTCCTTCTAGGTGGAATTGGTCGTAGGTTTGGAAGCTGCTGTCTAAAGATCTTCGGTGAATTTCCGAAGCACATCTTGTAGATAGTACACACAGGTTCTACTGAGCATTGGTGGTGGGATGACTGAATGTTTGTGGATATGGTACCAATTGAGGAAGTTGATTTATCATGGATGGTGTAAAGCTTCATAAGGGCTGCATAGCAGTTGCTCCGGGTCTAGTCTGACTGGCATTGCACTGCAAGGTGACTTCATCATTTACTGGTAGTGTCATCTCTGGTGTTTGATTCGAGTGAAAGCTGCTTCTTAATCCATGCTCAAGTACCACTGCATGTCCTTAGCAATAAGCTTGTGTAGAGGTTCACAATCTCCTGACAAGTTAGGTAAGAACCTTAATAGTTTACAAATCCGACAAATTACTGCACTGCTTTCACATCTGTTGGTCACAGCTTTACTGCTAAAGCTCTCACCTCTTAAGGATCATTTTGCTATCAGTACATGACCTATGTCCTTGACTTCAAAGACCTTCAGTTACATTTGTTCTATTCCAGCTTCAGATTCAGCTATAAGCTTTCGCCATTGGTTTCGCCAGGTTTGATATCTGCGATGACCTTTCCCATTGTGCCTCTACATCCATAGACTGGCAGATTGGCCACAATAGTGTCCATTCCAAGAAGAGTACTGTTCTGTGCTGTCTACATTGATACTCTTCTGGAGCAATGGAAATGCCAAAGGACATGCACAACCATCAGTATCTCATGAATAGCCTCTAGAATATAGTGTGAAAACTGCTTTCATCCAGCTTCAGTTGCCAGTGTCACCTTTGGCATCTAAGGTAATAAATAACTTTGCCTTGGCACATTTTGGCAACCCTTTACAATGGTTGGCATGGAGTAATGAGATCTTTTCCAAGCTTTATTGCGATTCTTTGGAGGCTTTATCACTGCTACTATGCTGGCCTAGTGTTGGTGGCTGGAGCGCTCACCCATTTCATGCAGTGCACCCGTATAATTTACCACACAGGGAACTATGATATATAAGGGATCCTAACTGCCATTTAGGGAGACAGCGTAAACATGGGCCACTGCCATGCTGGGATCCCATTTTCAGCCCTGCTCACCGCTCCTCCTTGCTGTTGACCAAGGCAGGATGCCTAATTGGTTCCCACGATCAATATCATGTTAATGAGTCGCAAACCTCAACTTAGATAGAGCCTCCACCCAACACTGTTGGAGGGGGAGTTAGCCATTGAATCACTGAAACCTAACCTGCTGTGTGATATAACCTAAGGCAATGTGGGTGGACACAATGCATCTGGAAATAAGTGATCAAATATTCCTGAACAACATGGAAAACCAATTTCCTCTGAGGAATATTAATAACACCACAAACACAGGAAAAAAAATCCTGTTCTTGCTATTAGAGAAAATGATACAGTAGAAAAGGAAATATATGAAACTAAAGAGAATGCACAGTTCAGAAAAATTTGGCCTAAATGCTCTGTCACTGCCTATGGCCCAGATCACCTTCCTCCCACCGTTTTTTAAAATTCTTAAATGGCGGCTTGGTAGCTCAATGGTTAGCACTGCTGCCTTGCAGCATGAGGGACCTGGGGTTTGATTCCAGCCTCAGGCGACTATCTGTGTGGAGCTTGCATGTTCTCCTTATGTCGGCATGGGGCTTTCGTCAGATGTTCTGGTTTCCTCCCACAATCCAAAGTTGTTCAATTTAGGTGGATTGGTCATTCTAAATTGCCCTGTAATTAGGCTAGGTGGATTTGCCAGGGTAAATGTGGGGTTACAGGGATAGGGAGGTGGGATGGTCTGCAGAGGATCAGTGCATACTTGATAGGCCATTTGGCCCCTTTTTGCACTGTAGGGATTCTATGATTTGGTCTCTTAGTTTTGAATTGTTGGGACTATTATATTGGTGTCTGTGTAATGATATAGAATAACATAGAGTCATATAGCATGGAAACAGATTCTTCGGTCCAACCAGTCCATGCCAAACATAATCCCAATCAAAACTAGTTCCACCTACCTGCTCCTGATCCATATCCCTCCAAACCTTTCTTATTTGTGTACTTATCCAAATATCTTTTATATGTTGTAAATGTACCCACATCCATCACTTCCTTAGGAAGTTCATTCCACACGTGACCCACCCTCTGTGTAAAAAAAATTGCCTCTCATGTCTTTTTTTAATCTTTCTCCTCTCACCTTATAAATGTGGCCCATAGTCTTGAAATTGTCCATCCTAGGGAAAAGACAACTACCATTAACTCTATCTATACCCCTCATGATTTTATAAACTTCTATAAGATTGCCTTTCAACCTCTTATACTCCAGTGAAAGAAGTCCCAGCCTATGAAGCATTTCTTTATAACTCACAGCTTCCATATCCAGCAACATCCTGATAAAACTCTTCTGAACCCTCTCCAGCTTGATAATATCCCCCTGAAATTCTGGCATCTTTCTCCGTTCTCTTTGGCATTAAGGGAAACATTTCGAAGTTTTATTTCTTGGTATTTTCTTAGCTGCTTACAATCTCCAAGAGACTGGACTAATTGGCATGATGTGGTGACAGAGTAAATTGAATTTGGTCTGTGGGGAAGAATTAGCTCAATGGGACATACAGGTTTTCTTGTACTATGCATTATGATAGAATAGTTAGCAAGCTACTATACTTTTTTTTCTGGCAATTGCATCTTTCTGATAATTATTACCAAAAGACATTTGAATGTTGCTGGATCTCTTCAACTAAACCAAATGGAGTGTCAAATGACATAGTCAAATGCTGTTGAAGGTTGGTGAATAATGGAATATGACTGGCTCACAACTTCACACTTCCAGATTTGAATTTTCAGGAGCCACCAGATTCAACCTGCATATGAGAGATAGTAGGAACTGCAGATGCTGGAGAATCTCAGATAACAAGGTGTAGAGCTGGATGAACACAGCAG
>NC_063360.1:17484942-17487354 GCF_021869965.1 Rhincodon typus | reverse complement strand
CCTGCTCCTCTGATGCTGCTTGGCCTGCTGTGTTCATCCAGCTCTACACCTTGTTATCTCAACCTGCATATGCTTAGTTAAGGAGCTATCAAAGTAAAATAGATAGCCCTGTTTCAATGATCCAAGAACACTGATCTTTCACATTCACAGAAGCTTGTCAAGTTGTAAGCCACCATTCTTAAATAAGATTAAATTTTAATGATCTGTATTAGGGGAATTCTGTCTGGAAGTATGCTGTAATGTCCCCCCAATGTCCTGTTGACTAAAGCAACAAGACAGCACTGAGCCACATCAAACTTGTAGTTTGACACATCACCTCTAAGCCAGTGGATCTCAAGATAGCCAGCAATTGGTGCAGTACACTTGGCATCAGCATTTCACTTTACTGAGAGACGAGTCAGAGACCGCAATTCCTGATTGCTGATCAAAGACTCCTACACATGAGGTGGGAACAGGGATTGAGCTAGGTTGTGATGGTATCAATATTTCTGTTTTTTCTCAACACTTATAAACAGACAAGGAGAAAGCTCTGTTTACCAAGCAACTGGTTAACTCATCGAAACTTATACAAGGCGGAACTTCAGGAGATGAAAATATTGCTTGCAAGTCCCTTTTTCAAGATTAGAAATTGCTGTCATTTATTGAATATTTCCAACATTCTGAAATCAAATTTCTCACTTCACTATTTTAGTGGAGTTGACAACTCTTTTATTCCCATTTCCAATTTTGGGCGTATTAAAGTCTTTATCTTATACTTCTTAGAGTCATAGAGTTATATAGCATGGAAACAGACCCTTCAATCCAACTCATTCACACCGAACAGACATTCTAATCTAATCTACTTCCATTTGCCAGCATTTGGCCATATTCCTCTCAATCTTTCCTATTCATAAACCCATCCCAGATATCTTTTGAATATTGTAATTGTACCAGCGTCCACCACTTCCTCTGACAGCTCAATCCATACTCACACCAGCCTCTGCATGAAGGAGTTACACCTCAGGTCCTTTTTAAATCTTCTCTTCAGTATTTCAATTGAAGTGTTAAAGTATCTACTTGCCATAGTATTTTGATTACTTAGTAAATTCAAGTGTATAAATTACTCTACTTAAAAAAAAGAGAAAATATTTGATATACATTGGATGTCCCTATGATCAAACCGGTGTCAGTAAGTTCCACCCTTTGGTGTCTTGGTAACAAAATAGTTTCCTGCCGTAGGACTTGTGCAAAGAAAAGATATTGGTTCAAATTGTGTGACTTCTCCAGAAAGAAGAATAAACTTTGTGATGACAAGTGATCATCAGTTTGACTATTAAAAGATGCTGAATAATCTGTTCACAAACACTTTAGTTCCTGAGATATAGAGAACACTGGCTAGGCCCACATTTATTTATTTATTGCCCTTGACAATGTGATGGTGAGCCACCTTCTTCAACCACTTCAGTCTCCATGGGGGTAAGTACATGCACAGTGCTGTGAGGACTTCTAGGACTCTGACCCAGTAACAATGAAGGAATGGTTATATAACTCCAATTCACAATGGTGTGTGACTTGGAAGTGAACTTGTAGGTGACGGTGCTCATGTGTATCTACTGCCCTTCTCCTTCTGCTTGGTAGAGGTCACAAGTTTGGAATGAGGAGGTGTTGAAGGAGCCTTGGTGAATGGTTGCAGTCCATCTTGTAGATGGTACACACTGCATATCTGCGGTGGATATGGTGAATGCTAATGGTGGTGGATGGCTTGCCAGTCGAATGTGCTGATTTATCCTGGATTACATTGAATATTTTGAGTATTGTTGGAACCAAATTCATCCAGACATTTAGGGAGTATTCCATCATATTCCAAATTTCTGCCTTATGGATGGTGGACCGTCTTAGAAGAGTTAGGATTTAAGTTACGTACTGAACAATTTCTAAGGTTTTAGAGTAGATTTGTAGCTCGGGTTGTGGATGTTGTGGTTGGTTGGCTCCCTGAGCTGGTTCGTTGTTCTGCAGGTGTTTCATTACCCTGTTGGGTAACATCATCAGTGCAGCCTCCGATGAAGCGCTGTTGTGTTTTCCCGCCTGTTATTTAAACTCTGGTGTCTGTTGAGCTGGATTACCTCACTTCCAGTTTTCCTTCGCTATGGAGTGTATATGGGGTCAAGCTCTATGTGTTTGTTGATGACTTTCTTAGTGGAGTACCAGGCTTCTAGGAATTTCCATGCTTGCCGGTATGTGTTCTCAACGGCTAGTAGTGCACGTGCCTTGGAGAGGTAGTCCCATTTATTTAGTATTACTGTCATGTGCCCTTTGTCTGTGGGTAGTATTGTGATGTTCTTGTCCTTTTTCAGTCCTTCGAGGGCTTTCCTTTCAGCTGTGTTGAGGGTGTTGCATTCGCTTTTTCCCTTACATTCGCAACACCCTCAACAC
>NC_063360.1:17464327-17484842 GCF_021869965.1 Rhincodon typus | reverse complement strand
TTACATTCGCAACACCCTCAACACAGCTGAAAGGAAAGCCCTCGAAGGACTGAAAAAGGGAAAGAACATCACAATACTACCCGCAGACAAAGGGCACATGACAGTAATACTAAATAAATGGGACTACCTCTCCAAGGCACATGCACTACTACCTGACGAGAACACATACCAGCAAGTGTAGGCAGACCCGACACCACAACTAGGCAGCAAGATCCTCAACACAGTAAAGAGACTCAAACAAACCGGACAGATCAACAAAACAGATTTCTTAAGAATGAAACATGAAGGAACTAATACCCCCTGACTGTACTGCCTCCCAAAAGTACACAAACTGGAAATACCCCTCAGACCCATAGTCTCCCTACCAGGCACGCCATCACATAGATTAGCCAAGGAGCTACAAAGGAGACTAAAGCACCTCGTCCGCAAATCACCCCACTCAATCCACTCAGCCCAAGAGTTCCTGAACTCCATCAAGGACATAAGAATAGATGACGGTGAGACCATGGTATCATTTGATGTTACTGCCCTATTCACATCGATAGACTAGCAAGAGAAACAATGACAGCACTACTAAAACAAGAACAAGACCCCAGTGACACCATCTCCACAGACAACATGCTGAAGCTACTGGACCTATGCCTCACCACCCACTTCACCTTTAATGGCCAAATATATGAACAGATCAACGGGACACCCATGGGGTCACCTATCTCCGGACTAATAGCCGAAGCGGTGATGCAGAGACTTGAAAGTGTGGCCTTTCCACTAATCCAACCAAAACTATGGATACGCTACGTGGACGACACCTTCATCCAAACTAGAGGAGACATACGAGCTAACAAACAATACCCTTACCGGAATCAGATTCACCAGAGAAGAGGGGACGAACAAACAGCTCCCATTCCTGGACATCATGGTGGAACGCAGGACAAATGGGGAATTCCTAACAAAGGTACACAGGAAAGCACTTAAGCAACAAGCTAAGAGCCTTTTCCCACTGTCATTGACATTTTACCAGTGGTGAGGTGGCCATCCGCCAGATGGTAAGGCCACCAGGTGAACACTAGCAGCCTCCCAGTTGGCTTTGGAAGCAACTACCTCCTAAAGCAATGGCATAAGCCACCCTCACCAACCATTCCAGTTTGTCAGGCCAGTCTGACTGTCCCTAGTGGATGAGAACCCCCACACACCACTGAGAATAAAACAGGATTTGGGAGAAGCACTGTCATGCAGTAGATGGAAAGGACCATGTGCTGCTGCAGTGCTTTCTAAGGTTGCATCCTTTCAAAACCAGCTCCCACCATTGCTTCAGCCTACACTGAATTCTGAACAGGCTAAACCAATTGATTTTATCCATAGGAAAAAGAGTCAGTAGCGACAGATTTAATATAGACTATTTATACACAGGGTAGTGTGATTTGCACATTCAGAGAACTTGAACTCTAAATCCATTTTATTTCACTAAGACTGAGGAGAAATGCACTGTTATTGCCAGGTGGGAAATGGTAGACTTGTCTCTTTCCTTCGCCCATCACTGGACCACAGCAGGTATTTTTAAAACAAATTTTCTTGTCAATTTAATGTGTCTTTAATTGTTTAAGTGCTGTGACTGTAAAAGACACGCAAGGAGAAGTTTTCTTGTAAGTTTTAAAAGAAAAAACAAGCAATGTTCATTATTCTTAATGTCCAAAAATGAAAATAAAATTAATTGCATAACCTCACATATGTACTTGAGAGTCTCTCACACATACAAACTGAGATGTAGCCGAAAAGGAGGGAGGGTAGGTTAAATTGTTTAAGACTGGATAATCATATATGGATCCTGAAAGTTGATGTGTTGGACCGTTTCAAGCTGTGTTTGGCTGTTTTCCTTGGAGTCTATGAAGGGACAATTTAAAACCTTGATGGACACTTTCTATCTTTTCCTTTGAAGTTAGCAGCTGTTTGGGTTTTGTTGAAGTCACCGCCTGCAGTGTTTGACTGGTCATTATACAAGCAGGACACACGCTTGCAGAACAGCTGAAAGAGACCACGAGTCTGTTTTTGCTGTTGCATCCTCACTCACTTGGGAAAAGCAGTTCCTTTTTATCATTCTGAAAGTTGGTATTTTTGCTTTTTTTTCCTTCATCAATACAAAATGTTGGCTTTCTATCACATGATTTCTCTGCACAATCGAGCCAGCTAATATACATGGTCGCAGCAAGCTGGGAAGCCCTCGTTCCAAGTCCATTGTTTATGTGTTAATTGCTTACTGTGATGAATTGGTTGAATGATGGGAGTCTCTTCGGCAGAAGTCCACTGCCTAAATCAGATTAAATGGTTGGTGGAATCCCCTTCTCAAGCAGGGTCAACTGCCCAAAAAGTGATGAGTTAAACTGATTGTTAAATTACATCCAATTGTGTAAATAGATCATGATTTGTGCGCAGTTCAGGGGAATGCCCATTTAGACACATTTAAACTAACCAGCAAAACTTGGAAATGATGTCACCGCTCTGAACTGCAGGTCCGTATTAACGTATGAAATGAGTTTGGACCAGATCCACAATTTCCAAATTTTATTGGGTTTTTCTTTCTCTGGTGATCCACTTTCCAATAGCACACCTCCCTTCTGATAACCTTTTTGTTTAGCAAGGAGAAGTCGTGTCAATGTTCAGCCATGTTAAGGGCCACTGTTTAGTTCACTTAAAAACAAAATAATCAATTTTTTAAAGAAAATTTTCCAGTGAGTTCAGTTGTTTCAATAGACAAACTCATTAGTGAAAACCACACTTTATGACAGCGTGTTTTTATGTAAAATAATCACCGATAAAATGATTACAAACCCTTCACAATATTTGAAGTAAACTAGTTAAAAAAGCTAAAAATGAATAAAATTGAAAGCAACATAAATGCATATCTTACCACAATGATGTGTTTGTGAATGAACTATCTTGCACTTTAAACTTAAAAAGAGGTGATTGACATCAAGGGCCAATTTTTTGTTTGCTGTGTTTGGGTTGGAATGGAGGCATGTGACAAAAGAGAAATTGCCTCAATGTTATGTGTGATGATATTTGACCTCTGTTCTTGAGCTTGCCGATCAATGGAAGGTCATGATGTTCTCACAGCAGGGTAGCTGCTGTCATGAGTTGTAAAACTGAACAGATCCAGCCTGCCAAGGGTAGGGCTGGCAGCAATCCAAAATCTTAACTTGATGGATACAATTGGAAGTTTTGTACAAAATATGTTTCGTACAGTATCATTTTCATAACATTATAATTTCTGTGTCCTATCCTCGATTCCAGCTCTTGATTAGTCTTGACCTATTGGAAGACTCATGATTTTAATCAAGGCATAGTCAGACCAGAAGGTATCCCATTTCCCTGCTACACCTTCATTGCCAACACAGTACTCTAAACCCTGAGGGCTCTTGTACCACAGTGATAATGTCCCTACCTTTGAGCCCAGGGCCCATATTCAAGTCCCACCTGCTTCAGAGGAATGTTACAACATGCCTGAACAGATTGATTCAAAATATCTACCTCAACCCCAATTTGTTTTTAATAATATCTACCCCAATCCCTCGCTAAGTAACCACTCATCTTCACCAAACTACGAAACATTTGTCTCTTTCCGTAACACCAAATCTAACACAAATCCTCGGCCAAAATCCAGCCCCTGTAGACCAGCAGTCAACAGTTAAATTCTAAGCACTTGGAAATCTTTGATGTTCATATGGGCTAGGACTGCAGTGATCTAAATGACTCAAAATATAGATAGATACATGACTAAGCTGGCTGAAGACTCCAAGACAACAAGGTGCAGGGCTGGATGAACACAGCAGGCCAAGCAGCATCATAGGAGCAGAGAGGCTGACGTTTCGGGCCTAGACCCTCCGCTCCAATCCCAACCTCACCACAAAACCCGCGGACAAGGGAGGCGCAGTTGTAGTATGGCGCACTGACCTCTACATCGCCGAGGCCAGACGCCAACTCTCCGACACCTCCTCCTACCGCCCCCTTGATCATGACCCCACCCCTGAGCACCAAACCATCATCTCCCAAACCATCCACAACCTCATCACCTCCGGTGACCTCCCATCCACGGCCTCCAACCTCATCGTTCCCCAACCTCGCACTGCCCGCTTCTATCTCCTTCCCAAAATCCACAAACCTGAATGCCCTGGTTGACCCATTGTCTCCGCCTGCTCCTGCCCCACCGAACTGATCTCCAACTATCTAGACTCCATTTTCTCCCCCTTGGTCCAGGAACTCCCTACCTATGTCCGTGACACCACCCACGCCCTCCACCTCCTCCAGAACTTCCAATTCCCCAGTCCCCAACATCTCATCTTTACCATGGATGTCCAGTCCCTCTACACCTGCATTCCCCATGCAGATGGCCTTAAGGCCCTCCGCTTCTTCCTGTCCCGCAGGCCCGACCAGTCCCCCTCCACTGATACCCTCATCCACTTAGCCGAACTTGTCCTCACACTCAACAACAAAAAAAGCTTTTCTGATGAAGGGTCTAGGCCCGAAACGTCAGCCTCTCTGCTCCTATGATGCTGCTTGGCCTGCTGTGTTCATCCAGCCCTGCACCTTGTTGTCTCGGATTCTCTAGCATCTGCAGTTCCTACTATCTCTGGCTGAAGACTCCAATCATGTTTTGAAGCACACTTAATCTAATTTCTGTGATGTCTGCAAGTAAATGCCAAATTCCAGAGATTTAATTCTATCTTCTATTCTGTGGAACTTTCAATTCCGCTTTCAACAATCAGTGGAATTCAATGAAATAAGATCATAAGAAAAAGGTGCAAAATTAGGCTATTTGGCCCATCAAGTCTGCTCTGTCATTCGATCATGGCTGATATGTTTCTCAACCTCATTTTCCTGCCTTCTCCCTGTAACCTTTGATCCCTTTACTAATCCCCTTATGTCGTTGGTAGAGGCAAGATGATACTAAAGAATGGAGTCGTGGTTCTGCAGCAGGAGCACAATGAGGGGACTCATGCTGGTGATGGTCTCAATGTTGGGGTGGAACAGTCCAGATTGAGGCCCATGGCTAAGCACTTACGAAGGACTAAAACGCTAAGCTTTTAACTTTATTTATTTATTTTCTCCTTTATACCTAAGATGTTGCCAGACAATAGCGACTTTGTACCCTTTTCATTGTACTCCTGTATCCCTTTTCTTGAGTACATGTGACAATAAAACCTAATTCTAATCAAGAACCTATCTATGTCTGTCTTAAAAACACTTAATGACTTGGCCTCAGCAGCACTCTGTGGCAATGACTTCTCAGAATACACCATTCTCTGGATGAAGAAATTCCTCCTCATCTCAGTTCTAAACAGACGGGCCTTCACTCTGTGGTTGTGCCTTCAGTCCTAGTCTCTCCGACTAGTGTAACATCTTCTCCAATCCACTCTATCTAGGCCTCTCAGCATTCTATAAGTTTCAGTAAGATCCCCCAGCATTCTTCAAAACCCCATTCAGTACAGACCTAGAGATCTCAACATTTTCTCATATAATAAGCCCTACGTCCCTGGGATCGTTCTTGTTAACCTCCTCCAACAACATGACATCCTTCCTTAGATATGGCCTGTAGTTTCTAGTCTTCTGCCTGCCTCCCTCCTTAAACAGGGGTGTCACATTAGCTATTTTCCAGTCCCCTAGGACTCTCCCTGACTTCAGTGATTTCTGTAAGATCACCATCAATGCCCCCACAATATCTTCAGCTATTTCCTTCATATTGAACAGCTACAGTTACCAACAGCTGTTTTGCACCAAAGGAGAAGTGAATGGCAAATGAAAATAAAATAGAATGCAGCAGAAAAAAGTAAATGCATTTAGCATGAAACATATCTGGTCAAATACAGCTAGAAAAAATAATCTGTCTCTGAAAAAAAAATCAATCATCCTAACATGAAGTATCAGTTTAGCAATGCACAGCTGGAAGGGGCTCTGGGGGCAGTCTTAAAAATGTATTCAGCGAATTATCAACTGCAATGACAATGGCCACAGGGCATTTGTTCGGAACACTGATACGTATCTATTCACATGATTCTGATGTCTCTAATAAGGTCAACACATTCATAAAACACCACATTTAAAATTTCTTCCATGAAATCAGGAGATCAGGAAGAATTTACTGAGGCCCACATTGCCTGGTTATATATTATGTGTTCCAACCAGGAGCTGCTCCCTGAGCACAACCTGTGAACCCAGTATTGGAATGATCACTATCATTATAAAACCCCCAGTTATCTCACCTCAGTATGTCAGACTTAATTTCTCCCCCTATTTCTCATGACAGAAATTGAACTATGCCATTTGCCACAACATTGATAATTGGGATGATTCTTCTCTGAGCTATTAAAGGCCAAAATAACATTAAAATTCCACAGAGCCGAATCTTTACAGAACATTACAGCGGCCATCTACCTAATAGGCTGGGTGAGCTTCCTTGGGAATTATATACGAGTCCTGCATGGTTCATTAGGATTCCACAACGGAACACCAGAGATATTAGTCTCAAATACAGAGGCTAAAATTGATCAACAGTAATGTATTGCAAAAATGATAGCAAGCACTCTGTGAATTTGCGAAAGTGGTACAGTAACAGCGTTGTTAGTTTGAGAAAAGGAAACAGTCAGTGCAACTTGTTGCTGCGTGTCTGCATCTGTGGTGCCACTTGATCTTGTTTCAAGTTGAGAATAACATATATAAAAAGAGGAGATTTACAAAGCATTCCCAAGATGTAAATGCTAGAGAGGCAAGACTAATTACATGTTTGTGCAATGTCATTGCTTAATGAGGTCACATAAGGAAACAAACATGATGAGCGGAATATCAAATAAGAGTTAATTACTGATTGGGGGATAGTGCCACACATAAAGCATTATATCTCCTCCTGAATTTGTCACACTTGAAGAGAACTGTGGCTTTATTACAATATTATAAATGTAGATGAAACCAGCGTGCTTTTCTTTCTGCTCACAATAGTCAGGCTCTGTTTATTCCTACCTATAGAGATTGTCCATGTATTTTCTGGTCATGATTTTAAACCCACTGGAATCCAACACAATGTGGTTAAACAGTTACAGATTTCCCATTGGGTTGAATGCCTTGGATTTTCCAGCATCCACTTGATATATTATTCTCCCAACAACATTGCACCTGGGACTGAAGCGCGGCAACAGGCTCAGATACCATATTGTACACAACGCCATTTTTTTTAAAGATTAAAAGTTAACAGCAACTTGAAGGTACCTGGAAATAGAACAAAATATTTTGACTCTTCGAAAAGATTTACAGAGTGAAAAACAAAGTGGCTGGCAGTCATCAGTGGCCAGAAAAATAAATACAGAAGCAAGAAATTGTAATATTCTCAGTTATTTCAATTTAAAATTGTCTTTAAACTCCTCTCGATTGTTAGTCGGTTTACGCAGTGAATTTCTGAGCCACATTTACCAGGATGGATACAGATAGAAATGAAATTCCATCACCTTGCAGGAGGAGTGCTACATTAGCCTAAGCATCCTACATTAGAGGTAAAGGTTAGGAGTCAGGGCTAAAACAGCCAATTCCCAACTACAAAGCCAGTAGCTGAATGAAGAGGCGGATGAGCAACACTTTTCCTCAGAGACGGATGGGGAGCAGGAGAAAGAGAAGGAATAAGGGGCACTGACAAGGAATTTGGTGTCCAGACCTTGGGGAAAGACTGCGGAAGTTATCCCAGGCTTTATAGTGATTGATAGGCTTGACTGTAAGTGCCATATTGATCTATTATGGTTAAGATATCCCTAGTTCTATGGCAGATGACTCACAAATGATTTTCATCAGATAAATAAAGTATTCAGCAAGCAGACGTGCCTGAATAATTCTTTCGCCACCCAAATACATTGATTGCGGTCTCCTCAACCACCAAATGCTCCATGTCATGGAACATGGAACTGGACCAAACTCTGGCCTCCATCCTTTAACTCTCATCTCCATCATGACTTATATATTTCTTCCTATTTGTACCTTGATTTGGGCCTAACCAAAGTGAATATGAGTGTAACTGGTGGATGAAGTGCAGGGATCAGGTTATAGAAACATAGAAAATAGGAGCAGGAGTAGGCCATTCAGCCCTTCAGACCTGCTCCATCATTCAACATGATCATAGTTGGAGTCACTTCATCTGACGAAACAGCAGTGGTCTGAAAGCTTGTGATTTCAAATAAACCCGTTGGACTATAACCTGGTGTTTTGTGCTTTCTGCAAAAGAGAATTCTACAGATTCACCACTTTCTGGGTGAAGAAATTTCTCATTCATCTCAGTCCTAAATGGTCTACCTCATAACCTTAGACTGTGACTCCTGGTTCTAAACTCCCTGGTCATTGGGAACATCCTTCCTGTTTTTACCCTGCCTAGTTCTGTTATAACTTTATGGATTTCTATTTGATAACATGCCCTCATTCTTCTAAACTCCGATGAAAATAATCCTAACTAATCTAGTCCCTCTTCATATATCAGTTCTACCATCCCAGGAATCAGTTTGGTCAACATTGGTCACATCCCTCCATTGCAAGAATATCCATCTGCAGATAAAGGAGACCAAAACTGTATACAATACTCCAGGTGTGGTCTCACCAAGGCCCTGAACAATTGTAGGAAGACATCCCTGCTCTTGTGCTTGGCTCCTTTTCCTATGAAGGCCAACATAACATTTTCCTTCTTCACAGTCTGCTGCATCTGCATGTTAATGGGTCAGGCTCCATGGAGTCTCCCCTTCTGAGATTGAGAATGATCAATATGGCTTGATTGGGAGGTGTTGGCCACATGGTGTTATCATAGGGTAAGTGATCCAGAAGCCCAGGCTAAAGTTCTACGGGTCTGAATTACATCATAGCAGAAAGTGAACAATGAATTCAATTCTAAAAAGATCTGGAACTGTTAAAACAAAAGCTGTCCTAATGATGACTGTCAATTGTTGTAAAAAACCCATCTAATTCACTAATGTCCTTGAGGGAAGGAAACTGCTGTTCTTACTGTGTCTCACCTACATGTGAGTCCAGACCAGCTGACACTTTACATCCCGTCTGGATAACTAGGGATGGGCAATAATTGCTGGCGTAGCCCATGATGCCAACATCCCTTGAATGAATAAAAAAACTCAGCTCCCTCTCTGCTGCAAATTTGTGGTAAAGAAGGAAGCTGGTGATGAGAACTCAGCACAATGAACCTGATGTGTGACAGCAGTGGAAAGGCCAGATTGTGTATTGTGCAGGAGTTTACTCCCTGCCCTTCACCTGAAGAAAGAGTTATCAATGGCACTGCTCTTTCTTGTCTTCAGCCTTGCCATCACTAATGGCCTTCCACAACACAAGCTTCACCATGTCTGGCCCTACCTTCCCCATCAGTATCAGGTTGACTGGAATCCCCAGATCACTACCTGTTCAATACACCTCATGGTTTTTTTGAGCTCTTTTTTCCTGCAGGATCAGGAGAGAAGATGTACGGCAGTCTGGTCTCCCTCACATGTTCCAACATGGGTCTGACATGAGCTATTGTGCTCCTCAGTGTTTAACCATTCATGACTGTACTCTATAGATGAGGGGTATCTGACATCTCAGGGATTCAATAGTCCACTAGCTCTAACATTTAAGGTAGATCTATGAGTACTTAGTCTGTTTAACTTATGTGTATAATACTGCACAGAAAGTTAACCATAATATGGAGGTGGACTGGGGTGGACAAAGTCAGAAGTCACACAAAACCACTTTATAATCCAACAGGTTTATTTGAAGTCACAAGCTTTCGGAGCGCTGTCACCTGTCGAAGGAGCAGTGCTCAGAAAACTTGTGATTTCAAATAAACCTATTGTACTATAGCCTGGTGTCGTTTGACTTTTGACTGAGAAAGTTAGCAGCCTGCCATTTAGGTGTAAGTGGCCACTCATTTTTCCAGATAGAATCAAATCATTGATCTTTTTTGAACATTGAAACCATGCGCCCCTGACCATTCCTCTGCAGCTGATCTCTGTGGTCATCCCCATTTGAATCCTTTTAGCATCACCTGGTGGCTTCTTCTCCCTGACACCAGGAACAATATCTCTCACCTCTCAGAGATTGCCTTGGTTGAGATTCATGCCAGGCATCAGAGAACCTCAGCACTCTCAGTCCATACCATACACTGGTCCTCTGTGAGCCCACTTGTATCACCTCCTCAGTGACTGCTGCTCAAATTTTCAAACAGTGCTTTGATTCCATGTTCTACCTCCCGGCTGCACCTGGTGCAGCTAATTGGGTGCCAAACGTGCCTCCGCACTGGCCAATTAGGAGCGTTGCCTTTGTCAATTTGTTGTGCATGTAGGCCTCCAGCACATGGACTGATAATCTATAGATACATATCATTGTTAACATGAAACTCATCAAAAAAGGAAGGAGGAAAAATTACCAAGGGAAAAAATAAAAGATTCAATTTTTTTTTCTTATTCAATCCATGCAAATTTTTAAACATTCAAATGTTGGCAGCATACTATCATAATAATAATGTGTTTGAAAATATTTAAAAATCAAATTGTAAAATATTTAACATTACATAATAAAAAGGAATTTTGAGGACTACATTAGCGGCATATTAATTGGCTTGGTTAGGATCACATTAACTGAATGACCATACAACATGAACAAAAATAGATTGCAAGATGGAAAACACAGCCAGAGTGTAAATAATACATTACTGCACAGCACAGTCAGTGCCCATAATGGGCTTTAATTAGCATCTGTTCAGTCAGGATACATTTGTTCCTGTACTGAGATCTTCATCTTTGTAGGTCAGAGTTTACAGGGGTTTTAGGAATTGACACATATGCAACATTGAGTATGTGTTGGCATTGATCAGTTGTCCGTGAGTTTGAAGATTATAGTTTCAGTCCAGGATCTGAGGTCAGAATTGGGGTAAGGCCAGTAGTAGAGAAGTGATGCATTGTCATATATCTCCTCCAAACAAGTTATTAAACTGAAACCATTTCTTGCTTTTCCATTGGATGTTTAAGACCCTACGATATGATCTGAAGAGCCTTGTTGTTGGTGCAAAACTTCTTCCCTTAACCAAAATGACTGAATAAATGATTAACTAGTTGCCCTTATGACTGCTGCTTTTGAGATCTTAGGAAAACCATCCTTCAGTCATTGTATGCAAGCCTCTCACATTTCCCATCTCTTTCCTTGACTCCTTCACTAAAGTGGAAAGGTAAAGTTACCATTGTTTCACCAAGCCATAGGACTGCCCTGTCTTTAGAGAGAGATGACTTCTGGTGGTTTAACATGGGGCGGGGGGGGTCACCATACCTCAGGTGAGGGGAGACGTTGAGAAGAAGAATCCTTCATGGTAACTTCAGCTGGTGCAGGAATTGAACCCATGCTGTTGGCTTTGATCAGCATTGCAAACCAGGCATTCAGCCAACTGAGGTAACTAACCTGGGATCCAGCTAGCAAAGGCCTAAGTGCATTACCAGCAGCAGTCACCCCTTCCTGGTGCTGCTGGCATTGACTGCAGGCAGCTCTTCAGATGGGATTTCCATTTGACTATGGCGTTAATCAAATGGGTGGCTCAATGTTGTCCAGTTAAGAATTTAATTGCAATTGAATAGATCTGGAAATCCCGGGCAGAGCTGACAAGGGTCTCTACTGGTTCTCCAAACCATGAGTAGGACCCCTATTGCACAAATTAAATTCTGCTGAAGCATTTGGTTAGAACTACATCATCCTTTCACATTTAGAAATGTGGGGTTTATTCTGACTTCAGGCCCGAGTGATTCACCACTTGTTTTATGTTTCTTACAAATCAAGTACAGATATGCAAAAGGTGGCTGAATCATATCACTTGTTTTAAAACATCACACATTCAAGCTAAAGGGCTCTTGTGGTGCAATAGTAGCATTTCTACCTCTGGCCCGGGGGCCTGGGTTCAGCTCTGACCTCCTACAGAGGTCTGTAATGACATCTCTCTACAGGTTGATTAACAAATAGCTAATCACACAAATTCAAACTTATCTACAGGGCATGTTTGATTGCAGTGAACTCATATTAATGAGCAAACTAGATCTCAACAGTATGAAGCAACTAGCAGAATGTAGCTGCATCATAACTAGGGGAGATAATTGCAACACACCAGTATGCTACTAAGTATTTTTGTTCTCTAGCTATTTATTGGGTTTTGTTATTACATACATAGATGAGTGTGTGCGCTCTCGTGATTGTGATAAGATATGGATGATGGATTTCTGAATCCAATCGTCTGATTTTAATAACTGGCACTTTTAGGAATAAAATAATTTTAAAAAGGATGGCACTGATGTAAGATGCCCAAAGTAATCATCTGACCACAGGTTGGCCAAGTCAAGAAACTAATCTGAAATAAAGATATTCTGAGGTTAAATTAACATTTTATCAAAATGCACTGAAATGCAGTGAGGTGTGAAGAAGCCTTCGCCTTTTTTTAAAATTTAGACCTTTGTGTGAACCTTGTCTGCAATTGGCAAACCTAAACAAACAAAACTTTTGCAGGCAGAATAGATCAATACAAGCTTGTATTTCAAGGAACTGCTTTTGGCAAAGCCACAAAGATGGATTTGTGACTGGAACAAATTGAAGAAAGTATTCTCTCTCAGTCTTTCAAGGAGAAGTGCCCAACGACAGAACTGACTGTAAAGAAGCATCAGAACCTCAGGAACTCAATGGGCAACTTAAATATTTTGCAATAGTGGAGGATACAGGACATTGATAAACTGATCAGTGTTTCAAGTTAACAACTTACACGTCAAAGGACACACTAAAGACTTGAAATTTCTTCTTTAACTTCCTTTTATACTGGATTCTCTCTCTCGCTTGATAATTGTAACACTTATAATCCATTCAAGGTGGCAATTTACCTTTTGATTTTGGTGATGGTCACATTAATATAATTTCACGTGAGATTTATATCCAATACTTAAACAAACTATCCAGTGAGTTATAATAAACAGCATTATGTGAGATCCAATATGTGGAAAATATGTTTATATTACAGAGTCAGAGCAGCAGGGAGAGCAGAGCAGAGCGAACATGAGAGTTAACAGCAGCAGGAGCTATTCGTTAAACATCTGAGCAGCAGGGTCTGGATTGAGCTTACTCGGAGGGTCAGCGGGAGCAGAGCTGAGCTCAATCCAAAGGCGGAGCTCCAGAGGTGATGTCAGGGCTCCGCAGGTGAAAGTGCTAAATTGGGAGAAGGCTAATCACAACAGTATCAGGCAGGAGCTGGAGTAATTTGATTGGAGGTGGTTGTTTGAGGGTAAATCCACATCTGACATGTGGAAGTCTTCTAAAAGCCAGTTGGTTTAGGACCAGCATGTTCCTGGGAGGATGAAAGATAAGGATGGCAAGATTCAGGAACCTTGGATGACAAGAGATACTAAAAGTTTAGTCAAAGTTGATTGAGTATTTTGAGGACGTGACGAAGATGATTGATGAGGATAGAGCAGTGGATGTTGTCTACGTGGACTTCTACAAAATTGTTTTGGTCATAGAAAACAGAGGGTAGTTGTGGAGGGGTGTTTTTCTGACTGGAGGTCTGTGACTGGCTGTTTTCCACAAGGATCAGTGGTGGGGCCTATGTCGTTTATAATACGTATCAATGATTTGAATGAAAATGAAGGTGGTCTGATTCATAAGTTTGCAGGTGACACAAAAATTGGTGGAGTTGTGGCTAGTGAGAAAGGTTATCAAAGGATAGAGCAGAATATAGATCAGTTGGAAAGTCGGGCAGTGAGATGGCACATGGAGCTTAGTCTGGACAAGTGTGATGATGCATTTTGGGAGGTAAATACAAAAGGAAAGTATACAGCAAATGGCACAACACTTAGTAGCATTGCTATACAGAGGGATCTTGGGGTCCAAGTCCATAGCTCCCTGAAAGTAGTAAAGACAGCCTATGGCATGCTTACTTCCATTAGTCAGGGCTTTCAATATAAAAGTCGGCAAGTCATGTTGCAACTATTTAATATTTTAGTTAGGCCACAGTTGGAGTATTGTGTTCAGTTTTGGTTGCCACATTAGAGGAAGGATGTGGAAGCTTTGGAGACAGTGCAAAGAGGTTTACCAGGATATTGCCTGGATTGGAGCATATTAGCTATAGGAGAGGTTGGACAAGCTAGGATTGTTTTCACTAGAGTACTGGAGGCTGAGGGGCGACCTGATAGAAGTATATAAAATGATGAGAGGCAATGGACACAAAGCACATTAAGGGATCACACAACTGAAATGCTGAATAGAGGTTTGTGCATCATAAGCACATGCATAGTTTCGAAGAGGCTGTTTGGTAGTAATTGATATCAGATAGTGCAGTACGCTTAGAGTATTTTTCTTTGAACAAGATGTTATACCAATGCTCTGTCTGTTCTCCAAGAGGAAAATAAAATTTCATGGCACGATTTCAAAGGATAGCCAGGCAGTTCTCCACTTTTGATAAGCCTATCATTATCCCTCAAAAGAGCGGGCCCTACTGGGTACTCTGTGAGCTGGCATGGTAAGTGTAAGGGCATAAGAGGGTACATGGATTAGCATGAGTTTACAGTATGTTGACATAGGAACTATAAACAACCATGGGGATGAGCGGAGGGCATGCAAAGGCTGGAATGCATGGAACATGGATCAAGAGTGGTGGAATAGGAGTGAAGACAATTTTTTGTTTTGTTCTCTCTTTATCCTTTGCTTTGACTAAAACTGGAGTACTGAGACAGGCCTTCCCCGCCCACCTATGCATCCAGTAACCTCTGAATTCTTCCCAGCATCACTTGCCATGACCCCCCCACCCCTCAAAACACAGACATTTTTGAATGTTTGGTGGTATTTCTGGGTTTGTGGATCCAGGAATTGTCCCAACACTGCTCTACCAACCTCAGGAGCATAAATTCAGGCCTAACCTTTTATTCTATTGAACCAAAATTAAATTGACCTGGTGGGATGTACATGTCCCCACATCATTCCTCCAGGTCTCTGGAGGTTGAGCAGAGTAACAATAGACATGATGCTCCCATGTCTGTTTAATTGAAAATAAAACAAGTTAAAAGTAAGTGCTTTTGAACATGGTGGATGGCTTTAAGAAAGTGTAGTGATTGTTACAAGGTCAGCCAGGTGGACCACACAGAATATGAGTTCCCCGATTGGGGCTGTTAATCTGGCATAAATAAACGGTGACTTGGTGACAGAATACCAGCCTCTGTGGAGTTACCTCAGGCAGGATGGGCCAACTAGCTATTTCGGTGCTTTAAAATTCATTGATTCTTTTCTATGAATCATAAACCTTCACTGAACTAATCAGAAATGTCAGTGATGAGTCTGCAGTGAAGCAAGCCTGCATAATAAGCCTCAACTGAATTGAATGTAAGAAATGTTATAGATGTAGCTTAATTAATGATGCCGCCTTGCCCAAACCAGCTCATTTCTGGCCTCAATGTCAACATCGCCGAAAACAAATTCAAAACCCATCAGCTCTGGACTTGATGTCGATGGGAAATGACAGTTGTAACTGAGGCATTCTTATGTGCAGGGTAGACAAGCTCAGGAAACTGAAACATTCATCGTCATTACACCTAGAGTCAGATCTGATCTTTCACTTGGAACATCTTGACAGCAAAATATATTAATCAGAAATAAAAATCCATCAGTGTTACATTTCAGTTTGTTTATGCCATTCAATATATTTAGATTCTTAATGAATTTTTAAAAGTGCTGGGAGATACCTAAAACTTAATTTATCATAGGTGAAGATGATCCTTTTCTAATTTAATATTGCTGGAGGCCTTTGGGAGCAAAGTAATGCAAAGATAATGATAGAAGAGATGGCTTTGAACCTAGCAGCAATGATTAAAAATGTAAGTGGCAGCTCTAATTTAAACATATCACAAAATAAGAATTACCTCCAAGAAAAAACATTTAAATATTTTTAAAACTACCAGCATTACAGCTGTCGAGCTGTTGCTAAAAATAAAGCCATGCATCAACTTACAACTTAATATTCCACAAAAGACTGCACCATACATTGTTATTACTTAAATGTGATTTTATTTTCTGTGAAATGTGAAGATGCAATAAAAGCAACCAGGAAACAAAATGTCTTTTAAAGCCATTTGATATTTGTTGGTGATATAAAATCGGTGTTCAGAATTTTCCATAAAAACAGAATTTCCAACAAAGATGTAATTCGAAGAAACCAATCCTCTTGTCTCCTAAGATGTCATTATGTTTTGGACAAAGGTAGAGCTACAAGTGTCAGTAGCTTTTGTCAATTTCAGTGCAGTTCTGTTGCATTCTCAACTATCATCTCAAACTTTTCCTGTGCTCAACTCTATTGTAGAGCTCATTCTGTCATGACAGCTCTCAGGAAAAGATCAATACTAAGCTATATCTCTAATGTTAGACCATCAAACCAAAATTCATTTTATTCAATCTAACCACAAGGTTTTTCTTGCAGGCTTCATATTCCAGTCATCAGGCTCACGTGAAGGTTAGAAGCTTGTATTGTATTTGATACGGACATGTGAATGAGCAGCAGGAGCATGTCATTCTGCCCTTCAAGAAAGCTCTGCCATTCAATCCTATCATGGCTTAACAGATTTTAACCTCAACCCCACATTCCTGCCTATTGTGGATAATCCCACTTTTTCTTTAAACACCCCTTCTTAAAATTATTCAAAGATTCCACTTCCACGATCTTCTGAAGAAGAGTTCCAAAGACTGATGAACTCTGAAGGAAAAATGTCTCTTATCTCTGTCTCAAATGGACAACCTTTTATTTTTAAACAATAACCTCCAGTACTAGATTCTCCCACCACAGGGACATCTTTTCTATATCCAACCTGTCAAGATCGCATAGAATTTTATTTGTTTCTAACAAGTTACCCCTTACTCTTCTAAACTCCAGCAGATACAAGCCCAGCCATTCTGCCAAAGAAAAGCACCCATTCCAGGTATTAGTCAAGTAAACGTTCTCTGAATTGTTTCCATTACATCTACATTCTTTCATAATTAGGGAGAATAATATTGCATTTAATTCTTCAAATGTGGTTTCACCAATTGTCTATATAGCTGAAGCATAATGTTCTTATATTTTTGTACTCAATTTCCCTGACAATAAAGAATAATATTTTGTGAGCTTTCCTAATTACTTGCTGTACTACTTGCATAGTAACATTTTATAAATTATACATGAAGACACTCAGACCCTTCTGCATCACAGAGCTCTGCAATCTATCACCTTTTAAATGATATGTTTAATTTTTATTTATCCCATCAAATTGGACAATTTCAAATTTTCATACATGATATACCGCTTGCCAGATCTTTGCACACTCAGTGAATCTATCTACAGTATGTTCTTTTGTTGGTACTTACATTGTCTTCACAACTTATTTTCCTGCCTATCTTAATGTCATAAGCAAAGTTAGCAACCATACTTTCTATTTTTTCTTTAAAAATAATTTATATGAATTGTAAATAACTATAATGGTTCCTGTTGCACATCATTTTCTATGTCTTGCTGACCACAAGAAGAAGCCATTTATGCTCCCACTGTGTTTCATGGTAACTAGCCAATCTCCTATCCATGCCAATATGTTTTTCACAACACCATGAGCTCTGATTTTCCACATAAGCTTTTGATATGGCATCTTATCAAATGCCTTCTGAAAATCTAAGTGAAGTGATTCCACTTTAGGCCACAGTACATGTTGATTCTGCAAAGAACTCAAATTAAACATGATTTCCCTTTCCTAAAACCATTTTAACTTTCTATGATTCAAGTTAATCTAAGACTACTGTTATGGCATCTTCAGTACTAGGTTTTAACATTTCCCTATGGTAGATGTTAAGCTAACTTGCCTGGAGATCGTAGGAACTGCAGATGCTGGAGTCAGAGATAACACAGTGTGGAGCTGGATGAACACAGCAAGCCAGGCAGCATCAGAAACGTCACTTTCCTGCTCCTCTGATGCTGCCTGGCCTGCTGTGTTCCTCCAGCTCCACACTGTGTTCAGCTAACTTGCCTATAATTTCCTGCTTTCCATGTCCCTCAGTTTTGGAAAGAAGAAGAAACCTTACATACTTCCCAATCTAATGGAATCTTCCACAGATCTGTTTTTTTTTACCCCCAATTCCTGATTGACAGCTCTTTCTGGAATGTTGCCTGTATCCTGTATAGTGAAGAACACAAAATGTTCCATTATTAATTCCCCAGGCTCTTTTTCTGTAAGACTAACATTCACTTTGTTAATCCTTTTCATTTCAAAGAGCAGCATATCAACACTCTTTTTATTTGTCACTGTACTTGCAGTGAACGTTTTGTCATACAATCACTCATCTAAGATTTTCCTTGAATTTGTCAATTAATGGTTAGAGGACAGACTCTCCACTCAATTGAGGACAGCATTGGGACCCTCTAGCATGGAACCAGCAACAGGATGGCATTGCAGGTAATTGTGGGGTGAGGTGGTAACTTGAAACAAGGATACTTTTTCTCCCTAGCCTTTTAAAAGTTGAAATAAAGACAGAATCATTTGTCAGACAGCCATTATGGACAGGCAGGAGCATCGGCACTGGCAGCATGCAGCTCCGACTGAAACAGGGCACGAGAGGGGAGAGATTCTAATCCCACTTGTAGCTTTACCAACAGCATCCCCCTTACAACCACACCCCTTTCCTGCAACTCTGCCCCCACCAAGTCTGCCAATGGAAGACCACCTCAAGGAAGGTGCACTGTTCTCTGCTACCCATTGGAATCTGGACATCAAATGGATAATCTCAGAATGCAGTGAGAGATTGCACAGCTCTGTCTTACCGAAGGATCTGAGTGTCCTAGCACATAAAAGATTTGGCATAAGTGACCATTAGCAGATCAATTGCATTGTTTGCAAATGGGTAACCCTGCCACCTGACCCCTCACTCCCCATCCCAGCTCAAAAATAATGACATGGGGATGGAAGAGGAGGCAGGTTAGAGCCAGGTACACTGGCTGGCAATGCTATTTTTAGTGCCAACCTGCCTTCATTGCTCATTGCTGGCCCTCATTACGTCTAAAACATCAATCCTTGGTGTCAAATTAATCAATCCCATTGCCAGACCAGTCAACCTTAATGTTAGAATAATCAACTCCAATATCAAACCAGTCAACTCCAATACCAGATCAGTCAGGTCCAATTCCACACTAGTTCAGACCAATGAAAATACAATGGATGCTGGCAATATGAAACAAACACTGAAAGCGCTGGAGAAATTCAGCAAATTTGGTAGTTTCTGTGGAAAGAGAAACAGAGTTAATGTTTCGAGTTTAAATGACTCTTTTTCAGAACTGCTTGCTCTATATCTCCCTGTGGGGTATTATAGAATCATAGGATGTGGAACATTCCTTCTTCCAGTCCTATTTGGGCCCTCAACCCACAACTCTTTCTCCAATATATTGATGATGTCAACAATGCTGCTTCCTGTCCTTGTCTGGAATTGAAAAAAATCATCAATTTTGCTTTCAATTTCCATCCTTCCCTCACCTTCATCCATGATTCTGTCTTCCCCGTACTTGACTTCTCTGTTTCTATTTCTGGGGATAGACTATCTACCGACACCATCTACAAGCCCACTAACTCTCACAGTTAACTTGACCACACATCACGCTCTGCTTCCTGCAAGGATTCCATTCCATTCTCCCAGATTTTCCATTTCTGTAGCATCTGTTCCAATAATGTTCCACTGGGGTGCCCCTGACACTACCTACTTTTTCCTCAACTGAGGACTCCTGCCCAATGCATTTGACAGGGCCCTCACCAGTTTCCAACTCATTTTCCATACTTCTGCTCTCGCTCCTTTCCTTTCTTCGCAGAACAACTATAAGTTTCCCCTTATCCTTACTTTCCATCCAACTAGTACCTGCATTCAGAGAATTATCCTCTATCATTCTGCCACCTCCAGCAGACGCCACCAACAAACACATCTTCCCTTCCTCTCCATTGTCAGCATTCTGCAGGGATGGTGACATCCTGGACCATTCCTCCGTCACTCATAACACTTCCTCACTCCCTCATGGCACTTCCCACGCAATCACAGAAGGCGTAATACATGCCCATTTTCCTCCTCCCTCCTCACCATCCAAGGTCCCTTATGCACCTTCCAGGTGAAGCAGCATTTCACTTGTACTTCTTTCAAGTTAGTCTACACAGTCACTGGTCACAATGTGGTCTCCATTAGATCGGTGAGATGAAACACTGACTGGGTAACTGGTTTGCAAAACATCTTCACTCTGTCCATAGGAATGACCCTGACCACCAAGTTGTGGACCATTTCAATAAAACACTTTGTCTTCATGTTAACATTTCTGACCTGGGCCTGCTCTAATGTTCCAATAAAGCATAATGCATATTGAAGGAAGATCTCATTTCATGCTTAGGTACTTTACAGCCTCGGGGTCTCAATATTGAATTCCACAACACCAAAGCCTGACTGCATAATCCGAGACAAC
>NC_063360.1:17270464-17463927 GCF_021869965.1 Rhincodon typus | reverse complement strand
CTTGGCCTGCTGTGTTCATCCAGCCCTGCACCTTGTTGTCTCGGATTCTCCAGCATCTGCAGTTCCTACTATCCCTGACTGCATAATGTCCATTTTCTATTTTCCTTACATTCTCCTCATTCTCAGCCCCTACAGCCTTGTCTTCTTTGCTTTGCTCTCAGCTACTTACATCTTTTCGTATCTTAACTTACATTCATTTTCTACCTATTTCTCTTTTTCCCTATTGAGCAAATATTTTGCCTTTTGTACTGGGCATCCACACCATCTGTTTCTCTTGCTCCTCCTCAATCTCTGTCAAAATTGTAAAAACCACCTTTTAAAAAAAAAGTTCTGAAGAAGTCATATTGAACTCAAATCACTAACTCTGTTTTTCACTTCACAGATGCTGTGTTTGTACTCAACCCCAAAGTTACACTAGTCATCTTAATGTAAGTGTCATCAAATCCAATGATAGATCATACATTCACTAATATCAGACCATTTTATATGTTAAGCTGTGGCCTATCTTAACTTGTAATATTTAAAACAATCCCTTTCTAGGTCAGGCATTTTTCTTTAACTACAGAGTCTGATCTATTAAACCAAGTAATAGGCAGCTGTGAAAAAGAAAAATCATCAATTCAACAAAAGCTGGATTTCAAAGGAATGTGAAAGTCATTGCAATGCAGTGTAATATTGTAATGGCTGATACCAAAACAACATTACAAATGCAAAAGTAATGCAACTTATTAGAACTTACAGAGAGGGAATGAGGGACTAGATTTTCTTATTGATCATTTAACACTTTCACTGGACTGTGAAATGAGTTTACTCATTTGTATTGAGGAATAAACAGCACTCCATTTCGTCTCACCTCAATCTTACATGATCTCTACAAATGAAGATGTAGGAAAATTTGTTAATCACTGAATGAGTGAAGGTGAATGTATGCCTTTTTACAAAGGCTACATATTTAATTTTTTTGGATATAAACTTTGAAGGATTATGGAAAAATAGATTTATTTCACATTCAGTAGCAACACGAGTTTAGGTTTTTTGCAGAAGGGGTCTGACAACATTCCTGCCATAGTACTGAAGACTTGTGCTCCAGAACTTGCCGCTCCCCTAGCCAAGCTGTTCAAGTACAGTTACAACACTGATATCTATCCGACAATGTAGAAAATTGCCCAAGTATGTCCTGTACGTAAAAAGCAAACAAATCCGACTTGGCCAATTACTGCCCTATCAGTCTACTCTCGATCATCAGTAAAGTGATGGAAGGTGTCATCAATAGTGCTATCAAGCAGCATCTGGTCAGCAATAACCTGCTCAGTCACGCCCAGTTCGATTTCTGCCAGGGCCACTCAGCTCCTGACCTCATTACAGCCTTGACTCAAACATGGACAAAAGAGCTGAATTCCAGAGGTGAGGAGAGAGTGACAGCCCTTGATATCAAGGCTGCATTTGACTGGGTATGGCATCAAGGAGCCCTGGCAAAACTGGAATAAATGGGTATCAGGGAGCAAACTCTCCAATGGTTGAAGTCATACCTGACACATATGAAGACTGTCATAGTTGTTAGAGGTCAATAATCTCAGCTCCAGGACATCTCTGCAGGCCTTTCTAAGGACAGTGTCCTCAGCCCAACCATCTTCATCTGTTTCATCAATGACCTTCCTTCCATCATAAGGTCAGAAGTGGGGATGGTCACCGATGATTGCACAATGCTCAGCACTATTCGTGACTCCTCAGATACCGAAGCAGTCCATGTTCACATGCAACAAGATCTGGACAATATCCAGGCTTGGGCTGACAAGTGGCAAGGAACATCTGTGACACACAAATGCCAGCCTATGACCATCACAAATAAGAGACGATCTAACCACCATCCCTTGGCATTGAGTGGTGTTACCATCACTGAGTCCCCACTATCAACATCCTGGGGGTTTTCATTGACCAGAAACTCAACTGAACTCACCACATAAACACAGTGGCTACAAGGGCAGGTCAGAATTTAGGAATACTGCAGCAAGTAACTCACCTCCTGACTCCTCAAAGCCTGTCCACCATCTACAAGGCACAAGTCAGGAGTGTGATGGCATATTTCCCACTTGCCTGGATAGGTGCAGCCCCAACAACACTCAAGCCCGCTTGATTGGCACTACATCTACAAGCATTCACTCCCTCCACCATCGAAGCTCAGTAGCAGCAGTGTGTAATATCTACAAGATGCACTGCAGAAATTCACCAAAGATCCTCAGACAGCACCTTCCAAACCCATGACCACTTCCATCTTGATGGACTAGGGCAGCAGATATATGTGAACACCACCATCTTCAAGTTCCCCTCCAAGCAACTCACCATCCTGACTTGGAAATATATCACCAATCCTTCACTGTCGCTGGGTCAAATTCCTGGAATTCCCTCCCAAAGGGCATTGTGGGTCAACCCACAGCAGATGGACAGCAGATAGTTCAAGAAGGCAGTTCACCACCACCTTCTCAAGGGCAACTAGGAATGGGCAAGAAATGCTGCCCAGCCAGCGATGCCCATATCCCACGAATGAATTTTAAAAAATGAAAAATCACTGGATTTGAAACATTAACTCTGCTTTCTTTCCACAGATTCTGCCTGACATGCTGCGTTTTGCCAGCAATTTCTGTTTTTGTTTCAGATCTCCAGCATCTGTTGTTCTTTATTTTATTAACCTATTTTTCCTTGTCTGTTGTTTGTGTGTAAGGGTGAGTTAAAAGAGGATTAGAGTTTTAATTCCTAGTGTTATATGTCTACGATTTATAACTGTTTACTTGTTGCTAGAGTCTAATTAATAGAAATAAATAGTAATTCCTGTTAAATACAGAAACCTGGTCCATGCTTTCTACCAACTTGTGTCTGAAAAGCAGGTAAATTAGGAATTCTATGCATTTTCTTTAAAATCGTTAACTTTTGTGATGACTCCAGGAATAATGGAGCTTGTTTGCCAGTGGACTGTCCCAGTGTGTCATAACTGTCACAGCAACATAAAAAAAATGACAATGTTTTAAAACGAGATGTAAAATAATGATAAATTTCAGCACTCCCCCATTCTGTCTCAGCGCTGGTTGGGAATAATCCATTATGCCTCATTAGCATCACTCTCCCCTCACAAACCCACGCAAGCTCCAAGGGAGACTGGAAGATCATCTGGCAAATCAAAAAAGGTGAAAACAGGACAACACAAACATCCAGATTTTCTTTTCCACCAAGGAAACCAGTAGGCTCCAGAGCAGGGGTTCAGGAAACCTTTTTTCTAAATTTCTTGTCAGTAGGCTGTGAAACAATACTGAAGTAGATGTGGTAAGGTCTATTATGAACATATGTAGTAAGAGCAGAAGTGGGCCATTTGGTCCCTTGAAACTGCTCTGCCATTCAACCCCAATCAAAGTCTCAACTTCACAGACCAAATTCCCAAACTAACATTTAAATATCTTGTTTAGTCAATAAACTACCTACCTCTGCAAATAGTCAACAACCTTGCCTCCACTACTGTCTAGGGAAGAGGGTTCCATAGCGTCATGGCATTCTGGGAGAAAAAAAGATTCTCCTGATCTCAATCTTAAATGCAAGACAGCTTACTTTAAAACTATGTATTCTGTCATGACTCAAGTGGGAAAGGTGTGTCAATAACTGGATCACAAGCCGTCGAAATTGTAAAAGATCCCAATTGGACTATGAAGATGATCAATTTGCCTGATTGACTGCTAATCAGAACAAAAGTAATAAACAGGTTTCATCATTACCAGAAAACTATTTGTTGTAAAACACAATTTTTAAATTACAAACCTAAAACTTTGTGACTTAAGCTATGCCCCTCTTAAACCCCCACATACACACCCACTCATTTGACCATAAGACACAGGGGCAGAAGTAGGCCACTCAGCCCATTAGGTCTGCTCTGCCAGTCAATAAGATCATGGCTGATTTGATAATCTTCAACTCTCCTTTCTTGTCTTTTCCCCATAAACCAAAATTTTATGGGTGGAAAAATACAGTCAGGAATAAAATTATAAAGAGCAAACATTCAGATCACTAGGGTAGACTAAATTGTCTCTCACTGTTCCTTTTGATTTCATCAATAAAGATTACTGCTATCTGCAAAGCAAAAGTTGTTCTTTATTTTGCTACTTAATCCAATGGACCTAAGTCTTTTCATGTTAGAATTCTTCTTTTTCATGCTTCCTTTTATTTTTGTCTTTTCACTCACACTGACAGAAGGGGAGAGAGAGATGTTTTCTGATGCCAGATCTTGTGATCTCTGGTCACTCTGTGCCTATGGGTTTATAACAGCCTGGAACCTGACCAGTCTGAGGGCTGTCATCAGGCAGATTTTCCATAACTCAACATTTCCTGGTGCTGCTCAGTTTCAAAGTGATAACTTAATTGTTTCATAAAGCAACATTGTGCTCTACAACTGAACTGTGCAGCGTTTAATATTTCCATGTAGTGAAACTCTTTCGCTACTTCAATTATATAGCCACATCTGAATTCCAGTGCAGTTTATAGGTCAAAAGGGAAAAATATGTGCTCCCTTATGTTACCCAATACCATATGATCCATACTCAAGTATTAATTAGGAGAAGATGTAGGCCATTTACCCCTGCTCCTGTCTGCCATTATCTGTTATGACCATGTGAAATGCAGTGAACCAGCTACCCTTTTTTTTAAACTCTTCTGTCAGACACAACAAAGATTTTTAACATTTTTTAGAAGGAAGCTATATCACACTCCAATAAAAATGTCTCACTGGTTGACCGGAATCAAGTCAGAGGACAATCACCTGGCTTCCTTGTAAGAAAAAAAACAATTTAATCACCTACTAAAAGTACAGTCACCACAGTCCTGCTCTCCCATTAGAGAGAGATGACTGGTGGTGGTTTAATGGGGGAGTTGTCATGATACAGGTGAGGGACAGGTTAAGAAGGAAAATCCTTCATAGTAACTTCAGCTAATGTGGGAATTGAACCCATGCTGGTGACATCACCGTACATCATAAACCAACTGAGCCAGCCAACTGAGCTAACCAACCCCCAGATGATCACTGTACCAAACCTTGGAAAAAGGAATAAAATCATGATACCAAATGCTTACAAACAATGATATAACACTTAAAAATGAGAGAGCACCTAATTCGAAATTGAGGTCAAAAATATTCAGTTTAAGAAGTCTTTAGGGCTCTTGACTTGTTTGTGTTAACCTGAAATTATGGTTATTTATTTAGTATTTTTTATCCTCAGTAGTAGAGAAATGTATAGATATCTATGAGTTTTCAGTGAATACATTTTCTCTAACTTGCTTGATTACAGGTTGCTGTTTTTGAAGGAGTCTGATAGATACAGGGAAAGAAAGAACAAGCCATCCAGTTTTGCTGCTGAGAATCTATTTTCTTCTCTCTGTTCTAATCAAAAGCAGTTACCTGAAAAGGAATTCATTTGTATATACTTTTGGCCAGCTTCATCGTTTTCTTTCCAAGTTGGATAGTAGGCAAGTCTTCACTGCAATATGTGCAATTTCTAGACAAATGTAATTCAAACAGGAAATACAGATCTGAGTGACTGGTTTCAGTTATTTTAATGTATTTATTTCAGATCAGACTGGACCTTAACAAAAACTGAAGTTGCTGGAAAAGGGTCCCGAGAAAGAGTCACCGGACACGAAAAGTTAACTCTGATTTTTTTTTCACAGATGCTGCCAGACCTGCTGAGCTTTTCCAGCAATTTTTGTTTTCATTCCTGATTTATAGCATCCGCAGTTCTTTCAGTTTTTATTCAATCTGGACCTTGCTTATTTGATGGTTTTTTTAACTGACTCAGCCTCTGGTCAGGTATTCACTACAGCCATCTTAAGTCAGTATTTATTCCTTTCCAAAGGCACAAGAATGATCTCACTTATTAGAAATCAGGTGATAAAAGTTGAAGTGTGATGGTCTACTTTTAAAACTATCCTAACATTGTTCCACTTTGCCAACAAATGCATTGTCCAACAAACATTATAAATTGAGTCCCTTAAAAGCCCACTTTTATAAACTGTGGTTATTGTGTAACAAGGTATGTTCTGTGTGGCTATACCAGACATGTTATACCAAAAATAAAGTCATAAAGAAGCAAGATAATATGTTTTAAATATATTCCAGGCATATTGGCTTGGATTCATGGTAAATAAGGGAGCTCTCAATGTTCATTGCTATTCGAGATTAAATTGAGGAGTAACTTCTAGCAAGTGGACATGTATGATTATACAGAGATAGTAGGAACTGCTGATGCTGGAGTCTGAGATAACAAGGTGTGGACCTGAATGAACACAGCAGGCCAGGCAGCATCAGAGGAGCAGGAAAGCTGACGTTTCGGGTCTGGACCCTTCTTAAGAAATGGGGGAGGAGAAGGGGGCTCTGAAATAAATAGAGAGTTGGGATGGGGGTCGGTCAGTGAGAAGGGAGGGGCAGGTAGGTGGGAGGGAAGACGGACAGGTCGAGGAGGTGGGGATGAAGCTAGTCGGTGAGTGTAGGTAGGACGTGGGTGTGGGGATTGGTCAGTGAGGTTGGGTTGAGTATGATTACACATAGTAATCAGGAAGTTCCTGTCCAAGATGTCTTGCTTTTCCAAAGGCTTTGCTATACAGGCACCTCGCACAGAAACCAACCAATGAAGTATGTAGAGCAGTGTGAAGCTGTTGTGCTTACGCAGAATTTGTTCAATAAACACAACAGAAAATGTTTCAGCTGGTCCATTCCAGTAGAAGTGGATATTTAACAGCACAATTAGCTTGAGTTATTACCAAAAATCTCTCTGATACTAAAATTTCACTTTTATAAATGCAAAGTCACACGCCTTCATTGCTGGAAATATAAAGAATTAAAAATAAGTGAAAAACATGTCATTTCTACTTGTTGTTTCTCCTCTTCTATCTCTCTCTATTAATCTCATCTTTCTTTCCCTTTATTTCATTTTCTATAGTTGACCTGACATTAAATATTCTTATATTTCCTGATTTAAACATTAACCATTCTGCATTGGATTAGTTAAGGAGATGTAACACTGCTTTTTCAAGATTATATGTGGAAGAGACAGACTTGCATATTTTGTCAGCATTAAACTGTCCATAGCTCTTCAGCGGAAATAACAATTTACACGTGACAGATTATAAACAGCAGGCAAATAGAGTTACTATAATCCTAATACTGTCAAATACTCACGTTCTAACTATTGCAGTGAGGGATGCCTAAAGCTTAATTTAACTGTCTTGTTCGGAGGCTCACCCTTAGGGACCAGCATGACTTGCTTCGACTCCAGCCTGAGAAAGCTAAAAGTCTGAGGACAATCTGAGCCACATATGGGGTTGGTGGTACTTTAGGGTTGGGTAAGTGAATTATTTGAATGTCTATGTGCTCTGTCTGGTGTCTAAACTTCAGCTTTGTAAGTTCACAATGAAACCTCTTGATATGTTCGAACTTTCAATAAAACTTCTTCATTTTGCTCAGTTCCAAGCTAGCGATATACATAAAATGGCAGGAATGTTTAAAATCCTCAGGGATGTGTTGAGGACATCCTTAAAGTATTTCTACTGACCGAACAGTTTTCTGTCTCCATAGAGGGTAAAAGTCTCAGGTATTTGAACGGCCTGTCCTTTGAGGTGGAGTTGGCCTCAAGTGATTAGCACCTTGATGCTGGTCATTGGACCACTGACACTGGATTTGGAGGACCTTTCAAAGGATTTATCTAGTTCTTTGTTTCAGGGTGTCCAAGCCTCTGAAGCACATCGAAGGGCATAGATAACAGCTGCTGGTAAACAATTACTTAATCGAGGAACAGCATCTTGTCGTTCAGCACATTGTATGATAAAGTTTTCTCTCACATCATATTTGGTCCTTTTGCAAAACACCAACTGTGTCTTCTCATTCTTGATTCTTTTACACATGGGAACAGTTTCTCCCTATCTACTCTTATTGATCTCTGACATGATTTTAAAACATTTTATCAAATCTCTACTTAGCCTTCTTCTCTTCAAGGAGAACAGTCCCAAACTCTCAAAACAATTCTCATAACTGAAGTTTTTCATCCTTGTAACTCTTCTTGCAAATCCTTTGCACTCTCTCCAATGCAATCACATGCTTCTTATAACGTGGTGCCTAAAACTGTACCCAGTACTCCAGCTGAGGTCTATCAAGCATTTTTTACAAGGCCACCTCCACTTCATAGATCTTATAGTCTATACCACTTTTAATAAAGCCTCGATACTATATTCTTTATGAACTGCTCTCTCCCAGTCCTGCCACCTTCCTTGATCTGTACACCTATACATTCTAGCTCCTCTGCTCTTGCCCCACATTTAGAATGATACCTCTATGTTATATTCTGTCCATTTCTTTTGTAACATATACATATCTCACATTTTTCTGTGTTGAACTTCATCTGCACCTGTCTGCCCGCTCCACCAACTTGTCACTGCCCTTTTGAAGTTCTAAACTGTCCTCCTCACAGATTACAATGCTTCAAAAGTTCTACCAAACCCTTTATTACAATTGCCATATCAGTTATTGCGATTAATCGAAAATCACTGTTCTTTGTCATGTTTTTGACAAATACAGTGGATGGTGGTCATAGACTAGACCAGGAAACAAAGCAAAGTCAAGGATGTTCACAATTAGAAGCAATCCCTTCATCTATCCAGCCACGTGGAATTTTGTACTTTCCAAATATTATAAATTTTATAGTTTAGTTATCTCACTTCAACAGTTTATATTCTTATGACCATAACTACAGATTATATTGACTTTTGCAGTGTATTGATTCTCAGATCTCTCCATACCTCAGTCATAAATTCCAGTCAATAATCAATATTATTCTTGGAAGCTCTAATACTAAGCAGGATGCTTATAGAAGGGCCCACAATAGTTTCAAACTTATTTAAGCCAGTTTATAGTTGCTTAATAATCTGAGCATTTAAGATTTAATTAGAAAAAAAATGTAAACAAATTACCTTGGCTCAAAATTCTATTTGCTAATTTAATGATTGTTTACTGAATGCATTTGCAAAATAAAAAAAAGAGCTCTGTAAATTTATTTCTATAGGACACATCAGTCAGCAGGTGAGTCATCCCAAAGTGAAATGTTCCCTTTAGTCTACAAAGGAGGAAAATTTGATAAATTGTTGTCTGACCACTTTGGGATTACACAATACACTGCTGCCACTAAAGCTGTGCTTGAACATTACAGCTTGAAAGATATTTCCACCATGAGAGCGCTAATTGAATGATTGCATTCATGTTGAGGAGGGTTTGACAGTCCATTTCAAATGAATCATAGCTTAGATCCATCGCAGTAAAACACACACACACTATAAAAACTACTCCCTACCATTTTGTGAGCTGTTAATTGATGTCTTTGTCCTGGAATTAGGATAAGAATCTGAACATGGAATCTTCATTCCTGCTGTCAGTGCCACTCCACAATCAACAGAACATTGAGCACTCTTCAGGAAGCGACTGGTCTGTCCTTCGCATCTCCCCTCTGCTGAGAAAGAATGTTTTGCTCCCATGCTGTGCTGAATCGAACAATGAGTCTTTGATGTGTAATGTCCTACATGCATAGGAGCTTGGTGCTCTAATCTGGGATCAGTATATTCAAACCATGTCAGTGGATTATCAGCTGCAAATTGATTTCTTTCTCTGATGCCTTGTGAGCACATAAATCAGTCTGTGATGTTGTGTATTGTTGGCATCGAAGCACTATGCCCAGAGCCGTATGATGTTGATGTCAATGTTGTCTGGAGGGCAAAATAAACAGTGGGCCAAAAAAACAGATGCAGTGGATGAAAAATGATACATTTAACTGTATAGGCTTTGCTGATCGATTTATGCATTTTGAGATATATACTGACAATCACTCAATATGGCAAGGGGAGAAAGCCTACTGGTACAAGATGGGCTGCCATTATACACCGGGCCTGATTATCATTTCCATTGACTTCATGAAGTAGTGTATATAATGAGCAGGTGTTCTTATATGCTGTCCATAATATGTGCTCACTGTAAATTACCCCTACCCCTTAGTATCTGCTGGGCAGATATCAGTTCCACGGGTACTAGCTCGTCCCCTGATTTATTGTAAGCAATGTAAGCAAGTAGTGATCAGTTGGAATGGAATAGTAATAGAAAAAAATAGTAATTTATTGACACTTGTATTTTTTACAAAAAGAACTACAGTGAAAAGTATTCAAGTCACAATACTCTGGCACCACTTTAATAACAAATTATATTATTTAAAAACAGAAAAAAATTAAGACAAAGTGCATCTAAGTTCAATTCATGGCTATGGGGCTCCTGAGGTCAAGGAAACCCAAAACTAAAGCCACAGGGAATCCCAGCCCACTACCATAAGCCAATGCCAAAGCTGCTGAAAGGATTCCCAGCCATTGGAATCCCGAGCTGGATCCACCACAATGCCGAAGAAGCAGCTGAAGCTGCTGTAAGGAATCCCAAGCCCGACCAGGTCCACCGTGCCACCGAAGACCTGGTAGAAACAGCCATAAGGAATCCCGGGCCCAGACCCACCTCACTGCCAAAGCCACTGCCGAAGCAACTCATCACGTTGTAGGACCCTCCAGGAAACAGCCGCAATGGCCATGAGGAACTGCTGGATCCACACCGCACTTTCTGATAATGGCAACCTCTTGAAACTTCCTTTCTCCGCCAAAGCCACCAAAATAAGTTAAGATGAGTTTTGATGTTAGAAAATAATTTAAAAAAAGAAGGATGCAGCAGGCCTGGTGATCAGAAGCAGACGGACCAGAAGCCTAAACACTTCCTACCCTGCCGCTGCTTTTCAACATCTGATGGTATTTATTAAAAATTGCTCAGTTAATTCTCAACCTCTCTGTCAATTTTCTGAAGAAGGGTCCAGACCTGAAACATCAGCTTATCTGCTCCTCTGATGCTGCCTGGTCTGCTGTGTTCATCCAGCTCCACACCTTGTTATTTCAATTTCACTGATTCCTTTGGAGTTTGGAATAGTGGGGTTGAATTACTTCAATTTCAATGAGACATGACAATATGTAAAGACAAAGTTATCTCAAGAGTTAGATTCAGGGGTGCTGATCACTGAACACAATAATCAGCAAACCTCATTGAAATTCAAAGTGTTTAAGAAGCCAGTCAATATATCTATATAGTTAAATATTTATTTATAACCAAACATCTATAAAGTATGATAAAATATTGCTGTAAGCAAGACTGCAGGGGGGATTAGGTCCCCTCTTTTTAGCCCTCTCTGAGTCTGTTGCAACAAATGGTTTTATTTCTTTTAGCGCACAGCTTTAACCTTTTAATTAAAACTCAGTCCATTAGAAATTTAGGGAGCCAATTACCAAAGTTTCCTTTGGTGAAAGAAATCAGAATTTTATTCTTTACTAACCCTGAGGAACATGATACAAACATGACATCAAATGCACACTAACACAAGCCACTAATTTATAAAGGAACTGTCTGTTACAGATAGGGGAGACTAAAGGTTACGCTGTTAAACAATCTACCTGCTCTACTTATTTTAAGGGCAGCAAAACAATAGCAACAGTGCAGTGATGACAAAATGTGGCAGTACCTAAGAGAAATGGAAGAAGGTCAGCAAGGGTCTCAAGAGGAAACAACATGGTCAAGAACAGGTATTAAGTAGTGTGCTGACAACAGGTATAAAAGGTAGAGGTGTTAATTAAAGAGAATGATGTCAAGGATGTTGAATGGTTGGCCACTGATGCAATGGAAGATCTGTGTTGGGGAACCTTAAGGGTGTTGTGCAATGATCTACAGCTGGAGGAAATCAAATAAATAGTGAAGAGGCAAGGGGTTAGGATCAGTACCATTTTTAAATAGCCAAATCAAATAAAATTAATGCAAACACCCCTAAGGTGTCATAACAAAAATAAAAATTCCAAAGGAAGCTTACGACACTTCAATTAAAATATCATTTTGCAGGACAATAATGTGTTGGCATCTACATGGTGAACTGCAGTAAGTCACTAAGGTTCCTTTGACAGCACATTTCAAGATGACAGCAAAATTCAAATACAAGGAAACTGGAAATTCTTTTTTTCAGTACAGATTGTAATTTAATCTTCTAATAGAAGAGAGGGAAATGTACAGATCACTTTCTTCTTGGTGATAGTATTCATTCAGCTCCCAGGACACACAACATCTTTGTTCTCATTCCCCTAACAAGACAGACCTTTCTCAGTTTGATTGGGTTTTATGTTACTCTTGATTAATATAGCTCCAACTAAAATTTCCAATGGAAGCTCTACTGCTGTTGCCTGAAAAAAATTACATAGGCTCAGAAAATAGAAGACAGTCAAGTGAGACAATGGAAGGTGAAGTGAGGCAGAAAGCTTTTAAATAATCAAGTTTTCCAGGTGAAAATGGACACAAGTGCAATGTTTATCATTTTTGACAAATGAATCCTTTATAAGTACTTTTGAAATGAATTGGTAAAACTGATTTCATTCAGCCCACAGCATCTTCTCAGAACACAGAAGAAAAACTGTTAAATTGGAGAACTGAAGGGAAGAAATAATGTCTGCCTCCTGTGGAGCTAATTGCTGTATTTGCATTATTCTGTAAAACTCATGCCAAGTGCATTGGGAATAATCTTAGCTTCCTTTACTATGAAATAATATATCCTACTCTGCTGTCTGACCATTCACATACTGCATGGGCTCAGGTACGGGGGGTTCTGCTATAACGCATGTTCTGGCAATGCAAATTGGCTGTAACATGATTGATGGATAGGGGAATGCTATTTCTAAAACGTGAACTTATGTTGGCTATAACACAATTCCATTGAGTTCACATTGACCTCGCCGACTTTGTCAAAGGAAAATTTCCTTTATCAATCCTTGCAGATGGTGTAAATGTTCAGAGTAAGCCATAATGGGCTCATTTGAAAAGGGTAATTGGATTGTATGTCATAAACTGAAAATGTAATATCACACAGAGAACAACTATCTTATTAGGAAAATATGTAAAGTCTTAGTTTGAAGAGTTTATGCTGAACACATTAAATGCAAAAAAAATGAAGTATAGTTTAAAATGAGTGCTGTTAAAACATGCACCTTTGTGTGTAGTATTTTTTGCCTAGATTTACATATTTAATATGTAAGAACTTTTGATTTTGCTCATGTAAATCATTTATACCAAAAGTTGTCTGTGTTACAACCTGCTCTTTTCCAGCACTATTTTAATACAATGTTACTCAGGTTTATAACACATTTTAATCCTACAATTAACTTCAATGTTAGTGGACTACATTGGAAAGAAAGGTCAGATTCCTCTGCTTCACTTATCTGAAAATCTGTCCAGAAGTCTGTGCTGATGTAATGTCAGGTCAGATCAGTGATGGGCTACATTGTGATGCAGACTATGTTGCAAGTGAATAGATTTTATTTGCTTATAAGTGCCAAGGCTCACACAAGTAACAGGCATGGCACCAATGCTTATAGGAGAGTAGTGAGGAAGAATTTTGAATGATTTTGAGTGATTTTTTTTTGGTGGGCTGCCCCTAACCCACTTTTCCCATAGGCCCCATTATTTCTATAGTGCGATTTTCCATAATGTGATGTTGCGCAGGAACGCAACTATTGTGTTATAGCAGAACACTCTGTATATCTTGCCAAAATAGTTGAGGTTGTAACCAATGAAAAATTAAAAAGCTGACTTATCACCTCCTCAAGGACAATTAGGGATTGGAAGCAAACAATGGCCTAACTGCAATTCATACATCCCCTTCAAAAAATCCAAATAAAAAGCTACAAATATTAGGAATGGGGCTATCCCTTTTCCAAGCAAGACATCTGCAGATATGCAAAGACACACACAACATGCTCAAAAATTCAAACAAGAGAACCCCACCTATTTCAGAGGCCCTAGCAATGGCAGCCAAAGTAACAGAATGTTCCAGAGTTATGCAGGCTCCATTTAAAATACAAAACCATGCTTTAAAATATGCAAGGATTCCGACTGTTGCTTTAGGAATTAACTAATCAGATAGCCAATGACTGATAGAGTCCAAGACAATGTATAAAGTTAATTTTTGTAAGATGTTTTTGTTGGGACAAGACAACCAGGAGCGATGGATCAGTATCACCCCCATAAATCATTCAGGCTGCTTCTGCCTTCAGTTCTCCTTCACTCTGCAATCCTTACCACTCAGGTTTACCTTCCTGTGAATTCACTGACTTCTGAACCAGCCGTCAATGCGGGACCTGAATCCATCAAACTGCAGGTGGTAAATTGGCAACTGCAAAGAAATACACCTTTGCCCACAAGTCCATTAGGAAGTGGTCAGCACGTAGCATTCTTGAGACCCTGTGGGAATCGGAGAGGGTGGATCCCGTCATGTTGTTCCATGAGCAGACGGTCAAAGTCATTTTGCAGAATGCTTCATCATCAGAACTTTCCAATAAGCACCAAGACATCGTCTGGCTGGTGGCACAAGGGGCACTACCTGTGAGATTTTTCATGTATGTCCAGATTCTCCGCACCACTGCCTCAAAGCAGGTGGGTAGATACTGCTGCACATCTGCTGTTGGAATATGCCTTTGCAAAGGAAGTCTAGAGAGAGATAGAATAGTTTTTGCTGAGGCTTGTCCCAAGCCGCTCCTTGATGCATGGCTGTACTTTACAGACTCTTCCCTGGGACATGCACCGAGACAAACATCAACTGTGCCTGGAGGACCATCAACTTGGTGAAAGACGCTCTTTGGTCTGCCCAAAAGTTGTTGATCTTCCAGAGCAAGGAGTTGGTTTCGACCAAATGTTGCAGACTGGCACATTCCAAGGTCCAGCACTATGTTCTGAGGAATTCACTAAAGTTTCGAAACAGTTGCTGCCAAAATGCAATAAGGATAGAACACAGTCTGAGGTCTTTCTACCTAAGTAGAATAGGGGTCCATTCAATTATCAGACGCTCCTGGTGCCTCAAATATACGTAAATATAATTTTGTATCAGTAAGAAATGCCTTGGGTTTGTTTGTTCTCCATATGTAAAGACTGTACAGAGTCAAACTGCTCGAGTGACAATGTCTGTATGTAAAGATATTTTAACAAATAAAGTTTATTTTTGAAATAAAAAAAGGCAATCTCACGCATCTGGCTTGTTTGATTGATGTGCGGCCCAGACCTCAGTCCCCAGTATCCATGGGCTGATTGCTTGCTCCTCTAGTAAGCTGCCCAGAGATTTCTAACCTTGTGCACTGAACTTTACAATTTTTTGGCCAAGTGTCATTTTTAGCAGGCTTAGTGGAGGGCTTCTCTCTACAAAGTCGAGTGACTTTTCTCACTCTATCTTCCCAAGCATGGCTCATTAACTACCTATCCCACCCCTGTGTGGCCCTTCCCATCTGATGCTATTCCAATTTTACCACTCATCATAGTCAGAGGTTCTTGCCAATGTTGGATAGGCCTGAACAGACCACTGGCTCTTGTGTCAGACTTAAACTGCTGCTGTGCATCCAGTCACAGTCTGGCATTTGAGGAACTGTACACATGATGGTAGACAAGAGGAAATTGGTGCCCTGCTTTGTGCCTGAGTCCTAGTGGATGAGTTGCTGCAGAGGAGACATGTCCTGTTCCACCAGGATCGCCAGATGAGTCCATGATTCTAGATCCTGCCAGAATGGTCCAAGGTTGCCACCTGGGTCAATGCCCTCTCCACCATCTGGGGAAATGTCCAGCAACACAGGAAGAAAGTCAATGACCTTCTCCCCTCCACCAGGGTAAATGCCACCATCTTCATTCCAATTCCCATGGTTAGGTTTCCCAACCTTCCTCCCGCAGTACTGATAACCTGTCCTTTCATTTTTATTGGACAGTGCCCCTGACTGACCATGGACCTCCTTGAGTGAGTTGGACAGACAGCCCTGAAAGATAAGCCAGATTCCTGACTGATGGCTGTATTGCTCCCCGATTATGTTCCTGCAACCCCTTGGACTGATTGCACTGGAGCCACAGCACTAACCATGGCCCATTCCCCAGAGTGCAGTGATACAGATCCCCCTGACTGTGACTGCCCAGAATGATGCCTGTCTTCTGGGCCTAAGCCAGAAGGGCAATGGGAAACCAGAGGTTTGGGAAACTTACAAAGACCAACAGAGGTGATTAAAAAAAATAAGGAGGGAGAAGATTAAATATGAGGGTAAGCTAGCCAGTAATATAAAGGAGGACTGTAAGAGATTCTTTAGATATATAAAGGGCAAAAGAGAGGCAACAGTGGATTTTGGTTCGCTGGAAAATGATGCTGGAAAGATAGTAGTTGGGAACAAGGAAATGGCCGAGGAACTGAATAATTACTTTCTGTCAGTCTTCACAGTGGAAGACATGAGTAATATCCCAAAAATTTGAGTCAGGAGGCAGAACTGAGTATGGTGGCCATCACCAAGGAGAAGATGCTAGAAAAACTGAGTGTCCTGAAGGTGGATAAATCACCAGGACCAGATGGACTACACACCAGAGTTCTTAAGGAGATAGCTCAAGAGATAGTGGAGGTGTGAGTGGTGATCTTTCAGGAATCGCTAGAGTCAGGGAGGGTCCCAGAGGACTGGAAAATCCCTAACGTGACACCCCTGTTTAAAAAGGGAGTAAGGCAAAAGACAGAAAATTACAGGCTGATTAGCCTAACCTTGGTCGTGGGTAAGATTTTAGAGTCCATTGTGAAGGATGAGATTTCTGAATGTTTGGAAGTGCCTGGTAAGATAGGGCAAAGTCAGTGAGGCTTCATCAAGGGGAGGTCATGCCTGACAAATCTGTTAGAATTCTTTGAGGAAGTAACGAGCAGGGTAGACCAAGGAGAGCCAATGGATGTTATCTACCTGGACTTCAAGAATGCCTTTGATAAGGTGCCACACAGGAGGCTGCTGAGTAAGATAAGGGCCCATGGTGTTAGAGGCAAGGTGCTAGCATGGATAGAAGATAGGTTGTCTGGCAGAAAGCAGAGAATGGGGTTAAAAGGGTCTTTCTCAGGATGGCAGCCGATGACAAGTAGTGTTCCACAAGGGGCAGTGTTGGGACCACAACTTTATACATTAATGATCTTGATGAAGGAACAAAGGGCATTCTGGCTAAATTTGCAGACAATGCAAAGATAGGTGGAGGGACAGGTAGTATTGAGGAGGTGGGGAGGCTATAGAAGGATTTGGACAGGTTAGGAGAGTGGACAAAGAAATGGCAGATGGAGTATAATGTGGGAAAATGTGAGGTCATGCACTTTGGTAAGAAGAACAGAGGTATGGACTATTTTCTAAATGGGGAGAAAATTCAGAGATCTGAAGTGCAAAGAGACTTGGGAGTTCTGGTCCAGGATACCCTCAAGGTAAACTTGCAGGTTGAGTCAGTAGTTAGGAAGGCAAATGCAACTTTGGCATTTATCTTGAGAGGACTTGTACATAAAAGCAGGGATGTACTTCTGAGGCTTGAAAAGACTCTGGTCAGGCCACATTTGGAGTATTGTGTGCAGTTTTGGGCCCCATATCTCAGGAAAGTTGTACTGGCCGTGGAGCGGGTTCAGAGGAGGTTCTTGAGAATGGTCACAGGATGGAGTTTAGAAGGATGAGGGGGGATCTAATTGAAACTTGCAGAATACTGAATGGCCTGCGCAGAGTGGACGTTGGGAAGATGTTTCCATTGGTAGGAGAGACTAGGGCCTGAAGGCACAGCCTTAAAGTAAAGAGAAGACCTTTTAGAGCAGAGAGAAGGAGAAACTTCTTTAGCTAGAGAGTGGTGAGTCTATGGAATTCACTGGCACATCTTATACATTTCAATCAACACTAACTCTTCCAAACTGCAATGGAAACCAGCCGAGCCCATTCAATTTATCCTCAAAGAATGTCAGGAAGACACACAGAGAGAAAAGTATCTTGGAATCTAGGAATAATCAAGATTAGATGTTGCAAAGATAACAAAAAGTTAAAATTAAAGGCTCTATATCTAAACACGTCGCGCGCTCACAACAAAGAAAATGTGCACATTGAAGAAAATAAATATGATTTGTTAGCCATTACAGAGATATGGCTGCATTTTGACAAGGAATGGGTTCTGAATATTGAGGGATACATGAAGTTCATGAAGAATGGAAAGCTCAGTAATGTGAAAGGGACAAAGACAGAAGTTGCTTGAAAAGCTCAGCATGTCTGGCAGCATCTGTGAAGACAAAAATCAGAGTTAACATTTTGGGTCCGGTGACCCTTCCTCAGAAAGGTGGACGGGTATCATGATTCATCAAAAATGTTATTTGTGCAACAGTTAGAGATAAACTTGGTTCTGGAGATAAGAATTTAGAATCAGTTTCAATGGAAAGAAGAAATGGTAGTGCAAAGAAGTGGTTTGTGGATGTCACTCAGGTCGTCTAACAGTAAGCACAGTCCTCCCGAATAGACAGGGTTTGTTTGTCTCTGACAATCATGTTTGTTTTATTTCATTAGATATGTTTTATAAGTGCATCAGGGATGTGATGGCCCAGTGTATTATTGCTAGGCTTTTAATCCAGAAACTCAGCTTACGTTCTGGGGACCCGGGTTCAAATCCCACCACAACAGATGGTGAAACTTGAATTCAACAAAAGGAAACCTGGAATTAAGAATTTACTGCTGACCATGAAACCATTATCAATTGTTGGAAAAACCCGTCTGTTTCACTAATGTCCTTTCCATTGAAAGAAATGGAACCAGGCGGATCAGCTGGCATCGAAATAGGCATTGGAAAAGACAACAGCAGAAACAGCCCTGTCGACCCTGCAAATTCCTCCTAGTGGACTAGTGCCTAAAATGGGAGAACTGTCTCACAAATTAATCAAGCAACAGCCTGTCATAGAATTACTCACAGACTCATATCTTACAGACAATATCAGAGACACCACCATCACCATTCCTGGATATGTCCATTCCCAATATCAGGGCAGACCCAGCAGAGGTGGCAGCACTATGGTAAAGTCTGGTGGCAGTTGTCCTGGGAATCACCAAAATTAACTCTGGACCCCATGAAGTCTCATGGCTTCAGGTTAAACGTGGGCAAGGAAAACTCCTGGTGATTACCACGTACCGTCTTCCCTTGGCTGACGAATCGATATTCCTCCATGTTGAACAATACTTGAAGGAAGCACTGAGAATGACAAAGGCACAACCTGTACTCTGGGTGGGGGATTTCAATGTCCACCACCAAGAGTGGCTTGGCTGCAGCACTAGTGATCGAGTTGGTTGGGTTCTAAAGGATATAGTGGCTAGGCTGTGTCTGCTGCAGATGTTGATGGAACCAACAAGACGGTAAAATGAACTTGACCTCATCCTTACCAACCTGCCAGCTGCAGTTGCATCTGTTCATGACAGTATCGGTAAGAGTGATCACTGCACGGTCCTTGTGGAGACGAAGTACCGCCTTCACATTGAGAATAACCTCCATTGTGTTGTGTGGCACTATCACCGTGCTAAATGGGACAGACTTCCAACAGATCTAACAATTCAAGACAGGTTTTCCATGAGGCGCTGTGGGCCATTAACAGCAGCAGAATTGTTCTCCAGCACAATCTGTAATGGCATGGCCCGGCATATCCCCCACTCAACCATTACCAACAAGCCAGGGGTTAACCCTGGTTCAATAGAGAGTACAGGAGGGCATGCCAGGAGCAGCACCAGGCATACTTGAAAATGCAGTATCAATCCAGTCAAAATACCAAGCAGAACTAATTGCATGCCACAGCATAAGCAACAAGTGATAGACAGACCTAAGCAATCTCACAGATTAGCTCTAACCTCTACAGTCCTGCCACATCCAACCATGAAAGGAGGTGGACAATTAAACAACTCACTAGAGGAGGAGGCTGTACAAATATCCCCATCCTCAGTGATAGAAGAGCACAGTATATCAGTGAAAAAGATAACGCTGAAGCATTTGCCGCAATCTTCAGCCAGAAGCGGCAAGTGGATGATCCACCTCGGCCTCCTCCAGTGGTCCCCTGCATCATAGATACCATAGAATCATAGTCACTGAATCATATAGCACCAAAACAGACTCTTCGGTCTAACCAGCCCATGCTGAACATAATCCCAAACTAAACTAGGCCCACCTGCCTGCTCCTGGCCCATATCCCTCTAAACCTTTCCCATTCATGTACTTATCCAAGTGTCTTCTAAACATTGTATTTGTACCCACATCAACCACTTCCTCAGGAAGTTTATTCCACATGCGAACAAGCCTCTGTGTGAAAATATGCACCTAATGGCTTTTTTTAATGTCTCTTCTCTCATCTTAAAAATGTGTACCCTAGTCTTGAAATTTCCCATCCTGGGAAAAGACAACTACCATTTATTCTATCTATACCCCTCTCACATCTCAATCTCCTATCCTCCAGTGGAGGAAGTTCCAGCCTATCCAGCCGTTTTCTGTAACTCAAGCCTTACATACCTGGCAACATCCTGGTAAATCCCTTCTGAACCCTCTCCAGCTTAATAACTGGGCAACCAAATCTGGACACAGAATTCCAAAAGAGGCCTCACCAATGTCCTGTACAACCTCAACATGACTTCCCAACTCTTATACTCAAAGGACTGAGCAATGAAGAGTCTTCAGCCAATTTAATTCACTCCACCTGATGTCAAGAAATAGTTGGAGACCCTGGATACTGTGAAGGCGATGTGCGCTAGCAACATTCCGGCAATAGTACCGAAGACCTGCGCTCCAGAACTTGCCACGCCCCTAACCAAGCCCTTCCAGTACAATTACAACACTGGCATCTACCTGACAATGTAGAAAATTGCCCTGGTATGTCTTATACATAAAAAGAAGGACAAATCCAACCTGGCCCATTACACGCCATTCAGTCTATTCTCGATCATCAGTAAAGTGATGGAAGGTGTCATCAACAGCGCTATCAAACAGCACCTACTCAGCAATAACCTGCTCAGGGACACCCAGTTTGGGTTCCGCCAGCGCCACTCAGCTCCTGATCTCATTACAGCCTTGGTTCAAACATGGACAAAAGAGCTGAATTTTGAGGTGAGAGTGACAGCACTTGACATCAAGACTGCATTCAATCCAGTGGGACATCAAGATGTCCTAGCAAAATTCGAATGAATGGATATCAGGGCATCTCCGCTAGTTGGGAGTCATACCTGACACACAGGAAGATGGTTATAGTTATTGGAGGTCAGTCATCTCAGCTCCAGGATATCTCTGCACTTGTTCCGCAGGATAGTGTCCTTGGCCCAACCATCTTCAGCTGCTTCATCAATTACCTTCCCTCCATCATAAGGTCAGAAGTGGGGATGTTCGCCAATGATTATACAATGTTCAGCACCATTCATGAACGCTCAGATACTGAAGCAGTCCATGTTCAAATGCAACAAGATCTGGACAATATTCAGGATTGGGCTGACAAGTGGCAAGTAACATTCGTGTCACACAAATGCCAGGCTATGACCATCACCAATAAGAGACAATCTAACCACTGCACCTTGGCATTCCACAGTATTACCACCATTGAAACCTCCACTTTCAACATCCTGGGGGTTACCATTGACCAGAAAGTCATCTGGACTCACTGCATAAAAACAGTGGCTACAAGGGCAGGTCAGAGGCTAGATATACTGCAGCGAGTAACTCACCTCCTGATCCACTATCTACAATGCACAAGTCAGGAGAGTGATGGAATACTCCCCACTTGCCTGGATGAGAGCAGCTCCATCAACACTCAAGAAACACTCAAGACCAAGCAGCCCACTTGATTGGCACCACATCCACAAGCATTCATTCCTTCCACCACTGACACTCAGTAGTGCGTACAATCTACAACATGCACTGCAGAAATTCATCAAAGATCCTCGGGTAGCACCTTCTAAACACATGACCACTTCCATCTGGAAGGACAAGGGCAGCAGATACATGGGAACACCACCACCTGAGTTCCCTCCAAGACACTAATCATCTTGCCTTGGAAATATATTGTCGTTTTTCACTGTCACTGGGTCAAAGTCCTGCAATTCCCTCCATAATGGCATTGTGTGCCAACCCCCAGCAGCTGGACTGCAGTAGTTTGAACAAGCAGCTCACTACCACCTACTCGATTATAACTAGTGACAGACAATAAATGCTGGACAGCTAGCGATACCTACATTCCACAAAAACAAAAAAAGGTACACCACGCATACCTGACCACAAGCAACTTAATTACTGAAGAAGCAGAGATAACAAGGTGTAGAGCTGGATGACCCTTCAGAAAAGGGTCTCGATCCGAAACATCAGCTTTCCTGCTTCTCTGATGCTGCTTGGCCTGCTGTGTTCATCCAGCTCTACACCTTGTTATCTCAGATTCTCCAGCATCTGCAGTTCCTACTATCTCTACTGAAGAAGCAGTTGTCTTTACGTTTTTTGCAATTTTCTGTCTGTGTACTTTGCTGCATTGCTTTGTTTAAACATAAGTTACATTTGAGGAAATATGTGGATACACAAAGTATGAGAACTCATGCATAAAGCACATGCCAAAAAAAAAATGCGAAGAATACCAGAACGAACTTTCCAAAAAGTATAGGGAACGAGCTATGAGGAAGATTAAGGCAGGTTAAGCTCTGCAATTTAGAGAGAAGATTAAAAGGGATCTTGTCGAGGAATATAAAGTATTAAATTGTATGAAAAAAAATTCAAAATGTAAGTGGGGTCAGTAGGACAAAGGATATACGTTTCCATATAAAAAATTTAAAATAAATTGAAAATAAATAAGGAATGAAATGATATTTTTTCAAAGGAATATTAAATATGCTATTAAATAATCCACCAGGTAAGATTGTACAGGTAAAGGCATTGAACCCAATTAAAATGTTTACCACCAAACTGTGAGCCTGAATGCTGGAAGGACAATATATTCTTATATTTCTATGCATCAAGATGCTGGGAATTCTGATCTTGCTCCATTTTTTCTCTCTGGAAGTAATTGATTTTGTATGAATATGCTTTTAGAAGGAATGTACTTCTGATTGCATTGAGACAGTGTCGCAGTTTATCGGAGAATTGCAGATCAAAAGATGAAGATTTTCCAGCTGAAAGGATCATCCACATTTTTGAACACTACAGAAAGTGACATTGATATATTAAAAAAAAAACTTCTAATCAACCTGTTTGAACATGTCATGACACACATCCAGTACAGGTTGACCTCAAACATGGACCTTCTGACACAAAGGTTGGGACACTGTTACTGTACTACAAAGGGCTGTGATTGTAAATCAACTAAACAAAGTCTTAATATTTAAGCTTATTATTTAGATAGTGCCAAAGCTGTTTAGATGAAAAATTGATTTCAATACAAAAGTCCAGATTTGGCTATTGCATTGGTTTATATTTCTGAAAATTTATAATTCATGCTCCCTAAAAAATACTAATTAAATCGCTCTTTCAAACATTAACAATTCGATAGACAGTAACTTCAGAATGCATTCATGAAACGTCTGCAAATGTGACAAATAAAATTTCCCACTTACTTGCTTGCTGAACAAATTTTTCTGAGTGGTTGAGGAGGACTAATTTTTTTTTTGTCTGTGTAGCTTTATGTAGTGAAGAAAGATACAAAAACTAAGTGAAACAGATAAATAATCTCAGTAAGCAGCACCTAGACAGATAGGTCGATTATGTAATTAAGAAAGGGGAATTCTGGTTTTAAAAAGTCCTGAACTTGGACTTCTTCAGTAACACTGTGCACTGCTACAAAACTATTTAATAAAGAAAAACATGAATTAATCTTTTTGTTTAAGTCTTAGGATTTTGCAACCTCATTCTAATACCCTATCTCATAACCTAGGGGTCTTTGTTTATTGTATAACCTAAGCTTGCTTTATTCAATCCAGTTAAACTTTGAAATATATTTAATATTAGAACCATTTTCTTTAAAACTTGTATTTTGTCCTTCTGGTAATGAAGGAACTATCAGCTACCGTTTTCTCTCAAGGTGAAATAATTCTGTAACAGCCATCTCAAGACATGATCGCTTAAAGTAGAACAAATATTTGAATAAAGTAAATACATAATTTGGTGTCTCTTTTGTCAAATATGTTTGTTGTGTCCTATTCCTGATGAGTGCAAGACAAAAAGTTTCATCTTCTTGTCTCCTCCGGGGATATTTTTAAATTCTGCACTAGTAAGTAACTATTTGGATTGAATTTATCATCATGATCCAGGACTGCATAAAAGATGTTATGATCAGTCATATTATGAGAGGACCCTGGCAGTTCACAGTCCTCAGATTAAATTTACTATCTTAACAAAAAGAAGACCAACATGCATAGACCCCCAAGAAAGCTAGACTTTCAGAAAAGTCAGAAAAAAATTAAATTGGTTTTATGTAAATGATCAAATTAAAAAGAAAACGCACCACATTGAACATAACTGGGAAACAAAAATATATCCTCTGCTAAGAAATAATCCCAGATGAGCGAAAGCAAAAGCAAGAATTTGAGATGGATGCATACTGCATGGTTGGCAAACAAACTGGAGAACCTCAAGTCTATGCTGCTCAGAACACAGGTGAGATGCCAGGAGTCTGGAGGTTGGCTAATGTGGTGTCATTATTGAAAAAAGGTGGTAAGGAAAAGCCAGGTAACTATAAACTGGTAAGCCTGACATCGGTGGTGGGTAAGTTGTTGGAGAAGATTCTGAGGGACAGGATTTACATGCATTTGGAAAGGTAAGGATTGATCAGGGAGAGACAACATGGCTTTGTGCCTTGGAAATTACATGTCACTAACTTGACTGAGTTTTTTGAAGAAGTGACAAAGAAGATTGATGAAGGCAGAGTGGTAGATGTTGTCTATATGGACTTCAGCAAGGCATTTGACAAGGTTCCACATTTAAATTGGTTAGCAAGGTTAGATCACATGGCGTCCAGGGGGTCCTAGTCAATTGGACACAAAATTTTCTTGAAGGTAGGAGACAGAGGGTGGTAGAGGAGGGTTCTTTTTGGACTGGAGACCTGTGACCAATGTTTTGCTGCAACAATCAGTGCTGGGTCCACTGCTTTTTGTCATTTATATAAATGATTTGGATGTAAACAGAGGAGATACAGTTAGTAAGTTTGCAGATAACACCAAAATTGGTGGTGTAGTGGGCAGTGAAGAAGGTTATCTCAGTGTACAATGGGGCCTTGATCAGATGGGCCAATGGTACGAAGAATGGCAGATGGAGTTTAATTTAGATAAATGTGAAGTACTGCATTTTGTTTAGTCAAATCAGGATAGGACTTATACAGTTAAAGATAGGGCCCTGAAGAGTGTTGCTGAACAAAGGGATCTGGGGTGCAGGTGCATAGTTCCTTGAAAGTGGAGTGGCAAATAGACAGGGTGGTGAAGAAAACATTTGTGACACTTGCCTTCACCTGCTCAGTGATGCCCAGTTTGGGTTCCGCCAGTTCCACTCAGCCTTCATTCAAATATGGACAAAAGAGCTGAATTCCAGACATAATGGCATCGAGACTACATTGAACAGCGTGTGGCATCGAGGAACCCCAGCAAAACTGGAATTAATGGGTATCAGAGGACAAACTCTCTGGTGGTTGGAATCATACCTGACACATGGGAAGATGGTCGTGGTTGTTAGAGGTCAGTCATCTCAGCTCCAGGACATCTCTGCAGGAGTTTCTCAGGGTACAGTCCTCAGCCTTCATCAATGACATTCTATCTATCATAAGGTCAGAAATGGGAATGTTCGCTGACGATTGCACAATGTCCAGCACCATTCATAACTCCCTCATGGACAAGCAGTCCATCTTCAAATGCAAAACGATCTTTACAATGTCCAGGCTCAGGGGGCCAACAAAATAACGTTCGCTCCACACAAATGCCAGGCTATGACCATCAACAGTAAGATACAATCTAACCACCACCCCCAAACATTCAATGGTGATAGCATCAATGAATCCCCCACCATCAACGTTCTAGGGGTTAACATTGATTAGAAACTCAACTGAACTCACCACATAAACACTTTGGCTACAACAGCAGGTCAGAGGGTAGGAATACTGCAGCAAATTACTCACCTCCTGATTCCCCAAAGCCTGTCCATCATCTACAAGGTACATGTCAGGAGTGTGATGGAACATTTCCCACTTGCCTGGATGAGTGCAGCTCTAACAATACTCAAGAGGCTTGACACCATTGAGGACAAAGCAGACTGCTTGATTGGCACCACATCCTCAAGCATCCACTCTCTCCACCACCGACACTCAATAGCAGCAATGTGTACTATCTACAAGATGAAAGTGGAGTCACAGGTAGATATGATAATGAAGAAGGCATTTGGGTACGCTTGCCTTTATTGGTTAGTGCATTGAATATAAGAGATGGGAGGTCATGTTGTGGCTGTACAGGACACTGGTTAGGCCACATTTGGAATACTGCATGCATTCCTGGTCTCCCTACTATAGGAAGGATGTTGTGAAACTTGAAAGGGTTTAGAAAAGATTTACAAGGATGTTGCCAGGGTTGGAGGGTTTGAGCTTTAGGGAGAGGCTGAATAGACAGGGGCTATTTTCCCTGGATTGTTGGAGGCTGAGAGGTGACCTTATAGAGGTTTATAAAATCATGAGGGGCGTGGATAGGGTAAATAGACAAGATCTTTTCCCTAGGGTCAGAGAATCCAAAACTAGAAGGCATAGGTTTAAGGTGAGAGGGGAAATATATAAAAGGGACCCAAGAGGCAACTTTTACAGGCAAAGCGTGTATGGAATGAGCTGCCACAGGAAGTGATGGAGGCTGGTACAATTACAACATTTAAAAGGCATCTGGATGGGCATATAATAGGAAGGGTTTAAAGGGATATGGGCCACATGCTGGCAAATGAGACTAGATTTATTTAAGATATCTGATCGGCATGTTCAAGTTGGACCAAAGGGTCTGTTTCCATGCTGTATATCTCTATGACACTATGACTCTAAGATGCACTGCAGAAACTCGCCAAAGATCCTCAGACAGCACCTTCCAAACCCATGACACCTCCCATCGAGAAGGACAAGAGCAGTAGATGCTTGGGAACATCACCACCTGCAAATTCCCCTCCAGGCTACTCACCATCCTGACTTGGAAGTATATCACCGCTCCTTCACTGTCGTTGGGCAAAAATCTTGGAATTCCCTCCCTAATGGCATTGTGGGTCAACCCACAGCAGGAGGACTGCAGCAGTTCCAGAAGGTACCTCACCACCACGTTCTTCGGGGCAACTAGGGATGGGCAATACAAGCTGGCCAGCTCACATCCCAGACTAAAATAAAAATGGAATAGCTGCAGATAAGCATTCAGACTGAAAAACTGGACAGCAAATCCTCTGTTGTGAAAGTTGACAAAGCCATTAAATCTCTCCTTCAAGAAAAACTCCAGGGTCAGATGGAATCCCAGCCTTGTACAAATCTGGAGGACCTAACCTAACACATAATTATGTTTCAGAATGTGTGATTAACAAAGCTTTGCTCAGGAGTTCAAGGACACTACGGTTGTTCACTTCACAAAGAAAAAAAGACAAAAATCTATGTGACCACCACAGAGAAAATCTGTTGTTTGTGATAGCTGATAAGATTCTGACAAACGATCTATTCAACAGATTGGTAAGCTGTGATGAAAATGTATTGCCAAAATGTTAAAGGGGGTTCAAGTAAAGCAGAGACAACAGCCTCATTGTCTTCAATCTTCAGTAAATATCAGTGTGATGCTGCAAACAACAGATGGAATTCTACTGTACCTTTCAGGCAATCAGTGAACCCCTGTCTTTCCTTGTCTTTGCATGTTTGTTCCCCAAAATCTGACAGGACTGGGATATTGCCTTGCTGTTCAACAAAGCCACAAAGCTAGGCAGTTTGTTATGCTGGTCAGTGGTCATTAGTTAAGGACGTGAAAATTTTGCTGTACAGAACACTGCTGCCTCAATCTCACACTGCACCATGTGCTAGCTGCTTAAACAGCAAGCACTATGTATGCTACAATTGACAGCCATATTCCAAAGCCCAAGGGGAACTGTCCTCAGTGAAGCCCAGGGAGATATTGGGTCAATCACTGGGTCCTGGCATAATAAGTCAAGGGAAGCCTTCAATATCCATTCAGGGGCTTGGGTCTAGTCAGTCATTCAGGTGCTTAAGGTCAGGAACCTGGTGCTGTACTAGGTGAGTAGGCAAATGTCAGGTATCCTAGCACATGATTTGGCTCTTTCTGCCCTACTGTGGATTATTCTTTCCTGGACTAAGAAAAGCAGATTGTACAACAGGAAAGTGAGTGGCACAGCTGTTACTGCTGGTGCAGGTGGGGGGACAGTGGTGAGGTGCCCAAGAGAAATGATTGGCAGCACACAGGGTATGTTGAGTTCATGGTGTTGAGTATGGTGGAGGCAGGACGGGCCATAACAACAGGTGAGGGAAGATGGAAGTGGTAAACAACCCCATGAGCCTTGCATAAATTTTGGGCAGCAGCAGACATGAAGTGAGTTTGAGGTGGCAGATAGAAAAATGGTGGTTCTTGCTCTAGCAGAGTGGAAGAGGTCATTGACCTTCTTCCTACACTGCTGGACATTATTCCAGACAACTGAGACTGCAGTGACCCAGGTGGCAACTTTGGAGCAAGCTGGCAGGGTCTGGTGTTGTGCCCACTACTGAAGGGAAGAGAACATCTCTCCAATTCTGGATAGGTAGTGCTTGACCTGGTGCACAGCAGTTAAAGATGCTGCCAGAACCAGGGATCCTAGGGTGTACCAGAATGTTCTAGCAGTGCCAAATATTTCTGGCTACAGGCAGTGACAGAATGGGGCTAATATCAGGTAAGAGTAACACCATAGGGGTGTGATACATAGAGTCAGTAAAACAGGTTTGGGACAATCACGGGTTTAGCAATGTCTGAGAGAAACTCTCCATAGACTGTGATGAATATGATACTTAGCCAAAATATAGTAAGATATAGCCCTAAGAGTTTAAGGAGGCTGCTGATAGAATGTGACATAAGATACTTTCAGCTGACCAGTCATGTGAGGTTACTGAATGTTTTGTGGCTCTGTATCGTGCAGCTCAGGGACCGACGCCTGGCATTGCTCACTATTTGGTGATACATGGGAACACCACCAACTGCAAGTTCCCCTCCATGCCACTCACTATCCTGACTTGGACGTTTATCGCCGTTCCTTTACAGTTGCTGGGTCAAAATCCTAGAATTCACTACCTGACAGTATAATGGTTCTACCTACAGCACATGCATTGTAGCAGTTCAAGAAGGCAGCTCACCATCACGTTCTCACAGGCAATGAGGCCCAGCCAGCAATGCCCATATCCCACAAGTGAATAAAAAGTAAATTCTCACTGATCCATCTAGCTTCGCAATGTTTGTCTCAAGGGCTTCTTAGCCCTTTGGATAAGTTACATCACTCCTCTTCTCTACCTCTTGAACATATTCTTTCAGCGCAGTGGCTCAAAATTGCTGAACTCACGTTTTTCCATGTTGTACCTCCCTTGTGTCAATCCCTCACTCTGAATCAGTTGCAAAACGCTTCTAGCATCAGCATCAGAAAGAGTGCACCTATTTTGTTTTATAAGATGTAGGCAGTTTTTGGATACCAGGGTCCAGTTTTAGCTGATGCGACCACTCATCACTTTGCATCCTTTGCTTGGGCGTTCTAGTACTCAATGATGGGCTTTGTGCTGGTTGCACATCACAATCATTTAAATGAGCAGGCAGCATAAAGTTTGTGTGCTGCCTGCATTGGAAGAAACACCCATGCATTAATCAGACATCATGGTCTGCTCATCAGTCTTTTGGGTATTTTGGAATTTGAAGGTGCAAGTATTTTCACTTGACGTCGAGGCATATTAAAACAGGCACTGTTTAGTTCTGGGTTCTATGAGCAATGACTTCCTCACAATTTTGCCAGCATCTTTTCAATATTCTGAAAATCTCTACATTTGACAGCTGATGTCGTTATTTTAGAAAATTTTCCACAGGATCAACATACACGATATGTTTTACAATGTTGTTTTAAAATAAGCAAATCCAATTAATCAACATATACCACACAATGATATGAATCCAACTGATGTTATTAAGTTGAACCCATGTACCCAACAGCAGATATCCATCTGTCTTCCTGATACAAGGTACATCCTGTTGCATTACTCTTATCTTCATTTTAATTCCTCTGTAGATCCACATTCACTAAAAGTACTAAGCGAGCAAGCTATGATGGCTCAGAAAGCACTGCATCAGCAGATGTAATCCACATCCACACACACACTGCAGCTATGCAAGACAAACAATGCCATAAACAGACATCAATCCGAGTGTACGTCTCTTAAATGTTACTGGTGAAAACAAAACTATTTAACTTCATTAAAAGCTTATTGTTAAATGCAAATATGTCACAGATGCAATTAAACTAATTTACAAAAGCTGTGATAAAAATTAAATTTAAACCTTCAAATCAAAATTAATAATTCAAACATGTCAATTATGTTGGATTATAATTTTTACTAAACTCACAGATAACAGCTAAAAACATAACTTCACACAGAGATGGAGAACCATAAACTAGTATTTAGGTGAAAGCTACATAATACAATTAATACAATCTTACATCTTTCTCATGAAATCAATGCATTATGATTTAATTGATTAATGAAGTACTGCTAAAGATATTCAATAATGTTTAATTCAAATCAAAATATTCAAAATATCAAGTGGCCAATCAAAACAATTTCTTTAATTAAATAAAAGATTTCAGTATTACAACACAAAATCTCCATGTGAAATAAGTTTTCTAATCTTTCATGAATCTGCAATGTAAGACTTTGTAAAATCACTTTCTAAATAAAAACAATTAAGTACTTTGACATCCTGTTGGAAAGTAATTAGTTACATTGCAAACCTGGATTTAATCTCTAATTCAGGACAATGGAAGATTGTAACATTTGACCACTATCTGAAATATATTCTAATTTCAGACAGATTGCTGAATACCAAGACTGGTGCAATAATAAGAGCTAGGTGCTGAATGTCAACGCAGATTTTGTTGCAATATTCAAGAAGTCACACGGTTTTGGAATTCTACAACAATCTACAGACTGGCCAGTTTTTCTCTGCTGACATTTGACAGTGGGATAACTCTAGTACAATAGAGTGAATGTGCAGTATTAAAATCAAACAGCTGAAAGCCATGTTTTAACCTACTTGTCTGCACGCTTGTTTGTCTAGAATGAGACACTGGGGAAACAGAAACAGCTATAATTGTTAACGCTACATTTAAAGAGAATAGAAATGATGAAGTAATATTTATCAAAACAACAGATTACTTACCCAGGTTTGTATTTATCCCCACATTCCATATCATAATCGTACAGTAGCTTAGTAGCAGCTGCAGCTTTGCTCTAAGCCTTTGACCAGAAGCACACACTGTGAAAGACTTGTGGAAAGACACTGAATAAAATAAAATCTGAATTGAATATCTGTAAGATACTTTTCATGTTTTTATACAGTCCAACCAGCTCACAGTGCCTTGTGCTATTTTAGGAATGCAGATATATTTTGCTCATTCCTCTTTCCTTTGGGAACAGCATAGAGAAGAGCGTGTGTCCCAGAATCAACCTTCACTTCATCTGCTGTTAGTGATCTGCTTCGAACCAGAACTTCAATGTTAAAAGCTTTGTGGCAGGAATAGGTCTGTCAGAGGTGTTTATAGAACTAGTTATCACTCATTACAGGTAACTGTTACTGCCCTTATAATTCATACCACAATAGTAAAGGTCATTCTGCATATTATATCCCAAGTCTTTAGGGATTTGCTTTAATGGTCTGCTGTTATGATTTGCGAGAGTTCTTCTCAGGCAGCTATCGTAAATGACAAAGACAGCTCTCGTTTCCTGTGTGTCACATACACTGTCAGCGCTGGCTCGCTTGGTATCCTTCCTCTGCTGTAAAAATTCCTGGTCCTCTGCCAAAGTTATTCCATGGACAGTGAATGAGCAGTGAGCATAACAAACACGTAGCTGCTGGTAATGTGAACAAAGACGTCGCCTTGCTTCAAGATGCTCTTTTGTTTTTAATCATTTTTACTTTTCTTTAGAGCTGAATTAGCTTAATTGATTGCCAGATTTAGGACTTGGACAAAATCTATTGCTGCCCTTTGCATCTTATTCTTTGTCTGAAAAATGTTTTGAAGTCTGCTATACCCATAATTAGACTCAAAGAATCAAACAAAAATATCTTCTGTTACAAGTTTGCGCAGTTTATGTTATCTCACAGTACTAACAATTGTTGTCAAAACATTATACAAATCAACGATGTAAATAAATCATTTGAATCATATATACTCCTTTTTCTGAACTGAAAATGGGCACGCAAATGATGCAAAGTTTGCTTGAAATTTACATACTAAAGTAATTCCCTTAATTCAGCATACAACAATTGCTAGTTGATCTCCTGTGGTGCTGTTCAGCCAAAAATGAATTGTCTTGCAGAACGGTAACTATTTGATTTCCCATTTTCAATGCTTTATATCTCTTCTTGCAGTTATCTTCCACTTTTTTTCTTCCTCTCCTCACTCAATCTCTCTATTCTTCTCAGATATTTCCTCATGCTGTGCACATATGTATTTGCCTCTGAATTCCTCTTTCATTATTTGTCTTTTTTTACCCCCGGCTTTCCTTCCCTGAATCTACAGGACCTAGGAGCATAGGGAGAAGAGTAGGCCATTCAGCCCATTCAGCTGGTTCCACTATTCAATTGATTGATGGTTGGTCATCAACCTCAATGCAACTTTCCCCACACTAATTCCATTGTCCTTGATGTCATTAGTTTCAGAATCTATCAATGTTCAATAATTGAACTTCCACAGCCCTCTGGGGCATAGAATTCCGAAGATACACCATTCTCTGAGTGAAGAAATTCTTCCTCATCACAGTCTTAAATATCCTGTTCCTTATCATGAAAGCATGATCCCTGGGTTTAGACTAAGCAGCCAGGGGAAATATTCACATCTACTCAGTAGGATTATTGTAAGTTACAATGAGTTGACCCCCCGTTCTTTGAAACTTTAAGAAAGACAGATCCATTATCCTCAAATCATTGCTCATAAGACTGCCCCACTATTGGGGTTTATCAGGTGAACTTCTGTTGCACTCATTTTATGGCAAGTACATCCCTCCTTAGATAATGAGACCAAAACTGTACACAATACATCGGGTGAGATCTCACCAAACCTCCACACAGCAGCAGAAAGTTATCTTTATTCCTGTAGTCAAATCCTCTTGTGATGAAGGCAAACACAGCACTGGTCTTCCTAATTGTACATGCTAAATTTTAATGAATCATGAACAAGGACATCCAGGTGGTTTTGGACACCTGCATTTTTTAACTCTCATCACTTGAAAAATACACTGCCCTCCAATTTTTGTACTAAATACTATCTCCCATCTGCCAGGTTAGAGCTCAATCATTTGGCATGTCCACATCTTCTTGAAGCCTCCTCACAACTTATGTTCTCTTTCAGTTTGGTATTATCAACAAATATGGAAATAATTCAAATAGTGCACAAATCCAAAGGATTTATATAGATTATGAATAGCTAGGGACCTAGTACTGATCCTTGCAGTATACCATTGCAACAACTTGTCATCTTGAGAAGGACCCATTTATTCTTGCTCTCTGTTTTTTGTTAATCTATATTATTATATTTCCCAATCCCATACACATTAGTTTTACTCACTGACCTACTTTGTGCAGCATTATCAAAAACTATTTTGAAATTCTAAACATAAGACATCAACCGGTTTTTCTTTATCAATGCTACAAGTAATATTCTCAAAAAATCCTGCAATAAGTTTGTAAAACATCATTTCCCTTTCATAAATCCATGTTGACAGTCCAACTTTAGCATTACTTTCTAAATGTCTAATTATCACATCCACTATAATACATTCTAACATTTTCCCTGACTGACATCAATTAATAGGTCTGTAGTTCTCTATTCTCGCTCTTCCTCCCTTCTTAAATAAAATGTTCAGATTTGCTACTTTTGCTGTAGAAACTTTTCCAGAATCTATAGAATTTTGAAAGCTAATCATTGATGACTATGAATGTCTCTTGAGCTAACACCTTCAATATTCTGGGGTGAAGCTCACGTGGTTGAGGGAATTTATCAACCTTCAAACTTTTCATGTACTACTTCTTCATTAGTACTAATCTTGTTTAGTTCCACAATTGCACAAATTTCTTGGTCACCGAGTATTTGGGTGGGTTTTTCTTTATCTTCTTCCTGAATACAGACACAACATAAGAGTTTTGTTTCTCTGTCAATTCCCTGTTATCCACTTTCAATTCTTCCGTTCCCACCTGCAATGGGCCCATTTTGTCCCAGTTGTCTTTTTTCCCTTTTCACATACCACAATTAGCTCTTATAGTCTGCCTGTATGTTCTTCATTAATTTGCATTAAAATTCTCTTTTCCTTGGCAGTTGGTCCTCCTTTGCTGCATTGTAAATTGCTCCCAATATTCAGGGTTACCAATTTTTTCTGGCATTCTTATCATTCAGTTAAATGCCCCATTCTCTCTAAAAAGCAATTCTCTCCTGACCAGGATATAACCTTACACCATTCATTAATTGTTCACATTCAAAATTCTGTGTGCCATAAACCTGAACAAATTCCCACTCATCCTGCGTACACTCCTGGTTCGGCAACATTTTGACTTTTGATTTTCCTAACTTTGCTTTCAATTCCTTGCATGACTTTGCCCTTCCCTTTCCATGTTATTGTTCTTCTCCAATTCCAGCTTCCTATGATCAGAGGTTTTAATTACTTTTGCTGCCTAGACCTGAAGCTGTGGAATTCAGCCTTCAAGGTCTTCCGGGCTCTTTTTCTCTTTCTCCCCTTCTCTCTTTCTCTCCCTCTTTCTTTTTCTCCCCTTCTTTCTCTCTCTCTCTTCCTTTAAAAATGCCTTTTAAAACCTACCATTTTGTCCAATCATTTATTTTTTCCTTTGTGATTCAGTATCACAATTTTGTTCTATCACACTCCAATTAAGTGTCATTTACTACCTTAACAGCCTACAAAATTGTAAATTGTTCTTAGTTAGACATTTGCATTTTCTATACAACTTTCCATTTCTATACATATGCATCTTGAACCCTATTTCCCCTTTCTCTCTAATTCCTATAGCATCTTCATCTCCATCTGTTTTTCGTTTTCCCCTTTCTTTCAGCACTTTTCTCGTTCTGTTCTTTCTTGTTCATAGTCTTAGAGTCATACAGCACAAAAACAGACCCTTTGGTTCAACCAGTCCATACCAAACATAATCCCAAACTAAACTAGTCCCACGTGTCTGCTCCTGGCCCACATCCCTCCAAACCTCTTCTATTCATGTACTTATCCAAATGTCTTTTAAATGTTGTAATTGTACCCACACCCACCACTTCCTCAGGAACTTCATTCCACACGTGAACCATCTTCTGTGTAAAAATTTGCCCCTCATGTCTTTTTTAAATCTTGCTCCTCTCGCCTTAAAATGCACCCCCTAGTCTTGAATTCCCCCAGCCATGGGAAAAAGCACCTACCATTAACCCTATCTATAACCCTCATTTTGCAAGTCTGAAGACAGGATATGGGTTCAAACTTACAAACTGTCAAAAGAGTCATGTAACTGGGTGTTAGAAAGGCAACAAAGCAGAAAGCCTAGAGGATGGGTAGTTAGATTTGGAGGATGGATAGATAGACTTGGAGGGTGTGATCACTAAGGAAATCTGATTGGAAAGCAACATCATGTTAAATACTAAAATAAAGCTGCTACTCATGGTTTACATAGGCTGGTCCCAGCCCAGGACAGACAGTTTTGCAGAGCCACCCCTGGTTCTGCTTTATGTTTTTTTTTTCTATTTTCCTTTTTCCCTTCTTTTTATATGCAGAAGTACTATCACACAACTGAATTGCATTGTCACCACCAACACCACTGTGACTTTTGTTTTGCATTTTTATTATCTATTATCTACTACCAGTGTAGCCAATTCAATATCTACATGCAAAACTTTTTTGTTTGTTTTATAAAGGGATCAGGTGATGAGTTCCAGTTAGGCAGGTCATTGCCTGTTACCAAGTGAACTCATTTAACGACCTCCACAAGGAGATTAATTAGTGATTTCCCATGGGCCATATAGGGGTCGTCACAAAGGGAAATGCAGGGAGATGGAAACAGGCAGGAGTTAGTAGGCTCTGCTTCTGGAATGGTTAGGATTGCTTGTTGTTTGATTGCAGCCTAGTAAAGAGAGATCAGTGGTTGAAAGCTAATTGGCAAAAGGAATGGAAAGGTTGAAGATAGAGAAAAGATAGAGGCTGGTGTAATAATAAAAATCTAAAGGTGTGGACAGGCCAGAGATTGAAAACAGATAAAGAACTGTTCCAGCCAAAGACTGGCTGAGTAAAGAAACGAATTTACCCAGAACAAGAACTTTATTATGAATACATTAACACCAATTAGTTTTCAGATATTAATGAGGTGTCTGTAACTAATGGACATGAATTTCCTAAAATTCTCTTGTATGATGTAGGCTATGTTGGCTGAGCCAGCATTAATTACCTATCCCTAGTTAGCCCTTAGAAGGTAGTGGTTAAGGTTAGCGTTTAGGCAATTAATTAATATTTTCATAACCACTGTTCCTTTATATATAGCATCTGTCAAACTAAAATGTACCATTCACAAAGCTAGAGAATAAGCAGCATAAAAGCAATAATTGAATACATTATTCACATAACAGATCAAGCATTATTTTGGCTCCAGAAAAAGAATTAATTCTAAGATAGCTTTGCAGACAAAAGCTGGGATAAAGATGAAGACAGGTTTAAAATTGACCTCATTGGACCCAAGTTGTAGGTCTAAAAAGGCAATACCGGTTCTAATTTTGAGGTAAAACATTGTACAGTCAGAGGCTGCCTAATAGGTGATGGAATCTTTTTGCACATCTCTAGAGCTATGCAAAAGAGACATTACACTGCTTACATATGTAAATGAAGCACTGAACATCTGTTTTTGACCTCCTTCCCAACATTCAATGTCACAAAATAAAGCAACAGACAGACCTGATCGGCTCAAGATTCAAAATAGTCATTAAAAACCATCACAAAATCATTTATTAAGGAAGCACACAAAGAGTATTGAAGTATGAAGTATTGAAGCAACAATACAGGCAGCAGCCCTCAGGTGGACTTGGATTTGAATGGACTAATGAGGGATGGGCAATTATACTACTTTTAAAACTAATATTTTGTTGATGGCCTGGAGACTGCAGAGAAATCCTGAGCATGGAAGGCCAAAAACCTACCTTCGCACAGCTCACTTTGAATGATATTTAACGGCACCAAGTTTACATTATCTAATATGCTAACATTTATTTTAGTGCTGTCTAAAAATTAGTCTTCCCAGGAATAAACAACTGAATTGAATTTCCAATGGGTATACCCATGTTCTATAAAATCATGGAAGGAAATGTACAGCCACAAAGACAAGAGGGTCAGAGAGGTGATAACTTGAGTAAAATTTCTGTCAGCAGATTTGATGGAGAAGCCTGCTAAAATTTCAGCCTGATTGTGGCATAACCTGAATTGATTAAATTCCAGTTTAATGTTGAAGACAAAAATATGGTCTATTTATATAATCAACCAGCTCAAAGATTTTATTACACACTTCTGGAGCAAGTGAGACTTGAACCCTGGCCTGCTGAAAATATGGCATATATTAAAGATAATCTGGCCCCAAATTTTCTTTTCACAGCAATGGCGTATCTACAGAAATCAAATAAATTTGAATAAATTTTTGTCTTTAGTTGCATTTATGTAGTTATTGCACTAAGCACGCATATTCTTGACTTTTTTAAACTGCGTTAACACATCAAAGCAGTCACAACTTATTTACTACACTGTTAAAGTGTGGAAATTTCTTAAGTTCACGTATCCTGTAATTGTGTAAATCTGCAACATCAAAACAATGCTGCAGGCACTTCAGACAAGTGTAAGTGAGGATTTCTCACTCACCGGAGTTTCAGTTGCAGAGGTAGCCTGATGACAAAGGTCAGCAGTTCATGAGGTATAACCATCCACATTTTGTGAACAGATCCTACAAGGAGCCCTTTGAAGACTTGATGATTGGATCTTTTTCATCAACTCCCAGTTTCATCACATCCCAGAAGGCAAAACAAGTAAACTAGAGAATGGTTTGTCTTGTACACTTTAAAATGGAGCTCCAACACGACCACACATTACCTTCAAAGTATGACTGCCCTTTACTATAATTTTCCCCTGTGTTGTCCATTGTAATTTGAGCAACAGAAGCACTCAGCTTTAACAACACATCCTTCCACATTATCAAAGAATGTCTCTGCCTTATTTCTTTACTGAAATAATGGCATAGTTGCTGAAGCTAACAAAATGATTTTTAAAAAAGTGCTTTATTGCATTTTAGGTACATTTATATCAGTATTGCACTGAAAACACATTTTCTGGAACTTTTTAACTCTATAAAAATTATACATATCAAAACACTGGCAGCCTTTTGCTACACTATTAAAGTATAGAAATTGTAAGCCAATAACCTGTACGTATCTTGCAGGTACACACATGCACTGTTTCATACAAACATCATACAAGGTGTCATTATGGCAGTCCAAGGCTCTGAAAGCATCAACTGAGCAGCTGGCAAAATATATGAATGGGGAAAGGTTCCATTCCCAAGCCTGTCCAGCTTGTGTTGCTAGCAAACAGGTTCTCATTACCACCATAAAGAGCCTCAGTCCCAGAGAGGAGTCACACTGGACTCAAAATGTCAACTCTCTTTCTCTGTCCATAGATGTTTCCTGATCTGCTGAGTTTCACCAGCACTTTCTATTTTTATTTTAGATTTCCAGCATTCTGCTTTTATCAGAGGGCAGAGTCTGCAGACATCCTTACTGACTGATTAACTGCAGTGGAAGCTTTACCTTAATTTGCATACTCAAACGGATGACATTAAAGTCAACTTCTTTTGCCTGGCACAACCATGACAAAATCTTCACTTGTGTGAAAATATGACACTGACACAATGGTTGATTTCCTATCTCACTACAATGTTCATAGAGCACAACACTGCAAGAGGAATGCCTGGTATATTATAAAGAAAGCTTTGGTTTTATTGCAAGTTAAGAGGGTGTGTGAAGATAAAAGTTGCAAATGTGCAACCATAGTGATGTGAGAGATGAAGGCAGTGTGGATGTCTAAAAATATGAGATAGGATCATAGAAGCAGAAGTAGCCATTCACCTCTTCAAGCCTGTTCAATTATAATGAAACTGTGCCCAAAGTCTGTTTACCTGCCTTTGTTCCATCAGTTGATAACCTGAACTAACCAACAGCTATCAATCTGCTAAAAATGCAAAGTGTTGGAGAAACTCAGCAGAGCTGGCAGCATTTGTGGAGAGAAAACAGAGTTAACATTTCAAGTCCAGACCCTTCATTAGAAGTGAAAGCAGTTAGGAAAGGATGATATTTAAGATGATGACTCTTTGTCGACTTCTTTTTTCTCTCTCTCTGTCTCTGAGAACCATCTCCATCTATTCAACTCACTCCTTCTCCGTCTGCCACTCCAACGTCCCGACACACACACACATACACACACACACGATTACATTGGGTGGCACAGCCATTAGTGAGGTACGTGTGGGGGAAATTTGGGGATGTGCACCGAAGCACAGAAGGCATGCAGCGTTAGGTGAGAGTTTGTATTGGAGGTGGGGTAGTGCAGCGAGTGAGGGAAAATGTTCTGTCCAATAGCGAGAGTGGTAGAGCCTTGGTGGACGTTGAGTGCCATAACAGAGACGCAGTGAGTGTGAGATGAAAGACAGAACAATGTGGCACATACAATGGTGGGTCAGAGTATGTCATTAACCCTCTTTCTACATTTCTGGCCATTCCTCCATATACTGGAGATAGCACTGACCCAGGTTAATAGTATTCTCGCCAGACTATTAATCAAGAAACTCAGCTAATGTTCTGGGGACCCTGGTTCAAAGCTTTGGCAGATGGTGGAATTTGAATTCAATGAAAAATATCCAGAATTAAGAATTTACTGACGACCATGAAACCACTTTTGATTATAGGGGAAAAACTCATCTGGTTCACTCACATCCTTCAAAGAAGGAAATCTGCTATTCTCACATGGTCTGGCCTACATGTGACTCCAGACCAACAGCAATGTGATTAACTCTCAACAACCCTTGCTGAGAGGCCATGCGAGCCACTCAATTGTGTCAATTACTACAAACTCTAAACAAAGTAATGCAACTGAACAGACCTGGTACCAATCTAGGCACTGGAAAAGACGGCACCAGAAATAGACTTAGTGCCCCCTCCCCCTCCAAAGTCCTTCTAAATAACATCTGTGGGCTAGTGCAAAACTTGGGAGAGATGTCTCACAAGTTAGTCAAGCAACAGCCTGACATAGTCATACCTGACAGACAATGTCCTCGACACCACCACCACAATCCCTGGATGGACACACATAGCAGAGGTGGCGTCATAATGGTACAGAGTTGGGAGGCTGTTGCCCCAGGAATCAACATTGACTCTGGACCCCATGAAGTCTTATGGCTTCAGGTTAAACATGGGCAAGGAAACCCCCTGCTGATTACCACGTACTGTCATCCCTCAGCTGATGAATCAGTACTCCTCCATGATGAACAACACCTGGAGGAAGCATTGAGGGTGGCAAGGGCACAAAATGTACTCTGGGTGGGGGATTTCAATGTCCACCATCAGAAGTGGTTTGGCGGCAACATTAATGATATAGCTGGTGGGTCCTAAAGGACATAGATGCTAGACTGGGTCTGTGGCAGGTGGTGAGGGAACCAACAAGAGGGAAAAATATACTTGATCACACCCTTACCAATCTGCTGGCTGTGGCTGCATCTATCCATGACAGTATCAGTAAGAGTCTAGGTCCGAAACGTCAGCTTTCCTGCTCCTCTGATGCTGCTTGGCCTGCTGTGTTCATCCAGCTCTACACCTTGTTATATCGGTAAGAGCGACTACTGCACAGACCCTGTCGAGATGAAATTCCACCTTTGCATTGAGAATACCCTCCATAATGTTGTCACAAAACTAAATGGGACAGAATTTGAACAAACCCAGCAACTCACGAATGGGCATCCATAAGATACTATGAGCCATCAACAGCAGCAGAATTTTACTCCAGCATATATCCCCAACTCAACCATTACATTTAAGCTAGGGGATCGACCCTGGTTCAATGGAGAGTGCAGGAGGGCATGGTAACAGCAGCACCAGGCATAACTATAAATGAGGTGCCAACCTGGTGAAGTTGCCAAATAGGACTATTTGCACGACAAACAGTATAAGCAGCAAGTACAGGCAGAGCTAAGCGATCCCACAACCAACGAATCAGATCTAAGCTCTACACTCCTGCCACATCCAGTCGTACTTGGTGATGGACAATTAAACAACTCACTGGAGGAGGAGGCTCCACAACTATCCCCATCCTCAATGATGGAAGAGCTCAACACATAAGTGGTAAAGACAAGGCTGAAGCAATTGTAGCAAACTACATCCAGAAGTCCAGAGTGAATGATGCATCTTGGCCTGTTCCAGTGGTCCCCAGCATTAGAGGTCTTCAGCCAATCTGATTCACTTCACGTAATATCAAGAAACAGTTGGAGATACTGGATACTACACAGGCTATGGGCTCTGACAACATTCTGACAATAGTACTGATGGTTGTGCTCCAGAACTTGCTGCTTCCCTAGCCATGTACTTGCAGTACAGTTACAACATTGGCATCTACCTGACAATGTGGAAAATTGCCCAGTTATGTACAGAAAAAGTAAGACAAATCCAACCCAACCAATTATTTCCCCATCAGTCTACTCTCAGTCATCAGTAAAGTGATGGAAGGTGTCATCAACAGTGTTATCAAGCAGAATCTGCTCAGCAATAACCTGCTCAGTGACGCCCAGTTTGGGTTCTGCCAGGGCCACTCAGCTCTTGACCTCATTACAGCCTTGACTCAAACATGGACAAAAGAACTGAATTCCAGAGGTGAGTTGCGAGTGACAGTCTTTGACTTCAGTAAATGCTGGCCAGTCAGCAACACCCATGTCCCACAAGTGAATAAATAAAAATACTGAATTAGCAATAAAACATGATATTTTTAAATTTTAAAAGTGATTGCAGTGAGAATAGAAGAGGGAAAAGAAACCAGTTACCCCTCAGCTAAATCAAAATGTAGTTGGGGGGGATATTAAACAGTGTATCCTCTTTTTCACCTGGACCCTCTCTGATACCTCTCTCTCTTTCCTGGACCTCTCGGTCTCCATCTCGGGCAACCACCTGGAAACCGATATCCATTTCAAACCTACCGACTCCCACAACTACCTAGAATTCACCTCCTCCCACCCACCTTCCTGCAAAAAGGCCATCCCCTATTCCCAATTCCTTCGCCTCCACCGCATCTGCTCCCGAGATGAGGCATTCCACTCCTGTACATCCCAGAAGTCCTCGTTTTTCAAGGACCGCAACTTCCCCTCCACAGTGGTCGAAAATGCCCTCGACCTTGTCTCCCGCATTTCCCGTAACTCATCCGTCACATCCCCTTCCCACAATAACAACCAAAACAGAATCCCCCTCGTCCTCACGTACCACCCCATCAACCTCTGAATCCAACACATCATCTTCCGACATTTCTGCCATCTGCAATCTGACCCCACCACCAAAGACATTTTTTCCTCCCCACCCTTATCTGCTTTCCCGAGGGACCACTCTCTCCGTGACTCCCTTGTCCGATCCACACTCCCATCCAGCCCCACCACCCCCGGCACCTTTCCCTGCAACCGCAGGAAGTGCTACACCTGCCCCTACACCTCCTCCCTCATCCCCATCCCAGGCCCTAAGAAGACCTTCCACAACAAACAGATGTTCACCTGCACATCTGCTAATGTGGTATACTGTATCTGCTGTTCCCGTTGTGGCCTCCTCTACATCAGGGAAACCAAGTGGAGGCTCGGGGACTGCTTTGCGGACACCTACGCTCAATTCGCAACAAACAACTACACCTCCCAGTCGCGAACCATTTCAACTCCCCCTCCCACTCCTTGGACGACATGTCCATCCTGGGCCTCCTGCATTGCCACAATGACGCCACCCAAAAGTTGCAGGAACAGCATCTCATATTTCGCTTGGAAACCCTGCAGCCCAAGGGTATCAATGTGGACTTCACAAGCTTCAAAATCTCCCCTCTCCCAACCGCATCCCAAAACCAGCCCAGCTAGTCCCCGCCTCCCTAACCGTTCCTCCCACCTCAAGCCCCACCCCCATCTCCTACCCACTAACCTCATCCCGTCTCCTTGACCTGTCCATCCTCCCTGGACTGACCTATCCCCTCCCTAACTCCCCACCTACACTCACCTTTACTGGCTCCATCCCCGCCTCTTTGACCTGTCTGTCTCCACTCCACCTATCTTCTCCTTTATCCATTTTCTATCCGCCTCCCCCTCTCTCCCTATTTATTTCAGAATCCCCTTCCCCTCCCCCATTTCTGAAGAAGGGTTCTGACCCGAAACGTCAGCTTTCCTGCTCCTCTGATGCTGCTTGGCCTGCTGTGTTCATCCAGCTCTACACCGTGTTATCTCAATGTATCCTCTGTGGTGTCCACCTCTCTCCAGTGTCATCCAGATAGGAACATAACTGTGAAAGAGGGGCAGACAGTCGTCAGCTATGACCCCCTCTACACCTCGCTGCCTGGACCTGTTAATAGCCAGCCTGATCAGGCCCAGGAGCAGACAAATGTGGAAATGTACACCATTTCAAACTGATTTATCATATTACCAACAGCTGTTTTGGCACTTTCACTTAGACACATTGAGTACATGAAAGAAAGTATTTGATAAATTAGTATAAGCCAATTAAGAGGATAGAGCAACTCATCATAGGAAATCCTTAAGCCAAAAACAGTATGACATGATTGACTTAAATGACATCAAGAATGATAAATTATCGTAATGGGGTTAGGCTGGAAATACTGGTTCTACCTCTCTCAATGCACAGAAAACTAAAAGTTGATTCAACAGAGTTTTCTAAAATTATGAATGGTTGAGATCTGGTAAATAGCAAAAAACAATTTTCTTAGAATGGCCATTAAGTGACAAGGGATCATCAATTTAAAATTGTCATTAAGATAGTTGTAGGAGCTGTTAGAAGGTTTTTATTGCAAACTTGTTGGAGCAGAATATAATTTACCATAAGGCATGGTTAAGCTCAAGTTAATTGCAGTTGTTAAGGGAAGATTAAGGAAAGCCTTGGAAGTAGACAAAATTATACTCTCTAAGGAGGGAGGGCAAAGGAAGTGGGATTAGTTGTAAATGGCACAAGCAAGAGCCTCTTTTTTGCCTACCTGGAAGAAATGTGGAACTAATTAAACACTAACATGAAACAAAAACTGCAATTGCTGAAGATCTGAAACAAAGACAGAAATTGTTGGAGAAACTCAGCAGGTCTAGCAGCATTTATGGAGAGAGAAACAGAGTTAACGTGTCAAGTCCAGTGACTCTAATCCTAATATTTGACAAAGTCTTTTCCAAAATGTGCTTCCATAGTTACATCCAGTTCTGACAAAGAGTCACTGGACTCAAATGTTAACTACTGATGCTTATATTATAGGAGGCAATCGTTTTAGAAGTACATATTCAGTAAGCATTCACAGGTTGGCGCAACATCGAGGGCCAAAGGGCCTGTACTGCGCTGTAATGTTCTATGTTCTATGTTCTATGTATGCTACAAAATGATGGCTCAAATGAACTGGCTCACCAGCATTAAAGTGATGAATCCATTGTTTTGCCTTGTCAAGCCTCGTAATGGTAGAATGATTGAACTTAAATTTAACTCATACCATTTTTCATGATTCCTACTTCTCTCTTGTGGTAGGCTCTGACCATCATTAAAACAAATAATGATTGCTGACTGATTTGCTTATCCTTGCTGTAAGACAGGCCTACATCAACAATTTGGAATTCATTCAGCAGGGGAATGTCAGCACAAAGATCAAATTCACACAGGGATGGTCATAAAGACTTTATAAATCTGACACTTGTGATGTATTGTTCAAAGCAGAACTAACTGTTAATGAGGAGATAGTAGGAACTGCCGATGCTGGAGTCTGAGATAACAAGATGTGGACCTGGATGAACACAGCAGGCCAGGCAGCATCAGAGGAGCAGGAAAGCTGACGTTTTAGGTCTGAACCCTTCTTCAGAAAAAGTAGGGTCCAGACCCGAAATGTCAGCTTTCCTGCTCCTCTGATGCTGCCTGGCCTGCCATGTTCATCCAGTTCTATACCGTGTTAACTGTTAATGAGCAAGGAATTGTGTCTAAGGAGATGAAGCTAAATCAGAGTTTGTGAAACAAATGGCCCTACCTCCTCAATGAAAACTTGTATTAGTTATATACTTCAACTACGCTCTCTGCTTTCTGATGGAAAGCACATTTTTTGGTACCATATCGCCTCACTTACCACCCTTTTACTATTTCTATGCCTGTAGAAGATTTTAGAATTCCATTTTATGTTAGCTGCCAGTCTCTTCTCATAACCCTTTTCTGCTTCTCTTATTTGCTTTTACACAACTGCTCTGTACCTTCTTTATTCAGCCTAGTACTCAATTCAATTCTCGACCTGACACTTGTCATAAGCATGCGCTATTTTTCATCATAATTTCTATCTTTTTTTGTTATCCAGGAAGCTCTGGCTTTGTTTGGCCTATTTTGTGAAACGGAACCTCTCTACAGCCCTTCAGCACAATTTGCAGTGATAATTATAAGATCCACTCTACAGCCTTAGTACTTTGATCTTCCAATTGTCACAATGCTGGCACAGTCTGGAATGCTTCCATTCAGACACACATGGGTCCATTTAGACAGCATATTTAAGAGAGACTGCAATGAGTCATCATCACATCAGTCCACTCCATTTGGTCAGGAAACCCAAAACTCACGTGCAAGTATATAGTAGCCACATTAAAAAGCAAAGTACCATGCTACTAAACCAATCGGCTTCTTCGACTGCTACCAGCTTCCTCTGTTGCAATGGAGACTAAAATTTGAATTCACGATGTTCATCAATTTGCTGAGGGAAGATACATTGATGTGTTGGTGGATGCTTTCTGGTGAGGAACTACCAAATCTGTCACTTTTGCAACTGACCAACAGCACCAATGTATCAGGTCAATACATGTTTGTAGCTCAGCATCCATAGGGTCACTGTGTGTATGTGATTGCCTGGACCTCTGTACGCAACCAAAACCATAGAAGAAGTGTAAAGGTTTATTAATTCATTTAAAATGTAATTTTATTATATGATTACTGGCATGGAAAATGCAGGTAAAGGATTCACAGAATGAGGCAGTTACTGCCCCTGTATCCTCCCTCCACCATCACCACTGTAAATCACCTTAGTCCTCTATTACCACCAGTACCTCTTAACCTGATTGCTCCTTTTACCCAACCTTTTCCTAATCATCCTGTCTTTCTCACCAGAGCCTGCCCCTTCTCTGAGATAACAAGGTGTAGAGCTGGATGAACAAAGCAGGCCAAGAATGGTCTAGGCCCGAAACGTCAGCCTTCCTGCTCCTATGATGCTGCTTGGCCTGCTGTGTTCATCCAGCTCTACACCTTGTTATCTCAGATTTTCCAGCATCTGCAGTTCCTACTATCCCTGCCCCTTCTCAGTCACCCACTGTTTCAATCTGGTCATTGCCTATTGTAGTCACTCTCTTCTTTGTTAAACCGAATATTCTCCATCTTACAAGACTCCCCTTGGATAAGCAAATCATACTATCACCCGCACAGTCCCTTTCCATATGCAACTGCTCCCCATCCTGACTTGATTGTCTCTCCTTCAATCACTTATTTCAAGATATCACACTGTCCAATCTTCAATGCTGTTTCATTGTCTGCTTTGTTCTGCATTATGTTATGACAGTTCATTTTTACCACGATCAATTTTTATTTCCATTCTCAGATTTTTAATGCCCGGGTCCTTTCATGAACTAAAATAGTGTTAAAAATCGATAAACACTTAGTTAAGATGGGAACAGTGATCACCTAACAATTTAGAGCCAAGCTCATGAAATTACCAAGATTCAGTCTGAATTGAAGTTAACATGTCATCAAAATCATGAAAATAGTCATTCAAACTTGCATCTCCTGTTTGATTTATACCTTTAAGTTTCACAAATTGGGATGAAAGACAAGTCTGCAGAATATCGATCTGGGGAAAAAGATAAAGCTAGACACTAGAATATATGAATGAACAGTCTTTCAAGAAAAGCTTTTGGGTAGAACAGAGAGAAAAATGATGCATTTAAAACAACAGAACTGCAAGCCCTGCTCTTTCTCTCTCTGCTTTTACACTCAGCCTCTCGGCCCATTTAAATGACTATGCATGTAAGGCCACACGAATAAAAATGCCCCAACTTAATCGAATCATATGTGCACTACAGCACAAGTAGTGGTACTTTGGGCAGACTGCAAAGCCAGTGACACTTTGTTTTCACGTAATTGGAGGAACAGAAATCAGCAAAAGACAGCAACTGTGAGCAAGCCTACATTCACAGAACCCTGTCACAATCATCCTCTCAGAATCCTATACCTGGTAAAAAGCAAATCGGAGATGCATCCACTCATCGAGAACTCAAAGGCATCTATTAATGAGGAAGACACAAGTCATCAGTTAAACAACCATGGTCTCAGGTTAAACTTAACATCTCAAGGATTCTAAAGACATTTGAACTACATATTCTTGATCTTCCCTTTTGTAATAGACGTGCTATTTTTTTCTAAATGCTGCGATTGAGTGTTTGTTTTATCATTCTCCAAATTAGTAAGCAACAAAATTTGTCTTTCACTCTAGAAAATCTTGTAATTGGCTCCTTAATTTCTAACCAAGATATACATTTTAATTGAAGTGTAATGTAGCTGTGTGGTTAAAAATAAGTTAAAAATCTTTGTTGTCACCAACCGAGGAAGGGGGTTGAAAAAAGAACTGAATTACTCACTTCATCTGATCATAATAAAGCTTCATAAATGTACATTGTAGAAAGGCTTTAGCAAAGGAAAATTAGCAGAGAATGCTCAAGCTTTGGCAGAGTATGAAACTAAGGGAGAGAATGAGAATAAAGAAGTTGCAAAATCAGTGGAGAAACAAAGAATTGTGCAAGTCTGGCTCTGGATTCTGCAAATTTCCACTGTGACAATTCAGCATCTGGCATTTTCACAAGACTCAGCTGCCCAATCCATGGCTCCCACATTCATGCCACTGGTGCTGGGGATTTTATCAATGTACTGTCTCAACATAACTGACAACTGAACAATGAGTTTTGTGAAGGGCTAACTTCGAGTCATAACCATTCTTCAAGCATGCTGAGACTAGAAAATAAATGATCTTTGAAGTTAGATTTTAAGCAATCCATGTTAAGCATTCGTAATAGCTGTTTCATACTGTGCCTATCACCCCATACCCTTGAGGGTTCTATTGTCAATGTCACAGGAATTACCATGTGCATCAAGGAGATACACTGCCTTGCAAACAAATGATTGTCCATAACTGCTCCAACCAGGTCATTAACTCCTTTGCACTGTATCCTGTGGAGAATTCCGTGGATGTGAGTAATTCATAGGATGAGAAATGTGATTTTTAGATTATACATCATTCTGGACTTCCGGCTGGAGATGATTCACTTTGTGTAGTCATCATCATTTGCTATTTCTGTATCTGCTCTCTCCTCTACCTCATTATTTACATTTTCTGAAGGCACATGACAGAAGCACAAAATGCTAAAAGATGATTGTGACAGGGTTCTGTGAATGTAGGCTTGCTCACAGTTGCTGTCTTTTGCTGATTTCTGTTCCTCCAATTACACGAAAACAAAGTGTCACTGGCTTTGCAGTCTGCCCAAAGTACCACAACTTGTGCTGTAGTGCACATATGATTCGATTAAGTTGGGGCATTTTTATTCGTGTGGCCTTACATGCATAGTCATTTAAATGGGCCAGTTTAGGTTGTGTCAGCAGGGGACCTTTCGGACCATACCGAATGTGTCCCAGTTATCACTGTCCATTATATAAATGGAAGTGAAGGATTTGTATTGATTATAACTACCGATATAATCACTGGTTGAAAACAAATATGTCTTCTAAGTAGAGGTATAATATTGATATAATAGGTTTACAGGCATTAACTAACCAGGGAGCTGCCAGACATTATTAGCAACACTGAGTGATGTCCGTGAATAGGCATCAGACTAATAACTTTATGTCCAACCATTAACTGCCTCTTGAAAAGCTGCCGTAAACTATATTACCATTTATGCTAATCACTGATTCAGAAATTACAGCAGGAGCCTGTGGCGACAGATGCCAAACCAATCTCCCATATTCTTTAGCTCTCCATCTTTTCAATTCTTTGTGCAATCCCCGTTAAACTACAGAGCCTTTTCTTCAATTGACACCAATGGGTAAAGCTCTCCAGGCTCTAATAACTTACTATCATTCTTCTAGTGATTAATCTCAACTACATGCCCTCTTCTGATTGTGTCATCAACTAGAGGAAATAAGCTTTATTCTTACAAAACAGTTCTGAAAACCTTGATTAGTCATCCTGTTTCACTGAAAAAAATCTCCAATATTTCAAGTCTTTCTTCATACCTATAACTACACAGTTTTTGCCACTATTTTTGCGTAAACTTTCTGTGAGAATCCGTTCTCTTCAAACATGAGTCAATATTTGTTGCAGATGAGGAGCTTTACCCACCATCTGTAGACTTTGCAAAGTCACTGGCCAATTTTTTGTATCTAGACAGATGTTGTATTAAACTGAGTTTGCAGTTTATGATTTTAATCATTTCTCAATTAATAAAGACTTTTATTGCCTTCTCTATTGTTCCTGAAAATTTTATAACCAGGAATATTTAATTTCCAATCTCATCCTTCAACTTCTTAAAATCAGTCCTTTTGCTTCTTTGGCTTGATTTGAATGTTCATTCATTCCCAGCTGCAACATTTTCTCCCTTTTTGTGAAAAAAAGCTGAGAGGCAAGTATTTGTTTAGTGCTGCAAGTCAGGTGGTCTCTCCCCGCGACCTCCAACCCCCCATTTCAGAACTTTCCCAATCCATGACCATCACTTATCTCTTTTCATACATCCCCTCGTCTTCTCTCAGCCGTCTTTGAGGTCAGCTTCTCTCAGCCCAAATCATGACTTGCAACATTTATCTCAAGGCTGTCTTATCATTGATGAGCACCTTTACATGATTTTCTATAGAAAAGCAAGAACAGTTGAATGGTTTGTTTGAGATTACTTTCTTATATCTGCCACAAATATGGATGCATATGATGCATATTTTTATATTTTATTGACTTACTTTTGTGAATTTTGAGAGGTCTGACATCTCATTCCTAACATCCTGCCAGATCTGACAGGCCTGGTAATTGCATTCACCGGATCCACAATTTTTACGCAGCCTTTTCCAAAAGCATTTTGGGGAAATGAGGAAAGGAAGTTGGGTGTTTCTCTGTATTATAGATGATCTCCTTAATTTTTTTTTGCTTTTTCTAACAGGGCTATAATCATCTAGTCAGCAAACAAGGCCTTCTTATGCCTCATACACTGTACTTGCAAATTAAATTGTTCTAAATGCTCTGGAAAGTGTCCCATTCTTGCTGACAGATAATACTTCATAAGTTTCATATGGCTTCTAGCGCTGTTAAAAGGTGTTGACATGAAAAATGCTTCTCTCCTTACATTTGCTGCTGCATTGTGCCACCATTTTGTCATGCATTATATCTTATATTGAAGTTAATCAGTAAATGTATGACTATGAGTATGCTTTCTTACTTCAACAGTTTAAGCAATGCTCAGTTAGCTTTTCAATTATGTGCAATGGCTCTCAGCCTTCACAATATTTAGATTACAATTCTGCAAAATGTTTAAATTACTGAAACATTTCTTGATCTTCTCTTTACAAAAACATTGATTCTTGTAAAATACTTAACTTTTTTTCTCCTTTTACAGCAAATTTAAAATATTTGTTTAAGCTGCAAGTATTTTATTACAGTTTATTCTTACTGCCTCCTTCACAAAACAGATTTTTCCTTCCTCAGTTATTCCCATGTTTCTAAAATGTATTTCTCTGCTCTTTATCTTCAACACTGGATTTCTCACTTCTTAAAACAACCACACCAGGGAACACTTTCCGAACATCAAACTCCAAATGAGTAGTACCTTCGCCAAAATAAACATGGTATTTTTAACTGCTCAACATTTTATCCTTTCCTTCGTACGCGGTTGTGTAGGGACCAACGTTGGGAGTAAATATTGCAGAACAATTGATGTTTTGAGAAGACAAACCAAATGGGAAATGGAGGTCAGGTGGGGGCATTGCTCTGGTAAATACATGATGGCACAGCATAACAGATGGCATGGAGGTTGGCTCAAAACAAGACAAAAAAAAATCAGTGAGAGTTGATAAATAAACAGATGCAGAACGTGTTGGTGGGAGTGGATTATAGAACCCTAATAGTGCTATAATGTTTGCAGAATATTAATCAAGGAATCAGAAGAGCTTGTAACAAAGAAATGAAACTACCAGTCGGGGGTCTAATCTTCAAAGTTTTGAAGGCAAGTTCATAGAGTGTGTTTGAAACCGTTTACTCAAACAATGTATCATGGAACCAATCAAGGGTGTGGCTTTATTTGATTTTGTTTTGTGGAATGAGATAGGACTCATTAATAATTTCCTGAAAAGAAGTAATCATAATAAGTAATATATAGTGTTACTACAGAAATCCAAAACCAGAGTGTTAAACTTAAATAAAACCAATGACGTTGATAGAAGAGGTGACTTGTTTAAAATAGATTGAGAGATTAGATTAAGAGAGAGTTGAGCAATGGTGATTGTGTAAAGAAATAACTCAATTTAAGAAATGAAAACTTCACAGGAAGGTGGTCCATCTATGGCTAAGAGATTAAAGATAGTATTATATTAAAAGAAGGAACTTACAATATTGCAAAGTAATCAGTCTGAATTTCAGTAACCAACAAAGGATACCAAAAATATTGAAAAACAATGGAAAGAAAGTAGAATATGGGAGGCAACAATCAAGAAGTATAAAGTTTGACGTGTCCAATCTCAGTTTTGTGTTTAACTCTGACCTGAGTTTAAAAGCCCATGCTTGGCCCCATCAAGATCACCTATTTCGATTTTTCTAATATTTGCAATGTTCCTACTTTAACTCTACTGCCTAATCTGAATTCAAAGGTCTACGTGCCAAATTTAATCTTCCATAAATTAAAATGTATCCAAAATCTCATCATATACATACATCCCATGCCTCTTTTACATTTGTTCTGGTCAACCTCCGTTGGCTTCTTAATCCCCAATTAATTAAAAATCCTTCTAATTTTAAGCTCTGCTGTTTCTCCATATTCATTACCTCTACAGTCTAATGCTGCCCGATGACCCCGAAATCACCTTTCCTTTTCTGACCATGACCTTGAATTCGTCCCCACTTCAGCCATAAAACTTCAAGTTATCTCAGCTTCACACAACAGAATTCCTCCTCTTTCTAAACACATCTGCCTTGCTTTGCTTCCCTCAAATACTTGCTCAAAACCAACCTCTTATCTTACCTTCGATCACTGGTTATTTTAGCCTTTGTAAAATCTTGTTGTATGATTATTACATGTAAGGTGCTACATAGGGGCATGTTGTTGTTTGGCTTTCTGAATGGCATTAGTGACATTGCAGTGTCTTTCTATTTCACTAATTTTGGTCTAGATTGGAAAACAATGGCCTCTTTATGTCTCAGCTGTTTGCACAGCTGTTAATGCTGGCTCTATAATGAAAAATGCTGGAAGGATATGTAAATGGAAATTAAATATTCACCCTGCAGCACCAAATTCCACATGTCACATGGAGCAGAACACATTTTCTGCTCTGTGGGATGGCAGTTCATTATTTCACAAATACTTAACACATTCACATCAAATTCCTCTCTGCTCTTTCAAAAGAACCATTAATCCAGTCAAAATAAATTGTAAATGCAACCATTCGAGAATTCAGTGTTCCTTTCCCTCAAGCAATAGATGGGGGTGAGCATTGTAGTAAGAAGGGGGAGGATTCCAGCAGACTGAGGTGGTCTGTTGGGGAAGTGAGGGGGAAAGATTCCCTTTGAGTTGGGGTAGGTTGTAAAAGATCAGCGTTGGTGAGTAGACTAGGTGGAGGAGATTACAGTAGAGCAGAGGAAATGATTGCATAACACTGAGGAAACGGGCTCCATTGTAGTAGATCGATGCGGTAGGGGTAATGGAGGGCAGAGAGGAGAATGTGACTATGATGGGTTGTAGTGGAGCGCAATTGGTTGATCATGGTATGCATTAAATTGCCTGAGTATAGGGAGCAATCATCTTCCTTCCCTGAAGTCACCAAAAATAGATCAGCATTGTTAAAAAAATTTCTAAAAGCATTTAATTTCATTTCTCAGGGACATCTCAGTTCAGGCCCTTTAAAAATTTACAAATTGAAAAGAGGTGACTTCAGGGAAGGAAGATGATGCTCCCTATACTCAGGCAATTCGATGCATCCCATGATCTACCAATTGCGCTCCATTACAACCCACATTGAATCATACAGCACAGAAAAGAGGTCAACTATTTTCACACAGCTTCAAGCTAGTACCTAGTCAGTAGAGAGATCTCTGCCACCAGAATTGTGAAACATCAGAATGGAGTCACTCTGAAGTTGCATAACATTGGATAAAACAAGATCTCTTTGGTTCTTGTACCATCCAAGTGTTATTGGCTCCAATGTCATCAAACATTCCCATGCTGTTCAGGCAGAATGCAGAATGTTATAACTGTATGTTTCTGTTTTATCCTGAGGCAAGTTTCCAGTTCCAGATTTCATCCACCCCCAGAGAACCAAGTCCTTACCCCATTTATCATTGCTCGAATATCATTAATTTGATCATTGAGTGTTTAGAAAAGCGTTAAGGTAGACAAGTCCCAGGACCTGATGGAATCTATCCCAGAATGCTGAGGTAGTCAGAAGAGGAAATTGCTGGGGCCTTGTACAAAATCTATGTATCCTTTTTAGTTACAAAAGAGGTCCTAGAGGACTGGAGAATACAACTTTGTTCCTTTGTTTAAAAAGGGTTACAGGGATAATCTAGGAAATTACAGGCCAGAGAACCTTACATCAGTGGTAGGGAAATTATTGAGCAGCTTCTTAGGAATAGGATTTACTCACATTTGGAAAAATATGGACTAATTAGTGATTGTCAGCATTGTTTTGTGTGGGATGATTGTGTCTCACAAATTTGATAGAGTTTTTTAAGGTAGTGACAAAGATGATTGATGAGGTCAGAATGGTAGATATTGTCAGTATGGACTTTCGCAAGGCTTTGACAAAATCCCTAAAGGCTGATATAAAAGTTGAAGTCACATGGGATGTATGGTGAGCTGGTAAGATGGATACAGAACTGGCTTAGTCATAGAAGACAGACAGTAGCGGCGGAAGGGTATTTTTCAGATGGGAGGTCTATGACTGGTGGTGTCCTGCAGGGATCAGTGCATATATACGATTTGGAGGAGCATGTGGGTGACCTGATTAGTAAGTTTGCGGACAACAGAAAAATGAGGAAGATTGCCAGAAAATACAGCAAGGTTTAGATAGGCTGGAGATTTGGACAGAGAAATGCTGGATGGAGTTTAATCCAGACAATTGTGAGATGATGCATTTTGGGAGATCTAATGCAGGAAAGAATAATACAGTAAATGGCAGAACTGTTAGTAGCATCAACATATAGAATGATCTGGGTGTACATGTCTACAGTTCCCTGAAATTGGCAACACAAGTTGATAAGGTGGTTAAGAGACATATGATCATGCTTGCCATCGAGGCTCAGGGGTTAGAGTATAAAATTTGGCAAGTCATGTTGCAGCTGTATAGAAATTTAATTAGACCACATTTGGAATATTATGTACAGTTCTGGTTGCCACACTACCAGAAGGATGTGGAGTCTTTGGAATGGGTGCAACAATGGTTTACCAGGATATTGCCTGGTTTGAAGGGTATTAGCTATCAGGAGACACTGGACAAACTTGGTTTGTTTTCACTTAATGTCAAAGGATAAGGGGCAACCTCATAGAGACATTAAATCATACAGCATAGAAATAGACCCTTTAGTCCAACCTGTCCACGCCGACCAGAAATCCCAATCTGACCTAGTCCCATTTGCCAGCATTTGGCCCATGTCCCTGTAAACACTTCCTATTCATATACCAATCCAGATGCCTTTTAAATGTTGTAACTATGCCCGCCTCCACCACTTCCTCTGTTAGCTTTGTTCCATGCACGCACAACCGCCTGTGTGAAAAGTTACCCCTCAGATCCTTTTTAAATCTTTCTGCTCAAAGGAACGGATAGACTGGATAGGTGGAGTCTTTTTTGCAGGGTAGAAATGTCAACTACTAGGGGACATAGTTTAGGTAAAAGGGGGAATTTGAAAGAAGATGTGCGTTGCAGGATTTTTACTCAAAGGGTGGTAAGTACATGGCATGTGTTTACAGAGGAGGCAGATACAATCGAAACATTTAAGAGGCATATTGACAGATACATGAATAGGCAGAGAATAGAGGCAAAAGGTTTTTAAGTTTAGAAAGGCATCATGTGTCGGCACAGTCATGGTGGGCCAAAGGGTCTTTTTGTGCTGTATTGTTCTTTGTTCTTTGTTTATTCTATCACCATTAAATCAATGTACTCCCTTCATGGGCTTTACAAAACTCATCTTGTGAAACTTGAGTTAATTCAGAACACAATGGAATTGGTCCTCTCTCAAACAAATCACATTAATTCATCAACCTATTGCATCTAATCTGCAGTCTCCAGAAAATATGGTCTGGAAACTGCCCTTTGTGGATTGAATAAGCTCAAGCAGCTATCATACAGAGACTCAACCATACGCAGTACTTAGTTTCAGAAATCAGGAAGAAGATTCAAAACTTCAGCCAGGACCAAGTCACAAATCCAGTGTACTTTCTATCTAGGGTCCAAAAGCAAATGCAAAATTACAGGTGTAGATTCAGCAGTGGCTGTAATAAATCTAAAGCAAAATTGCGAGAGATAACGTAATAGATAGAGGCCGAGATGAGTTCCAAATCAGATTACAGTAATGGAAATATTAATGAAGTACAGATGAAAATAGATGATTTATGCTCAGTTGAAAACAGATGACCTTCAGATAACAGCAAAGGGCTAAAGAGGATGTGAAATTTAAATGGGAAATGTAGACAAATAGCAGTGAAGTGACCCAACAACTGCAGAGAAGCTGGTGCACGCTGGGGAAGTTCTGAGGAAGGGTCACCGGACCCGAAACATTAATTCTGTTTTTTCCTTCACAGATGCTGCCAGACCTGCTGAGCTTTTCCAGCAACTTTGTTTTTGTTCCTGATTCAAAGCATCTGCAGTTCTTTCGGTTTTTGTTGGAAGGTGTTGTGTTGTTCACCCAGAGGGAAGGATACTGGAAGATTTGTCCATCAGAAGACCTATACACATAGACTTAGAGTCCTAGAGCACAGAAACAGACCCTTTGGTCCAACCAGTACATGCCAACCATGTTCCGACCTGCCTGCACTTGGCCCTTTCTTATTCATGAACTTATCCAAATATCTTTTAAACACTATAACTATACCTGCATCCATCACTTTCTCTGGCAGTTCATTCCACATGAACCACTCTGTGCGTAAAAAAAGTTGCCCCTCATCTCCTTTTTAAATCTTTTTCCTCTCACTTTAAAAATATGCCCCTGGTTTTGAGCTCCCCCACCCGAGGGTAAGGACCCCTGTCATTCACCTTATCTATGCCACTCATGATGTTATAAACCTCAATAAGGTCGCCCGTCAATCTCCGATGCTTCGGTGAAAAATGTCCCTGTCTTTCCAATTTTTTTTATATCTCAAACCCTCCATTCCCAGCAACATCTTGGTAAATCTTTTCTGAACCCTCTCCAGTTTAATAATATCCTTTCTCATAACAGGGAACCAGAACTGCACACAGTACTCCAGAAGAGGCTTCAGCAACATCTTGTACAAACTCAACATAAGGTCCCAACTCCTATGTTCAAAGTTCTGAGCAATGAAGACAAGCATGCTAAACACCTTCTTAACCATTACAGGTTATAGTGATTTTAACATAAAACGACTGATATAGTTTGCAACATTCGAATGTGGAGCTTATGTTAGAAATTCAAGCAGGCACTTCACTGAAGATGACATGGAGGATGTGCTGATATGACAATTAGAACATAGAACATAGAACATAGAACAGTACAGCACAGTACAGGCCCTTCGGCCCACGATGTTGTGCCGAACTTTTACCCTAATCCTAAGGTCTACCTAACTTTCACCCCTACCTTATACTATCATCCATATGCCTATCTAATAGCCGCTTAAATGCCCCTGACGAGGCCGACTCCACTACCCTCTCCGGCAATGCATTCCACACCCTGACCACTCTCTGAGTAAAGAACCGACCTCTGATGTCTCCCCTATATCTACCTCCACTCACTTTAAAACTATGCCCCCTCGTAATAGCTACCTCCACCCTAGGAAAAGGGCTCTGGCTGTCTACTCTATTTATATCTCTGATCATTTTGTATGTCTATCAAGTCACCTCTCATCCTTCATCTTTCCAAAGAGAAAAGCCCCAGCTCTCTCAACCTTTCCTCGTAAGACCTTCCCTCCATTCCAGGCAACATGCTGATAAATCTCCTCTGCACCTTTTCCAACACTTCCACATCTTTCCTGTAATGAGGCGACGAGAACTGGACACAATACTCCAGATGTGGCCAAACCAGGCTTTTGTATAGCTGGAGCATAACTCCACGGCTTTTGAACTCAATCCCTCTATTAATGAAAGCCAACACACCATACGCCTTCTTAACAACTCTATCCACCTGGGTGGCAGCTTTCAGGGAACTGTGGACATGAACCCCAAGATTCCTCTGCTCCTCCACACTGCCAAGAATCTTTCCGTTAACACTGTATTCTGCTTTCAAGTGTTTCCTCCCAAAATGAATCACCTCACACTTTTCAGGCTTAAACTCCATCTGCCACTTCTCAGCCCAACTCTGCATCCTATCAATGTTCCTTTGTAACCTAGAACAGCCCTCCGGACTGCCCACAACGTGACCCACCTTCGTATCGTCTGCGAACTTACTAATCCACCCTTCCACTCCTTCATCCAAATCATTTACAAAAATCACAAATAGAAGAAGATCCAGAACAGATCCTTGTGGTACACTACTCATAACTGAGCACCATGTTGAATATTTTCCGTCCACTACCACCTTTTGTCTTCTAAGGGTCAGCCAATTCTGAATCCAATCTGCCACATTTCCCCCTATCCCATGCCTCCTTACCTTTTGCATGAACCTACTATGGGGAACCTTATCAAACACCTTACTTAAATCCATGTATACCACAACCACTGCCCTACCTTCATCCACATGTTTGGTCACCTCTTCAAAGAATTCAATAAGGTTTGTGAGGCATGATCTACCCCTCATAAATCCATGCTGACTATCACAAATCAAACTGTGCCTTTCCAAGTGATCATAAAGCCTATCTTTCAGAGCCCTTTCCAATAACTTGCGCACCACTGACGTAAGACTAACTGGCCTGTAATTTCCGGGGTTATCCTTATTCCCTTTTTTGAACAAGGGAATGATGTTTGCCATTCTCCAATCTTCCGGCACTATACCTATGGACAATGAGGACGAAAAGATCATCGCCAAAGGCCCTGCGATCTCTTCTCTCACTTCCCATAGAATCCTTGGATAAATCCCATCAGGCCCAGGGGACTTATCTATCTTCAACTTCCTCAAAATTCCTACCACATCTTCCTTACTAACAATGACCTCCTCTAGCCTACCATCCTGTTTCACACTGTCCTCCTCTACAACTAGGTATCTTTCAGTTATGAATACTGAAGAAAAGTATTCATTAAGGACCTCTCCTAACTCTTTAGATTCTGTGCACAAATTCCCATTACAATCCTTGATTGGCCCTACCCTTTCTCTGGTCATTCTCTTATTCCTCACGTACATGTAAAAAGCCTTGGAGTTTTCCTTGATTCTATCTGCCAAGGTTTTCTCATGCTCCCTTATAGCTCTCCTAAGCCCTTTCTTCAGTTCCTGCATAACTTGTATCCCTCTGGGGCCTTTTCCGATCTTTGTTTCCTAAACCTTATATAAACATCAAATTGACTAATTGGAATATTTAATATGATCAGGAGGAAAAACAAGATTTTGACCTTTATTAACTACAATATAAATTTGTGCCAGAATGAGTAATACATTTGATTACTCGGCATGAACAGCTAAATTCAACAACCCAAAATAGCTAACAGGAGCTGGGCTCACTGCTCTCAGTGTACAGGAAGCCTCAAGGGCTGTAAGAAAGGTCCATTTTTGTGCAAAGAGACCTTGCTCCAACTCTAAATGAAACAATTACAAAAACAAAATAAAAAATTTTTAGTCCCTGCCCACGCACACTGTCCCCAACAATTCTTCATCTCTAAATGCTCCTCAAACACAATCTATACCAACCAATGCCACCTACTGCCCATATCTTCCCTACTGTTTCATGAATCCCACACACTGCCCTCCTCCATGGCACTTTATAGGCCCTGTGCCAACTTAATACCAGTCTATGACAACCCACTACTCTCACCTTTGCTCTCACAAATTCTGTGCCAACTCATTCAGTATCCACAATGGGCAAACTTCAGGAGCCATGGTGAGATGAAATAAAAAATAAAGTTTTTAGTGCATATTGATGAGTTTATTATTAAAAATAGATCTCCTTCCTAAAAAAATCCATGCATTTGATTTTTTTTAAATTACGTAATCCCTTCTTAAAAAAGTATTCTTTACACATTTAATCAGCATGAAAATGGGGATTTCTATACATAGTGCCACATCAAAGATTTTATAATCACTTGGTGCTATTAATCAAACTGTGAACTGAGAGGGTCCCCACTCTGATAATGATGGGTTGTGGAAACAGTCATGCAGCAACAATCCTACGATTACCTTTAGGCATACGTCAACAGAGAGTTGACATTTTGCAAGCTGCCACAGTAGACTGCTTATTTTTTCAAAATTGAGAACTGTTGGGGATTTAAATGCCTTTACGTCTAAGTTTATACTTTTGATATGCGTGCATGTATACCTTTAATAATCCAAAAGCCACTGAGCTTCCCTAAAGGGGCAATACACCTCTCCCAACTGTGCACTAGACTCTTTCCCAAAGGGGTATCTAACCTTCTCCAAAAGGATAGCCTACTTCTTCAAATTGCTCTGGCAGGATTAGACGTTTTGTTTACATACCTAAAGTAAATGGGCACTTTTTGGACATCTCCCCAGCACAAACTGTGTCTGTTTGAAGGCAGCTGCACTTTTACATGTTTAGCTGACCTCTGTGAACTATGAGTGAGCAATCTACAACACCCTTACCTTCACCACTCCCACTGAAATGGTGCGTGCCAGCTTCAGCTAGTTTTTATAATTGTTTCATTTAGAGTTGGAACAAGGTTTCTTCGCACAAAAATTGACCTTTTTTAGAGCCCTTGAGGCTTCCTGTACATTGAGAACAGTGAGCCCAGCTCCTGTTAGCTATTTTGGGTTGTTGAATTTAGCTGTTCATGCCCCATAATCTATTGTATTATTTCAGGAGTGAAACTTCCAGAATAAGGATTGTAGCATCATTTAGGACAAAGGCAACAGAGCCCTTGAAGCTTTGTGAAAATTCAGGCCCAAGGATCAGCTTGCCAGAGGTGGAAGTTGCATGAGAATTCTGCTGGAGAAGACTCAGTCAAACACTTTGATTGGGCAGGTTACAGAAGAACACTGTTGCACACCTAAATGATGAAATGGGAAGCCTGCCAGGCAGCCTATGGTCAGTGCAAAGGAGTATGGAGAAACCTGGAACCAACATGGCAAATGACTTTGCACAAAACTTGAAGTCCACCTTTTCCAGCATGCAAATGGTAACAAACACTGTCCTCACTCATGTGGATCAATCCTGGTGCAATGTCTGACACTACTGCTTTCATCGTAGCATAAACAACATCTTCCTCATGTCTCACCCAAGGGAGTTGCACTAGACCCATAGAGGATGATCCTATTATTCTCTCTTAAAATGACAAGATTTGTTCCTCCCATGTTACCAGTCTGTAAGTGCCCTTAGTCCCAAAATAAGCCTAGGCTTTTGCCACCTCTGCTGAGATGGTTCAGTCTGCAGCCAAGCCTAATAAGCCCAGAGCTTCTTGCAGCCATCCTCCAAGGTCATGAACAATCTCTTCCATTAGTAGGCCTCTGCTAGTCATTCCATGTTGCTTGGTCATGGTCCTCCACCACTGCATACTAGTCATTCACTTCACACAAGCTAACATCCTTCTGATATGACATCTGCCACAATCACCCCAATATGTCCATGAGCCATGATGCCCAAACAACCCCCCAAAATAAAACTGCAATTTCTGTCACGTAATGTTTCACATTTATGACTGAGAGTCAATTTATAAATAACACAATTAACAGCAGACATTAAGGAATATCAAGTGCCCCTTAGCGCAAGTTTGCAATTTGAGTTCCAGACAATGGGATTCAACCTCCCATCATTCAATGTTCCAACCAATAACCTAGCATAATGCAAATTATTGAGTGTGGTGTTTTTAGATATCCAGTTTAATTGATGCATCAGAATCTTTTATCTCAGAAGCCAAATATTGCATTTCTTAATAAAGTATTAAAACTCATATAACAATGTTCTCTGACTAGTTTTGTACAATCCATGCAATCACAGAAAAGTGTGATACCATTCAGTATATTTGAATGGTCAGGCTTGATTTTTTTCCCCTTGTGGGATGTGGGCATTTTTCAGTACCATTTTGTAAAGCTAACCACACATCTCCAACAGCAACCTTTGGATTTGTATTTTTTGTTTAATTCAGTCTCTAATGGGATGCGGGCATCGCAGGCTGGCCCAGCATTTATTGCCCATCCCAACTTGCACGTAAGAAAGTCTTGTGAGCTGCCTTCTTGAATCATTGCAGTCCTTGTGGTGTGGTCAAATAGTGTGATTTGTTCAAAATAGATATTAAAGGCGAGTTGCCTTCTCATACAAAGGTGACAATTTTTGAGGGGTGCAGCCCTTTTTATAAAAGAAATATTACATTAACTGGAAAGTTATTTCCAAATATTCGAAAACAGAATACCAAACAAGATAAGCCAGAGCAAAGAGGGAAGTCCCCTCAGCGTGGTGTCACCTTTTGTACTCAGTTCCCCATTCCCCTAATTCAGCCTTCTCCCCAACCTCTGAAGGCTTCCTGTCATGATCGCATCAAACCCAAAGGCATCCCAGATATACACCATGTTCCTGGCCCTTGTTTGCTGGGACTAGATGCAGAGTTAATAGTAGTCTCAGATCACTCTGGGACCAGAGAGCTGCTGGCCAGGCAAATGTTCATCAGCTCTAAGAATTAGATCATGACAGAAGGCTCTGCTTTCAGCCAGTTCACTCTCCTCATTGTGCTAATTGGCTGCAGGCTAGCTTTCCAAAGTGGGGTGAGATTCCCCCTTGCCTTGTTCAGCCTTGGCACCCTTTAACTTTGTCTAGTGAATCTTTATGACATAGGACGAAGCCATTCTTGGCAAATGCAAATTGAGTAAAATAAATTGTCTCACATGCAATTTCAGTAGCAAGAAGGGAACCCCAGCTGTTAGCTGTAATAGAGAGAGGAATAAGAGCTTCCACATCCAGCTTCAAGACCCCAGCAACTGCTGGAAGCGAAACCTAAAAATCCTGGTTCTGTGCAATCTTAACCCCACCTATTCAGGCTGCTTCTATTGTTCCAACTTTTTAAAAAAAACCAAGGCCTCACAACCTCTTTACTTTATTGGTTTTGAGCAGTCTGCTCGGCACCTCTGTCTCAACCTTTCCTCATAAAAAAAAACACCAGGGCAAAATACACCTCTTAATCATAGAATCGTCAGATTGTCTTATGTTATAGCCAGTGCATTTCAGGCCTGCTGTGTATGTGTATATATTGGTTACAATTTCTTTTTGGTATTTCAATCAAAAAAAAATTCATTCCTTTGAATGCTTTGCAAAATAATTCTTCCCTTGGACAAATTCTTCTGAAGATAAATAAGTGATTGTTAATCACAGCTCCCTTAGTTCTGAAGAGTGTATTTGCAGTCAATTCTCTGCAATGCATGCACAGAAAACTTGGTCAAATTTGCTCATGAAGAGTTGTACTTAGGATTAATACTTCATATGTATTTGTAACATTATAAACTTTACATCACATCTTGAGAAGGTCACATTACGTAGAAGGGGTGACTGTGGGTGGTCTTCTGCCAACACTCCTCAGAATACTTTGCTAATTTGGACTTCAATTGGAATTTTAATGACAAAGCCCTGAAATCAGCCGCAGAGGCTGGCAATTGTTCCTATTATTTCCAAGAAATTTTACAAAATGCTGTTATTTTTAAATACGAACTAAGGTTTTCCTGATCACATCTTAACTTCAGTAGAAATTCTGAAGAAATGACACGAATAGTTATTTTTGTGTTCGGTGGGCTCTGTAGATCATAACACTGAAGTTGCACCAGGAAGTTGATAAAACCCAATGGAATATATCAAATATATGAGAGCAACTGCTGAAAAATGTTTCAGAAGACAAAGTACTTGAATTCTGGAAAATAATTTTCTTCTGGGGCAGTAACTATTCTGTATCTATGATGTGCTCCATGATGCTGTCAAGTATTTTTTCTATGCATCAAATATAATGCCATTTCATTCAGATATAATGTCACATGCAGTGAATCTCCTCTTACAATTTTCCTGTTAAATATATGAAACCCTATCTTACTACACATCACTTCACTAGTCTAAAATTTCCATTTCTCACAATAGAGTCTCATGGACTCTAAGCAAAACTACTCAATTAGTACTAAATAGCAGACAGCTGTAAACCCTTTTCAGGCCCAGATGAAAATAGATTTGCACCATGAGGATTAAAGTTACTGCAAATATCGACCAGATTTTAAAATGATGAGTTTTGCCATTCATCTATTTGGTCTAGATTCAATCCCAAAAGGCCAGAGATAGCAGAACACTTAACAGCTTGTGACTTTTGAGTGTCAGTATTTAATTTATTATGAGATAAAGCAAATTCCACCCTTTTTTTATTACAGTAGATTATCCTTTGATTATGACGTTCACTTCTTTTGTCATCAACCTTAATTTCCCTTTAAATCTGAGTGAGATTAGGAATTCACCCTGGAGACTGGACAAGTACACTCATGTGTTGATGTATGACAAAATTACAACAGTGGGAAAACTTTATCCTGGCCTGGGCAGTGAAATGTAATTTGTCCTCAACCAACTATCACAGAATTACAATCATTGTAGTGTGACAGCACAGAAAGAGACAATTCTGTCCATCGTGCCTAAATTGGTAGTCCATGAAAGTGATTTATCTAGTGTTAAGAAATATGAAATAACTTCAGGAACCACTGAGAATCCCATTCCCTGACAAGTCACAAGTTCTGACACATGCGAAGAGCAGCAACGTCAGGCTGTGCATGCAGTTTTCCATTTTCTTTTTTCTGCTGGAAGACTCGGCCTTTTCAAAGGAACAGTGCACAAGCATGCTAGGGACTGGCATGGAAAAGACCAGAGGAATTTGGGAGCAAGTGAAAGGGGAGCACAATCAGCTGGTTGGAGGCAGTTATAGCTGGAGGTTGGTACTTTGAGCGACATACAGTCAGGTACTTAAAAGTTGGGTGGAGTTGGGGTTCATTGCGATCTTAGGAACATTTTGGTAGCTACTAGTGGGGGTGAAGGAGGTCCCAAAGCAATTTACCCTTGGTGCAGCTGAGGAAAATTGAGCCTGAGAGAAACGCAGGAACTGTGTCAGTTTAATGATGCTAGCTATCTGGAGAAAAGCTGGAATTGTGCCATGAGTAGGTGCTGGAGTGTAGGTTTGAGATTCTAGGGGCACGTAGTCCCAGGAAAAGAAATTCACCTAATAGGAGCAGAGCAGTTGTTGAAGCGGTTTGTGGCATAAGTAGATCTAAAGGTCTTTTAAGGCTAGATCTTCAATAACCTTCCCTTCATTATAAGGTCAATAGTGGGAGTGTTTGCTGATAATTGCACAATGCTCAGGGCCATTCACGATTCATCAGATACCGAAGCAATCCATGTTTAAAGACAGTAAGACCTGGATAATATTTAGGTTTGGTCTAACAACTGGCAGGTAATATTCATGTCACACAAGTGCCTGGAAATAACCATCTCCAAAAAGGGAGAATCTAAACATTGTCTCTTGACATTCAATGGCATTACCTCTGAATCCTCCACGATCAAATCCCTGAGGTTAAACTTGAATGGAAATGGAAATGGGTTAGCCACATAAATAATGTGGCTATAAGAGTAGGCCAGAGACTAGTAATCCTGCAGTGAGTAGGTGAAGCTCCAGCAACGCTCAAGAAGCTTGACACCATCCAGGACAGAGCATTTCACTTTATTGGCACCACAACCACAAACATTCATTCCCTTTACCATCAACAATCAGGAGTAGCTGTGTGAACCACCTACGTGATGCATTGCAGAAATTCATCAAGACTCCTTAGACAGTATTTTCCAACTCTTGATCACCTAGAAGGACAAGGGCGGCAGATACATGGGAACACCACCACCTGCAAATTTCTCTCCAAGCCACTCCCCAATCAGGATTGGGAACTATATTGCCATTCCTTCTGTCAGTGGAATAAAATCCTAAAATTCCTCCCCAGCTAGTGGCAACTAGGGATCACCAGTAAATGCTAGCCCAGGCAGCAGCACCAGATCCCAGAAATGAATTTTAAAGAAGTGAACAATTGGAATTCCTTATAAAGGAGACAATATTTTACTTAGGTTTCATGACCCACAGTATCGCTAACATCTAGTTGGTTTGCTGAAAAATCCGTAGCAATGGTTTCCATTTTTTAATGTCTCTATTGGGTGTTTGACCACTTTTTGTCTGTTGACCCATATTTATCATGTTACTGCTGGATGTTAAATTATAGACTGTATAAATGGTGCAGAATGTTTTACTTTTCCTCAACTTTAAATAGTAATATTAATTTTATTTGTTCAAAACCTTGGAATTTTCTGGCTTTATTCCCTTGATCTAGGGAAAGGGCCACCACTGCCCAGTGAACTGCTTGATTAACACTTAGTTCTGTGAGTTTTCCTGAAAAGACATGATGTTGGGCTCTTGCAAACTATCCAGCCAGTGAAAAAACCCCATCACCTCCATGGAATACTATCCAACGGCCTATGTAACAATACTGCATCATATAGGATAAATAATCAATGTGTATTTTGTTTTAATCTTCAAAAAAAAGTTAAATGATAGGAAAATGAGAGTGTAAGGAAACATTAAGGAAGCCTGGATCAAGATAACGCCATTTAATCCTTCTGCAATCAACCCATCATTCATTCGATTCAATAAATTATTCAAACATGATAACATTCTGTATTCCCCCATCCCATTCTCCATTATTCAAACACACTACTTTTCACAAATAATATTTCCAGTGGAGAATCTGAAGCTAGGCATGTCAGAAGCATTTCACTGAAAAAAGGTTAAATAGAAGTGGTAAAGGACTCCGTGTTCTTATAAACACTAACACTAAGGTATTCATCGTATAATGTAGCAGTTTTTTGTTAAAAAATACTGAGTTTTTTATGTTGCAAATCCTACAAAATTAACTATTGCAAATTCAGACTGTTTTGAAATTTAGTCAGGTCGATGTCACATTTACTAATGCAGAGTTAGAGTTTCATTTTCGAGCTTTTAACCAGTTACCCTGGGAAGGATTTTGTGTTGAGTGTCACTGATGTCTTCTGTAAGTATAACCCATGTGCCTTCACCACCCCAAAACCCAGGATTGTTTTAGAGAAATGTCTTGGAGAGTTGCTAAGACATCTTAAGAATTTGTGTTCTCACTGCTGTCTCAGCCCAATTTGTAGACAGCTTCAATAAAGGTCTAGTATAAGTTTTAAGATTACACAGAAAGAGATCAGTTATCTATCAACTTGCTAGTTTAGAAGCAGAGCAAAAAATCCATACATCATTTCCAGCCTGTTCTGGGATTCAAACTCCTACCTTTAAAGTGGATTGAGTGTCATTCTGAATTTCCACTGATCAAACACTGTGGATGTCTCTGGTGAACTCGAAGGCATGGACCATCCATATGAATTTTGCAAGTTACCCCATTGCTAGCCTTTTGTACAGGCTTTATGCTGAAGGCCACTCCTCCACCACAATTCTGAAAGTGGAATAGAGGCATTGAAATATCAAGGCCATAGTTACCAATTGTGTCAATTTAAGAGTTAGCTTTTATGGAGCTCCTATTTTCCTGTGATAAAAGAATATCAGCCATGACAGAATACAGAATACCCTAATGATGAATTATTTGAGGTAGAATCAGCCTCTGTGATATATCCAGCAAACACAATTTAACAATAAGTTAATAACCTATGAAATCAGAATCTCTCTGTGGTGAGAGAATGATATTGGTGAGAGGTATAATAGAGGTAACTACACTTTTTGACAGCTAGCAAAAAGAATCCTGATGAAGAGCTCCATGAGTATGAAGCAAAAAGCTGTTAGGATTTAGGACAGTATCACATTGAGCAAGTTGACAAGGGCTATTGACGTGGCCAATGTGTAGCACTAGGTGCATCTAAAGACCAACTTTGCCAAAGAGCAATCATACTTCACTAACTAAAATAATGGGAGAAATTCCTGCAGTTATCAGATAAAATAACTGATTCCTCAAAGTGCACTTTTACATCTGGATATATATTGTTTATCAGAAGTCAGAGTTGCTTATCCCAAAATGGGTTTAGATAAATAAAGCCCTTCAGCCTAGTTAATCATATCCTTCTCAGACAACTACACACCAGCATTTCCATTAAAGAAATTACTATTTCTTAAGAGTTCAGAACTTTCTTTTTACTGTTTTGAAAGTGTGCTCTCAGTGGCCTGAGGGCAGTTCCAGCTGTTGATCATCCTCTGTATAAAGAAATACTTCCTGATATCCAATAAATTTGCTATGAACAAGTTGACACGGAAGTCTGAGCATTACCTGAAAGCTTCAGTTCACCATTTGCAGGATCCAGGCCTCCACCTTAGTCAGCAACAGCTCATGACACTCACAGGTTATGTGAACTGGGTGCACCTTCGACTGTTTGCTTGCACTCACTCTTAGCACTCACTCACTTTGTGCTCACTTGCATACTCATCACATCTCTGCTGTTTATGCGCGTTGCCACCTCATTCAGAACTTACAACCTCCCAGCACATGTGTCTTGCTTGTGTTTAGCACAGACACAAAGCCAGGCAGCTTGTCATGGCTGTCAGCAATGATCAGTCAATGTGCTGGACATGTTGCTGTACAGCACTGTGCTTCATCAATGTCACACATACAGTGTGTGCCAGCAGCATACATGGCAAACACACTGAGTGTGCTGGAACCAAATGACCCTGTCTCAAAGTGTGAGGAAATTACTCCTCACTCAAGGATGACTCTTGCCAGTCAGGGGTTTCTGCTATAGTCAGACATTGGACATGGTCAGTCCATCACTTGGGGGAGGGATTCCATATCTTTACAGTCTGACAGGGTCATAGTCAGTTCTGCAGGTTCAGTGCAACCACTCTAGGAATTAGTAATAAATCAGACAGAGGTCTGGTCACTCATCACCCAAAGCTGTTGTTCTTGGGGATGTTACCGGGGCCACTATTGTTGTGGGCTAATTAGGAAGTGTAGAGATTGGAAGCAGCATGCTGAGATGAAGAGAGGCAGTAAACATACTAATTATTTGTGATTATAGGCACCAAATCTTGGAAGTCTGTGCCAAGTACACAGGAAGCTGCCATGATGCTCTTTCAGGTTCCTGCTTCACTTAAAGTGCTGGATGCCTGACCCAGAAGACTTCTGGGAGACCAGGGCTTCCCACTAAAACCACAGCTCATCACTCCAATGCAATCTCCTGACAGACGCCAAGTGTAAATACAACACTGCCCATTGATGAGCGAGGGCAAGTGTCAAGCAGACTATTGGCCTCTTGAAGACAATGTTCCGATACTTGGAATGGTCTTTGGTGGTGGGGTGTAGGGGTGGAGGGGCAGCAGCTTCCGGTACAATCCAGACAGTGTATCACATCATCCTTTCACATTGCGCTCTGCACAACTAGAGCAGACAAAGAGGGGATGTGATGGAGGTGAAAGAGCGTCAGCTTCAGTGATAGACAGCAATGCAACTTGGGCTTAACAAGTCAGGCAGGATCCGTTTTATATAGCTGTGAGTTGGTGGAAGTCTTCACTCATTGAGCATAAATGTGCTGTTCAAAAAGCAGGGCAACACCTATTTACTCTCCGAAGCAAATGCAGCTTTTTTTAAAAGTTGTTTTTCTTTGCTTTTCTTGTTGTTCAATAAAAGTTTGTAGGATTAATTGCTTGAAAGCATGTGATGCTCTCACATTGAGCAACTTCAAGATGTTTGCTACATTGATTATTGGGGAAAGAGCACAAACGTTCAGAGAGGGTCCTAACACAGCATAGTGCTGAGGACAGGTAGCCTCTGTAGTTTCTTTCCTATAGTTGCAGTTACTATGACAGTCGATTACTCACTGATGATGTGGAGACAATATATTTTGGCTGTGAGATTCTATTTCAAATGAAGCATCACCCATTCCACGTATGTGGCCTTGGAAGTGTTTTCTTTTTTGCTTCCCTCCTACTATGTCCACTATGAAGGACCATTCTTAGCTAGAAACATTTGACCTGGTGCACATTTGGTCTTTAAATATGGCATAGACTGCGAAACATGGAAGGTGCCAGAAGCAGTGGCTACTTTCCCACAACTGTGCGAGTATGGCACCACCAGTGACACCATCCATATGTAATGAAGCGAGAAGTGGAGAATTATGACAGATAACTTGCGAGAGCAAAGAGAAAATCTCGTGAAACTCCATGTAAGTGCCACATTGCTGATTCTTGGTAAATCTCAGCCCAATGTGTTTGTGTGGTATTTCTCCACCCGGGATTTTAGCGGAGGCAATGAAGATTACAAACCAAAACAAAATAAAAACAATTGTTGCTGCTGATCTGAAACAAAAACAGAAACTACTAGAGAAGCACAGCAAGTTAGGCAGCATGTGTGGAGAGTTTTAGAGTTAATGTATCAAGTCTGGTGACTTGAAACGTTCACTCCTTTCTCTCCACAGATGCTGCCAGATCTGATAAGATTACAAATTAAATCCTTTAACAAACTAGCTGAGAAAAAAAGATGTCCTAAGACCAGGTACCATGAAACAACACTTGCATGTGGTGATTTTTTAGGCTAATGCCCGCTAAGCTATTTACACTATCCGAACCAGTTCATAATGAGTAACTACATGAAACTGATTTGTTATGAAGGATGTGAAGTATGTATAATAATCCAGTAAAGCACCCTTATCAGCACCGTACACTTAGCAACCTCTATCCTTACATATCAAAAGATAGAAAGTGCCTGGAAAAATCAACTATTCCTCCAGCTCCACCGAAAGAACATGTACAGAGCACCAGCCCCCAGTAAAATTAGGAAATTTGTTAGAAATGAGCTCTGAACCAGTTTTGCCAGGAAACAGGCCATTACAATTTGGTCAGACCTTACAATTTTGTTTTAAAATGGCACTACAAACTAAGATATTTTATCATTACACATTTGCAGCATGGCTTTTTCCGTTCACTTTCCCCAGTTATTTCGTCACATTTCACAATAGTTTATCGATGTATTTGCACTGCAGCATGTTAAGACTGTGGGGGTCAATAGCTAGATTGCAATGAAGGTTAGGCAGAATCTCAGAAACTTTTTTTTAATATGGTGGAGCATATTGAGTTCGGTTGCAAAGTATCCACTTTTCTCATCACCTGGGATGTTAAAGCATCCAATGGATCCATTTCAGTTGAGATAGACTGGACACTTGACGTTTGATCCCAGCTATGATAGCAGTAGATGAATATTTAATTGCATTCTTTATTCACTATTTTAAATGATTTAAGTAATTGCATCCGTTAGGAATTGCAACACTTTCACTGGTAATATTTTGGATTCATACCAGTTCAACTAAAGGTAAATGGTGTAATCAGGGACCACTGTTGTGGGCTAATTGCAAAGTGCAGGGATCACAGGCAGCATGCTGTGATGCAGCTATAATAACAGTAGACAAATATTTAATTGAATTCTTTATCACTATTTTAAATGATTGAAGTAATTGCGCCCATTAGGAACTGCAACACTTCCATTAGTGGTACTTTGGATTCATACCAGTTCAATTTGTTTAAAGTCTTTTAGCAAAATGTCCTCATTCTCTCAAATATTTGTACCTAATGGTGACTTCTGCTACAGAATACATTTAATAGATGAGGTATACACTAATTAACATATTTAAAATAGTATAGAATTAAATTATTAAATGTAACATCTCCAAAACACGCTCTTTGAGAAAGAAATAAAGTAGCTTTAAAAATGTAGGAAGTGCTAGAATCACTCAGCTGTTCATGCACTTCTGTGGAAAGAGTTAATATTTCGGTCATCAAACTGCAATAAAGACATAGTGCTAAAGAAACTCAGCAGGTCTGGCAGCATCTGTGGAGAGAGAAACAGAATTAACATTGAGTCCAATGACTCTTCTTTGGAAACTGCAAGGTGAACTCTCTCTGCAGATGCTGCCTGAACTCGAGTATTCCCTGAATTAAATTTTTAATTTCAGGTTTCCAGCAACCACTTTCTGATATTTTGATTTTGCTAATAGTTTTAATATGAACAAGCATGCCCTTGCGCAGTTTTCTCCCATTTCCATTTGAGAATACATTTGAGGAGCTTTTGAACCAACAGATGGGTAATGTTGCAATTTATCCAGCAGTGTAACAAATCATATTAAAAGATCATAATTAGATAAAAAAATCTCAGTTTGTCCCCCATCTGGATACCAGAGTTCTATTTTTACTCACAACAGATTATATTGCTTACCTCCAACAAATGAAGAAGGTTTTTTATGATCACGGTTCTGGTGGTGAAATACAGGGGTCAGCAATAGAGGCAGCGTAACTTACAGAATTCTCACCTTCAATAAAAAGTTATTGACCCACTTCCATAATTGTCTATATTCTACCGTAGTAGGACATTTTACAGCAGCTGCAGTTTGTTAAACCCACCCTTGATCATTAATATATCTACATTTTCATGTGGCAAATTTTGTGTTGATGATGTCACAGTATAGGAAACAGGTTCCAGACATCCTGAGCGAATAGGCCTACCAATTGTTAATCGTATTAACCCAATCTTATTGAAGGATTGTGAAATCAACAGCATGAGATAGCAGTGCAAGGACTGAGAAATATCAGTTAGAGTAGCTGAATTTCTTTCAAAGAGAGGTCAGATAGAGGGAGAGAAAGAGTTTCTAGGAAATTTACACAAATTTACAACGTGAATGAGTCTCCTCACTTGTGATGGTATTTTCTGTGTTCCAAAAAGGTTATTTCATTGAATTAACATTTAATACACATTAAAAATGGTATTTAAACTGAAATGGACAGTTTTTTTTTTAACTGGACCAAATTGAGTTCATATCTATGTACCAAGTGTAGCAATTTCATGCCATACAATACCTTTCACTGTCAAGGCAGGGTGCTATTTTGATAAAGCCTGATGAAACAGCTCTTAGATTTCCAAGTTTAATCAATGGTTCTGGCTATTTCACCTAGTAATTTAGCTATTATTTTGACATTCCATGACCAGAGAAAATCCAATAATCGATTCTTTCACAGGTGTCAAAGTTCTTTGAATTATTTGGATTGGTATTTATTGCTCACCAAAATCAACTAAGTACCAAGTGCACATGCAAAAATCACTGTGATTTTATTTTTCACACAAGCTTGACTAATCAACAATTTGTGTAATGCCAATATTAGCACACTCAAAATTATTTACTATGTGTTGTCCAATCACAGAATAAAATCTAACCATGGATAAGTGATACAAAACAATAGTCAGGGTCCTGCACATTACAATTATGAAATAGATAAAGTCCATTTAGTATTTATATGATTCGGTCTGTTGCGCAACAGAATGGGTCATATAAATACTAAGCGGAGTAGAACTACATTGCTTCATTGGAGGCCACACTGATGATGTTACCCAGCATGGTGACGAAATGTCTGAACTACAACCAGCCAGCTTGGTGAGCAAGTTAACAACCTCACTCACAGCCTGAGCTACAAATCTTCGCAAGAACCTTAGATAAAGTCAACACACAAGTAGGTGGGAATAGGATTACGCTCAGCTCCAGTGCCTCCTCATCCAATTCCATACCTCAATTCGGAAGAAAATACCTCATTAACATTACCTGGTCTCAACTCGAACTTATGAGATGGGCTGTCAGCAATGGTTCAATTCCACATCCATATTACAACAGAGAAAAAAACTAGAGTGCTCAGGAAAGATGAATATCAACTGAAATTAAAACATAAATGCAAAAGGTGAAAGAATTACATCTAATCCTTCCTCATCTGAGGTAGAATTTCTAAGTAACATTGAGGACTAATTTGTGAAGTACTAAATAAGGTTGTTTTTGGCCTTTCTCTGTTTTGCTGTCCCAAAACAATGTTTCCACTCGTACAGGCTCATTACCTTAAATGGCCAGAAGTTGACAAAATGCGTGGAAGGGTATATTCAGGGGCAACTACAGATCACAGTCATTGTCCTGTGTGTGGTACAAATACTTTAAAAAACTACTCTTCCAATTAAACACTGAAGGAAATTGAAATGGTGGGCCTACTTCCAAGTTCATTTACACAGCAGTGATGGACCTTTAGCAGTCCCAAGTCTGCTCCTCCTGCAGGGGAGACAAAAAATTCAAGCCTACTGAAGCAGCTCTTCATCCACGGTATTCATCAGGCTGTAAAAGTCAGCCTCATATTGTTAAGAAAAACCAAAAGAACTGCGGATGCTGTAAATCAGGAACAAAAACAAAGTTGCTGGAAAAGCTCAGTAGGTCTGGCAGCATCTGTGAAGGAGAAACAGAGTTAACGTTTCAGATCCAGTGACCCTTCCTCAGAACAATTCTGAGACCAAAAGGTTAACTCCGTTTTTTCCTTCACAGATGCTGCCAGGCCTGCTGAGCTTTTCCCCAGCAACTTTGTTTTTGAGCTTCGTATTGTTGTTTCACAATTATTCAATATTGTTGCTTTACCCTGAAAAGTAAACTTCTAACATAGACACAACACAAACCACTGATGTGAAATCAAATAGGATGAGAAACAAGTATACCATTGCACAAAAAGAACAGAGAGTACAGATGCTTTAGGTGAGAATGAGAGACAGAAGCAAACAGAGCTATATAGTGATGGGTGAGGGAGGAGGCTTGAGTGTAGTGTTAATGCTAGTGGGAAGTGTTTGGGTATAATGGTCTCTGTCTGTGGTGCATAATCTGTGTAATTCTATATAAGCCTGAGAAGGAACATGATCAGAAGTGATAAACTCCAAGACAATTGCTGCAATTTGTATAGACCAAACAGCAAGTCACAGAAACAATCAGCTAACTTCAAGAAACATTAAAAACTAACTGACATTTAGAAGATCTTCGGTGAATGCCAAGAATCAATATAAAATATTTCCACAGAGGAAGCTTGACTTGTACCAAATACAGAGAAGATTTGTTTTTAAAATCAGCAAGAAATGTTAATAGCATTGCTGATACAGCTGAAAGATACAGAATTACTATCCAATTCAGGAAGAATATATAATCAGAAACCGAAACAGAGATAAGGTCATACCTGACAAATTTAAAGGAGTGCTTAGCAGAAATAGGTATATAGATAACAGAATTAAAGTGGATATTATGTATGCGGATTAAAAAATATACTTGATAAGTATCTCACAAGGGGCTTGTTGATCTGATAGTGACACAGTATTAAAGGCAGTCTCACAATATAGAAAGTAAATTGCCGAAAGAACATAAAATACACATCAGTGTCAGAAAATGGTTTTCTTGACTGGAGGAACGTTAACAGTAGATGCCAGAATGTTACAAGCACAAATAGAACAAATTTGCGAGGGTATGTATTTTGCATGGGGCAGGTCTATACAAATGAGAAACCAAGGTTCATGGTGGATTTATCATGTTTCCTCAGAATCACGGAATTGTTACAATGCAGAAGATGGCCATTTGGCCTATTGTGTCCTCTGATGGCTCTCCAAATGAACATCTCACTTAGTGTCATTCTCCTGACTCCTCTCTCTCTCCCTGAACATTGGTTATTTAAAATGAAATATCCAATCCCCTTTGAATACCTTAATTCAACTCGCGACCTTTGCATTTAGGCAGTACATTTCAAATCTTTACTCTCGCTGTGAGAATTGTTTTTACCTTCATGTAAATTTTGCTTGCTTTGCTGTTTACTTACAAGCTGCAACCTCTGATTCCCAATCCTTTCCTAAATGAGAACATTTTCTGCTTATTTACTCTGTCCAGACGTCTCATGATCTTGAAAACTTCAACCTGGTCTCCTCTTGGCTCTCTCTTCTCAAGGGAGGAGAACAAATCCCAGTTTCTCCAAATTATCACTTGCAAATTAAAATTATCAAATTATTACTCCAAAGTAACACATGCAATTCCTCATCCTTGGAAGCAGTCTGGAGAAGCTCTTCCGTGGCTCTCTCATTTGCCTTCACATCCCTCTTGAAGTGCGGAGCCCAGGACTGGATGTAATACTCCAACTGAGGCCGAACTAGAGTCCTATACATAGACATAAACTCCTTACTCTTCTACTCAATGCTCCTATTAACTGTACGATTCATTAACTGTATGCTTTATTGACTGTGGTCAATTTGTCCTGCCACCTGTAATGATTTATGCTCACAGATACATCCTGATCAACTCTCGGTTTCCTTGTCAAAAAACACTAGTAAGCTGGTCAAATATGAAATTCTCTTTAAAAAATCCTTGTTGACTCACCTTAAAAAATGGTCCAGTATGTTGCAGTGTGGTGTTGAACATTAAACCATCACTAATTGTTGTCAAAAAAATATCATTCACTGATGTCCTTTAGAGGAGGTCTGCATTTTTATCCTGACTGGTTCGTGTAAGATTCCAAGCTCACGGTGAAGTGGTTGATGCTGCCCTACGAAATGGTCCAGCAAGGCTTTGAATTCAAGGGGCATTAGTGATAGGCAACAAATACTGGATTTGTCACCCCGCATCCCATGAAAGAATAAGAAAATTTATTTGTTCGTGAAGAAATCATTTGACTCTCAAAGCCATATGAGAGACCATGAGGGAAATCTTCCGCGGGAAGGAGAGGTTGCTTTTGGATCCATGTGGGGAATTCTCCAACGAGGGACATCATGATATCAGCCCAAACACACTGCAGCTATCGTGTAAGCCATTTAATTATTCTACAAAGCAATTATGCTCTTTTTAAATTAATCGTGTTGAATTTTACAGATAGCAGACATATTTCTTGAGCTGTGCAGACCTCGCCAGGGTGACAGACGCAATAATGGGGAGTGCTACTTTAGGGGCAATAGGCCAGGAAGCCTTTGGTCAATAAAACTGAAGAGCTGCAGCCAAAGCCTGGTAAGAGACTGCTGCTCATAATACTCCCCCTCAGACAACTGTTTCACTATGATTAAGAGGCGGCACAATGGTTCAGTGGTTAGCACTGCTGCTTCACAGCACCAGGATGGGCTCAATTCTAGCCTCAGGCAACTGCCTGTGTGGAGTTTTCATATTCTCCCCGTTACTGTGTGGATTTCCTTCAGGTGCTTGAGTTTCCTCCCACAGTCCAAAGAATGTCCAGGCTAGCTGGTTTGGCCATGGGAAATGCATGGTTACAGGGATAGGATAAAGGGATGGGTATGTGTGGGATGCTCTTTGGAGGGTGGACTCGATGGGCTGAATGGCCTGCTTCCACACTGTAGTTATTCTATGATTACTGACTTCTCAGATGTCACTTTATTCTCTGAGACTTCACTTACCTTCAGCCATACTTCTCTGTTGCCAGTTTTCACTACAGCATCGAAGCAGCTTATTCAGAATCCACGTTTCAACTCTGGCGAAGAACAAAAGGTGCAGCAATCCCAACACTGGCACCTCAGCAGCTGCTTTCTACACAACACATCATTCCACAGGTCAGAAGGAATGGATTCAAAGGCTCAAGTCCAAGAAAGTGGGGCACTCAATGCTGTGCATCTTGACAATATCAGCTTATTTGACATGTGAGAGTGGCTGTGTCTCAGAAAGCTCCAATTTTCATGGCTGCTTGTGCTGACATCAGCAACCCCTTGAAATAAGATTTCCTTCCTAAAGGAACGTGTGACTGGACATTACCAGTGGTCATTCACAGGGCACTGCCTCCATGTGGAGATTGTACAGGACATTGGTGAGGCCTCTTCTGGAATACTGTGACCATTTCTGGTCGAATAGTTATAGGAAGAATATTATCAAGCTAGAGAGGGTTCAGGAGAAATTTGGCAGGATGTTGCTGGGTATGGAAAGTTTGCGTTATAAAGAAGGGCTGGATAGGCTGGCACTTTTTTTTTCACTGGTGCGTAGGACGTTGAGAGGCGACCTGATAGAAGTTTATAAAATAATGAAAGGTATAGATAGAGTTGATGGTAATTGTCTTTTCCTTAAAATGGGGAATTTCGAAACTAGGGGGCACATTTTTAAGGTGACAGGAGAGAGATTTTAAAAAGTCATGAGGCAAATTTTTTTATGCAGAGGATGGTTTGTGTGTGGAATGAACTTCCTGAGGAAGTGGTGGATGCAGGTTCAATTATAATGTTTAAAAGACATTTGGGTAAGTACATGAATAGGAAAGGTTTGGAAGGATATGGACCAGGAGCAGGCAGGTAGGACTAGTTTAATTTGGAATTATGTTCAGCATGGACTTGTTGGGCCGAAGGGTCTGTTTCCATGTTGTATGGCTCTATGACTCTATAAGAAGCTGCGCTCCCTTCATCAATGAGTCAAGTCAGAAAAGTGAGTATTCTTAAAGGATTGAGTGCTGCGTAAGGAAGGTCAACATTTGTGCAGGCTGACTATCAAGGATGAAAACTAAAGGAGAATAGATTGAGGCCAAATAGGAGTGTTGGCTGTTCAGATGTAGATGTGAGGAGTCTAGGGAGAGGGGTGTAGTGCAGCCGCAAATGTGTTTTTCTGAGGAGTGCTTTAGCAGTGTAAATGCTGGGAAAGTCAGACATTGAGGCTTAGCACCTGGAAATTTGATGCAACTCTCCTTTGCCCTCCTGAATTCCTGGATCTTCTTGGTGCACTGTCTCCAGACTGGAGGGACCACACTTCTGTAACAGTCTACCTTCACTATTTGCTTCAACACCAGCTTCGTTGGGAGAGGTTGTCCTCTCCCTCCCAGTCTGGAGAAAGATCTCCCATACAGCAGTCCCTCAGAATCTCTAGGTAATAGTGTAATCTGCCAGTGATTTGCTTCCCCAAGTCTCCTCTCCATTTCTGTGGGTGATGCAGCCTCAAAATCCATGTCCATTTTGGTTAATCCCATTCATACTTGGGGTCCTTATAGATAGAAATTACTTTTTTTTGACAGGCTCAAAGTTTCATCATGTCTACCTGGTTGGAAAATCTAGATGCAGGTTGCAAATGGTGTGACTCAACTGTGAACCCAACAAAACCTGCTGAAGTTGTCAATGGGTTCCTGATCGAATAATGATCCCACTCTTTTGGAGGGGCTTAGCTGGGAAATTTCTACCCCATGCATGAATACACACTGCTGTGTTATGTCTCCAAGCCATTGTGTAAGTATACCTTTAAAAGACATGCTCACAATATAATCTCTGCATGATAGCTTGTGACCTAGTATAAAGGTCTCAGATACCATCTTAATTCAGGCCACTGGTACCATGAAAAGCTAGTAGATGCATGCTACTTTTTAACTAAATAGTCTACCACTAGCCCAGCACTTCTGTCTCTGTGAATCTGACATTTGTTTATAACAATGAGCTGTAACAAATGTCCTTCAATTCTTTAATGTTGCATTATACATATCTGGTTCTTATGTTTTGAGATTGTATGAGGTGCAAATACCCCGGAGGCAAAACACACAACACATGCATCTGTCAGTTCAATCGCGCATAACAATAAAAAGTTACCAGCTTCTGTCATAAGGTAGTGTTAAAGGTTCTGAAACTGTCTTATGCTTGGGAATAGATGTGTGAAAATGCAGATGGAAATCTGCTGCTGCACATACTGTGGCATGAACTCTCCCTGAGCCAATACAGCAGCTGCAAAATCAAAAATACATTTTTCTTGGTTGTTCCAGGGTCAGAATCTGACTAAGAAGGATCACAGTGATTCCATAAATAATTGTTTCATATTGTGTCAAATCCCACAAGCCCATGACTCATTTTTAGGAAAGGATCAAGCATTATGTTGTCACAGCAGGGGGTACATGGGTGAACTGCAAAAAGTTGGACGACAGCCACATCCTTGCTGGTCCTCAACCGTCTCCAAGAACACCACACTCACATTAGCAACAGCAGAGTTGCTAACCACCCAGGCTTTGTTCTGCAGATTCAAAGAATGGAAAATTCATCTCTTGACATTGCTGTGAACGTGAACTGAAAACTCACAGTGACATAAAAAGTGTTTTTCTTCTTATTTTCTTTGTGAACTAATAAACAAAATGCTTCACTGTGCTGGTAGTGATGACAAAAACTCTTGGACTGTGAGCACCAGGTCATGTTGCTGGAAGATTCACCCCATGTTCAGTTATCACACTAGAGACCATGGCTGGATTGTGATATCCCAATAACTCTGATGTTCTGATGCCACCCTCATCCAGACCCAAGTCCTTGAGTTGAGGGTCATCCTGCATGAATGGTGGACTCCTATTGTGTTACCAGGCATCAGAAGTATGCCAGTTTAAAAGAAGGGCATCTCCCAGGCGTCAGTGTAAGGTTGAACAGTTTGGGGATGCACCAGTTGACCAAGGAGCTAAGAACATTCTCAGCGGTTGTGGGGCTGGGCAAGGTTGCAGAGATTGGAAGCATGAGGTCATGAAAGGATGCAAACAAAGATTTCAATTTAAGGTTTTTGGATCTGGCATCCAATACTTTTGAGTTCGAAGAAATAGTGGTGATGATTGAGCAGAACCTGGTGAAGGACAGTATACGGGCAAGTGCATTTTGGAAGAGCTGACATTTACAGAGACTGAAGGATGGGAAGGTAGACCAGAAAAGCTGTGACAATGACGACATCACGCGTATGGGGGCTTGAACGAAAGATAAAGTGGAGCGACAGTAATTCGCGGAAGAGGAAACAGATGATCTTTATGCAGAGGCAGTGTGTGGTTGGAAAAGTAATGAGGGCAGAAGAGAAGCTAATGGTTGATAGACTGATTTAGCCTCGGATTGTGCCTGGGGAGAATGAGGATATTGATTGCAAATATATGGGGTTTAAGGCAATGACTGAAAACAACATCATCATTCCAGCCACTGACACTCAGTCACAGCAGTGTGTACTATCTACAAGATGTACTGCAAAATTGGCCAAAGATCCTTAGATAATGCCTTCCAAATCTACGAACACTTCCAGCAGCTGGAAGGAAGAACAAGGGCAGCAGATAATATGGAAACACATTACCTGCAAGTCCTCCTCACCAAGCCACTCACCATCTTAACTTGCAAATATATCATTGCTCCTTCAGTGTCACTGGGTCAAAATCCTGGATTCCCCTCCCTTAGAACACTGTGGGTAAACGTCCAGCACATGGACTGCAGTAGTTCAAGAAGGCAGCTCACCACCACATTCTCAAGGGCAACTAGGATGGGCAATAAATGCTGACCCAGCCAGCAATGCCCATGTCCTACACATGAATAAAAGAGTATAAATTTCTTCCTCTCAGTACACAGACCCTCCAAAGGCCTGATCTCAGAGGTGCATCCTCTTGTGAACACATACTTCCAGGGTCTCTTGCAGCCCCACATTAACATTTCAGAGGAACTTGGCACCTTGCGTATAGTGTACAGGTCCACTAGCAAGTGGATATATTCTAGCATCCATAAATTCCTAAACAACTGGGCAATTAGTTGCTCTGCCTTATGATTATCTATAAATCCCGACAAAAATCTGATGTGGAGATCAAAGGCAGACTGCTGTCCAAATGTGTCATGTTTCCAGCAATTTCTGTAACGAAGCCGGTAATATCTGAAGGACATTGTCTCTCTTGGAGGGAGAGGGCAGTGCCTCAGGATCTTCATGGTTGTGGCCTTGAACAAGAACAAGGGCAACCTCAGCAATTCCAACAACTATCGAGGTCTCACCCTGCTGAGCACTCTGGGACAAGTATTTGCTCATGTTGCTGTTAGACTTCAGATTTTACAACTACCCCAGTCTCAGTGTGCTTTCAGAGCTGGCAAATTTGCAAATGACCTTGCAAGAGAAATGCCCCAAACAAAGGAAACCATTATGTGCTGCCTTCAATCAATCTCACCAAGGCATTTGGCCATGTAAGCAGAGGCAGTCCATTTAAGCTGGAGAAAACTGGCTATGCACCAAAGCTACTCAATTTGACCTGATCTTTCCATGGCAAGACAACTGGCAAGAACTGCTATGACAGGGCAACAGTGATGCCCTTTGAGATCTACCCTGGGGTCAAGCAGGGTTGTGCTCTGGCTCGGACACTCTTGTGGCTTAATCCCCTACATGCTGCTGTCTTATGCCTTGACGTCACATACAGAGAGTGTCTATTTACGTATTAGAATGAACAGAAAACTGTTGAGCCTTGATTGTCTGTGACTGAAGACAAAGATGCACTAAGTCCTTATCAGTGTGTTGCTCTACACTAACAATTCTAAACTAACATTTCAAACTGAGGAAGGCCTTCAGTGGCAAATGGCGATTTTCTAGCACCATAGAGTTTGATTTAACTATCAGCATCAGAAAGACAAATGTCACAAAATGTTGCCATGCCATGCTACCATCAATCGGCATCAATGTGAACATTGCTAGCTTCATATATTTAGGTTCTACAATCACTAATGTGTCACCTGATGCTGAAATCACCTTGTGCATCACAAAAACTGCAGATGTTATATCCAAGTTGTGTAAAATAGAGTGAAACAACAGCAATCCATAGTTCATCACTGTGCATCTACCCAGCTGTGTCCAAACCTCAGTGTACTCCTCTATGGTGCTGACCTGGACAGGAGAAAGCAGAATATTAATATCTGAAACATATCCCTGGTGTCTCCTCAATGTTTAAGTTTACTGACTCAGATCCCATGGTGTATTTTAATTCGATCAGCATTCACTGATATACAGATACTGTTGTCTCAGCACTGGCTCAGCCACACACACTGGATAGAACCTACCTCCATGATTTGCCTGGTGTGCAGAGCCTTCAGAAGCAGATGGCAGCAGTTAAATTAAAATCATGTTTAGAAAATGCTGTGTCGCAGCTGGATTTAAAAATGTTGATGAAATGACTTCCTTCTTGTCATGGGAATGTCATCAAGGCTTTGAACTTCTCTCAAATGTATTGCTATAGGAAATTTTTACATAAGTCTTGTACATAAATTTTTTGTCTTTGAAATTTGCAATGAGTTTTCTTTTCCTTTCCTCTCCAGGCATACTGATTCATTTTTGTTATGATCAAGTGAAGAGGGGTATTTGTGGCTCCCCTCTTTCAACTCCTCCGCGGTTGATCACAACAAATTTTTTTTAAGCACATATTTATCACACTTTAATTCGACTTCTCTAAACGGATCAAAAATTAAGGAGAGTCAAATCCAGGTTCTTCTTGAATAAAAGAATGGTGTTTTACCAATTATTAAAACAGAGAAGAATAAAGAAAGCAAAATATCAAATACACGCACACAGATAATAACGTTTTTAAAAGAAATGGGCATGGATTGTAGAATGCATTTATATAGACAGGAAAGTAGAGTAATTGTTGTGTAAAAATTTTAGAGCGTTTTAAGTAGTGAGAGTGAGACCTTGAGTCCTAACTCATTAACTACTGTCCTTTTTCACAGGAATGAAGAATTCTGTGGTTAGCCTTGATTACTGTAATTGGTGGTTCTTTTCACTGCTGCTGGTTTAAGAGCAAGAGCAAGGAGCTTTCAGTATCCTTGTTGTCAGTCCATGTTGAATACTCTCTCTTTCGCTGCTCAAAGCAAGCACTGAAATATGATTAATTTGTATATCTCAAGTCTATCTTGATCGTTTTTCGCAAATGGAAACTCCACACACAACCTTTCATCTGCCAATAAGTGAATTTATCACAAGTAAAAGTAAAATAAGAGATGTGAATTTCTTGATGCCTCATTGAGTTTGTGCCTTTCCAAATAAAATGTTAATTCCTGGTGCTATCAGTTTTGTTTATTCCACACAGGTTGCCTGATCTTGTCAGGTGATCAGCAGCCATTTTAGATCAGTGACATCCTGTCGCTAAGATGATTGACCTCTAACGATGACAACCATCTTACCTGCTGCTAGGTACAACTCTAACCAGAAGAGGGCTCCACACCCACAAATTCCACTGACTCCAGTTTTGCTTGGACTACTTGATGTTGCAATCAGTCAAATATGGTCTTGATGTCAAGGGCAGTAACACTCGAGTACAGTTCTTTTGTCCATGTTTAGATCAGGCAGAACTCAAAATGAGCATGAAAATTGTTGAGTGAGTGAGACTTGATAGTACTTTTGACAACACTTTCATCACCTTGTTCCTGCATGTCCTACATTACCACACTTCAAGTGCACTAACAAGGACAGTATTGAACTTTGGGATGTCCTGAAATCATGGAAGGTACTACATAAATACTTCGAGCATTATGCAAACTATACATTTATGTTCTACCATTCTAGATTAAATGCTTACATTTTGCAGGAAGATAGTATATCAAATCCAGGCCTTCCACTAATACTGCCACATCAGAACTGAAAAGGCACAATTGGTTCAAATTCCCCTGATGTGTTAGCAATTAATTTATTAACTGCTAAACTCATCAGAAAATAATTTAACTCGAATGTGCCAACTTTATTACTAATACATTTTGCAGCACTTCACCAATGGAATAGCAATCCCTAGTGCAGTTTCATGTGATAGGCCTGGCAGATCTGCAATACACTGTGCAGACTACTAAATAGCCATCAATGGTCTTTTTTAGACTGCTATCACACAACACTGAAATCCAGTAAGCAGGACTGAATTCAAAATTCTGTCAATATTCATATGTCTGTACTGCAGGATACAGTAGGGCTCTAACTGATGGAAACTGGGAAGTTTCACACTGCTGTACAGGATAATTTTGGAATGAATCTCAGCTAAACTCTTTCCTTAGCATTGTGCTTTAAAACTGTGATAAATGTTAACGGCACTTCAAAACTAATGTATTTATTTTTTATAATTTAGGACATAGATCACATGAAATGTTTCCAGTCTGTCACCAAAGGATTGAACTTTGGGACAGCACGGTGGCTCAGTGTTTAGCACTGCTGCCTCACAGCGCCAGGGACTCAGATTTGATTCCATCGTTGGGCAACTGTCTGTGTGGAGTTTGCACATTCTCCCCCTGTCAGTGTGGGTTTCCTCCGGGTCTTCCAGTTTCCTCCGACAGTCCAAAGATGTGCAGGCTAGGTGGATTGGCCGTGCTAAATTGTCCCTAGTGTTCAGGGATGTGTAGATTAGGTGGGTTATAGGGAATGGGTCTGGGTGGGATGCTCCGTGGGTCAGTGTGGATTTGTTGGGCTAAAGGGCCTGTTCCCACACTGTCGGGATTCTATGATAATGAATTTATTTTTTGAGAAATGTATGTAATTATGTGCATATCTTGCTTTTTTAAAATTATTCCTTTCAACTTTCATTAGCATTCCATTTCACTTTTCCCTCACTTAACTCAACATTGAATTGAACGAGTGTTGTCTTACTTCTGGTCAATGTTAGATGTTACATAAAGTGATAAATTGGAGTTACCTTTGAGTAAACAGTGATATGCAAAAGCTCCAGCTTGCCCCTGTCTGGTACTCATTGGACATAATGTCTGGGGTTCAGTCAAATGTTCCTATTAATTTGTCAGTAAAAGGTTTGCAAAAGGAATGCTTCTTACAGTCTTGCCACAACTTTGAGAAGTTATTTTCTCAGCAATTAAAAAAAAGCTGCTTACTAAATCAAGCAGGCAAAGTATATGCCACTTCATCCGAAAAAAAAAGCAGCATAATTACTAGCCTTGTTGGCTATTTGGTATTATTTCCAGTGTTGTTAGCCCACAGATCCTGCTTTCCAGTGTTGCGAAGTACACATGCTTATTCTCAGCTGATGCAAAAGATCCGGGACAGAGCTACACCCCCATCCCACTGTACCTCAGCGAGTTCTAAACTGGGTCTGTTTCTGTGCTGTATGACTCTATGATTTGGTCATGTCTCAGACTGCTCCGTGAAGAGTGAAATCCTGTTTAGGGATCCCTTCATTAACTTCAAAATCACACCAGCCTCATCCTACATGCTGCCAAAGTCCAGATCTCCACACCAGTTCCTCCAATGTACTGGAACATTGCCAATTACATCAAAAGCCCTGTACCATTTTGAGTTGCGACATAAAGGCAGGACCACTCCTCAATATAGCTATACACCAAATATTCAACTTCTCCTTCCTTTGTTGCAATGTTATCTCAGTGTTAAAACTGACAAGGGATTGAGAATGCCACATATATTTTGATTAACCATAGAATTTATAAAATAATGGTGAAATTCCAAACCCAAATTAAATGGAATTTAAAAAAAGTGAGTTCCTGTGTAACAGAGTAGTTCTGATGTAACGTTACTGTAAAAGTCCAGCTTAAGGAACATAAACATCTGACAACATTTATTTTAAAAATGGGCAGCTGTAGCAATATGTTCAAATTTCAGCAAGTAACTTCTAACTCAGTGTGGGTCACAGCATGAAATCACCACTAATCAATTTAAGAAATGCTGTTTTTGTAACTATTATAGTGACAAGATTGTTGGAAAGTGATCCCGGCTCAGCACCTGATCACTTCCTTAAGGGTATGTAGCACTAAATAAATTTGTCACCTGATCCACTGGAGGTCCCACTGCCACCGGCAGAGCATGTGTCAGAAACAGAAACCGTTTATTACAAAGGACTGACTTCACATTTTCGCAAATGTTCAGGGACAAAGGCAATCAATGCATTAGGACTGTGTTTTACAAGTTCCTTCATAACTTATTTTTTGCTCACATCTATATTCGATTCCTATACCAAAATGACAACATTGGAACTAGGCTAGTAGTCAGTTATATAGTTACAAAATTCCATCAGATTTCACCTCGTCTCTTTCTGTTGATGACATGAATATCTGGATATTTACAGTTCGATTGGTGCCAGGTATCAGAGGTAACGATTTGGCACTTCCAGCACCGTATTTATTGTTCATCTGTGGTAGGCAAAGTGCTTTTTTGGCTTGATGCTGTTTGTAGAGAATATCACTTGTGTTGTTGCGCTTTCACTTAATCAAAAGCTGAGGCTCCAATTGTTTCCTGGTACATTCTCCACTGCAATGCCTCAAGCAGAGTCATTTGCCAATCCACCAGCACCTTTTCTTCTCATACAGTATAAACTGTTCTTACTTTTGAAATTTGGTAATATGCCCTGATGAGTTTGTGATGAGCAACTTCAATGACATATCTCTTTTTATCTGCAACACCAAGTGCCTGGCAATACTTCGGAGTCGTTCTTAGAGATGGTTTTGAGAGTTCCTCGATTTGCCAAAGCTGATGCATACACTCAATAGCTTTGCACCTTATTTTCTGCCAAGTTGGAAGCAGATGACTTAATGCTCTTTGTCAGTGGCAAGAGGCTTTCTGGCATCCAGCATCTCAATAAGTATACCATTTCAATGCTATCCTGAAGGTTACCATTGAGCTTCTTATCTAAATTCTCCACAGCAGTACTTACCTGCCACTTCACTCTCCAGTGAGCTGGCACACAAACAATCCTTTGCCCTTGGCATGGTGGCAACGTTATCCAGATCATTCATCACATGTTGATCCTAATTCTATACTAGTCTTTAAAAAGTATGATTGAAGAAGTGGTGCGTGTTATTCTCAAGATAATGAGACCCACTCATTTATTCATTGCCCAGATCAGAAAATACAACTGAATCATTCTGTGAGTTGATGATGAGACAGTAATCATAAAGCATATCTATTTGAGGTACATATTTCACTTTTAGGCAATTCTTTTTTTCTTTTGAAATACCTTGTAGCAAGGTTTCAAGGTGGTAATTTATCTGGGCCATCAAAATTGCAATAGGAAATAACTTACAAACTTCAGAATGAGATTCCTAGGGAGTGTGTAGTTCCACCACCTGTTCACTGGGAAAGCACTGACAGGCAAACTGATGGCACACTGCTATGTATGGAAACAGTTTAAAATTTCACACAGCGCAGTTTTCCAAGTGCAATGCTCAATTAAAAATATCTTATTGCCAAATATATTGAATCAAAATTGAGTTATCATGTGCGTCTGAATATATACCATTTTCAATTAATATTTCATGATTTCAGATGAGTAGAAGGTAAGAACTTAAGTCAGTATTTTTTGACCATTTACCAGCCACTTTCAAAGCAGATCACTTCTGAAATTGATAATGCTACACAGCCTCACATAGTTGGCTACCTCAACCAAGCTTACTAAAATGATTTATTCATTGTGCAATCAGGAATGCATAATCCTGCAATGGGCAAACAGCAGCCTTTGTTCTTCATTACATATGACATTTTAAAAGTACTTCACTGGTTGTAAAATAATTGGGCCCTCCTAAGGTTGTGAAAGCTGCTTTTTGAAAACAAGATGTTGGGGTGCTGGTGTTGGACTGGGGTGGACAAAGTCAGAAGTCACATGACACCAGGTTATAGATCAAAAGGTTTATTTGAAATTGCAAGCTTTGGGGTGTAGCCCCTTCTTCAGGTCTTCAATTGGGCATCAATGGCCCAAATCTGAGTTTTTTGACCGTTGTTTAAATTTATGCCTCCTGCTCAATACGCCGTACCGGATCAAATTTCAATCGGATGTATTTAATGTTGCATGTCAGCCATATAGGAGAGTGTTTACAAGTTCCTTAATGCCTTCTTTGGTCCAGATGCTACTTTGATACTTGTGATCCTTCTATCTGTGCCAACAAACAAACTGATGTTGCCTCTAGCTTGCCTAATAGCTATCATACCTTACTCCTCCATTTATGGTCATTTCTTACCTAGTTGACCAAAATGTATGTGGATGCAAATAAACCAGATTTTTTGTTTAAAAATTTGTATAAGAAACAAGTGATGATGCACAAAGAACGTACAATGTACACTGCATACTTTTTCCTTATAGGAACACATTCATGTCAACAAACAGTTTTCACTATCAGCACCTTCTAACAAAACCAGCATAGACATTATGAACATTGTGCTAATTGAAGATCATCCAGAAAACTGATGAATGGACTAAATCAAAAATATTTCATTTTTGTCACAGAGATCTTAGAGCATATCTCCAAATTCTATGTCAATTTCCTCTGGGATTATCTCCCAGTATAGCTGGATGGTGAGACAGGACCAATACATGGGATGTTTAGCCATTGCAGCTCGTCCATTCAACTGAGATTCCAGCCGTTGAGGTGACAGAAACGTAATGTATTTAAACATACAATAGTTTAATTTGCCTTTCTTTCAATCTGGTAGCATGGCTGTATAAATTAATCCTTGTCCTAAATTCGTCACATATCTAACATCTGCTGTAAACTTCATTGTGGTAAAAATGATTTCGTAAAAAAAAATCTGCCTGATTTATTCAGGAAATACTTGCAAAATATCCATGACTGCCCTAAATTCATGTTGTCAGACTCTATATCAATGCAAAAAGTAAAGTAATTTCCCTCTATTTGACATAAGGTTTGCATTAAGTATCGACAGTTGGAAAATTTGCCCAACTGATCTCTTTAGAAGTTCACTGCATGACAATATCAAGTTATTTTGCCAAATCTGACAAACTAATCATTTTAGTTGTGTATCATGAGCTAATAATATTGTATCAGAATGTGTCCAGATGGGTTGCGGTGTAGAAATTTGGAAGTGAGTGGTTATGTGTTTGTCCTAATGTTCACCAAGTATGCGTGCCAAGAATCAGAATTCCATGGGATCATTTGTAAACAAATTAGAGACTGAATATACACTCTTTTTAACCTAATTGTTACCTGACTAACTTTCTCTATAATGGATAAACCATTTTTTTGTTATTCATAAGGCAGAACTTAAACATTAACAGTTGTTACGATTCTGAGCATTTATTTTTATTTTCACACACCATCATAAAACAATAAAGGTAAAATTCTGCAATCCTTCTCTTACAAGACATGAAACAATGACTTTGTTATTAAGCCTGCCAATAAGGGTGATGCCACTGCAGTCTGGCATACTGACCTCTATATTGCAGAGGCTGAGCGCCAGCTCTCAGATACCTCCTCCCTTTTCCCCTGGACCATGACCCCATGGTGGAACATCAGGCCGTTGTATCAACTATTCAACAACCTCATTTCGTCTGGTGATCTTCTCCCCATTGTCTCCAAGCTGACAGTCCCCGAGTCCCGCACAGCTCACTTCTATCTCCTTGCAAAAATCTACAAACAGGAATGCCCGGGCAGACCCATTGTTTCAGCCTTTTCCTGCCCCACAGAACCATCTCTTCCTGCCTTCACTCAGTCTTCTCTCCCCTGGTCTAGTTCCTGCCCAAGTACATCCGTGATTCCTCTGACGTTTTATGCCAGTTTTGGAATTTCCAGTTTGCAGGCTCCAGCCGCCTCCTCTTTACCATGGACGTGCAATCCCTTTACACGTCTATTCCCCACCAGGAGGGTGTCAGGGCTCTCCACTTCTTCCTGCAGCAAAGTCCTGAACCATCTGCACCCACCACCACCTTTCTCCACCTGGCCGAGCTCGTCCTCACCCTTAACAACTTCTCTTTTAACAAGATGGCAGGAGGGTAAGTTGCTCCATTCGGAGCTCCACTCTGCTCGCTAGTTTCCTTTTCTTTTCCTTTCTTTCTTCCCCTACTTCTCTCTCCTCTCTGCAGTAATTTTATTCCCTCTCCACCGCCTGCCCTTTTAACTGTCGGCTACATACCCAAGGAGTCAAGGAGGAGTTGGGTTGTGACCAGGAACTACCTGGTGGTAGCTGAACGCACGGGCTGTGTCCTGCAGCGACGGTGGATCGAGCATGGGGCAGAGCGACAGCGAGAGCGGGCTGGTGAGGCAGCAGCGGCAGTGAGAGTGGGCCTTACACACGGTGGGAGCCTCCTGGGTGTCCTTGTCATTGGAGTGACGATGTTGGTAGTGGCACGGCTCCTTCAGTGATCTGGGGCAGCGGTGGCAGCAGCGTAAGCACAGCTCCTCCGGGTGGGACTCACCGGCTGGTCTAGACTTCCGTCTCTGGGTAGGCCCAGGTACCTGCATCATTGTGGAGACGGGGGACTTGGGACTCTGTGATCTGGGCTTTTTTTTCCCCCTCACTTGCTTTTTGGCTTTGTTAAATCTTTTAACTCTGGTTTTTGTAACCAAATCGGTGCCAATGAATGGTGACTTTGTGCACTTTTTGCTGTACTTGTGTATCCCTACAATTAGTACAAATGACAAAATAAATCTCCCTCATTTTCTTCAGGTCAGAGGGGTGGCCACAGGTACTCACAGGGGCCCCAGTTCTGCCTCGTTCTCTGTGGGGTACATGGAACATTCCTTGTTCCAGTCCTATTCTGGCCCCCACTCACAACTCTTTCTCCAATATAATCAATATCATCGCTGCTGCTTCCCTCTCACGTCTGAAATTGGAAAAATTCATCAATTTTGCTTCCAATTTCCACCCCGCCTATCTCTGACTCTTCCTTCTCCTTCCTCCACCTCTATTTCTATTTTTGGGGATAGTCTGGCCACTAATAAACCCATCGATTCCCACAGAAAGCTGGATTATCCTTGTACTCTGCTTCCTGTAAAGACTCAATTCCATTCTCCCAGTTCCTCTGGCTCCATTGCTTATGGTCCGATGAGGTCAACGTCAACAAGGGAGCTTCCAAAATGTCCACCTTCTTCCTCAACTGAGGATTCCTGAGCACCATTGTCAACAGGGCCCTCAACTGAGTCTGACCCTTCTCCCACAGTTACGCCCTCACCCCCTCTCTTCCCTCCCACAACAGCGATAGGGTTCCCCTTATCCTTACCTACCATCCCACAGCATCCACATCCAGAAGATCATCAGCTGCCATTTCTGCCATCTTCAGGGAGATGCCACCACCAGACACACATTCCCCTACCCTCCCTTGTCCACCTTCCACAGGGACCATTCCCTCCGGGACGCCCTGATCCACTCTTCCTTCACCCCCAACACCCTCCCACAGCCCCATGGCACCTTGCCCTGAAGTCGCTGAAGGTGTAACACCTGCCCATTTACCTCCTACTTCCTCAGTATCCAAGGGCCCAAACATACTTTCCAAGTGAAGCAACACTTCACCTGCACTTCCTAGAACCTAGTCTACTGCATTTGCTGCTCACAATGTGGTCTCCTCTACATTGGGGAAATGAAGCATAGACTGGGTGACCACTTTGCAGAACACCTACATTCTGCTTGCCAAAAATACCCTGAGCTTCCAGTTGCTTTCCACATTAACACACCACCCTGTTCCTTGGCCAACATCTCTGTCTCTGGCTTGCTGCAGTGTTCCAGCGAAGTTCAGCTCAAGCTGGAAGAACAACACCTCATTTCCCAATTGGGAACCCTATAGCCCTTCGGACTCAATATCGAGTTTAATAATTTTAGGGCCTGAACTCTCTTATGTCCTAGCCCCCTTACCCTACACACCAGGCCTTGTCATCACATAGCCTGCCATTACACACTACCTATTGTTAGCCACTAACAGTCGCCATTAACAACAACTCACCCTCCTAATCAGATCGCTTTTGACTCCTTTGTCTGTCCAACTGCTCTTCTCTCTCTTTGGGCTTTATCCCTCCCTATCGTTTACTCCTTATTCCCTCCCCCCATCTTATCTTCTGCATATAAACCAACATTTTCTTAGCTACCATCAGTTCTGAGGAAGAGTCACCGGACCTGAAATGTGAACTCTGATTTCTCTTCACAGATGCTGCCAGACCTGCTGAGCTTTTCCAGCAACATCTGTTTTTGAAACAAACTTAGGGCATTGTCCGGTTGCAGGAGCAGCTGAAGTTCCTGCGATGGACAATTCAAGTGCCTGAGAGCAACTCATTGCAAATCTGCATTCGTCAAAAACCTACAGCAAGTAACAGGATCAGAATGTCAGGCCATAGAGATCAGGGCCTTTATGGGTGACAACAGAAGTAATTTGTTAGAAGTGGTTCAGCAGTGGAAAATATCGGATTCTGAACCAGTGCATGAATAACCACCTACTTGTCCGAGAGCTGTGAAAAACAACCTAATAAGGTGAAAAAGAATGACAGTAAAGCTGGATCTATTTTTCCTGTAAATGGTTTTCTAACACAATAGCAATCAAGAGCTACTTCTAAACATCATGACTGAAGAACAAAAACATAGAGATAACAAGGTGTGGAACTGGATGAACACAGCAGGCCAAGCAGCATCAGAGGAGCAGGAAAGCTGAGGTTTCGGGCCTTGACCCTTCTTCAGATGCTGCTTGGCCTGCTGTGTTCATCCAGCTCTACACCTTGTTATCTCAGATTCTCCAGCATCTGCAGTTCCTACTATCTCTGAAACAAAAACATAGTTTGGGTTTTATATTTTTGTGAATTCCACAACTTAACATATCTAAGCCAAATCTAACTTTGTCATGCAATACAATCATTTCACTTGCACAAAAGTAACAAGAACTAGCAGATTTTTGGCCCAACATATTTCAGCTGGTACTATTGCTCTGCAAATTTCCTTCCATGCTGCATTCACATCTTACTATCCCTTTCTATAAGTCGCACCTATCTAGCTTCTTCTTAAAGGAATTTAATCTAGTTGTTTCAACCAATCCATTTACTACTAAAATCATAACAAAGATGGCGGAAGTTTCCTAACAGTAGAAAATTATGCAATGTGTGAAAAAGCTTTTAGAGCTTGGATTTTAAAAGTGTGGCATTTGGGTTTGGTTGTGTTTTTGATTAAAATATTAATGGTTAGATAGTCCTTCAGAAACAGTGACCTAATCCAGTATATGTCAGACAGCAGGGATGCCCTGGAGTATTAATGGATGATTGTTTTTACTGTTCTGGTTTATAACAGGTGGGGTAAACATTGACGATGAATAGTTTGTTTTGGGTTCAGGATAATCATGGATTGAAAACCAAAAGAACTGTGGATGCTGTAAATTAGGAACAAAAACAAGTTGCTTGGAAAAGCCCAGAAGGTCTGGTAGCACCTGTGAAGAGAAAATCAGAGTTAATATTTCGGGTCCCATTCTGAGGAAGGGTCACCAGACCTGAAACGTTAGCTTTGATTTCTCTTCAAAAATGCTGCCACACCTGCTGAGCTTTTCCAGCAACTTCTGTTTATGTTAATCATGGATTAATTTTGGCTTTGAAAACTCAGAGATTGAAAATTTACCTTAGCAGTTCAAAGGAGACCTGACTGGGGCCAAAAGCAAGTATGGCCTATTTTTCAGAAAGGAGTTTCTTCGCAGCTGTTAACACAATATATCACCTCAGTAGAAAAGTTTACCTCCAGAAGCTTCTGGTTAGAAATATGCAGATTATTAGAACCTAAGAAAGTGTGAGCTCGCAGTTTTAAAAGTATTCATGCAAGATGACTTCACAGTTCACAGGACAAAAACTGGGTTAAATCAACTACAAACTTAAATATTTAATATAGAAGTTTAATTTTTCTGGATTTGAATTGCTGTAAAGTGATGGTAATGGGAAAGAGATTGAAGCTCTGTTTTGCTGGATATTCTTGTTTTAAAACTGTGATCCATATACAGATAATTTTTATGCAATAAGCTTTTGTTAGAGAAAATTTGCAGCCTTGCATGAGTCTATTTCAGCGAATGGCCACCACGTTAACTAAAATGGAAAAAAAAATTCTATCAAACCACATCTCATTCTTGAATCTGACCTGTCAACTAACACCATAAACTGGAATTATAAATAAAGGAAGGTTATTGTTGGTAGCAAATACTTGTCACGTGGTACTTTGCTAGTAAAGTACCAAATTAACAAAATAACAGCAAACATTTTGCACAATGATTAAAAATAATGAACCCATCTTTGTTCAGAGATTGGTGAAAAGTCTTACATTTTGATGGGAGTTTCCACAACTGTTCTTCTAGTGGATGCCAGTGTGAAAAATAGAGATTCATATCCTACATAAATGTACACTGTCACTTCATGTGAATGCTCCAGCTTTGGGTGTTTATATCTTTGCCACTTATTTAAAGTGTGTTTTGTCGCAGAATTAGACTCGGTGGTAAATTATAACTCATGTTGACATGTTGTTAGTATCACTGGAACAGTATTACATTGCCTTGAGTGTAGATCAAGTAATTGTATACTTCAATTAATTAAACGTGAAAGAAGGTTACATTGCAATCTGATTTTAGGCTGTGCTCTTTCAATTTTAAGATCAGAGTTTCAGTTTTATCTCAGTTGCCTAAAATCTTCATGATCTGTTGGGAGCAGGGGACATTTAACTGTTAGAAAAATTAACACTCAAAACATATAATGCATAAAGACTAATTAGCATTGATTTATTATTGGTTTGCCCATGTACACTAAATGAAGAAAAAAAACATGAGATTGGCTAATTTTTCAAGCTGGTCAACATATTACTAAACATTACCATACAGTGCAGGAAGCAATCCAGTACGTTAAAGGAACATCAGCTTTCTCTCGAGGGTTGAAATACGTAAGTGAAGGAAATCCTTTGAAGTCGTAATACAAATGGTAGGTAATGGTGATGCAGTAGACAAAATATATTTTGAATTTCAAAAGGCTTTTAGTAGTGTAGATTAAAGAGTAAGACCACAGCATGTGAAGTCAGGGATTAGTGTTCCTGAGTAAGCAGTCTTGAAAACAGAGTATGGTTCAATGTCGTAGCTAAGATTGACCAATTGAGATGCTGTATTCCATTAGGTTTCTTGCTGAGACCAATGTTGTTGACAACATAAGTGAATAACCTGGACTCAAATCAGAGACCTAATAGTTTGAGGCAAATTTCAAAATTTGTGGTTGACCCCAATTTAGGATGTGTAGTTAATACACTAAGGTTATATTGGGAACAAAGATGACATATGCTTAGCAATTCAGGGCTAGCCACGAATATATAATTAGGTGGAGAGAAAGATGATTTTCTTCTCTCAAAGGGTTGTGAATCTTTGGAACTTTCCATTCCAAAGAACTGTGGAGGCCAAGTTAATGAATATACTCAAGGCTAAGTTAGACCAATTTTTGAACTCAAAGACATCAAGGGTTAAGGGACAGCTCAAGGTAAAAGGCTGATCATGGTTGACTACTCTAATTGAATTTTTGATGAAGGAAATGTATGATTGTTGTTTCTATGGATTTTAAGGAAGTGTTTGAGGAAGGCTGGTTAAGAAAATTGAGGGTCACATGTGAGTCAGCATCACCTCAAAAATAAAATGGCACAGAATGGAAAATAGAGAGCTGTGATAAATGTTTTCTTTTCAGACTGGGAGGATGGTAGGCAGTGCTGGCATCCAAGGGAAACCACTTTTATATTTATGTACATTTGTGTTAATGTGTGCCACTTTGACAGATTCTGGGCTTTCAGATCTTGTTCTTTTTGACACCAATCCCAATTAAAAAGGAAACCGGCCCTTCCAGTTTCTAAAGAATCCGAGACTCAAACGGAAGATACAAATAAAGACTTCTAAGGTTGAAACCATGAAAAACGTTGTGCTATCAGATGACGACCCCAGTGATGTAGTACAGGCAGGCTGAAGATCCAGACTAGCTTCAGAAGTTGAGGATAACTAAATATACAGTTCCTGCAGCTATTACTTGAAGATAACACTGGTAGAACTACGACATCCAGATAAGCAGAGTTGAGGAGGTCCTGCTGACATATGCCATATTTGGTGAAAACCTTGCTCATACAACTCAGGTTTAATGCATTACCATCAGCTGTGGATCAGGTCAAATCCTAGAAGCCAAAAAAGACTTTATACACACCAAGTAGACTCTATGCTAAGCCAATTCTTATGATCTTAATAATTTCAGTCAGTTAATGTATAATTTATAACTCAAAGAAAGAGGGAAATTATACAGTCTTAGAGTCAGAGACATACTGCAGGGGCATAGATGCATTGGACCAACTTATCCATGCCGACCAAGTTACCCAAACTAAACTGGTCCCACTTGCCTGTGTTTGGCCCACACGCCTCTAAGCCTTTACTATTCATGTACCCGTCCAAATGTCTTTTAAATATTGTAACTGTACCTGCATCTACCACTTCCTCTGGCAGTTCATTCCACACACAAACCCCGCTGTGTGTTATGGTTAATTATATTTAGCTTGCATTGATTCTGGCTTGCAGAGTATAGGTGGTTACCGAAGGCAGCATTTAGTGTTCACTTTACTTAACACTTATGTGAAAAACAAAAGATTGTAAACTGAAATCTTGAGACTTCAATCTTTCAGTAAATAACTAGGATTTCAAATAGATTGATCTAGTTTCAACTGAGTTTGTAACAATTTGATACCCAAGTCACATATAGAATAACATTTCAAAATTTGACATTAATTCCAAACTCGGAGGTGTAACAAATAGTAAGATACCAGCAATCAAGTGCAACTGGACATAGGCTAGCAAAAGCAGCACATGGGGCCTTATACAGAGAGGTGATACAAACTTATACATTCCTGTCTCTTACGCATTCCTGTCTCTTACGCATTCCTGTCTCTTCTGTCAAAAGGGAACACATAGATTGCTAAAACAAAAACAAAGAACCAAAAAGAAACCAGTCAGGCCAATATTTTTACATCATGGAGAAACTTGAGAAATGTGTAAACACAGAAACAATGAATGTATTATTAGACTGCCGAATAGACGTCTCTAACTCCAAACAATGTTGATCTTGCTAATGTTGATCTTGATTTGCGCACCTCCAGTGTAGTCATACCCTTGTAGGCCTCGCTCTGTCGATGCACACTATGATGTATATGTCTTTGTTTGCTATAATCTGCCTGTACTGCTTGCTAAACAAAGCTTTCCACTGTGCTTAGGTACATGTGACTTCAATAAATCAAATCAAATCAAATCATTTGAATGAGAGGCAGACGTTGAGACAGATGTCAGAGTGATGAGAAAAGAGAGCAGGAGTTAGCACATCAGGGGAATGTGAAGATTCTAGAAGCATTGAAAAGTGGTCAAGAGGAGACTGAATTTATATGATTATGTGCTGCATTGGAGGAGGAATGCGTGACCGAGAGCAAGACATGGAAAATGTGATTAATCATCATTACAGCATTGAAGTAAAACAGGAGGGGAGAAGGAGAAAATGATGATTGAAAGGGAGTGGCAAGACAGACATGAGAGCAGAATTCTAAACAATGTACAGGGATGGAGGGACATGATGGTACTTGTGCACAGATGTTTTAAAGTAGCAGATCATATTAGAAGTTGGCTTAGCAAAATACAGGAGATTCTGGACTTCATAAATAGAAGCACTGAAGCAGGAAAGGAATATTAAACCCATAAAAGCTCCGATTAGGGCACACATTTAGTTCCAGTGATGGATGGATGAGAATGGCCCTGAGAGGGTGCAAAGGCGATTTACTGGAATGGTTTGGGAATGAGAGATTTTAGTTGCAAGGCTGTATTGGAGCAAGTGGGGCTAGTCTCCTGGGAGAAAAAATGACTGGGGGGAGATGGGGAATGGTGGAGAGATCTGATAGACGTTTATAAGATCATGGCAAGTTTACATAAGGAAAAAGCAATCACCAGCTATCACTATAAGATCAAGTGGTACATACATTAAAGGTTCTAGTCAAGACATAAGATAAAGCTGGACTTCACTGCCAAAGGTGGTGGTAGAAGTAGAGACAATAAATGATTTCAAAACACTAATGGATGGACACTTGAGAAAAATCAATGTAAATGGTTATGAAGGTACTGTGATGAGACAGAGTGAATTTCTCTACAGATAGCTGACATGGACACAATAGGTTGGATAGCCATATCTTCTGCTGCAAGGACACAATGGGCTAATTTCTAAGGGTTGCATATGATGTCTACGGCAGACGAGCTACATGGGGATTGCAACACAATAGGGAGCCTTCATAGCCATCTCAATTGTCTGGTTTGTCACAAAAAGAGGGTTTCCAGGAAAAATCACGGACTACAATTTAAAAATTGACAGGACAAAGATTAGCATTCATCCCAATAGAGTTGAAGTTTGAATATACAAACCAGTGGGTTCATATGACTCAAAAGCATTGTGACTATGGGTTTTGCCACTAACTAAAAACGGCTACAGTTTTGATAACTTACTAAAAGACCTTTGTGCATTTTCAACCTTCAGTTGAATTAGAAAGTAATAGACATCTTTGTATGCACTTTTACAAGTAAACATTTGTGTGATAATGAGGCAGGAAGGAACACTGAACTATGTGTTCACTACTAGCCCATATTTACAATCCTTGAGGTTTGGTTGCATTCCTAAAACATCACTTGCAGCCAGTTTAGCATATATGCTAGTCAACATCCCGTAGCCAGTGAGTGCCGGGCACCACGTGATTTTTTTCATATTCCTTTATGGAATGTGGACATAGCTGGCCAGGACAGTATTTACTGCCCATCCTTAATTGACCATAAGGCAGTTCAGAGTCAATGACATTGTTTTGGATCTGGAGGTCACATGTAGGGTAGCCTAGGCAGCGGGGAGGGGCGGGGATTTCCTTCCATAAAAGGACATTAGTGAACCAGATGTGACAACCAGGAATGATTTCATAATCATTGTTACACACTTAAGCCCTGATTTTTCTTGGAATCAAATTTGAAAATTGCCATTGGTAAAATGGACATGACAACTGCAATAAGTCTCAATGTAACTTTGACTACAATGCCACAGGAAATTTCAACCTAATGCTTCCTTCATATGCAGGTCTTGAACATCTAAACTTTAAATCCCTGTTCACACTTGCTAACAAATAAGTTCAATGATTTATAATTTTCTGCTAAAGTTGGAAAAGGTCATAATTCCACAAAACCCAATCTGTAAAACACTTATAATACATTTCTGCAGACAAAATTTACCAGGATAGGGTAGCTCTGGAACGTTGATCATTAGCAACTGCACCATGCCATATGGCTACAACTGGCAAGCAGGTACAGGGATTGACCAATCTGCTCAGACAAATCTTGTTCAGTCCACCCTTCTCAGAATGGATACAAATAGGTCTGAAGGTGACTAAATCAGGGATAGAAATTGAATCAGAGGCTGGATCAGATGGGGCTTCTCTCTTTCCCAACGAAATCAACTATAAAAAGTGGAAGAGTTAGACATTTAACAACGGAAGCAAAGCAGCTGAGGAGCAGCATGCTATGTGGTGACATGCTGGCAGAGATTGTGGGAGGCCACAGCACAAAACAATGAATCACTGAAGCACTATAAACACAACAACATCTTCAACAGGGATGGAGGGGGAGTATGTTTGCAGCATATCACTCACAGAGCCTATTTCAAACCATTTCCACAGTTAACCAGTGAGATTTATACTGACAACTCAGGTCAGTGTGTATTATGGCACCAGTTCGCAGTTTCACTGGCTTCACCCAAGCTGAATGTGGTGCACAGCCAGAGACCAAGGAGTACGTGGATAGGAGTCCTTCCAATATCAGAACCTGCAGACCAATTCACACAGTGCAAACCTGGTTTGTGGAGGTGGGAAGGGACGAGGATCAGGGTTGTCAGAATACACAGAGCAAACATCCTTTCAGAGACAGAGGACCGAAGCCTACAAAAGGGTCTGAGTGATGTGGGCTATGGCGAAATTTGTAGCAGACCTGGGTGAGAAGTCCAGTGACTTTCACCTCAATGTTGGCGGCGATTCACAGCATCTTTCATGCACTGACCTATCAGCAAGGCGGGTTTCTCACTGTGCACCAGCTAAGTGCCAATTAAGGGCATTCTAGCTCGTTAAGCACTAAATAAAAACCGAAAGAACTCCGGATGCTGTAAATCAGGAACAAAAACAGAAGTTGCTGGAAAAGCTCAGCAGGTCTAGCAGCATCTGTGAAGAGAAATCGGAGTTAATGTTTCAGGTCCGGTGACCCTTCCTCAGAACTCAGATTTCTCTGATTTTGCTTCACAGGTGCTGCCAGCCCTGCTGAGCTTTCCCAGCAATTTCTGTTTTTTTTTTTTGTTTCTACTTTAAGCATCTTATTAATGTCACAACTCAACTCATTAATATTCAGCTTCCCAAATATGCTAAACAAGTCGGATGTAAGGAATTTCCAAAGTAGTAGTCCAAGCGGATATCTGGCAGCTTTGGCTTACCTCTGGCGGTGAGGAACCTCCGCACCAACTAGCAAGTCAGGACTCGATTGATGGACACTACCTGCGTGCTCCCCTCATCCGTGGACTTTGCCATTCAACTCTTGTTGACCCCTCTTGAAAATCATGACACCACTCCAATCCACTTGCAAATTGCTTAGGAAGCAGAGTCTTACATTGCAGGGGGGCATCAACAACCAGTATTGAAAGGCTCCTGCAAAGACTCTCTGCATACAGGGACAGGCACCCAGCTCACAGACTGGATGAGGCTTCACCTCAGGGCTACTCTGTTTTTACCTTATTGCTCGCGCACGTGGATGCCCACAGCATCCTTGCCTTGTTGGTTAGCGCAGTTACATGATGAGGCAGCTAGCCTTGTTGACAGCGGTCTTCTTTCACTGGGCGTACATCTTGCTTTATGGCAGTGTGCTACGTCAATCTCATAACTGAACTCTGTACCAGGGGCTTGCATGTCAAACGCACTGCATGTGTGGCAAACCATTAGCCAGGGAGATAGCAAGAACTGCAGATGCTGGAGTCAGAGTCAATATAGTGTCAATACAATACAGCAGCCACATCTCCAAGACTGAGGGGAGTAGTCCTCATTAAAGCCCATTGAGGCATTCATCAGACAAGGGCTCTGGACACAAGTGAAGGGCAGCCTTTGATACCAATCCAGGTGTTGCCCATGGTCAGGCATTCAACTGGGATGATCTCTATCTGGGGATTAGGTCATGGCTAATCCTGTGGCTCCACAGTGGCTGGCTGGGGGAAAAGGGGCACTGACATGGTCAGGGAGATGTACAGGCATCAGTCAGGCATCTGGGCACTTATCTAGGGTTGCTGGTTACATCACTCAAAGAGGATGGTCACAGTCAAGCAAGCAAGTCCACCCACAGAAGCTAAGGAGAAAGAGAGATGGGGAACGTGCTGTGCTGCCACAGGATGGAGATTCTGGTATCTATTCTTTGAGTTTGGGAGTTTCAGGTTGGAGGACAGGATGGGGTGGGAGGGGAAAGACAAGGGCCAACAGTATTTGTGAGCTGGGCGGGGGGGGGGGGGGGAACGGTGATAAAGTGAAGAATGGATGGGAATGGATTCATCCCTTCAGGAGCATCCTAGCTTCAAGTTCTGGATCTTCAGAGACTCGGTCAAGTAGAGGCAGAGACTGGAAGCTACTAGCCAAACAGTGTTCAATGTCTTTGCACAGTGCTTGAAATCAAAAGCAATGGGAAAGAAAAACAGAAAACCCTGAGGGGGCAGGGCAAGTGCCTGGACCTGAGGGAAGGGGTGCAGGTCTCACCACTGAGAGGCCCTTTATAAAAGGGAAACAACTTTACACACAGATCCGTGCACCGGACAGAACACATACCTGCAAGGTCTCTAATCCCTGGCCATCCTAATGCTTTGGCTCCCTGGATTTTGTGAGCTTCCCTTCCCTAGAGATCACTGACCACCTCATTCACACCTGCCCTTTTGGTCTCAATGGTCAGTTAATAAATAGAGGGATGAGGGACAATGGTGTCTTGTTGTCACATGTTGCAGCGGCCTCTCAACAGAGACACTGAAACATGTCCAGAGAGAACATGGCATGAGTTGGCAGAGATACATGTAGACTCACACAAGTGAGTGTAGTAGCAGATAGAATGAGGAGGTGTGGGGTACTTACCCTGTCGGAGTGGAGAAGGTCAGCGACCACTTGTTCCACTATTAGCCATTCCTCACAACCTTTAGATGGCACGAACTCTGGTGACAACGTGGGACCAGGCTAGAAGATTCTGGTAGTATGGTCTAATCTGCCAGTTGTCCAGGAAGAGATGCCCTTTGCACCAATTCCCTCCACCAAAGACCCTTCAGGTCCCTGCTGGAGACTCTGGGAACCATCTTCCCCTTCTCCAACATGTTCACAACCTTTCCAATCAGCAAGGGCAGCTTCGGAATGTCAATGCTCATCTGGGCGCAGAGGGACCTTTTAAATATGACACGGGTACCAGGGATGGAGGTCTTTTCAGGATACCCAGTGTGTGGTGATTTGTTCCTGGCATGGTGTGTGGCACAATGGGACTAGAATCTGATGTGAGGGATACCATAGGGAGCAGGACAGATAGTTAATGAGGAGAGTTTGACAAAGTCATCACAAGAAATTCCGTGAACCTTGTGAAGAGAAACTCTCCAAAACAAAAATAAAAAGTTACAAAAAAAAATGACAACTTGCACGTAGCCAGTGTTTTTAAAAGATGACAGTGTTATTGGGAAGCTTGATAGTTTAAAATTTAACTTTATCAAGAGGAAAGTATTATTTTTGGGACAAATAATGGGGTAGTGAAAAACTAACATTTTAAAGAGTTTGACAGTTTTTTTAACATAATTTAGTTGGTTGGTGGTGTTGCAGGTCCCTCTGGGCTGTTGATGGATTAGAAATAAATAAATGGTGATAGATCAGTTTCTTTTGCTTAGCAAATAACAAGTAGTGAAATGTTGCTTTTGCAATCAAGGGGACTATTGGTGCTGAATGTTTATGTTGCTTTATCTGTCTGGACATTTCATTTTACAGTACAGATTTTTGTTGGACCCAAGACTAATACAGATAAATGATGTCTTTGAGGGAAAGAGTACATTCAGTGTAAAAAAATTACCTTTGCACATTTCTTTTGCTTTCAAAGCACAAATTCAGTTTCAGAATCATTTAATGCTATACTCATTTTAACTTCAATCATTTGAAACAATCATTAATTTCATTTCAACAAAGGTTGCTATATATTTCCTTATAATAACAATATATTGACAATACATTCTTACTATGCCAGAAATGACTCTAAATAAACAAACAATCCATTTGGCAATACAAAATAAGGCATTAAAGCAAACAAATTAATCTTCAAAACAAAATAAAAGTAAATAGTAATAAAACTCTAAAAGCAAATGTAGTAGGATAAGATTATAAATGGATGATTTGCTGCTGCTCCCTTGTGACCCATGCATGCATTGCAAGTCAGTTACTTAAAATTCAGTTTTAAAAAAAAATAAAGTAACATAGCAAGTACGAACAAAATAGCTCCATAGTTGCATTGTTACTAATGACTCACATATAATGCTCTACTTACGAGACCTCAGGTGGGAGTACAATCCAATTTAATCAATTGATTTCTCCAAAATCACAATCCCATAAAGCATGCAGAAGAGGCAGAAGATGCCAAAACAGCAAAGCAAGAACATGACCCTGCGCTATTTCAGGGATGAGTCAGGTTTCAGCCCATAAAAGATGGTTCTTCCATTCATTTCACCTCGAAAATACTTCACAATCCGAAGGGTTTTTTTTATTTTAAACAGACAAAGGAGACCAGTCCAAAAAACAAATGGCTTTGCTCAGGTCTACAAAAGCAATATGCAGTTCTGTTGTAATTGCATAGATTCCAGGCCAACCGGTAATGTACCTTTAAGACAGGATTTTATGACGTGACATTTCATTATAAAGAAATCTGCCTCAACTTCAGTGGAGTCAGAATTCAGACTAAATATTTGCCTGTGACATTACAGCACAGATCCAACAGTGCTAAATTGCCCATAGTGTACAGGGATGTGGAGGTTAGGTGGGTTGGCCAGGTGAGCCATGGAAAATGCAAGGTTATGTTGGGGGTGTGGTGTTCTTTGTAGGATTGGTGTGGACTCAATGGGCCAAATGGCCCGCTCCCACACTGTAGTGATTCTATGACTCGTATGTTAGATTTTAATGCAAGATCATCCTTGCGTAATGACATGGATGAATGTTATTCATGAACATTGACAATAGTGGTATCCTGTGTGGCTGTTACCCATTACCTCACCAGAATGGGGTATCAATGGGTCATTTTTGACAAACAAGGAGAATTCTCCAATTCCATTTAATTCCTGCTCTGACAAAGCAGTGCTTGATACAGCTTATTCATGTACTTCCATGTCTAGCATTATTGTTTCAAAACTTGAAAAATTGAAGTGAGAATTTCAATATATGTTTCTTTATGCCTTGCTAGTTTCAGCCTTAAAGCATCAATCTCAGATCAGATGATTTTGTTTACTCCACAGTGGTTCTCTGACGTTTAGCTCAACCTCCAGTCAGGTGATCATTAAGTTGTCTTTCCTTTTCAAAGCCATTTCAGTCCATGTAAGTGCCAAGTAATAAAATCAGGTAATGGAAGTCAAAAATAAATCATCAGAATCGTGATAACTCTTATAGTGTAGGGTTTTAGGAATGGTAATACCATTGAATGTCAAGGGGAGACGGTTGGATTTTTTTTTTAAAATGATGACCTCCCACCTGACGTGGGCAGTTTATACATGACAAGAGCAACACAGTCATAATGTAACACAGCAAACAATAGATGCAACTGGGAGCTTAAAGGCAACAACCTTTCAAAGCTCAAAGATGTGAATTAGAATTTGTTGAATACATATTAGGTATTGTTATTTGTATTGTTGCAGATAATATGTGCCATGTATTTTTGAATCACAGCAATTAGCCATTAAAAGGCCATTAAAACTGCAAGTGATACAAGGTGGTGTAACATTTTACAGGACCAAGCGTGAGTTTAAGTTTAAAGACTTTCAGATGTGCTAATGCTGCTTACTTGCCAAACAATTGCACAGCAGTAGAAATATTTACTGTTGTAGCAGTCAAACACAACTGTTAAACCGTGTGCTTAAAAGCAGGCACTGGACCTAGCAGTGCAGTAGTGAACAGATTTACATCAATTCAGGCCTCCCATTGATTATAGATATTTAGTGTTGGCTAAACAAAAATATTTCATGATCAAAACAACAACTTGTATCTATACTACTTTTTGTAAAAGAAGCAGTGACCAAATAACCCCAAAAATGCTGGAGGAAATTCAAACTTGACATTGGGCCTATTAAAAATAATTAGGCAGGTGACCGAAAGCTCAGCAGGAAAGGGAGGTTTTAAAAAGCATCTTTTAATAAAGCTCAGAAAGAGTTCTAAAGAGGGAATTCCAGATCCTAGGACACATGAACAAGGAGGCATGGCCAACAGTGAAGGAATAGAAACTGGAGATGCACAAGAGACACAGATGTCGAGACTTGTGGGATAGAAAATGGTTAACAGTTGGGAGGGGTTGAAGCCGTGGATTTTAGAACAATTTATTTTTAGTTAAAAAACTTTTAGAATCAAGTTGTTGCTGGAGCTGGACCTGGACCTGAAGTAAGGCAACAAGCACCAAGGTAAGGCGGAAGAAGGGTCTAGGCCCGAAACATCAGCTTTCTTGCTCCTCTGATGCTGTTTGGCCTGCTGTGGTCATCCAGCTTTACACCCTGTTATCGCAGATTCTCCAGCATCTGCAGTTCCTACTATCTCTCAAGCACCAAGGTAACTTGAACAGAATTTGCTGTGGGAATAACATTTTGGATGAACTGAAGTTAATGAAGTGTGCACGGTGAAAACAAGGGTAGCAAGAGCTGTGAATAGGCTTTTATTAGCATAAAAATGGCTTTCAATTTGGCTCTTAAAAAGATGAACTAAATGATGATTAAACTGAATGATTTTTATTAAATCTCAATACACAAAACTGAATGTACAGAAAGTACAGTTGATTCAAATTACAAAAGTTCAAATATTTATGGAGAAAAGTCAGTCATGCTCAGGTTCTCAATCTGAAAAAAAAACAAAGTTTACTAGAGGCAAAAGAAAATAAAAATTTTCACAATACATTTGAACCAGGCCAAACACTACTAAACTGCATCAAAAGGTCTGTGGCATAGTGGTACTGTCCCCACCTCAAGACCCGCAAGTCCAGTTTAAACTCCCACCTGATCCAAAGATGTTTAATAACAGGTTGATCAGAAAAATAGATTATGTTTAAAAGAAAAAAAAAATTGGTCCAAATACCATAGGATAGGTCACTGGACTTGAAATATTAATTGTTTCTCTGAATCTGGTCTGGCAGCACCAGTACAGATTCAAAGGGCTCAATTCATTGACTCCTCAGTGTTCTATGGAAAACCTCTTTATAATCTAAGAAATATTTTCAGACACTTCAATATTGAATAGAGTTCTATGCATACAAAGGAATCTTTTAATTGCAAACTTAAGCTGAGACTTGGTCTAATGTGCAGTTGGCTGAAAAAGCAGGAGTGTTTTCCTCAGTCTTGGTTACCACACAAGTCAACAAGACAATCTGGCTCTTATTGTACTGCAATGTAATCAGTGTGCGGTGTGCAATTTGGTTGCATGTCACACACTGCAACACAGTAATACATTTTTTTGCACATGTCCCAAGGGTCATAAAAGGAGTTCTATTTAAATTTTTTAAAAAAAAAGGAGTACCTCAAGTCTGATCAATTACAAAAGACTTTTAGGGGACTTGACAGGGTAGATGTGAAGAATTCATTTCACTTTGTGGGAGAGTTTTGGACTGGAGAACATAGTCAAACAGTACATTTGAGACAGATGAGGAGGAATTTGAGTAGTGAATCAGAGAAATGTTTTATTGTAGAAGGCTAACAATGCTGAATCGTTAAGTATATTGGAGGCAGAGATGGATAGATTTCTAAACCAGGAAGGGAATCAAGGCTTATGGGGAAGAAAAGGCAGAAAAGTGGAATTGGGGTTATCAGATCAGCCATGGATCTCCATGAACAGCAGGAGACTCAATGGCGCAGCTCTCGGTCAATTCTTCTGTCAAGCTTAGATAGACTTGCAATTATAAAGAGAAAAGAATTTCTCTTTCCCTTCAATAATAAAGTGGAAGTGAACAGACTCCCAGTTAACCACTTCATTCAATCTGATATTTAAAGGAAATTGAAAAAAGCATTCAAGCTCACAAAACCAAAAATTGCATTTAATCTGGTCTATCGAAGGAATAATGCAATTCCACTGTGTGCTGGTTGCAAAGACGTTTGAAGGACAATAATGTTTAATAGAACAGAAAGAAAGATCGATGTAAACCTGGAGAAGGGGAAAAACAGGAAGGAGAAAAGTACTTATTTAGTACAGGAGACTGAAACATTGAGTACTGAACACCAAAAAAGTTCTACAAAAGTACAGGTGTAGATAGACAGCATTGTAAAGAAAACAGCACTTTGATTGTTTTATAACTAGTAGCATGGATCACAGGGAATAAACAATCCCACATGAATATTTGGGTGTACCACTACAGCAAAGGAGGATATCAAAGCCAGAGACTACAACAAAGTTACCAGGATCAAATGAGGTTTTGAAAACAATAGTTTGACCCAATATACAAAGGTTAGCAGGATTACTGTGTGTAGAGCAAAGAAGACAAAAACATTTTAGCTGGTGCATCAGAGACCAGAGAGGTATTATTACAAAAAAGATGAGAAATAATTGATTTCATATTGTCACTCCAAGAGGGTGGAAAATCAGTGGGGGAAAATATTAGAAAAAAAAGCAGTGCACACACCATTGCATCTTTTTAAAATACTTAAACATTTGAAAAAAAATCAGGACTGTGGTAGGAAAGAATAGGGGAAATAAAAACAGGTTTAGCATTGGACTTTTTCTAGAACTAACCATCAGATAATTTACTGAATTCAGTGAAGGTAAGGTTTTAAAGGGGTTATAACACTTAAAACTGATCGTGAAACCTCAAATAACTGATATTAGAAGATCTTCATGGAAACACAACAGTATAAAAAAGGAAGGCTCTCTAGTCTGAAATGAACACTGTTTAAGAAATGTGAAACGTGAATGCTAATCTTGTCTTCCATATATAAAGGACGACCAGGACCCTCAGCATGTACATATTCCTAGTCTGAGCATTTTAAAAACTGTTTTTTTAATTTTTTCATTAAGAGGTGGATAACTTCATTGTATTCCATTGAACAGATTCTTCCAGACAGACACATGATCAATATCTTTCTGCAGTTCAGATTACTTGCCATTCTAAAATTTACACTGCCATTACATCAACCCCATCTCTAATATAGATTGTAAATAGTTGAGGTCAAAGTATTGATCCTTGCTATATACTGCAGATTGCAAGTTATCAATCTGCAAATATTCTATTTTCTGAACATTAATCCATGCGAATAAAAGGACCAATTTTGAATAGCTATCCATGTTCCTCGATGTTAAAAATCACAAATATGCTACAGGCCTAATATCCCCTTTTCCATCCTCAAAATTTAAAGATTTTCCCAACCATTTCCCATTCATAAATCCATGTTAACGCTGCTCAAAGTCATGCCAAGCATTAAGTACTATTACCTTTTCCTTAATAATTGATTCTAGCATATGCCCTCTTATTGCACCCCATTGTCCCTCTTCCTTAAACGGTGGTTCTGTCTGTTACTTTCAAGGATTTGAAAAATACTCTAGAATTGAAGGAATTCAGGAAGATCAAAAGCAGTTTAGTTAATCTTAAGATACCACTTAGATTCGTTGACACCCAGACAGTTTATCTAGTCTTGACTTTGAAGCAAAGTTTATATATAAATTAAATAGCCAACTAGATACAAGAGTGACATGGCTGTTGGCATTGAAAGGCATTAGGACATAATTATCTTACTCAAATCTGATACATTTGCAGTTACAGAGGACATGATTACTACAATAAACAACATGCAAAACTGAGGTCTTTAACCCAAAAAAAAATGCTTGCAGTAAACACAGCAGAAAGCCGTTTAAAACCACAAGGGGACCTGATGACAGACTTCAGCTTGTATGCATTAATGTAGTAAAGAAATAATCACCTAGATCTTTGTTCTGTCTTGAATCAAACAAATCCAATAAATTGAGTAGGAACTCTAACATGAGAGATGATTACTTTTGACTTTGAGGCAATACACTACACATTTTTGGCAATTTATTGATGCCTAGAGGCTAAAATCTTACCTTAAGAATTGATACGCTCATTAGAATCAATGCAAGGTACATCGTTTTCATTCTGCTACAAAATGTGGAAATCAAGTTTTAAATTTAGAATACATAAGAAATTTAATTTCAGGAGTGATGATAGCTTTCCACCCCCCATCCCCAAACAGGCCAGTCACCTGTCACCATGGAATCCAAATCACCCCAGATTAACTTCAAATTCTTCATACTATTATCTAGAGCTAACGTAGAAAAATATGGCTCTTTAGTCTCAGCCATCATAATGGAACAGCTCCTACCAAAACCCAAGGCACAGTAGAATAGGGGTTTTATAAAACTTCTAGTCTTGGGTCAGTTATGGAAAAGTTTAGATTTTAAGACAAAATTAAACTGAAATACATGGCTCACTTGAAGTCACCTTTAACAAATCTGCTCTTGAAAGCCTGTTTGATATTTCAGGAAGGCAATAGTGAAAAAACTGCAAGTCAAAACTTTCTGGAGAGAAAAACAGCTAACATTTCAGGTCTGTATATTTCCATTAGGTCCAATTGAAGGCTCCAGACTGGATTCATTGCATGCTCTTCTTTGCAGGCACAGCTCAGGCTACTGAATATCCAAATTAGCCATTTAAAATCAAGCATAGTATAAAAACAGAACGACAGAAATTTAAAAAGAGGAACATTGTAAAGATCAAGTAAATTGAAAAAAGAATTCACCAGTGCTCACAAGGGGATAGTTAGAAAATTCAGATATTCAGAGGAAATTTCATAGGATTTTTCCTCTCAATTTTTCAAACAGACAGTGAAAAAAAAAGTATGTCAGCATTTAAAATGCAACGTCTTTGGTTTCAAAAAGCAAAGAAATGACAGCGAAATGAATTCTGCTACAAGACCAGTAATGGTACAACACTGTTGTAATTTTCTATGTTTCAAAATGGCACCAGAGTGGCAATATTATACAACACTTCACTGTATTTCTTACAAATTACAAGTACACATGACAATGAATAAATAAATCAAGTTGACAGGCAGAAGTAGCATGTATCAGGTCTGGAAGCTAATAAAAAATATGGAAGTGGCTGAAGCAGCCATTACTTAAGTTAGACTAAATCACTGAATTGCCATAATATACAATGCTGTGTACATATTTTTTAAACGAAGGAAACATCATTTGAATATTTAATGTGTGACCATTTGCACATCTATTATTTAAACAAATTACAGAATATCAAAGCATTTGTACATCACTTCTGTCATGAGGGTTGCCCTCTCCCCACTACTAGATGACAAGAATGTGTTGTTGTATGATAATTGACAGTTTAGGTCACAGACTATTTCTGAACAGCAGTTATGAATAATCTGTTGATGAAGGCAGTTTTAGAAAATTTAGGATTGTGGAACAGATCAGCAGGACATTGACTACAAGCGTCAAAACAGACAGACTAAGATCTGCAAAATGCACAGGAGTCTTAAAGTTCAAGATTATTCTCTTTATGACATTTCACTCATGGAATAATTTCAGTTTTTCCCTATGTGATGCAAAATAACCCAAATTGTTTATTGGTAATAAAACCAAAGTCTAATTTCTCATTGTGCAAAACATCTAGTTCTTACCTCATGATGAGGAGTCTCTTTCAGTCTCAATAAGCCAGGGTCTCCAGTCTCTTCTACCTCCAGGTCAGTCTCTGTATCATTACATTCCCTGTGCTCCTCGCTAACTTCTTCAGAGTCAGTGTAGTATTTGCTGGGCTAAATGGAGTTGTAAGTGTCAAATGTCAATTCAAAAATAAAATTTATTAATGGCAAAAAACTGCAGTCTTAAACTAAGGAGAACAAAATGGCATAATTAATTGGTATTCAAGTCTTCACTAAGTCATTAAAAATGGTCTTTTAACTTTACATTCTTTAGAAAACAACTTTATAACCAAAAAAAACCAAAGTGGATATGCCCCATAGAAACCTATTTTGTTGGTTTCCAAACTGTAGCCAAAACTAAATTTCATTAGGCTTCCTACCTGCAGTTGGCAGCTGAGCTTTTCCATCCAAATACACATAACCTCTCCCTTTAACTGCAATAAATTCAGTTAAAACAGTCTGCAAGATTCCAGATTATCTTAAAATATATCTGGATTTTTATTTCTAATAATAATTTTTAGTCTTGGTTTGAAATCAGACAGAAGGGTGTTTGAAGAAAGGAAAGTTTTAAAAAAATGACTAAATACTTTTTTAGGTGAGGGTTAAAAAGGTTTTCCAGCTTTTCATTTAAAAGCAAAGTCACTGCTGTGGAAGGGCTTCAGGACCCTGTTGTAGTTTTGCAAAGATGTCACTCAATTATTCCTCACTAGGCATAAATAGCAGTGTGGGTGGTGTTAGAGTAAGGAAATGAAATTATTAGAAATACATGCAAAGAGGAATGTGGAATAGACTGATTAGCATTAGGCAGTAGGGCTCATGGAATAATCTTTCAATAATGCAAGACCAAGACTGGTATCTGCATAGTTCACTCTACTGTGTTGTGGTATTTTGAGAATGTGTTTGTGTAGCTTGGCAAATGTCAGTAAACTGGACTAACGATCCAGACTAATGTGTTCAAATCTCTGTGGCAGTTGGTGAAATGTAAATCAATAAATATTTAGTTATTAAAAACTAGCCTATTGACAACCACTTGATTGCTGTAAAAGCCAAATCTGGTCCACTAGTGTCTTTCAGGGAAGGAAGTTTGTCACACCTAGTCCGGCCTACATGGGACTCCACATTCACAGCAATGTGGTTTACTCTTAACTGAACTCTGGTTCTTTCAGCCATTTCAAATCAATTCCATGGCAGTTTGAGAAAGGCAAAAAAAAAAGCCAGTGACACCCAAATCCCATGAGAATAACAAACAAAAAAAGGTTTTAACATGTAATTCGGAGTTATGAAGAAACCCCAGCCTTCTGGAACAGTTTTGAATATAAACTCTTGCTGTGAGCATAAAACTAGGCAAAAAAAAAACAAACCAAGATTCCTGACTTGCAAACTGTGCATCTTGACTTGTCAGAGAGGAGTCATCAAGTCAGCCACTGAAGTCAATAGTTTGTTTAACAGATTGATGTCCCAATGATGGATCCTTGCATGCAGAAAGGCCAAGTTCTGATATTGAAAATGTGTGTTGATCATAACAAAACATACTGGTTTAAATCACTGGAATAGGAGGAAATAGATAAAAACCAGGAAATAATGCAGCTAAAATTGATCAGAACTGAAAAGGGGCTGAAGCCAGATGTGCTTTTACACGATATAATCTGCCTTTGAGATTCTCAATAAAGACCTTCATAGTAGGTTTCCACCTTGGTCCAAAATTAAAATAGCTTAACTCAACAGCAATGAGAACACAAGTATGACAAATTATCTGTGTTCCTTATGGGGAGAAATGCTAAGTTGCCTTTGCTTTTTTAAGGTGGGATGAGAGACTCCAGCAAATGCTTCTTTATGGCATTGCTATGGAGGCTGAGAACTCCAATTACCAACATGCCCTGGGAGTCCTAGTACATGTGCAGTGTGACAGGCTTTTTGGTACAGAGATCAGGCAGGGGTTGAGCATTCTCAAAATTAGGGCACTTGCATTGTGGAGACTAGCATGAAAAGTATGCCAACAGAACTCAGTCAGTTAGAAAAATATGGAGATTGTAAACAAAGCTTTAGGTGCTGATTGTTCATTGCAGGTCACAGTAGCCTTAGAGAGAAGCCCACTTATATTATTTACTTGGTGCAGTTGAGAAAGACTGGAGCAAAATTAACTTTATGGAGGCAGCAGCTGAGCTATTTGGTTAGAAAAAAAAAAGAACTTGTAAGCAATTCACTGGCACAAGTCCCTAGTCTCAGGAATCCCGGTAATGTGATATCAGAGGGAGACTGTATGAGGAGAGTGAATAGTCAGAGGCATACAATCCCCAACTGGCATTTTGACTTATTCAGTTTCCATGGAATCATACTTCAAAACAAAATAAAAAGCCACACTCAGGAGAAACCAAACACAAGCATCTTAGGTGATAGCAGGAACTGCAAATGCTGGAGTCAGAGATAACAGTGTGGAGCTGGAGGAACACAGCAGGCCGAGCAGCATCAGAGGAGCAGGAAAATTGACGTTTCGGGTCGGGACCCTTAATGTCAACTTTTCTGCTCCTCTGATGTTGCCTGGCCCGCTGGGTTCCTCCAGCTCCACACTATGACAAACATCTTGCTGATTGCTGCACACAGTACGTTAATAAAAATCCTACAATATTTATTGTGGCAATTCTAAATCAACACCTCATAAGTGGGATCTTCCACTGAATCATCATCTTCCGGTAGGTCACAGGCCAAAGATTCAACCCAGCAGAGTTCTTCATCAGCTAGATCATCTTGTTTCCTTTTGCTTCCTTTGCCATATGGTTTATTAGGTGACGATCTGAGTTCTGAAAATGTGAAATCAGAGTACAGAGCTGCATTTACAATCTAAACTAATGGACTTCAGACAAACACTACAGCTGACAGTCATCTCACAGGCAAGTCAAGGGAAGCAAAAGTGCAAATACTGCATAACTGAGTTAAGAGGAATACAATTTAAAAAGTCAATTTTTTCCCCCCACAAGGCTCCTGAGTTCATAAGCTACACAATGCAATCAGGTTTTCGTTTACAAATCTTCAAAAATGGAGGTTTGTGTTGTTACACTGAGGTAACAAAACATTTTTGTAATGATATGAAATCACTGCAAAGCACAGTTTCAACATTTGCTTGTGCTATGGGGAACACATATAGCATTAAAAATGACAGTCAAGCTGATGCCTTCAGAAATAAACTTCACTCATTTTGCTAGGTGCAGCAATATTGACAAAAGCACATAAATGGTGTATGGGAAGAAGGTAAATGAGTATATGCTAAAGCTTTAAAAAAAAAAACTATATTCAACGTAAAAAGCATCTTATAGTCAAGCAGGTATCCATATTACCAAACCTGTATTCCCGGCTGAAGTGAAAAAACCTAACATGTAGGCCATTTCAAATATAATGAAAGAAATAAATCTATTTCTCCATTTTTATACATTCCAGAAGTATGGAACTCTACTCCATAAATAGTCAGCAATTTAAAAATACACTTTTAAAAAGGTAGCAGTGAGTAGAGTTCTGTAACCTTCAAATTTCAAGGTAATCTTAAAAGACATAACGAATTCTCTGAGCCCAGAGACACTCCTGTTGCAGCTATGATCCAAGAAAATTTAACTAGCACTACCTCGAGCAATATCTTTGAATCAGATGCAACAGGACTATTAAAGATAGATCACAGGCCATCAATTCAACCTGAAGTCAGCTGAGTCATCCAGCTACTGTCTTTCCATCTCTTTTTACATTTCTATGGACTAGTTCAGGCAAGGTATCCTTCCCTTCTCCAATCTCTATTTATTTTCAAGCTCCCTTACCCCTCCCCAGTCCTGATGAAGGGTGTATACCCGAAACACTGACTTTCTGGCCCCTCTGATGCTGCCTGACCTGCTGTGTTCCTCCAGCTCTACACTGTATTGACTGACTCCAGCATCTGCAGTTCTTGCTATCTCTTAGTGTGTTGATGAACTGTAATTGCAAGCGTGTGAAAGTCAAATCTGAAACCATTCTACATATAGTTTTTAACAAAGTTAACTTGCTGAAAAGAACCAAATCTGTTGAGTTTATGATCCCAGTTCTTACAGTCGAGTCCTTTCTAACTTAGCAGGTAAATCCAAATTGTTGCAGGGGACAGGTAGAATGAAGCGAGTAAAGAAAGGAGCTTTTTTGTCTCCATAGTTAGAAGTCACTTCATTCTTTTTCCCCCTACACCAAGATCCAAGAATCACAGAAATCATGTCACAACAGTAACAATTCTAGGTTGCTAACAGCAGCAAAATGGTCTCTCGACAACAAGTTCCTATTGGCATCTCAGGAAACTTTAACATGATTGAAAAAAGTAGGAAGGAAGAGCCAGTTACACAGCACTGACTGCTGCTGATCTGTAGGATGCTCACTTACCTTTCGTTCGAACTTGAAATGAGCCAAAACAAGCGTTGTAAAAAGACGCAATTTACAAAGAACTGGAATAGTGAATTGCTGGTACAGTTTTTAAAAGGGGAACAAGTGCCTACTGCTCAGAAGCACTTCCTTGCAAAAATCCTGGAAAACTATATTCTGCCAAATCTGTTCATGAGGACATATTACAGTTTCGGGAGAATGGAGGCTCAAGTGTACATTCAGAACTGAAAATGAAAGGAGGACATTAGTGGATATGTTTGTCAGGCAATCAACGACTTCAATCGAAATGTAGGGCATGTCATTGGGAAAATATCAATGGACTGGCCAGGTGAGCAGGCAATTTCCAAATTCAACACGAGAGAGAGAAAAAGGAGGCATTCGGGAAGGTCAAACAAGACAAAAGGAATACATAATTATTGGGACAATACCAAGGTTCTAGGAAATGAGTGACCTTGAGCAAATATCTAGGTAGAAAAACAGGTCAACAAAAGATTGTTAAGGCAGCATATGGAATCCCTTCCTTTATCAGTGGAGGTATACAATACGAAGAGGAGGTAGGTTATGCTGGAACCGTGCAAGTTGTTTGTTAAGCCGTAACTTCAGTATTGTACTTAGTTTATGGTCACCTCACTCCAGAAAGGGATGTAATTGGACCAGAGAGATTGAGGGGATTGGTGCCCTATCTGGACAAATACAGTCATGAGAAAAGATTGGATAGGCTGGGATTGTTGTCCTCGAAACAGAGGAAGCCAAAGGGAAAATGTACATAGTTGTGAAAGACCTGAAAATAGAGTGGATGGGAAATATCTATTTATCTTTAGTAATGAGGTCAGTGACTAGCGGGGACAGATTTGAGAGTGATTAGTGGAAAGAGGAGAGGGCGATAAGAAACACTTCTTACGAGGGTCTGCACCCCGCTTCCTGCCAGGAATGTAGAAGCAGAAACGTTCAAATCCTTTCCGGGAAAGGAAAGGAAAGGAAGGTGTCTGGAAACAACACTCAAGTCCCATAACCTGCAGAGCAACTGATCAAATGGTGGAAAATAGAATTCGGCTGTCTGGCACATCTTTCAGCCAATAAAATTTCTGAATCCATGATCATTCATAATATATCACTCAAATCATCTGGCTATTAAATACAGACCAGCTGTAGTCAAAAAGGACTAACAGAAGCATTTACTATTTATTCTATATTATTATTGACTACAGCACATGGTTTTGTTTTTGGTAAGCTAATGCAAGCTCTCCGAATGAGAGCGTGCCACTGAGGACCAGATCGGGCTGTGATTCGTTAAAATGTTTCCCCAATTGTGGGGATTGAAGAATGCAGCATAACTCCCCATTTAGCCTGCTATGCACAAGATTTGCAAACATCAAACAAACAATTACATAATCCTAATTGCATACTCAAAACAAGCAAGGGAGATAGTCTAATCACTTATGCATAGAAAGTAGCGAATTTTTTTTTCATAAAGAAGTCACTTCACATAATGCCTACCATCTGCAATTTCACCTTGGCCTAAACTGCTGGGCACAGGGAAGCCAAGCATCTGTTGCAGTCTGTAGGGTGTCATAGAAAACACAAAGCGAGCTAATCTGCTTAGGCGTTTCTTCCCTGTAACCCAGCGCCTTCCCACGAGCATATTCGTGTCAGCAGCTTTTACTTCTTCCACTGGCACCGAGGAACTGGCCCATGTCGTCAACCTCCAAATCACGCTGAACTAGAAAAAAAAACAAACTTTTACACAAAAATAAACCTCAAGTAGTTTAGATGTCATCAGTACGTTTCTAAAATGCTACCTCAGAATCAGGTGCAGGAAGCTGCAGCTCAGCCATTAAACATGCAGAAATGTTTTCCTTTAAATTTACACTTTATAGGTCCACGCAGTGCATAATCCAATTATAGGTGACCAATTTAGTAACCAAGCCATTTTACACCTTCAGCCTGTTGTGCCAGTTAGTGAGATCATGGTTGATCTCAAGCACAACCCCAGTTACTAATTTTTATCCCATATTCTTCAATATCTTTGATCCCAGATTTTAGAAGTTCTCATTTCTAGTGTCAAATGCAGAAGAATTCAAATGGTGTCTCCTTTTTCAGGCAAGCATTCCCTAATCTCACTTGATGAGTCTTGGCCTAATTTAAAGACTATGCAGCCTCTAGTTCTATATTCCCAAACCTACTGACATTGAAATTCTTGAAGACAGTTAGGAAAGCAGAGAATTTAATATTGTTTATTTAATCTCTCTTCATAATTTCAGTGTTGGAGTCCAAGAATCATTCCGGTAAATGCAAGTTGCGCTTAATTCAAGATTAATATAAAATGAACATGGCTGTTGCCTTTATTTGGAAAAATTAAGGGCAATGGATTAAATTAAAGCCTTTAAACATTTAATAGACTAAGTTTTGAATTTGTGACACTGAAGTCAGTCTCTTATTTAAAATAACCATCCTATAAAATGGATGTTAGTACAAAGAAGGCATTTGATTCGTGGGCCATTGGTAAAGTGACAAGATTACTTTTGTTAAGTCAGTTAACAGTCCACAAAAGGCATGGTAGGACATCTCATTCCTGTTGCAGGTAGAAACTACACGGTAACATGATTCTGGATGTGACCGCACTGCAAGTCATCACAAAGAGAATGAATGACCACAAGGCAGTCAAGCAGGACTAGGCCAAAAAAGTGCTGGGGCCGCTACCGTGACCTTTTCTCAACCTCACTGGAGAGAGTGATTGCTCCACTTGGAAACATGGCCAGAACTGAGATAAAGGCACTAGAACTGGTTCGGCTGTGCAGAGGACGATTGGGAAAGTAACAGTCAAGGGATTTTGAAGCCCTGCAGCCACAAACCAGAATCCAAAATGGTATGTTGTCTCCCTGGTGCCAAATCAAGGAGATCATCAAGTGAATACAGAGCACACCAACAGGGCCAGTCAGTAATCAGTATTCATGATTCTAACAGCACAGGCAGAAAGTTGAACAAGATCCTACAGCCAAATTTTAAGGTGCAAGAAACAAACTAGCAAGAAGGATCTCGAAAAGGGTACACATTTCCTAGATCACCCTGGTACAAAGTGCCACTGAGCATAGAAATAGAATGCTAGAGCAGATGACTGAATGACTGGAGAAGTGGTGCATGAGGGAGCCATTTACATTCTAGGCCCAGTTCTGCAGTGTTAAGACCTATATAGAATAGGCATAGATAAAATTAAAGTTAAAATTAAAATTAAATCCAGGTCAAGACACAGTGGCTTTCAATATCCCAGCAACCTATTTTACGGTTTGCTCACTACAGACTAAGAACCAAACCTGAAACCTTTGGGTCTGTCTAGATCAGCTACTCTAGATCATTGTAAAAATCTCAACCAGCCTCAAAATAAGTCGTCATTCAAACAATTGAGTTTTTTTTTTTTCACTCCAACACACAATTGTTTTTTGCTGCCAGTGCAGATCTAGGTTCTTCACCATTCCTACTCCAAAACGGTGGAGGAAGCTGACTGTGACACGGTATTCATTACATCATTTAAAACATGCATTATATCGTAACAATGGGAATTTAGCAAATGGACAGAAAAGTGGTCCAAAGTACCACCTAATTGATCTCAAAAGCAATCTTATATACATTGCCACAGTAACATTAATTTTGATAAAAACACAAATAAATTTAAAATCTCACAATTAGTTACTTCACAGCCAGCACCACTGAACCTGGTAAATGAGATCAAGAGGCATTTTCTAATTTTTCACTTACATTATGGTTAAGGTACACATGCAAAGGGAAGCGGTGGTGTAGTGATATATGCTAACGGACTTGTAATCCTGAACACCAGGTCAAGTGTTCAGAGAGAATGGATTCAAACCCTACCATGGCAGATGGCAGAATTTGAATTCTAGGATTAAAGGCTGGCCTAATGGCAACTATGTAATGTCTATCAATTGTTGCAAAACAAGAAAAAAATCAACTCTCCTACTTCATCAATGTCCTCTGGGGAAGAAAATCTGCTGTCATTACCTGGTCTGGCCTATATGAATCAACTTAGAGCAACATGGTTGACTCTTAAATGCCCTCTGGGTAGTTAGGATGTGCATAAAGCTGATCTAGTCAGCTATGCCTGCATCCCATGAACAAATTAAGAACGAACTTGTGGAAGAGAAATAAAATTTCTAGCAAATGGCATTAGTTACATTAAGATTTCCAGTTAGAGGCTGAGAAATGTGGGAACATTATCTTAAAGCATAGTAAGGAAATGGAATTAATTTGCAATCTTCATTCAAAACATAGAAAGTTGTTTGAAATGCAATTAACTAGTATTTGTAAATGCAGCAATAAACACACACACATGCACCATGTAGATTTACCTCAAAGTTTGATGGGCGAATAAAATAACATGAAGGAGGATGACAACATTAGAAATGGAGGCACACAGACAAAATACAGTAGATACTGGAGACCGAAATAAAACTAAACTGCTGAAGAAACTCTGCACAGTTGCTGCCAAAACCAGAGATAATGTTCAGTCCAAAAAGAATCATATTTGATTCAAATGTTAACATTGCTAGTCTTTCCACAGATGCTACCAAACTTGAGTTTCTCCAAATATTGCTTTCATTTATCGTGTGAGAAATCACATGACACCAGGTTGTAGTCCAACAGATTTATTTGGAATCACAAGCTTTCAGAGAGCTGCTCTTTTGTCAGATGAAGTCACTTGTGGTACAGCGGCGGTGTCCCTATCCCTGGATCAAGAGGCCGGGGCTCAAGTCAAGTTTGTGACACATGCAGACAGGGTGATTAAGAGGGCGTTTTGCATGCATGCCTTCATTATTCAGTGCTTTGAGTATTGGAGTTGGAACATCATGTTAAGGTTGTCTAGGACGTTAGTGAAGCCTCTTCTGGAATACTGTATACAGTTCTGGTCACCCTGCTGTAGGAAGGATATTAAGGTGGAGAGGGTTCAAAAGAGATTTACAAGGATGTTGCTGGGAAAGGAAGGCTTGAGTTACAAGGAGAGGCTGGGACCTTTTCCACTGGAGCGTAGTAGGTTAAAGAAGTTTATAACATCATTAGGGATATAGTTAAGGTGAATGGCAAATATCTTTTCCACAGCATGGCGGCATATTTTTAAAAGGCGAGAGGAGAAAGATTAAATAAAAATGGTGGTTCACATCTGGAAGTTCATTCCACAGGAAGTGGTGGTGGATGCGGATATTTGTATAAAGTACATGAATAAGAAACATTTGGAGGGATATGGACCAGGACCAGGTAGGTGGGACTAGTTTAGTTTGGGATTACGGTCATCATAGACTGGTTGGACCAAAACAAAAAAGGGTCTGTTTCCATGCTGTATGACTATGACCCGCTGAGGTCTATAATAACATCTCTGACCAGGCTGATTAAGAAAGATAGAAAAAAATTCTAGGCCCGAAATGTCAGCCTTCCTGTTCCTCTGATGCTGCTTGGCCTGCTGTGTTCATCCAGCTCTACACCTTGTTATCTCAAAAAAAATGTATACAGGATGTCACATCAGGAGTTTGCATAACTCCAAATACTGACCAGTAAAGAAACTGTTAGGCTGCATCAAAGTAAAGATTACTCTAATTTCAGAAAGAGTTAATAGATTTCATGCAACTAAATCAAATAGATTTAAAGTAATGTATGCAGTACAAAAGGAACACCCTTGACAGATATTGGAAAGGGAAGCATCAGTACCATTGGCCTCACAGTGTAATGATTTTCATCATGTTCTCCCTTCCCAGATCTCTCGCTTGGCAAGTTTCTACCAGTTCATCTTTATCCTAACCCACCGTAAAAAGGGAGAGACTGGTACTCAAAATGTCAAAACATTAATCGAGGCAAAGTGAGTATTTTCCACGTGTCCGTGTAGGATTACGAACCACGGGAAAGCATGATGGTTTAAACCGAAATTATCCTAATGGCATCGTCATTCGTCTTCAACGACGATAATGCATTCTCTTTTTCCAAGTGATAGCCCTGTAGAGGGAGGCTTTTTAATGCCTCCAGCTGCTTCAACACCCTCACTAGTTTATAGTCACGACGGTATCAGTAATACAAAGGAAATTACAATTCATTACATTTATTGCCCCTTGTTCTAATTTACAATGAACGAAGTAAATGTTCGCGAAAATTGAGAGACTCCTGGTAGCGTTAAGGAGATTCGAGGCACACAAAAACCATAAAGGAAACAGCACGCCACATTGTAACACGGTGGAACTGGAATGCAAACAAGGGCGCTTTAATTCTAGCCAAATAAAAAAAAAATCCAAAGTGCGAGTTAATTGCTGAGGCTGGAGGTTCCACAGTCTGGGACAGGTAACCCCTCAACTTCCAGTTTGCAGTATTAGACCATAACAGTACAGTAGCTGGTGCAGAGGAAGTATCCACATACCAGGTATTTTAGAGGCCCGAGTCGAGACATCCTGCTAAAGAAGGCGAACAAGGGAGCTTCTGTAGTCGCTGAACATATTTCCTAAATACAAATAACCCAAATCAACAAAAAAACGCAAACAGATAATATTGATCAACCTCATTAAAACACGCACACATCCAAACCTGAACATCTTTATGTTCCTCACTACCACTAACTACATCTTCCGGCAAAGCCATAACGAATAAACAAAAGCACAGCAGCCCTCCCGATGAAATACTAACGGGAATTGACTGGCCGCAGCGGGTTGAACCCAACAAGGCAACACGTGAACCATCAGAACCACTGCCCCACTCTTAAAGGGCTAGCTGAAGGCAGACTGCTCTCATTGCTATGATAAGCAGGCTGTAAGAGTCTCTCTCTGCGTCTTTTTCCCAACAATTCCAGCTGCGTTGGTAGTTCTCACACTTTTATATAGGATCATGGGATGCAGTGTGCCTGGTTAGGCCAGCGCTTATCGCCCCGTCTCTAGTTGTTTAGAGGATAGTTAAGAGGGAACCATATTGTTCTCAGTCTGAAGACTTCACATGTAGGCTACTCTGGATAATGATGCAGATTCCATTCTTTAAAGGATATTGGGGATCCCGATTGACATTGATTATGTGGTTGTCATTAAGATAGCTGTGTTTTTAATCAAGATTTTTAACGAAGTCAAATTTCACCATCTGCCATAAAGGGATTCAAGTCCATGTACCTGAAACATTAGCCTGGGGTTCTGGGTTACTAGTCCAGAGACGTTACCACTACCACCAACATGACTGAGTCAGTAGGTGATTTGCTCATTTCCAGAAACTGCAACACAGGCAATAGACAGGTTGATACTCCACTGGCACTGAGGGAGTACTGTGCTGTCTTACAGGGACAGAATTTTATTCTTTGGTCTACAGTCTGGCCTTGGAGTGGTGTCCAGGAGGATGGCGTGTGTTGGAGGTGGGAGAAGGGGTCATTAAAGGGGGTTAGACTCACGATTAAAGAAATAAGCGCGGAGGCAGAGGCGGCGGATAAACTGCTCAATGTCTAGGCATGAGCGGTATTTATTGATGTTCGGATGGAGGGGAATAAAGGTGAGTCCTTTACTGAGGACTGACCCCACTACGAAGGATATATTTCCCTCCCCAACCTTATCTGCCTTCTGGAGGGACCGCTCTCTCCGCGACTCCCTCATCCGCTCCACACTCCCCACTAGCCCTACCACCCCCGGCACCTTTCCCTGCAACCGCAGGAGGTGCTACACCTGCCACTGCACCTCCCCCCTCACCTCCATCCAAGGCCCCAAGAAAACCTTCCACATCAAACAGATGTTCACCTGCATATCCGCTAATGTGGTCTATTGTATCCAATGTTCCCGATGTGGTCTCCTCTACATTGGTGAGACCAAGCAGAAGCTCGGAGACAGCTTTGTGGAGCACCTACGCTTGGTTCGCGACAAACGACAACACCTCCCAGTCGCGAACCACTTCAATTCCCCTTCCCACTCCCTGGATGACATGTCCATCCTGGGCCTCCTCCAGTGACACAACAATGCCACCCAAAAATTGGAGGAACAGTACCTCATATTCCGCCTTGGAACCCTACAACCCAATGGTCTCAATGTGGACTTTACAAGCTTCAAAATCTCCCCACCCCCGACGTCATCCCAAGACCAGCCACCCCCTCTCGTCCCCGCCTCCTTGACCTGTCTGTCTTCTCTCCCACCTATCCGCTCCTCCCACCTCACTGACCAACCCCCACCCCCACTTCCTACCTACACTCACCTTTACTAGCTTCATCCCCGCCTCCTTGACCTGTCCGTCTTCTCTCCACCTATCTGCTCCACTATCCACCTTCTATCACTGCCTCACCCTCTCTCTATTTATTTCAGAGCCCCCTTCCCCTCCCCCATTTCTGAAGAAGGGTCCAGACCCAAAATGTCAGCTTTCCTGCTCCTCTGATGCTGCGTGGCCTGCTGTTTTCATCCAGCTCCACACCTTGTTATCACGGTTAAGAGGTTAGGAACACACGAAGCAAGGGTGGAATACAAGGAAAGTTGAAAGAAACTTAAGCAAGGAGTCAGGATGGCTAAAAGGCGCCATGAAAAGTCATTGGCCAACAGGATTAAGGAAAATCCTAAGGCTTTATATATATATATATATATAAAGAGCAAGAGGATAGCCAGGCAGAGGGTTGGCCCACTCAAGGACAGGGAAGGAATTTATGTGTGGAACCAGAGGAAATGGGTGAGGTATTAAATGAGTACTTTGTGTCAGTATTCACCATAGAGAAGGACTTGGTGGATGATGAATCTGGGGAAGGATGTGCAGATAGTTTAGGTTATGTTGAGATCAAAAGGGAGGAGGTATTGGGGGTCTGAAAAAACATTAAGGTAGACAAGTCCCCAGGGCCTAATGGGGTATACCCCAGATTACTGAGAGAGACAAGGGAGGAAATTGCTGGGGCCTTGAGGGAAATCTTTGTATCCTCACAGGCTACAGGGGAGGTCCCAGAGGATTGGTGAAAAGCCAATGTTGTTCCTTTGTTTAAGAAACGTGGCAAAGATAATCCAGCTAATTACAGGCCAGTGAGCCTGATGTCAGTGGTAGGGATACTATTGGAGAGGATTCGTCAAGACAGGATTTACTCCCACTTGGAAATAAGTGTATATACTAGCGAGAGGCAACATGGTTTTGTGAAGGGGAGGTCGTGTCTCACTAACTTGGTTGAGTTTTTTGAGGAAGTGACGAAGATGATCAATGAGGGTAGGGCAGTGGATGTTGTCTACATGGACTTCAGTAAGGCCTTTGACAAGGTCCCTCGTGATACAGAAGGTAATGTCACATGGGGTCAGAGGTGAGCTTGCAACTAAATACATGGATAAAAAGCCTGGCTCAGTCATAGAAGACAGAGGGTAGCAGTGGAAGGGTGTATTTCTGAATGGAGGGCTGTGACTAGTGGCGTTCCTCAGGGATCAGTGTTGGGACCTTTGCTTTTTGTAATGTATATAACTGATTTTGGAGGAAAATCTGACTGGTCTGATTAGTAAGTTTGCCGATGCACAAAGGTTGGTGGAATTGCAGATAGCAATGAGGACCTTCAAAGGGTAAGCTGAATATAGATCGCTTGCTAACTTGGGCAGTGAGATGGCAGATGGAGTTTAATCTGGAAAAATGTGAGGTAATGCATTTTGGAAGGTCTAATGCAGATGGAAAATATACGGTAAATGGCAGAACCCTTAAGCGTACTGATAGGCAAAGGGATCTGGGTGTACAGGTACACAGGTCACTGAAAGTGGCAACGCAGGTAGAGAATGTAGTCAAGAAGACATACAACATGCTTACCTTCATTGGCTGGGGCACTGAGTTTAAAAATTGGCAGGTAATGTTGCAGCTTTATAGAACCTTAGTTAGGCCGCATTTGGAATATTGTGTTCACTTCTGGTCGCCACACTACCAGAAGGATGTGGTGCTTTGGAGACTGGCTTTGGAGAGGGTACAGAAAAGATTTACCACGATGTTGCCTGGTATGGAGTGCATTAGCTATGAGGAGAGGTTGGAGAAACTTGTGTTGTTCTCACTGGAACGACAGAGGTTGAGGGGCAACCTGATAAAGGTCTACAAGATTATGAAGGGCATGGACAGACTGATAGTCAGAAGCTTTTTCCCAGAGTGCAAGAGTCAGTTACTTGGGGCCATAGGTTTAAGGTGCAAGGGGCAAGGTTTAAAGGTGACGTACGAGGCAGGTTTTTTACACAGAGGGAGGTGGGTGCTTGGAACTTGCTGCCAGGGGAGGTAGGGGAAACAGATACTATAGTGGCTTTTAAAGGGCGTCTTGACAAATGCATGAATAGGATGGGAATAAAGGTATATGGTCCCCAGGAGGGTAGCGAGTTTTAGTTGTGATGGGCAGCATGGTGGTGTAGGCTTGGACGGCCAAAGGGCCTGTTCCTGTGCTGTAATTTTCTTTGTCCTTTGTTCTTTGTTCTTTGTTCTTTGTTCTTTCCCCTTTGTGGAAGTGAGACAGCCCTATGTTGGAGAGGAAGGAGATTCTAACAGCCCAGCACAAACATGTGGATTACTACAGGTAATGTCCTTTCTCAGACAGACCAAGCTAGATGGAGAGTAAATATTGTGGAAATTTGGGAAATGCACAATTGGTGTTTTTAATCAGAAATATTTTGTTAATAAAATCGAGTTGATCCACAAACCGAATTCTATGCCCCTTTATCCGCCTCACTGACAGGAACGCTTGGGTAAAGTATTTTAATATATAAACTTGTTAAAGCGTCCAAAGCATGGACAATAATGGCCAAGGTCATTACCTTCTTACTGCATTGCAGGCTGTTCCTCTGCACCGTGGAGATGTCACTGACCCAGGTGATGGCGTCATACCAGTCAAGCAGTGTCTGGTGGCACGGCTTCCTCTGCCAGTCCTTGGGAAAGAAGACACTTCTCCTCTGGACCAGAAACTCCAGAGAATGGAAGTGCCATCTTCCCCTTCGGTCTGTCTGTGGGCAGGTCCGCATCAGAATGGCAGTTCTCATCCTAGTGCACAATAGGCTATTAAAGGTGACATGGGCACAAGGGATGCCAGCCTTAGACATCTACTGAGTGGTGAATTGTTCCAGGAATGGTGTGTGATAAGGTGTGGTGGAAATTGGAATGAGATATGCTCTAGGGGTGGGCTAGGTAATTAATAAGCTGTGTTTGGTAAGACAGCACTCAAAATTCGTTACGCCTTGTGGCAAAAATCCCTCTGAAGAAATTGACACATCTCAGACTTAGCCAAAAACAAAATTCAGTCCTCTGTGAAGGAATTGTTTTGGTACAAAGGATGACTCTTCTGTATCACAGAAACATAAACACATGTCAAACCTGAATCAGAATACCATCTAGACTATTGGCAGGATCAAATGATCTGTTAAAATGCAAATTCCCCTTCTTTCTGTATTTCTCCTTGAGAAAGGGGAGCTGGAGGGAAATGTACAATTCAATTAACAACACTGTTCAAAACCAAATTAGGATTTTAAATCTTAAGTGTCTGAGGCCTAGTCACTGTGTACCCAATAACTGATTAATGAAGAGCTTGCTCTCTATGTATGACATCTGGATTTATGTGGGGAGCTTCGGGCTTGCATTGAACTAAGAGTGCCTCTCCAATCAACAAGTCTCTCACAAGCTCTGCACGCTTCAGTGATTGGAATTAAAATATGAAATGGGCTGAGAAGTTCCTCACAGATAAACTGCACTTGCTGTTCATGTTTCAGAAAGAGAGTTGAACTTTTGCATGGTTCACACAACTACGCAGTGTCATTGATTCACTCCTGGATGCTGGATAAGCCTGTTGAATGAAAAGAAAACCTCAGCATTCTCAAGCTACATCCAGCTGTCCATGAGAGATATGATGAACTGCAGTGCTCTTGCAAGCAATACTTCAATAACTTGATTCTTGTAGCTGTGTACTGCTGATTTTCTTGTGTGACTGATGCCACCTAGGGCACCCTACAGTTATGTTTATCAGTTGATAAATGAGTAACTGAGGGCCCTGTGATGCAGTAATAGTGTCCCTAGGTCTGGGTTCAAGTCTCATCAGCCCAGAGTTGTGTCAAAACATGTCTGAACAAGTTAATTAGCAATTTCTTTCAACAAACTGACAAACTGCTCCAACATTTAGAGGCAGGAGGAGTACAATTTCACTTCTTCATCAACATTCTCGAATTATAAGATACTATCCTTCAGATAAGAACTTTTGTTTTTAATAGTGTTCAAATTGACAATGATGCAAGGTTTGAGGAATCTATAGAGTTAATTTTAACTCTAGACAAATATGTAGATTTGAAACCAGTTAAAATCATGTGTATTTTACAATTATTGTTCTTGCATAGCAGCAACTGTAGCACTGTAGCAACAATGCTTCATGGTGTGTTAAATGGCTGTGAGGCTGCTATGAGCTGTAAGAAATTGTTCCCCAGTAGGTGGCAGAATTGCAGTAAATTAAAATTCAGAAAGTATTTTTTGGAAGCGCATAAAACCTTTCACATTCAAAAGGTTATCTCAGCAATATCATCAATAACTTTTTGTATTGTTTTCACAGTAATGAAAATGATGATGATACCGTAGCTTTTTTTTTAAAAATGAACTAACCCCCAGAAATTTGATAAAGTTGCTGATGAGTTTGAAGAGAACACAGGAAAAACCATGGCTTTAGGACCATATTAATTGAACAATAGCAGTCTGTTTGTAAATTGTATTTGCTCAGTAAACTGCATTATCACGGTTTCAATAAAGGAATTAATATAAATAATACTCTGGCCTTCAGAGGAAGTTTTTCTCACATCCATGTCCATCTCTTAAAGTATACAGATACTGTTAAAATGTTTGCATTTTGTCCTTCATAAAACTACCATTTAAATTTTTCCCCCAAACTCATTTGCATTTTATAGAAAGTAAAATTCCCATGGATCACAGCCAGCGTTTTGAAACAAACATTTAACAAGAAAAACTTTCCTTGATAAGTTTATGGTTTTGTTAATAAAATTGAAAGTAGGTTTATCAAAAATTAAACATTTTAAAATGGTGCCTAATCCTCTAATTGTGAGGAATACTATTTTGAATAACTAAAATTAGCCTCTAAATAAAATACAGAACTACTGTTGTACAGTGAAAACCAAAAGAACTGCGGATGCTGTAAATCAGGAACAAAAACAAAGTTGCTGGAAAAGCTCAGCAGGTCTGGCAGCATCTGTGGAGGAGAAAACAGAGTTAACATTTCGGGTCCGGTGACCCTTCCTCAGAACTACTGTACAACTACTGTTGTACAGTAGTTAGTTTGTTCAGTAAGTTAAAAATGTATTTAAACTTTTTTGTGTATGACTATTGATGCCAATGTACAAATGAAAAGTTTCATAATAAATTCCCTTCAACCACTTGCACACAACACATTTAGTGGAGAAAATAAAACCTGAACATAAGAACCAGGAGCAGGAGTAGTCCATCTGGCCCTCCGAGACTGCTCTGCCATTCAATAAGATCATGGCTGATCTTTTCATGGCCTCAGCTCCACTTACCCGCCCTCTCACCATAACCTGTAATTCCTTATTTGTTCAAAAAAAATCTATCTTAGCTTTAAAAACATTCAATGAGGAAGCCTAACTACCTCATTGGGCAGGGAATTCTACAGATTCACAACCCTTTGGATGAAGAAGTTCCTCCTCAATTCAGTCCTAAATCTGCTCCCTCTAATTTTGAGGCTATACCCTCTTGTACTAGTTTCACCCACCAGCAGAAACATCCTCCTTGCTTCTATCTTATCTATGCCCTTCATAATTTTATATGTTTCTATAAGATCCCCCCCTCATTCTTCTAAATTCCAATGAGTATAATCCCAGTCTACTCAGTCCCTCCTCATAAGCCAACTTTCTCAACTCTGGAATCAACCTTGTGAATTTCCTCTGCACTCCCTCAGTGCCTATATATCCTTTCTCAAGTAAGGAGACCAAAACTGCACGCAATACTCCAGGTGTGGCCTCAACAGCACCCTATACAGCTGCAACATAACCTCCTTGTTTTTAAAATCCATCCGTCTAGCAATGAACGACAAAATTCCATTTGCCTGCTTAATTACCTGTTGTACCTGCAAACCAACTTTCTGCGATTCATGCACAAGGACACCAAGGTCCCTGTGCACAGCAGCATGCTGCAATTTTTTACCATTCAAATAATAGTCCTTTTTACTGTTATTCCTACCGAAATGGATGACTTCACATTTATCAACATTGTACTCCATCTGCCAGACCTTTGCCCACTCACTTAGACTATCTATATCCCTCAACAAACTTTCAGAGTCCTCTCCACACTTTGCTTTACCAGTCAACTGAGTGTCATTCACAAACTTTGACACACTACACGTGGTCTCCAACTCCAAATCATCTGTGTAAATTGTAAACAATTGCAGACCCAGCACCGATCCCTGAGACACACCTCTAGTCACTGATCGCCAATCAGAAAATCACTCATTTATCCCTACTCCTTGCTTCCTGTTAGTTAACCAATCCTCTATCCATGCCAATACATTGCCCGTGCGCCTTTATCTTATGCAGCAGCCTTTTGTGCGGCACTTTGTCGAATGCCTTTTGGAAATCTAGCTACACCACATCTACTGGGTTCCCGTTGCCCACGATCCAGTTAATTAGTTAAACATATCCTTCCCCTCATGAACCCATGCTACATCTGCCCAATGGGACAATTTCTATCTAGATGTGTTGTTATTTCTTCCTTGATGACAGATTCAAGCATTTTCCCCACAACAGAAGCTAAGCTAACCGGCCCATAATTACCCATCTTTTGTCTACCTCCTTTTTGAAACAGTGGTGTCACGTTGGCTGTTTTCCAAACTGCTGGAACTGCCCCAGAGTCCAGCGAATTTTGGAAAATTACCACGACTGCATTTGCTATTTCTCCCACCATCTCTTTTAGTACACTGGGGATGCATTCAGTCAGGGCCAGGAGACTTGTCTACCTTTAGCTCCAATAGCTTACCCAACACTACCTCTTTTGTGATAATGATTGTTTCTAGGTCCCCACCTACCTTAGTCTTGACATCAATTACTGGCATGTTATTCGTGTCCTTCGTTTTGAACACCGACACAAAATACCTGTTCAATGCCTTGGCTATTTCCTCATTTCCCATTATTAATTTCCTCTTCTCATCCTCTAAAGGACCAATGTTTACCTTGGCCACTGTTTCATTTTATGTATTTGTAGAACCTTTGCTATCTGCTTCATATTCTGAGCTAATTTACTCTCATAATCTATCTTACTTTTCTTTATAACTCTTTTTGTGGCTTTCTGTTGACCTTTAAAGTTTTCTCAATCTTCTAGTTTCCCACTGGTCTTTGCCACTTTGCCTGCCTTATCTTTCAATTTGATAGCCTCCCTTATTTCCTTAGACATCCATGGCAGCTATCCCTTTTTCTACAGTCCTTCCTGAAAGAACATAAGAACATAGTAACATAAGAACTCGGAGCAGGAGTAGGCCATCTGACCCCTCGAGCCTGCCCCGCCATTTAGTAAGATCACGGCTGATCTTTTTGAGACTCAGCTCCACTTACCCGCCCACTCACCATAACCCTTAATTCTTTTACTGCTCAAAAATTTATCTAGCCTTGCCTTAAAAACTTTCAGCGAAGTAGCTTCAACCGCTTCACTGGGCAGGGAATTCCACAGATTCACAACCCTTTGGGTGAAGAAGTTCCTCCTGACCTCAGTCCTACATCTGCTTCCCTTTATTTTGAGGCGATGCCCTCTAGTCCTAGTTTCACCGGCTAGCGGAAACAACCTCCCCGCCTCCACCTTATCTATTCCCTTCATAATCTTATATGTTTCTATAAGAACTGTAGATGCTGGAAATTAGAAACAAAAACAGAATTTCCTGGAAAAAACTCAACAGGACTGGCAGCATCTGTGGAGAGAAAGCAGCATTAACATTTCGGATTGAGTGATGCTTCCTCAGAACAGCATTCAGTGGAGAATTGGCATCAATTATTAATTCAGTTTGGGACGTGGCTAGTTTTGTCGGCAGGGATAGCTTCCAGCAAAATGTTTCTTAAACAAGCGTAAAAGATTGCAGGGGATTAAATTTGCATTGCATGAACAATGCAGAAGGGGTGACTCATTCTTTTGTACTGACTTAATCAATTTTGCATGAATTTAACTGGAAACATCTCATGGAAATTCCAGACCACGACACTAAATTTTCACCCTCTGTCCAATCCTCCTCCATCTTGTTACCAACTGTACAGTTACACAACTGGAGTTTGAGCAGTCTTTCAGGGTACTTTTTCAAAACTAACTCTGAATGCTGCAAAGTAATTCAGAACGCAACAATAAGCATTAATCTTGTTTCCCCCAAACGGTATATTTGTTTTTTCTCCTACTTTGAGATACAAAGCCACAGGTAGATAACTATCATGTTACAAAACCCTCTTTAAATATTTCAATGTCTCCAGTTTTTCAGGAGCAATTGAGCCCTCTCAAACACCAACACCAAGGTTAGAATTTTCCTTTTATTTGAGACTAAGTGTGGATGCGGACCTAAAAGTGAGCATAGAGGGCTGTGGGCCAAGTGCTAGAAAATAAAATTAAATTAGTTAGGTAGTTGTTTTTGACCAGCATGGATGTAATGGGCTGAATGGCATTTTTCTGTTCTGTAGATCTCTATGACTATTACATGTTCTCATCCCTTTTCTAGGCAGGTTCTGAATTAAGCAAAAAGCACCACTAATCCAGGAAATTTATCGACATTGATTTCAGATATACTTTGCTGGACATATGAAAAGCACATTGTTCATATGCAAAACACTCACATTATAAAAGTTGGTGACAAGTTAGAGGGGGATGGAGGGAGAAAATTTAGCATAGTGACCTGGAGTTTCCACAAGGTATGGTAATGTTTTGTGCTAAGTATGATAATTGTATCAAAAGTAAAGGCATTGCAAGTATTACTAAGGACAGGCAAAAAATGCTAGCAAGCCACTGTTCCCACAAGCGAATAAATAAAAAATACTGTAATTATTAAAAACATCTATCAGTTGTTTCACTGGCAAAGGATTGTTAGGTTGTATTGTATTGTTTCGTCTTCTATGAAACAGATTCCAAAGTTACTGGTTATGAAATATGAGATAGGCATTTACTGTATGTCCCAGAACCACAACATCAGAATCAAATGGAGTCAGAGCTACAGTTCCCAGAAGCACACGTCCTAATGCCATTAACACTGAAAAGACTTCCTAATTAGACATCTCCATGCTTGTTGGCTGATTAAAAATGGCAGTGAAATCTCAACATGTTGGGCAGAGAGGTGTAGACATAACCATGACAGACGGCCCCTGGTTTGGAGGGGAAAACCCTCCAATTGAAACACTGGGGCCACAGGGGTGGATCTGGCTACATACACCACCTCTTTGGGGGACATTGGGTTGGCAAAAGCAAGCTGCCTCCATTAAGCCTGTCAAAATTGCACCACCAGTAGAATGCATGCGAGGCAGCAAAATCATCCCTAATTGCGGCCCTAGTCATGTTGTTGCTCCCAGAAATGCTCTTGTGATTGTAAATCAGAATTGTCTTCATCCTTTGGCATTGATGTATGTTTATTCTAGCACTAAAGTTTCCTTTAGACCATGTCCCTGAAATTATGCTGTCAGGGATGCTCATGTTCGGGGCACAGTCTGTGCAATTGGGTACACAGATTACTGACAACAGCCAGGGTTCGATGCTGATTTGGCTGAAGTAGATTCAGGGCTTACTTGTAGTAAACCTTTGCTGTCCTTTAGCAAATAATGGCTGAAGCCCTGCATTTGGGCACAGAATTGAAGAACGAGGTGCTGCTATGTTGAATGTTTATCAGATGTCTGTGAAATCCTTTCCTTCCAACTTAAGTGAAGATCAAGACCTCTTTCAAATACACAGGTCAATGTGTCAGCTAAAGCAAGAGAGAGAAAACTTGCATGAATCCATAAAGTATTAATACATGGATGTACTCTGTGATAAGTTTGTGTTTTAATCAGTGAAAATAAAGCATATAACTTTCTTGGATTATGTTTGATGAACAGAAATGGATCAGTCAAAATTTCTACTAGAATTATGTCATAACCTCGGCTAAAGATAGAGCAAAATGCAAAAGTATATCAAGTGGCCTGCACTGGCGAGGAAACGTTTACCAGACACACCACCATCTTGGCTATTGGTATGTTTCATCTCTTATATATAATATTTTATCTTAAAATTGTTTGCCTCTTCAAGTTGCTTATTAGCATGCATCAAAATAACGGGGTTAAAGAAAGTTGGAAAACGATCTACTTTCTCAGATGTGATGCACCAGTTGTTGGAATCCATCCAGAGTTCCACATTTCTGTGGATTAGCAACTTGTGCATTTTGAAAGAAATCCAAATGATTCATTGAATTTTTAAATCTGAATATATTTTCTTGCTTCTCTTCAGAGCACAGTTAAAATTTAAAGTGTCTTAGACGGGATCTGAGAAAAAAAGGTGGTAGAAATGTGGAGTGTGCTGCCTGAGAACGTGGTGGAGGCAGGTACTCTTACAATATTTAAGAAAATTCTCGAAAGTTCCAGAGCATAGGCTATGGATAGTGCAGGTAAATAGTATTAGTGTAATTTGTTGGGCCAAAGGGCCTGTTTCCAAAATGACTGACTCTATGAGTCTGTGAAAATAATACCCACATTAACATAGAAATTACTGGAAAAGCTCAGCAAGTCTGGCAGCATCTGTGGAGAGCAATCAGAGTTAACGTTTCAGGTCATTTCGGATCGAGTGACTTTTCCTCGGTTTTTACCCACATTAATATCCCCTTTTATATAAAGATCGAATGTCTTAAAATATTCCATCAGTATTGTGCCTCTACATGGTGGTAAAAATCTTATTATGTACACAAAGGCTTTGGTCCTGCCCTGAAATTGGATGAATTTTAATTAAAAGAGTTGTTGGATACATTGTGAGGTATAACAATAAGAAAACAATATGGGGAAATAAGAAAAGTTAAATTAGTAAATGGAAGTAATAAATGCTTTGTTGTCTATATTGTTATGGATCTCAGAAAAACATAAGTAAACTAATTTGATTCATTAGTTACTATGCATGCAGAAGTTTGAATTTATGTCACTTCCTTGTTTCCATTGCTGGTTTCATAAGACTGAATGGAAAAATGCGCAAAAATCTAAAATCTGCTCCAGCATTGCCTCTTTATTTAGTGTTGTTTGCTCCCATGTTACAGAGCAAAATGTTCCCATTTTCTGCTCCAGTTAGTTACACACCTGAAGCAAGTTTTTTTCCACTCTTTCACAGTATTTGGGTGTAACACAAGCATTTGTTGCCCATCCCTAATTGTTCCTGAGAAGATGGTGGTGAGCTACCCTGTTGAATTGCTGCAGTATGAAAGGTCATCCTTTCTAGTCAATGACACTCTAAGAAAGTGTTCCTGTATTCTTGATCCTCACAGCATCGTACACCTGGGCATGCCGAAGGCACGAAGTGGGAGCAGAGAGAAGGAGAAATATATTATCTCATATCTTGTCCTTTTTGAGCTACTTACATAACTGTTGTACCTTCTCCTCTCTTCTTTCTTAACTCCCATCCACTTGAGCCTCCCTGTTGTTTCCAGAGTGATTCCTGAAGTGCGTGGTTTGTCCTATGAGGAGTTTAGGTCTGTACTGACTGGAATTTAGAAGCGTGAGAGGAGATCTGATTGAGATACTTAAGATGCTAAAGGGGATTGACAAAGCAGATGTAGAAAGGATGTTTCCTCATGTGAGGCAATCTGGAACAAGAGGTCATAGTTTGATGTTAAAATGTAGCAGTATTAAAACAGAGATGAGGAGAAATTACTTCTCTCAGAGGGTTACAAATCTGTGGAATTTAGTTCCCCAGAGTGTGCCGAGTCATTGAGTACATTTAAGGAGGAGATAGACAGATTTTTAATTAGTAATGAATTAAATGTTTCTGGAGAGTCGGCAGGGTAATGGAGTTCTGGCCAGGATGAGATCAGCATGATAAAATCAAACGGCAGAGCAGCTCAAGGGGCTGAGTTGCCTACTCCTGCTCATGTTCTTAAGTTTTTCCTCCCTGAAATCCATTACTCTCTCTCCTCCTCATTTTTCTTTCTGTTATCACAGATCAAGGAAAAAGATATGCTGGACATGTTTATTCTCTTCACCTTTTGTCTGTAGCATACTGGGTTCATTTCAAAAGGGCTGTGGTGTGTTTTTCAAACTCCTCTGTTTAGTGAGGTCAATTGAAAGTGAATTGCAGCAAACTCTGTTAAGGAATATTATTTATTTACAGATTCAAACCCGGGTGGCTCTTCACAACTTTCCACACGCACATAAGGAAGACAGAAATGAGTTTTGCGCGTATGGATATTAAAAACAAAACTGTAGACATTATACGAGGAATCAGAAGAGTCCAGCAAGTGTATCTTTACTTGTGTATTAAAGTTCAGGTGATTCCAGATGAAGACTAGGAGTTGTGGAATTTCTTCAAAGTTAGTGATACAGCAGTAATATGATTCTTGTAGATTTGCTATTATTAGGCAAATGTAGGACTCTTTCTCAAAATTAGTTTTTATGGAGTGAGCAAGGTCAGGATCCTGTGACAAGCAGTCAGAATCACATAGAGAGGGTAGCAATCAGAGCTTGAAAAAGCATGAGATTGATTGGCTTGAGAGATTGGAAACAGCACAGGATGGGAGCCTGCATTGGGAACTGCCTCCTGTCGTTGGCTCTTACTTCAGAAGAGGAAGGGGAAGAAGCTGATTGGTGGATACTGGTAAGTGTTTATACTATTCTAATTGTGAGAAATTGTTCTAAACTTATGTGATTGTATGCCAGCTTAGCCAAGTGGGAGTAGTCCGGTCCCTGGTGCTGTGAGGCAGCAGCGTTAACCACTGAGTCACTGATTCAATCTATTATTCTCAGTAAGTATATCGGTATCTTTTTGGAACTTGATATTTCAGGTAGAGGCAGGTGGATTTTTATTTCAGTTCTATTATTTTGAGAAGTTCAGAAAGTCATTAGCATCAGTGATCCAAAGATATAGTTTTCAAGAAAGTGTATGATTCAGTACAGTGATGAATAGGATACCAAGAAAGTATATAATTCAGTTCAACTGACTAATAGGATACCTATGATATTAATTAATGGGATGTTTATATTGCTGAGTTTTACAAAAACTGAGCAGGGACCATTAGTTTAGTTTTCAGTTGAGGAGAATCAAGGGTTTAGTTCACAACAAAAGTTTCCTCTCAGCAAAAAAATCAGGAATTCGATTCAGGAGAACATACACCCTAACAGGACAGTTTTAGTTTGTGAAGTCTCCAGGCTGTGAGAGTTAGCATCAAATTTATCAAGTGGTTGGAACTGAAAAGAAGTTCTGCCTAGCAGACCTGAAAGGTCGTTCAGTCCAGCTGAATTCAGTTCAGAAATGAAAAGGCGTCATAAAACTGTCTTAGCAGTTCTGGAAGGAAAATTGGACAGAGTTGGCTAACTGATAAATTAATATATGAATATGTTTCAGTGACTGACCACCACAGTAACCAACTCCAAACATTAACATTATCAAGCTTCATTATCATGTTTCAGTCTACAATCTGACGTGTCCAGTATTCCCATTGTTTGGGCTCAAAATTCTATTGATTCCAAATGGTCAAAACCATGAGAGATTGAAGATTGCAAATCAATGATATGTTCAACATTTTCAGTGTGATACCATATGTGTGCTGTGCCCAAGGTAGATCCTTGACTCATTGTAGGTTGTAGACATATTTAATTAGTCAATCTCATTTGTTTTCCAAACTTGTGTTGATTCCAAATGAGACTGTTTTGTAATTCTTTGTTTTAAAGACCAAAAGTCCTCTGAAGTGCTATTCTAGGATGTGAAATATTGATAAATTAATAAAATAGATACAAATACGTTTTGGTAAACTGTGGAATCTCCTCTAGGAATCATACAATGTTCTGTCCATTCTACTTGATTCTTTTTATTATCCAACATTAGGAATATAATAAGAGAAAAGAAAGATCGTAAGAAAAGGCAAAACACCAATTAATATTTTAAAATTAAACAAATTTTAAAACCTCTCAGAAAATGCATGGGAGCAGAACTAAGTGGAAAGCTCATTCAACACATAATAGTTTGAATGAGTTCCTTCTGTGTTGTAAACATCTGAAATTCTAAGCTTGCCTCCATTTCTAACCACATTGTCTAAAATGTGATTAAGTGATTTCATTTTAAGAAGAATCATAGAATTATGGAATCATACAGTACAGAAGAGGCCCTTTGGTCCATCAAGTATGTACTGATAAAAAGCTCCTCTAAATCTACACTGGCCCCACTTTCCAGCACTTGGCCCATAGCCTTAAATGTCATGATATTCCAAATATTCATCCAAGTAATTTTTAAAGGCTGTGAGGTTTCCCAGCTCAACTACCCTTCCAGGCAGTGCATTCCAGATTTCTACCAAAAGAATCCTGAAATCCTCCCTAAACCTCTTGCTTTTCACCTTACAAGTATGCCTCCCTTGGTATTGGCCCTTCAACTAAAAGGAACAGCTGCTTCTTATCCAATCTGTCTTTGCCCTTCATAATCTTATACACTTCAATCAGGACCCCTCTCAGCTTTCTCACTCTAAAGAAAACAACCCAAGCTTACTTCAACTTTCTTCATAGCTAAACTGATGCATCCCAGGCAATATCCTGGTGAATCATGTTTGCACTCCCTCCAGTGCGATCACTTCATTCCGAGAATTTTATTTTATTCATTAATGGGGTGTGGGTATCACTAGCTAGACCTGCATTTATTGCCCATCCCTAATTGCCCTGAGGGCAGTTAAGAGTCAACCACATTGCTGGAGCCTGGAATCACATGTAGGCCAGACCAGGTAAAGGTCGCAGATTTCCTTCCCTAAAGGACATTAGTGAGCCAAATGGGTTTTTCCTGACAATCAGCAATGGTTTCATGGTCATCATTATACCCTTAATTCCAGATTATAATTGAATTCAAATTCCACCATCTGCCATGGCAGGATTTGAACCCAGGTCCCCAGAACATTATCTGGGTCTCTGGATTAATAGTCTAGCAATAATACTACTAGGCTATCACCTACCTGGAATGCAGTGACATGAACTGCACAGACTATTCCCCCTAGTTTGGCGTAACCAAAGTTACAGTTCCAACATAACCTCCGTATTCTTATAATCTATGTCCCATAGAGGCGTAGGGAGAGACAATGACCCAGTGGTATTATCGCTGGACTGTTAATCCAGAGACCCAGACAACATTCTGGGGACCTAGATTCAAATCCCACCATGGCAGATGGTGGAATTTGAATTCAGTAAAATATCTGGAATTAGGAATCTAAAGATGACCGTGAATCCATTGTCAATTGCCTTGAAAAACCCATCTGGTTCACTGATATCCTTTAGAGAATGAAACTGCCCATCCTTACCTGGTCTGGCCTACATGTGACTCCAGACCCATAACAATGTGGTTGACTCTCAACTGCCCTCTGGGCAATTAGGGATGGGCAATAAATGCTGCCTAGCCAGCGACACCCTCATCTCATGAATGAATAAAGAAAAAAAAAATGCCTTTTTAATGAGCCTATTAACCTGTCCTATCACCTTCAGGGATCTGTGGACAAGCACCCTGAGGTTTTACTGTTCCCATGAGCTTTCCAATGCACTGCCATTCATTACTCCCTTGTCTTGTTCCTTCTTCCTCGCACTTATGAATGTTAAATTCCATCTGCCATTTATCTGCCCATCTGATGAATCTGTCTACATCCACCTGTAACCTAAGATGTTCTTCCTCAATGTCTGGTCAATCTTTCTGTCATCTGCAAACTTACTTATCATCACCCACTCAATTTCTTCTATTGCATTTATCAGTAAGGGACCCAGCACTGATCCCCTGTGGTACACTACTGAACACCAGCCTCCAGTCACACAAACAGCCTTCTACTACCACTCTGTCTCCTACCACTAAGCCTATTTTGGATTCAACTTGCCGAGTTACCCTGGATCTCATGCACTTTTGCCTTATTTAACAGTCTCCCATATAGGATCTTGTCAAAGGCTTTGCTGAAATCCATATAAACTACATCAGCTACCATAGACTACCCTCATCTACATACCTGGTCACTTCCTTAAGAGATTCAGTCAAATTTGTTAGGCATGCCTTCTTTCTGACAAAGCGACGCAAATTATCCCTAATCAAACCTTGCTTCTCTAATTGGAGATACACTCTTTCCCTCAGAATTTTCTCTAATAGTTTTCCTACCGTTGATGTGAGACTCACTGGCCTGTACTTCCCTGCTTTATATCTACCATCCTTCTTGAAAACCACATTAGCTGTCCTCCAGTCCTCTTTGGGCAGGGGGGAATTAAAAAATTTGGTTCAGAGCTCTGACAGTCATTTAAAACTGAAATGAAGATAAATTTCTTCACCCAGAGAGAGTGGTGAGCCTGTAGAATACACTACCACAGAAAACGCTTGAGGCCAAAACATTATATGATTTCAGGAAGGAGTTGAATATAGTGCTTGAGGCTAAAAGAATCAAAGGAAAAGAAAGCAGGAGCAGGATATTGAGTTCGATGAACAGACATGGTAATTATGAATAGTAAAGCAGGCTCAAAGGGCTGAATGGCCTACTCCTGCTCCTATTTTGTCTGTTTCTATGTAACTCATCTGCACCTCAGGATTTGTTCACTAAGCCTGTCAAAACCTCCAATACTTCCTCACTCCCAGTGTCCAAATCTGTTTGTGACATCCACCTGAGCATAATAGAAAGGAGATAACCAACAGGAAAATTCTGCCCATCATCTTTGGCTCCCTCCATGAACTATTTTCTCAAGACATTGATTTTATACCTGTCCCTAGTCCCTTTCTGGTGTTGAACCAGATCCTGAACCACAATTGGTCTGTTATTTGACTCTGGAATGGATTCTCAACCATGGTCACTTCAGAGTTCCTCCAATATTCAAATGGCTAGTCCTCTATCCTAGAAATATTTGGATGTTAATGTTATATGGAAAGGTTTTCTGATTTAAGTTTACCTAATTTTTGTAACTCTGTCAAGGTGTTCAAACTTTCTGCCTCTACAGTTTCAATTCTCAGGCTCACCAAGAAAAACGGCTCCAAATGCTGGCAGATAGATTTCCTTGGTCCACTCTGTCCTTGGGCCATGTTGCAGAAGGGGTATGGATGGACCAAGATAGTACCAGCCCTCAGACAACAGGTAGCTGATACAGCCTCTTAAATGCCAATTGACACCAATTAAGGGAGGCCAAATAAAAAATTGAGGTTCCTACAGGGGCGGAAGGGGGTGATGTAGGAATCAGTTTCGATGCTAGATTGCAGCACCCTCTGATTGTATGGTGGGGACCAGTGCTTCAGGCATGCCAGAAGGCCCTTCCTTTCTGCCTAGGCGCTGCAGCTGCAATAGCCCTCCCTTTTTCCCTCACTGGAGCAAGTGCCCTGGATCTGCATCTTTCTCCCGGCTTTGTAACATTGCCTCTGTCAAAACATTCACCTTATGGCAATTCTACTTTTAATGCAAATACATCAACTAAATGCATCCCTGGTGGAAACCCCTACCTGATATAGAAATTTCATCTCATCTGAAGGAATGGCCTAGACATTCAAACAGGTCATTTGTAGGTATGTAGTAGTACGTTGGAAACACTGGATTCAGTTGCTGCACCTGAATGATGAGTTTTGGGGCTTCTAGTTTCATTCCAGTGAGCTGCAGAGTGTAGGAGGCAGCTGACACGTTGAAATGGGCTTAAAGATGGGATGGGTGCAACACTAGCGTCAGATAAAGTAGGTGTTCCATGTCGAGGTTTCTCATGCTAATGTGTATGCACCACATCAAAGTGAAACCATTTAAAAAGCATTAATTTTGTTGGTTGCTTCCTCCCACCTATCCCCTCCTCCCACCTCAAGCCGCACCTCCATCTCCTACCGACCAACCTCATCCCGCCCCTTTGACCTGTCCATCCTCCCTGGACTGACCTATCCCCTTCCTAACTCCCTACCTACACTCACCTTTCCTGGCTCCATCCCCGCCTCTTCGACCTGTTTGTTCCCTCTCCACCTATCCTCTCCTCTATCCCTCTTCTATCCGCCTCCCACTCTCTCCCTATTTATTTCAAAACCCCCTTCCCCTCCCCCTTTTCTGATGAAGGGTCTAGGCCCGAAACGTCAGCCTCTCTGCTCCTATGATGCTGCTTGGCCTGCTGTGTTTGTCCAGCCCTGCACCTTGTTGTCTCTTAATTTTGTGGTTGTTGGAATGTGGAATGCATTGCCTTGAGGCCATAAATGCAAAGACCAGCTGACATTTGTAGATAGTTTAGGTCTTATCCTTTGCTTTACAATGCTCAAGTTTAATATCTGCGAAATGCCAATAATATTTCCATGCCAGTCCTAAACTTATAATGCAAATGTAAAGTTAGTTGCATTACTAGTAGGTACCAAGTGTCATCCTCCCACATTTCAGGCATTCTTTGAGAGTAATGTATCATTAGATATTCGTGTAGGTGAAAGGGTGTGTCTCAGTTTTTTCTAGTCCATATCCCCTACCCATATGACAACCTCTTTCATTTTATACCTTGGATTCATAATTACAAGTGTCAGTCCAAAAATGGAGCCCTATTTAAGTGAATCACCAATTTTTTTTACAACTCTTGAATTAAATTAATTCCTTTAGCTTTATGTTCTACAAGGTCAGTGTTGTCATAAATGAAACAAGAAAGAAACTAGTGAAACAAAAGTGATTTCAACAACCAAATTTGAACTAATAAAGCTAGCTAATTGAAAAGAATTTGATCAAATTATCCTTGTAGGGGTCAATATATGACCATTACGAATTTCTGAGTGTATTGGAAATGAGGCAGGTTCTATAATGGGCAAGTGATCCGTCTAGGCACTTTATAGCCTCCAGGATTCAAAAATGAATTCCTCGACATTCAGAGAATGACCTCTATATTCTATTTTTCTGACATCCCCCACCATCTCCATGTCTTATTTGTCTCTTGATAGCTTTGCTCTCAGCAGATTGGACTAATTTTCTCCTTTTCACAGACTAATTTTCTCCTAACATTTACACTTACTCACATATCTTCACACCTTTACCACCATTATCACTGCCTTTGGAATTCAGAAGATTGAGGGGGGATCTTATAGAAACATATAAAATTATGAAGGGAATAGATAAGATAGAAGTAGAGAGGATGTTTCCACTAGCAGGTGAAGCTAGGACAAGAGGCATAGCCTCAAGATCAGACGGAGCAGATTTAGGACTGAACTGAGAAGGAATTTCTTCACCCAGAGGGTTGTTAATCTGTGGAATTCCTTGCCCAGTGAAGTAGTTGATGCTACTTCAGTAAACGTGTTTAAAAAAAAGTAGATATTTTTTTGAACAATAAGGGAATTAAGGGATACGGTGAGAACGCGGGTAAGTGGATCTGAGTCCACGAAAGGATCAGCCATGATCTTATTGAATGGCGGAGCAGGCTCGAAGGGCCAGACGGCCTACTCCTGCTCCTAGTTCTTGCGTTCTTGTGTTCTTTGTCTTTTGCTATGGGTACGCTTGCCATCTGTTCCACTTGCTCTTCCATCCCCTTTATCACTAGCATAAAGATATCATTTCCCAGCTGCTTTCATTTCCGAAGAAGAGTCATATTGTACTTGAAACGGTAACTCTGTTTTCTCTCCACAGAAGCTGCCAAACTTGCTGAGTTTCTCCAGTACTTTTGTATAGGTGATTTGCTCAAGCAGTTTTTCACAGAATATGGGATTGTTACAGTGCACAGCCTGTCACATCAGAGCCCAAACAATAATGATGAAAATGATTCCCTGTGATGTAAGACCAGGACCTGGCATGTCAATGACCTAGCTGACATTACACTGACTGAACATGTCATAGGAGTCCACTGTGTGTTTTCACACTCTGTAATATTGATTAAAATTGAATGAGATAAGTATCCAAAAAGTAGAATGTAAAAGCAAAGGGATGGATTCAAATAAAGAGGCCAAAGAGCTAATGTTAACACTGGGGTGAATGGCTGACTCATCTACACTGTCTAATTTCCGTGATTCCTCAATTCTCAAATTCATGTACGGGTTGTTTTATCAAGTATTAATTCTTTTGTGTGTCTATGCACTCATTAGAAATAAACAATATTATCATGAATCAATAAACCAAACTACATATGCATTACATTTTATTCTCTTTATTTTATGTTATTAAGAAGTAATGCAAACTGCAAAGTCTACAACTATAGAGATAGAGGAAATACATGATGTTTCAGCACAAAGCAGGCACTAGACACATGAGCTTAAGTTTATGATAATCAACCAAAATAAAAGGTCTCCTGAATATAAAAGTATAGTTATCAACCAACCATGTCGTACCTACTACCAGTATCCACCTATCACCATCAGTCTGCTAGCCCCCTCCTCCTCCCCTGTTTATCTGCAGCTTCCGCTACCCCCACATCCAGTCCTGAAGAAGGGTAATACCCAAAATATTGACTGCTCCTTTCCTCCAGATGCTGCCTGGCTTGATGTGTTTTTCCAGCCTCCTGTTTGTCTACCTTGGTTATCAGCATGATTGCCCTAGTATGAAACATTTTATATCAAATACCCTAAAGTTAATTCATTTACACAGCTATCCTACAAACAGCTGTAATTTTCTTCCAGAGTGTTTTTTTCTCTAATGTTGGATATCTGGCATGTAGGGTTAGATTTGTGGTCAGAATGTAATGCTCTCCCCTGGGACAGGTTTGGCAGCAGAGTGGCATTGAAATGAACAGGAGCATGATGGGTGAGGACCCTGCTGCCTTCCCACTTCCCCCCACAAACATGAATGTTGCAATTAATGCTCATTTATGGACCTCATCCTGCAGCAGTCGCTAGGGGACTTGGCATGCCAGAAGCAAAAAAAGCTGCTTCAAATGAGCATCTCTCAACCAAGGGTCCACAGCGTCTGATCAAGGCACCCAGCATTGAGAAGGATGGTGACCTGCTGTATGTCGTTACTTTACCCTTGTTTATCGTTCCATTCAGACACTCCTTCTGACCCCACGGACTAATCTGGCACAATCATGTACCTGTTCCTGGGTCCTTTGGTTATTCTGAGTCTCAGGTGGGTGCATTATTGGTAGCAGTCAACACCTACCCCACAATGGTGCTACTGAGAAAAAAGAGCTGCCAGCATCTAATCGGATTGGGAGACCACCCCGCTGGGGGAAGGTAGGTCCACTGCTGCCCAGTTAACTGTGGATACTTAGTGCAGGAGACTTCTGTGTGGACTATATGAATTCCTTAAGTGGTCAATTTGTGGCATCCTCCTCCCACAATTGGAATGTTACTTGCTGTGGCAGAAGTCCAAACTGGGCCTACTACCTGGAAGTACCCATTGATTGGATTGGTGACCAATCAAGAAAGAGGCGCCTCCTTTTGGGGCTTCTTCAACCCCTGGCAAGGTCTTCCCACTCACATTTCTCACTCTCCATCTGGCTCCCTCACCCCTTCCATCTGCCCCTGGACACTGGGAGACACCTGCATTACCTTAAAGTCTGGGATCCATCATTCACTAGCTTCTTCAGAAAAGGAAGCAGTACCAGCAATGGCCACCATCCCCAACCACATGATCAGCAGGATTTCCTCCTCAGAGGTGAGCAGAAGACCCACCTCAAGCTAATTTGCAGTTCAATGATCATTAAATAGTGACAGATCAAACTTGTCATTTAAGAAGTCTGTTACATTTGTGGACGACCAGTAATAACCAAAATAATATTAGACAAATTTATACTTAAACATACTGTGACCCCTGGAAAAATGTAGTATAAAATATTGACTGTCAGTAAGAATTAGAGTGACGTTGATTATATTCTCCTTAATTCTCAGAAGGATGTAAACTTGCATGATTATTTTCATTTCATGCTTGTTAGGTCAAAACAAAATGAATGCATTGTGTTTACTTATCAAAAACCTGGGTAAAATGTTGGAAATGTGTGCAAAAGGTATAACTTTTACATTTAATGTCCCAAATGGCTACACTTAACAACTTTATCATTTAGTGATGAACTTTAACCCCAGATGGGAAACTAAGGGAGCTGATGGCCTTCCTGCTTGAGTCTTCAGGGCAAAATGTCTTGAGTGATTGTCACAGCCAGTCCTCTTTTACTTTCTGAACACCCTAACACATTTGCCCAAAATTACCTTGGTGTTTAGCTGTTTGAGGATTCCAGGCCCTGGGATTTTCTATGTGATTAATTGTGACCAACTGCTTCTTTCCATTTGTACCACTTCCAATATCAGTACATGCCATGATGGAAATCAAAGCAATAGCACGGGCGAGAAAGAATCCTGACAGCAGAGGCCTGTACTTTACCTCAAGGCCCTGAGTCACATGACTACACACGATTAAGATTTTGGTTTACCTTAGAAGGTCTCATGTTCTTTCCACCAGGTTTTACTGAGTCGATCACCATCTCACTGAGTATCCAACTAATATGCAGTCAGACCCCATAGTAATTAAAGCACCTCAATTAACATACATCAATGAGACTTGTACTGGGATCAGGAGATCAGGCAATCGCTGCAGTATTCCCAGTCTCTGCTTTGCAGTAACAGCGTTGATACTTATCTGCCCCAGTTAATTTAATCTCCTTGTCAAACTAGGTTCTTTTATATTAATTGAGAAATTACAAAATTTCCCTATGTTATTACAATACAACCTATTTTGCAGCTTGTTGAAGGTATTTTAAAAGACAGCTACACAAGTTGTTGACCTCAGGGGAATAAAGTCAATTGTTATACATGTTAACTATGCTAAAAATGAAAGCATCAACATTTCCATACATAGAATCATAGAATCCCTACAGTGTGGAAACAGGCCCTTTGGCCCAACGAGTCCACACCGAACCTCAGAGCATCACACCCAGACCCATCCCCCTATAACCTGCCTAATCTACACATCCCTGAACACTATGGGCAATTTAGCATGGCCAATCCACCTAGGCTGCACATCTTTGGACTGTGGGAGGAAACCGGAGCACCCTTATCAATGCATTTCAAATGCCTCAGAAATTTTGGGGTACCCAATTCTGGGGATACATGGAGTTACTGTAGATGCAAGACTCAATCCCTGAATTTGAATGCTGAGGCCGGAGACAACCCTGATATTGGGCCTGAGGTTTTGTCTCCATAAAGCAGCAAGCTGGAGAGAGCACGAAGCATTCACATGACAACATGTTGTTGAAGATGTACTGACCAAGACATTAGCTTACATGAAAGCTGCTGCATGCCAAAATTTCTAGGGTTTCAACGCATTAAATTGGAGCTGAACTGGTTAAAGACAAATCTAGCATGAGAACATCATCTACAAAAGGCCCAAAAACAGAAGTTGCCAGAAAAGCTCAGCAGGTCTGGCAGCATCTGTGAAGAAAAAAAATCAGAGTTAACATTTCGGGTCCAGTGACTCTTCCTCAGAGCTCAGCTTTTCCAGCAACTTTGTTTTTGTTCCTGATTTACAAATCCACAGTTCTTTCGGCTTTTATCTAAAAAAGGGCGTTGGGACATTTCATGCTCTGTTCAGAGGCTATTGACACAAAGCCCAACCAATACCTGGTGTTATTATTAAATTCATGCCTGAACCTACACTTTACTATCACTTCAATGCTATGATCTAAAAGTACCCCTGCGTAATCCAGCAAGTTGATACGTTGTGTATTAGAAAGAACAGGTTAGTCATGCTCTGGGTAGCATACAAGAAATTTCCAATCAGTAAATCAAAAAATAGCAATTAAACACAAATTTGGTTTGAGATTGTGTTTCCTCTTGGTTTCAGTTTGGTGTCTTTAAGGATAAGAAGTTCCATTCAGGATGTGAGGACTGATATCTTCAACCTGCCCATCACCATCCCATTGCAAAATACAGGCAGTCCCCAGGTTCCATTCTGGAGTCGGTTCACAAATGATTTATACACAAGTCAGAAAACGATGCAGGACAATATTCTAAAGTACAGGAAAGGTTTGTATGTTGGGTCTTTAAAATTATACCCCTGTATTTGATCATGTTTGTAAGTACGAGCATTTGTAAATCGGGGACCCCATAAAATCACTATAGTCCCAGAGGACCATAGAGCTGAATTCTCATTAGAGAGACAATTGGTGACGGTTTAACCTGAGGGTCACCATGCCTCAGGTGAGGGGAGAGGTTAAGGAGGCAGCACCTTCATGATTACCATCCCACTGTGATGGCTAATTGCACAGAAGTGCAGAATGAGTGGCTTCTTAGTCTATTCAATGCCTTACCAGTGAAGTCCAACACAGGCTGGCAGCCACTGGAAGCTGGAGAGTGTCAATGGAGGCCTGAGCTGTGTAAGTCACTTTTTTATCGTCTCCTTTATTTCTTTTCATATGGGGAAGGAAGTCCTTGCGTTAAATTGAAGATCAAAAGACTTCCTGCATCCAATCATTAGATAGTGAGCATGCCTCCTTGCAACATTTCAGTCAATTCAGCAAATAACAATGTCCAGTTATTGCCCTGTGCCTTTGTAAATGACGCAATTATTTTGCAAATCAAGAACATAGGTCAACATCAAAGAAAGGTCTAGTTTCATTTACTTATCAAGCAAATTCAGATCTTATAAACACTGTTTTTCAGCACGCACAAGAGGAATGCATTTCAAAGACCTGAATAAAGGCAAAACATTTTGGATGCTGGAAATACAAAACAAATAGAGAATGCTGCAGAAACTTAGCAAGTCTGGTAACATTGGTGAAGAGAGATACAGAGTTTATGTTTCAAATCTGGCACAAATCTTCTTCAGTTGTCTAGCCAACTCTGCTTTCTCTCCACTGATGCTGCTAGACCTGCTGAGTTTCTCTAGCAATTTCTGTTTTTTGTTATTAATATAAAATGTCAGCGAAAGAACTACTTTGAATGGCTCAGTCATATCCTGTGACAGGAGGATCACACAGCTGATGCCACAAATGAGCCAGGTGGTCTTCCAGCTAATTATCCTAATGCAGCAATTTTCAAATAAGCTAAGGATGCAATCATGAGCAATGTGCAAGCTCTATCTTGTGCCAAAGTATTCTGCGAAAGGTCAGAAGAAAAATTTGGAACCTTCTCTCCTGTGTTGTTCACATACTTTCCCCTCAACTCAACAGATATGGATCAGTTAAAGTTATCTCCAAAATTTACTTCAAGCCAAATAATACCACTGTTCCCATGACAGCAAATAAAGTGAGAGAAGAATTCATTGAGCTATCAAATAGTACGCAGTGGCTCACAAATGTACATCAGAGCTGCAGGACAACAGTTTATCTGTGGATAAGCTATCAAACATGACAATAATTTAAAGTAAATTTACTGCTTGCTGCAATTATATTGGCTCTTGATGAGACCACACCAGGAGTATGGTTTGCAATTTTGGCTTGCTTATCTGTGGAAGGATGTTCTGGCTATGAAGGAAGTACAGCAAACATTTACCAGACTGTTTCCTGGGATGGCAGGACTGACGTATGAAGAAAGACTAGACTGGATAGGACTATACTCACTGGAAGGGAGTCAGTTTGCCTGGATCTTTGGTTTATGATGGAAAGTGGTGCCAACAGTGAGGGTTCAATTCCAACACCAGCCAAGGTTACCATGAAAAATTCTCTGTCTCTATTTCTCCCCTTGCCTGAGGTGCAGTAACCATTAAGTTAAACCAGCACCAGTTGTCTCTTTCTAATGAGAGACCAGCCTTGTGGTCTGATAAGACAATGATGATTTTATTCACTGGAGCTTAGAAAAACATGGTGCAGGGTGGGGGTGGGGGGATGTGTCATAGAAACTTATACAGTTCCAACAGTGTAAAGTATGTTCCCAATAACTGAGAAATCGAGAACGATGGGTCACAGTCTAAGTATAATGCGTAGGCCATTTTTAAGGACTGAAATAAAGAGAAATCCCTTCACCCAGAGTAGCAATCCTGCGGACTTCTCTGACACAGAAAGAAATTGAGGCCAAAACGCTGAATGTTCTCAAGAGGGAATTAGATAGTATTCTTAGGGCTAAGCAGCCATGATCATATTAAATGAGGGACCAAGGTCAAAGCACTAAATTTCTTACCTCTGTTCCTATTTTCTATGATTCTAAAACATTCTAGACAAATAAATATTAAATAGCAGATTTTATCATTTGGCTGACTGACACACCATGCAGTTATTGGAGAATGCAACCATTAAGACAGACCTTGGAGTGCAGGTTCATTGTTCCTTGAAAGTGGAGTTGCAGGTAGATAGGATAGTGAAGAAGGCATTTGGTATGCTGCCTTTATTGGTCAGTGCATTGAGTATAGGAGTTGGGAGATCATGTTGTGGCTGTATAGGACACTGGTTAGGCCACTATTGGAATACAGTGTGCAATTCTGGCCTCCCAGCTGCGGGAAGAACGTTGTGAAACTTGAAAGAATTCGGAAAAGATTTACAAAGATGTTGCCAGGGTAGGAGGGTTTGAGCTGTAGGGAGAGGCTGAATAGACTGGGACTATTTTCCCTGAAGTGTCAGAGGCTAAGGCGTGACTTTATAGATGTTTATAAAATCATGAGAGGCATGGATATGGTAAATAGCCAACGTCTTTTCCTAAAGGTCTAGTCCAAAACTAGACAGCATAAGTTTAAGATGAAAGGGGAAAGCTTTAAGAGGGACCTAAGGGGCAACTTTTTCATGCAGAGAGTGGTGTTTGTATAGAATGAGCTGCCAGAGGAAGTACAATTACAACATTTAAAAGGCATCTGGATAGGTGTATGAATAGGAAGGATTTAGAGGGATATGTGCCAAATGCTGGCAAATGGGACTAAATTTATTTAGGATATCTAGTCAGCATAGACAGGCTGGACCAAATGGTCTGTTTCCATGCTGTATATCTCAATGACTCCTTGAGTCTATGACTCTATCTCACTTAAATAGAACTGTCCAAAGTTCCATATGGCTCACAGATTCTGGACATCATAAAATGCTGGAACTGCTACAACAACGGTGTTGGAGAAAGGAATAATAAGGTACTAGATCCTCTTAGCTCCAAAAAAAACTTTAAAGCTAAATAAAAGCAAAATACTGCAGGACCAAGAGATATAAAAATGCGAGAAAACATAGGCAGGTCCGGTAGCACCTGTGGAGAGAAAATAGAGGTGGCATTCTGAGTCCTAAATGATTCTCTTTTGGAACTGTATCACCAGTAAAATTAGTTGTTGAATTATTGGAGGCATAGTTCTGCTCTCTAAAGGTAATACATGTTAAAGAACCTCAATTCATGTCTAAAGGACCCAGCTGGAACTTTGACATTAGCAAGGGGATCATTCTAGCAATGCTATTTTAAGGCCTCATTGAACCACATTTTTACTCCGTCAGAATGGGATAAAGCAGTTTGTGCTTCAGATAAACATTATTTGAGTATGAAATGAAAAATGAAATATACAAATATGTTACAATTTAAGTAAGACAGGGACTTTTATTTATGGGATATACTGTTTTGTTATGATCATCCCTAAATGCTTTTCAATCGGATTGAACAAAAGAATGTTAATCACATTGTTCCCTTCTTTCATATTGGAACAATACTTGGGTTTATTACGACCTTGGGTTAAAGGATTGTCTGAAGAGAACGTGGAAGGAAAATGCGTTAGGGTTTATTGCATGCGAATCAGAGAACAGAGTTGATTTTCAATGCTTATGAATTCAGGGAAGGAAAATTCAGTGGGTTTTGTTGCTCCTTATCAGATTTTCCTTCATCTATTTCACCCAAGCGGTGCATTCAGACAGTAACGTTGAAAACATGCTCCAGTCTGTCAGTAAAAGTCCTGAAACATCAGCTTTCCTGCTCCTCTGATGCTGCTTGGCTTGCTGTGTTCATCCAGCTCTACACCTTGTTATCTCAGATTCTCCAGCATCAGCAGTTCCTACTATCTCTCTCAAAGTCCAACATAATGCTTTTTTTGTTTATGAGCATTGATACCTCTCAAAGCATATTTCTTCTCCTGAAGCTCAGTTTCCCCTTTCACCAGGCTTTAGCAGCTTGCTCATTTGAGACTATCTCCTATTATTGGCACTATAAATGCAAGTGTTATTAACTTCCTCTCTAAGTAGTCAATTAGTCTCAATTAAAAAAAAATAAGATTTCAAATCATCAATATTTTTGCAGCAAATTAGCATTTTACTGAGTTATTTATGGTAGTTAACTAAAATCATTGGTCAACTCAACTATCTGATGCATACACATTCTTCAGATATGATAAGTATATACAGTTCATTCTTAATATTTTCTGTGACCTAGGTTTTACCAGAGCTTTCCTTGTTCCTACTTATAAGGTAATATTGTAGTTACAATTGAAATTGAAACAATTAGAAGGTATTCATTGTAAAGCACTAAATAGCTGCCATTATCCATCAAAAAAAAGCTTCTAAGATAGTATATTATTGTCATTTAGTCAAAGCTGGCACTGGATTTGATTGTATTAAAAAATACTTAAATAATTTGGCTGCTTTATGGTTTTTAAAGTATGTTCCTTCAATGCATGCGAATGAGCCATGTACTTATTTTGTCACGTAAGCGTACGTGGAATAGACTATTATTAGACTATTTTTTAAACGGGGAAAGGCTTTGGAAATCTGAAGCACAAAGAGATTTGGGAGTCCTGGTTCAGCATTCTCTTAAGGTTAACATGCAGGTTCACTTAGCAGTTAGGAAAGCAAATGCAATGTTGGCATTCATTTCAAGAGGGTTAGAAAACAAGGCTCTGGTCAAATTGCATTTGGAGTATTGTGAGCACTGTTTGGCCCCATATGTGCTGGCATTTCCCCCTTTGCTCTTTCTTTCTCCTCTCTCACCCAGCTTCTCTCTTATCTACTTTATTCTCTGGCTCTGCACTTGTGAGTGAACTATTGAAACTAACTTCTTCCAGTACTGTCAAAGTTCATCAATCTAAAATGTCAGCTCTTTTATTCTTCTCTAGACATGCTGCCTGATCTGCTGAGTGGTTCCTGCATATTTTGTTTTTTGTCTTTATTTCCAGCAACCACTGTATTTTCCGTTTTGCTAAAAGAATAATGTTTGGGCACCTTAGGCACCTTGATTTAGTACCAATAACTAACATCCTCCTCATGTCCATCTTTCGAATATCTGACTAGCTTTTGAACATTGCTGTTAATGAGAAGGCAGGAAGATGTGGGGGAACTTGGTAGTGGGCAAAGAATCTGTAAACCTCAGAATATGTAAGCCCTCTTAGCCTTAATAGCTGGTTTTAATTTAAACAAGCTACTGCAGATATGGTGGCAGATTGATGAGCAATGCTGCCTTGCAGTGCCAGGGTTTGGTTCCAGCCTTGGGCAACTGTCCATGTGGAGTTTGCACATTCTCCCCAAGTCTGTGTGGGTTTCCTGCCACAGTCTCAAAGATGTGTAGGTTAGGTGGATTGGCCATGCTAAATTGTCCCATCCTGTCCAGGGATGTGCAGGTAAGGGGATTAGCCATGAGAAATACAGGAATCGGGGTCGGGGGGAGCTGGGTGCTGTTTAGATAGGTGGTGTTGGCTGGATGGCCTCTTTCTGCACGGTAACGATGCTATGATACCAATCTGACAGCAACCAGAGTAGCTGCCTATTTTTAGGCAACAAGTGAGAAAGGTGTTGTACCAATGATTTCATAGAATAATAGAATCCTTATAGGGTGGAAGCAGGCCATTTGGCCCATCAAATCCACACTGACCCTCCGTCAAGAGCAACCCATCCAGACTCACCCCTCCACTCTATTCTCATAACCCCACATTTCCCATGGCTAATGCACCTAGCCTGCACATCTTTGGACTCTTTGGAAACCAGAATGCCTGGAGGAAACTCATGCAGACACGGGGAGCATGAGCAAACTCCGCACAGACAGTTGCCCAAGGGTGGAATTGAACCGAGTGAAGCTAACTGCTGAGCCACCGTGCCGCCCTGACATCTTCAAGTCGTGTCTTCTACTTTCCAAATTAATCCCCTGTTTGTTTTTAGCATGAATCTCATTCAGCGAAGAAAGTGACTGTCTTATCAAATAATCCCTTGCAGACCAGCACTAACTCAAAACATGTTTAAAAAGAGCTCCAGGATGAAATACAGAACCATATCATTTTGGGATTAGCTGCTTAACATCATGACTCATCCTAGACTTGCAAAATTTGAACGTTGGTGCCCTACTCATCTACAACTGTTGAATTGAAATCATGGATGGAATTTAGTATCCGCACCCATGGCAGGAGGCTGGTAGATTGGGTTTCCATTATATTTCCATTTTCACCTTAAGGCCACAGTTGGAAGGCCCATGAACCTTGCCATCAATCGAGGTCCTTAAGTCACCAATTAAGGACTTCAACCCTTTGCCACTGGTGTTGACACAGTGTAGTTGATGAGCGCAACAAGCAAACTTCTGAGGTGTTCCGGGGTGGCCAGATATCTCTCCACTCTGAGTCTTGAATGACAAACCTAAAATCAGAAAGTTGTTGCCGACTCAAAGTTCCTTTCAAACTCCAAGAAACCACTCCTGCCATCACTACCAGTACCTTTCCTCTTTACAGGGGAGAAATAACAACTTTCACTCCCAACATTAAATACCTGCCTAATACGGACAACTCTCACCTCCTGTGACCCAAAGTGACCTGCTCTTGGGCCGAGTGGTGGACTTAGTCCTGACAGGAAGGACTTGTTCCAGAAGCAGCCCAGAATTATACCCTTGCCTTCCAGGAGGTGAGAGCTGTCTGTATTAGACAGGTGTTTAATGCAGGGAATGAAAGTTGTTATTTCTCCCCTTTTAAGAGTAAAGGTGCTGGAAGCAGTGCACCAAGGGCACACCGACGTGTGTGAATGAATGAAATTGCCAGGAGCCATTTTTGGTGGCTAATTGTGGTCTCGCAGGTTTAAAGTGGGATCAAGTGAATCCTGTGCGTTAATAAGGAAGGTGTCGCCATTATTGCCCCTTCATCTAAGGCAATGATTTCAATCATCATGGCAGCAGATTCACATTGATTTTGCGGGATCCGTGAAGGGACGGATGTTACTAATGTTCGTGAATGCCCATCTGGAGTGGCCTGAGGTGGCAGTCATGAAGGCGATATCACTGGAGCAATAGACCGACTGGATTGAAATATTTGTCAGGTTTGGGAACCACGAACAAGTCATGAGTCACAATGATCCACAGTTTGTGGCGCAAGAGTTGGAGGAGTACCTGGAAAATCACAGAGTCGGACATGTGAGATCAGCTCTGTATCACCCTGTGACAAACAGTCAGGCAGAGAGATTTGTAAAAAACTTGAAGCAGGCCTTAATATCTTACAAGGGGAGAGATCACCAGGACAGTGAATCAACAAGTTCCTCAGCATGTTTAGGAACATGCCACACGCAACGACCCAGTGCTTGACAGTGTCCTTAATGTTTAACTACCAGTTGAGAACCATGTTTGACTTACTGCAGCCAAAATCCACCAGAGAAGAGGTAGAGCGAAGCCAAGAAGGACAGATGGTCAGAAGTGTGGTCAAGTGTATTTCGAAGAGGCAAGACCATGTAGGCCCAGAATTACATTCCTGGGGAAAATTGGATTCCAGTGATGGTGGTGGTTCAAACAGGAACATTGTTATACATGGTGCAGACTAGGGATGAACTGGTCTAGAGGAGACAAGCAGACCAGCTGGTCACTGCATCTTACCCCTGGGGTAAATCCCTCAGAAGACTGAGCCGGTCCAGATGGGAGCAATGGTGTTAACCGAGTCATGTGTCTCTGAGCCAGGGTTGGCCATATCCATGGAGGAGACGAAAGCAGCATCACAGAGGAACAACAGCCAACCAGAGATCCAATCTCTGTACATGAATGAATAAGTACTCAAAAATAAATTCAAAAATATACAATAGTGCTTTGAATGCACTAAAAGTGTTTTATTTTGCTGAATTTGTCATTTAAAATACTTACTACCAATAAAATAATAAAGTTGTCTTTATATAGAAATAACAAGTTGTAGAGCTGGATGAACACAGCAGGCCAAACAGCATCAGAGGAGCAGGAAGGCTGACGTTTCGGGCCTAGACCCTTCTTCAGAAAGTTGTCTTTATCATTGTTTTTGCTTGTTCTAATGAAAAGAGCAAGTATTCCTGTATAACGTGTCATTTCATTCTCTTTCACATTGTCATTCAAAATATGTCTGTTTTGCGCAAGTTAACTGAAACAAAAAATGGTCAAACTAACCAGATGAATATATATTTTTCTTGAATATTTTGTATCATTAATAATGTATATTTATAAAGAAATTAATAAATGTTGTACCAAAGACAACTGATGTTAAATTCTGAAAATGTATGCTGCCTGTTAATTTAACTAATAAATGCTCAAAAAATGTAATTACCTTATCAATGTCTGAATACAAATGTATTTAGTTGTACTGAGTTTGTAACTTGTTTGTTTCCCATGATTGATAACTTAGTTGATCATTTGGGTTAATATTGTCTTTAATACACTTTCATGGAATTGAATGTGTGAAAAAGTCACCATCAGGATTTTGTATTTTATCAGAGGAAGAATAGAAGAACCTTTGCACTTACGCAGAAATTGCAAGAAACTGAATTACTAACACCAATTCTGTTCAGTGCTGAGCTATTAACATGTTGCCCAAATTTGCTGGAAATGAAATACTGGAAGCACAGTTGTGCAAAGTCATTTAAGATTGAATGGTCCCTGTTCTAATGAAAAACTCTGCAATGTGTGTTCACTTATTTTCTTGTTCTTAGAAGTAATATGGTAATATTCAAAGTATAACAGTGCTTACTACTTGAAGGTTATTTTGTTAATTAAAGAGTAATTTCCTGGCTTCATTTTTAACATAAGAAAGCATTTACTGTTGAAACACCAGCTCCTCTGATATAAACTGCTTGTCAAACGAACAAAACATAAGTATAGATATTGATCTCCAGGGAGCCCATATTAAGATTTGAATAGAATTCATTGATGAAATATGTTATAACCTGCTGACCTCCACACCTGCATTCCATACACTCCCAGCCAGCAACACTTGCGCCAAGAGCCCAAATGGCATAATTTGCCATTAGGGCTTGCCTTAGGAAAATGTAAACACAGTAATGCTTTGCAAATGGCAACGATCCTGGAGTCTTTCTGCTGCTAACGCCTTGTTATTGTTTCTGATGAGAGTCCATAGAGTTTGTTCCCACTCACTAAAACCTTGCACGTTTGAGCCAAAATGCATCCTCTTTTGTGGTGACTATTGATATCTTAGGATTACGTTTATTATTAAAATAATAATATGATGAACTATTAATTCTTAACACGAAAGAAAATGTCAAATCATTTTCCATTCATAGGACCATCAAGAATATCCTTGAGGTTGAATCGTTTTATTTCCAGCCCCACCTTGATTATACAACCATCCTGAATTTTTTGCTCGTTCATGTTACACTTCAATTTAAATTCCATTCCACTCCAGATGCTTCAATGGGTGGAAGATGACTTGTCAATCTGCTTTATATTAAAATTTTGACTTTTATACAACCATCAAAACTTTTTGGTGAATGAATAATCAACATCAACTTTAACCCGAGTGTCAAAAATAAGATGATACAATGAATTTAAAATAGATAGTAAAGCATATCAGGACTAAATATAGTTACAATTGAAGGTAATTGTCAGGTTACAGTTGACAGTAAATGGCTTGACAGGATGTCTCATCAAATGAAATACTTACTATGACAAAGCTAAAGTTGGGATGGAATTAAAGCTGTTCACCATATACTTGAAAAGGAGCATTTTAAACAAAAAAATCTTAGGTTTGGGTCAGGAAATCCAACAGCTACGTTGAAGAGGGGGATCCACTCAGATTCACCAAGTCCTCACCTATATCAGCTGTTGCGCTTCTCCAGCTTCGGGACAGGTAAACGTAAAAAAAACTAAATGGCATTGAAGGTCACAGCCTCATTTCATAATTACCTCATGAGAGTGTATTGTTTATCCACCCATTTCCCTGTGTTAGTTAAAATAGAAGTGGGCAGGAAATATTTTGTTAAGACTAATCCAACCGCCTAAGCAAACATATATTTTTCTTTTGACTAAAGCTTCCCTCTTTGCGTTATAATGAACTTGCAATGAGCTCAGCTTTACATTATGCCTTCAGTTCTCTCACCCCAAGGCCTCGATCTGTGCCAGGCGGCTCACCTCCTATCCAATTCCCCACTCCCCAGGTCCATGATCAAACCTCCAATTTCAACCAGCCCATTCTACTGTACTCAACACAACTGGTTACATCTTAATAATTTTTTGGCTAAGTGTGAGTTATGGCAGGGCCCAGTGAGATTTCTCACTGTGTCTTAGCAAATGTGCCTCATTAACTATGAACCCCAGCCCTACAGCATCCTTCACATCCAAATTTTTCATATGATCATAACATATAGGAGCAGAATTAGGCCATTCAGCCCATAGAGTCTGCTTTACAATTCCATCATTGCTGATATATTTCTCAATCCCATTCTCCCCATTACTATTGATCCCCTTAATAATAAAGAATCTATCTATCTCTGTCTTATATACACTCAATGTCTTGGCCTCCACAGCTTTCTGCAGCAATGAATTCCACAGATTAACCACCCTCTGGCTGAAGAAATTCCTCTTCATCTCAGTTCTAAAGGGTCGTCACTTCACTCTGATGCTGTACCTCTGAGTCCTAGTCTCTCCTACGAGTGGAAACATTTCCACTACCCCTTGATCCAGGGCTCTCAGTATCCTGTAAGTTTCAATCAGACCTCTCCCCCTCCTTCTAAACTTCATTGAGTACAGAACCAGAGTTCTTAATCACTCTCATAAGATAAAACCTTCATCTTGAGACCATTCTTGTAAACCTCCTCTGGAGGCCCTCCAATGCCAGCTCATCTTGTTGTGTAATAGTACTCATTTTCGTATCAAGCAGAAAGCAAATAGAATTAATACCAGTTAAACCAAATGATATTTAGCTTAAGAACTACAGATGCTGTAAATCAGAAAGAAAAACAGAAATTGCTGGAAAAGCTCGGCAGATCTGGCAGCATCTGTGGGGGGAAATCAGAGTTAATGTTTCAGGTTCAGAGACCCTTCCTCAGAACTGAAGGAAGCTAGGAAAATGTCAGTTTATATGCAGAAGATAGGGTGGGGGGAGGGGTTAAAGAGTAAATGATAAGTGGGGATAGAGCCCAAAGAGAGAGAAGAACAGTTGGACAGATGAATGAGTAGATAATGATTTGGTTAGGAGGGTGAATGGTTGTTAATGGAGACCATTAGTGGCTAACAATAGGTAGTGTGTAATAGCAAACTCTGTGATAACAAGGCCTAGTGTGTGGGATAAGGGTTTAGGACATGGGAGACTTCAGGCCCTAAAATTACTGAACTCAATACTGAGTTCTGAGGGCTGCAGGGTCCCCACGTGGAAAATGAGGTTCTGTTCTTCCAACTTGCACTGAGCTTCACTCAAGCACTGCAGCAAGCCTGAGACAGAGATATTGCCCAGGGAACAGGATGGTGTGTTAAAGCAGCAGGCAATGGGTAGATTAGGGTCATTTTGCAGGCAGAACGTAGATGTTCTGCGAAGCAGTCACCCAGTCTACCAAATGTTGAGTGCAGACGGTTCAGGCCTTTGGTCCAGGAAGAAGCGGAGAGCCCTGAGACCATTCTGGTGGGGAATGGACATGTAAAGGGATTGGACATCCATGGTGAAGAGGAGGCGGCTGGAGTTTGCAAACTGGAAATTCTGAAACTGACGTAAAGCTTCAGAGGATTTACAGATGGGCGTGGGCAGGAACTGGACCGGGGAGAGAAAACCAAGTCAAAATAGGAAGAGATCATTTCTACGGGGCAGGAGCAGGCGGAAACAATGGGTCTGCCCGGGCAGTCTTGTTTGTAGACTTTTGGAAGGAGGTAGAACTGAGTTATGCGTAGCTGGGAGACTATCAGCTTGGAGGCAGTATGGGGGAGATAACCATATGAAATGAATGCAGTTGCCGTGTTCCATGGTGGGATTATCATCCAGGGCGAGATAGGAGCAGGAATCTGAGAGCTGGCACTCAGCCTCTGCAATGTAGAGGCCAGTATGCCAGACTACAACAGCACCACCCTTATCGGAAGACTTAATAACAAAGTTAGGGTTAGATCTAAGTGCATGCAGCGCAGTCAGTTCGGAGGGAGACAGGTTGGATTGGGTGAGGTGGTGGGGGTGGGGCAGCAGATCACTTGAGGTGATCAATGTCCCTTATTCAGCATACTTGTTGCTCTGTTCTTTTTTGTCTATTGTGGAAGACAGGAGACAACGTTTCAAATACTAAGAGATAGTAGAAACTGCAGATGCTGGAGAATCTGGGATAACAAGGTGCAGAGCTGGATGAACACAGCAGGCCAAGCAGCATCAGAGGAGCAGGAAGGCTGACGTTTCGGGCCTAGACCCTTCTCCAGAAAGGCTTGGCCTGCTGTGTTCATCCAGCTCTACACCCTGTTTCAAATGTTAACTTGGTCTGCCTTTGAAAGAATTGGAAATGACTCAGGTAGCTGACGCGGCCATGGCTAAATAAATATTTCAAGGCAGGTGGGAGTTAACTTTCTTAAGTAGGGCCACACCTAAACAGAGCAATTGCACCACTGAAACTGGTGAGAGATCTAATTCAGTTTCAAATTTATAACAACACAACAAGCTAGTTGAGCAACTTTTACATATTTGAACTTGGCAGCATGTATATTTCTGTGGGAATAGATTATGCTGGACAATTTAAAATAGAAGCTCACTTTTGCTTATTAAACAGTTAATAAGTAACTCTCTTAATTGGTTTTCAAATATAAAAGTAAGTTAAAGAAAGATAAAACTTAAGTTCAGGGGTGAATTTCAGCAAATGTGGGAACAAGATGCCTGTGAAGAATACAGCTATACAAATTCAGTTCAATTACTTTCCTTTTAGGAGAAATAAAATGAGTTAGTTTGATATCCTTACCAATTCACAGGACCAGTACTATTTGTCACTGCACATATAAAAATAGTACATTTACAATTGCCATATATATCAGACATTCAAAATCAAAATACTGTGGATGCTGGAAATTTGGAATAAACACAAAGAATGCTGGAGAATCTTGGTAAGTCTGACAGAATCTGTGGAGAGAGAAATAGAGTTAATGTCTTGAGTTCAATATGACATCTTCAGAATGCATTGATACAGTTTATCCAGCCTGCTCATGATTGTGTAAACCTCCATGAGATCTTCTCTTAGCCTTTTCCTCTCCAAGGTCCCAACTTCTTCAACAGACCTTCATATAACTTCATAGGACATTGGTAGTCTATTTCTGTATTCAATGGAGGAGGAGGCTCCACAAATACCCTCATCCTTAGTGATGGAAGCACCAAACCCATCAGTGAAAAAGATAAGACTGAAGCATTCACAACAATCTTCAGCCAGAAGTGCCAAGAGGATGATCCATCTTGGCCTCTTCCATTGGTGCCCAGAATTACAGACACCAGTCTTCAGCCAATATGATTCACTCCACATAATATCAGGAATCGGTTGGAGACGTTGGTTACTGAAAAGGCTATGGGCCCTGGCAACATTCTGCCCATAGGTTTGAAATCTTGTGCTCCAGAACTTGCTAATCCCCTAGCCAATTTTCTGAAGAAGGGTCTAGGCCCGAAACGTCAGCTTTCCTGCTCCTCTGATGCTGCTTGGCCTGCTGTGTTCATCCAGCTCTACACCTTGTTATCTCTAATCCCCTAGCCAAGCTGTTCCAGGACAGTTACAAATTTGCACCTACTTGAAAATGTGGAAAGTTGCCCAGGTATATTCTGTACATAAAAAGCAGGAAAAATCCAACCCGACCATTACTCTCGATCGTGAAAATTGTGATGGAAGGTGTCATCAACAGTGCTATCAAGCAGCACCTGCTCAGCGATAACCTGCTCAGTGACACCCAGTTTGGGCTCCATCAGGGCGACTCAGCTCCTGATCTCATTACAGCCTTAGTTCAAACATGGACAAAGGAGCTGAATTCCAGAGGTGAGGTGAGACTGACAGCCCTTGACATCAAGGCTGCATTCGACTGAGTGTGGCATCAAGGAGCCCTAGCAAAACTGGAATCAATGAGCATCGGGGGGAATATCTGCACTGGTTAGAGTCATTCCTGACACATAGTAAGATGGTTCTGGTTGTAGGATATTCAGGACATCACTGCAAGAGTTCCTCAGGGTGGTGTCCTGAACCCAATCATCTTCAACTGCTTCATCAATGTCCTTCCTCCATCATAAGGTCAGAAGTGAGGATGTTTGCCAATGATTGCACAAAATTCAGCACCATTTGTGACTCCTCAGATACTAATGCAGTCCATATAACAAAATCTGGATAATATCCAGACTTGGACTGACAAGTGGCAAGGAACATTCATGCCACACAAATGCCAGGCTATGACCATATCCATTAAAAGAAAATCTAATCACTGCACATTGACATTCAATGGTGTTACCATCACTGGATCCCCCACTATAAATGTCCTGGGGGTGACCATTGACTAGAAATTCAACTAGACTAGCTACATAAACACAATGGCTACAAGAGCAGGTCAGAAGCTAGAGATACTGCGAGTAACTCACCTCCTGATCCATGATCTACAAAGCACGAGTTAGGAGTAGAATAATCCCCACTTGCCTGGATGGGCACAGCCCCAACAACACTCAAGAAGCTTGACAGCATCCAGGACAAAGCAGCCCGTTTGATTGCAACCTCATTCTCGAACATCCGTTCCATCCACAGTCACAGCAGAATGTACTATCTACAGGATGCGCTACAAAAATTCACCAAAGATCATTAGATAGCACCTCCCAAACCCATGACCACTCCCATCAAGGAGGACAAGGGCAGCAGATACATGGGAACACCACCATCTGCAAATTCTCTTCCAGGCCACTCACCATCCTGACTTGGAAATATATTACAGTTCCTTCACTGTTGCTGGGCGAAAATCCTGGAATTCTGTCCCTCAGGGGATTGTGGGTCAACCTACAGCACGTGGACTGCTGTGGTTGAAGAAGGCAGCTCTCCATCACCTTCTCAAGGGCAACTAGGGATGAGCAGAATAAATGCTGGCCAGCAATGCCCACACTCCACAAGTGAATGAAAAAAATCTTTAAATAGTTTATGTGGCTTGATGGAATTGTTACAATAAATAAAGCATCAAAACTTTAAAGTAAACAAGTATAGCAAATCTTATAATGTAAGTAAACATATATCCCTTTGGTAGATTAATGTTTGTGATTTTAAATATGGTTCCTTTCACTACAACCTCACAGTTGTAAAGCAAGTTGATTTTTATTATTTAAGTGAAAGCATTAGAAATTGAGGCAAATAAAATACAACCAACCATAGCATAAACAATGACACACTATCTTAGATTAGCAACTAGATTATAACAGAGTCCACTGTAAATAGAAATAGTCACCACCATTTATTAAGACTGTTTACTTCCACCTCCATAACATCACCTGATTCTACTCAACCTGTTTCAACTCATCTATTTCTGAAACCCTCATCCATGTTTGTGTAATTTTGTACATAACTTTTATTATAAGCAACCTTATAGGCGTTTTTAATCAACCTTTTAAGATGTTTAAAACACACACCTGGAACAGGTTGAACTTAAAGCCAAGTCCCCCAGCTGAAAGGGTAGATGCAGAGAGGATCAAAGGTCTTGATGTCAGAGTAAAGGGTCACCTATTTAAGGCAGAAATGAGAAGGAATTTCTTAGACTAGTGTATTTGTAGAATTCTTCACCACAGAATGTTTTTTAAGGCTGAATCATAAGTCTATTCAAGGTTGAGTTGGATGGATTTTTAATCAGTAAGGGAATCAAGATTTATGATGATAAAGCAGGAAAGTAGAATTGAGGTGGATCAGATTAGCCACGATCTAATTAAGTAGCAGAGTGGACTTGATTGGAAAAATGGCCTACTTCTGCTCCTGTGTTTTATGGTGTTATAATATGGAAAAACCGTTGAAGAAAACACTTGCAACTTTCATTTAGCTAAGAAATTAATGGTAGGGCCTTGCGTAGTGTTGTAGAACAAAGGGACGTAGGGGTTCAGTTACATAATTCTTTGAAGTTTGAATCACATATAGGTTAAAAAGGAATTTGTTATTCTTGCCTTTATTGTTGAGTCCTTTGAATACAGGAGTTGGGAAGTCATGTTGAGTTTATACAGGACATTGGTGAGGCCTCTTCTGGAATACTGTGTCTAGTTCTGGTTGCCTTGTTATAGGAAGGATACTATCAAGCTGGAGAGGGCTCAGAAGAGATCTAGCAGGATGTTGCCAGGTGTGAAAGATTTGAGTTATAAAGAAAAGCTGGATATCTAAGGTTTTGGAGTAGATTTGTAACTCGGGTTGTGGGTGTTGAGGTTGTTGAGTTGGTTGCGAAACAAGAAACCAGTGAGCCAACCAACCCTTCTGATGAAGGGTCTAGGCCTGAAACGTCAGCCTTTCTGCTCCTATGATGCTGCTTAGCCTGCTGTGTTCATCCAGCTCTGCACCTTGTTGTCTCTAACCTCAAGAAAAGCTGGATAGTCTGGGACTTTCTGCACTGGAGAGTAGGAATTTGAGAGACAACCTTATAGAAGTTTACGAAATAATGAAGGGTATAGATAGAGTTAATGGTAGTTGTCTTTTTCTGGCATGGGGGATTTCAAGATGAGGGGACACATTTTTAAGGTGAGAAGAACAAGATTTAAAAAAGACATGGGGGCATTTTTTTTTACACAGAGGGTGGTTCATGTGTGGAATGATCTTCCAGAGGAAGTGGTGGATGTGGGTACAATTACAATGTTTAAAAGACATTTGGATAAGTACATGAATAAGAAAGGTTTGGAGGGATACAGGCCAGGAGCAGGCAGGTGGGCCTAGTTTAGTTTGGGATTGGAGTCGACATGCACTAGTTGGATCAAAGGGCCTGTTTCCATTCTGTATGACTCTATGTTGTGATTCAAAATGTTTTAGGTCATGTATTATACTCCAGAAACCAGTGAACACTGTAATGGTCATCTTCCATATTTATTTTTTCTTATTACAGAATGGTTAAATTTTATAACAGGATTACTTTACACTATGTTTTTGTGATTTTCCTTCGGCAGAGGAACAATTGGGTTAAAGTTCATGCAAATCTGCTGATATTATAAAATAGGAAAGCCTAACAGAGATGCACACCAACAAATCACAGGAAAATAACAACTAACTTGAAGTTAGTCAAAGTGAAGATATAAGTATCATTGAAGTACATTGGAAGGCAAAGTGCCCAGATTGAGGTGGGTTTATTGAGGAGATCTGTCTATCGACAACATTAAACTCTGGGAAATTAACGCTGAAACAAAAAAGAAAAATTGATGGAAAAGCTCAGCAGTTCTGGCAGCATCTGTGGAGAGAAATCAGAGTTAATGATTCAGGTTGAGTGACCCTTCCTCAGAATAGTCTGATTTCTCTCCACAGCTGCTGCCAGACCTGCTGAGCTTTTCCAGCAATTTCTGTTTTTGTTTCTGATTTACAGCATCCTCAGTGCTTGTGGTTTTTATTTAATATTTAACTCACTGCCACATCTCTTCTAGGCATACCCACTTTGAAGAAATTCTGCTCCTGTCTCCAGGAAGTTAATGCTGGCTGTTTACAATTCCCATAGATAGCAATTACAAAGGCATTTTGTATAACACGATCCCTCTGTTGTCAGACTCGGTGGTTTAACTGATAATTTGCACCTCTTCAAGGTGCAGTTGCTGTGGTAATGAATGCTGGTTACAGCTTGTACTAATTAACATGAACTGCAGCAGGAACGTGGCTCTGCCTGGGTAATGAGAAACATGTCTTTACAACAATAACACTTACTTGCAGCTATATGGTGATTTTAACATTGTGTGTCATCCCAAGCATTTAAACGGAGCATAATCAACCAAAATTTGGAACCGAGCCACATAAGAAAGTTTCAGCCCAGATGACCAACAGCTTGTTCAAAAATAGAGATAACAAGGTGCAGAGCTGGATGAACATAGCAGGCCAAGCAGCATCAGAGGAGCAGGAAAGCTAACGTTTCGGGTCTGGACCCTTCTTCAGAAATGTTCAAAAAGTTATGATTTAAGAACTATCCTAAAGAAGGAAAATGTTGGGGAAGTGGAAGGTGAGAAGTCCAGAGCCTAGAGCTTCAGTGGGGCAATTGATTTTGAGACCACTCAAGGGGGGATTACGAAAGGAGCAAATTACTTCAGATGATCAGTGGCTGCAGGGATACGGAGAGAATACCCTGGTCTTGAACTGAGTTATGGACTTAGTCCTAGATTTATTCCATAACTATGTTTCAGGCTTCACCAGGTAAGCAGAAATATGGTGTTTGGTCAGTATTAAATTCCAAGACATAGCTTTAAGAGACAGGACTTCAGGAGAGATTATAGCTTTTTCTCTACACACTGATTTCTCAAAGAATCACCACAGTGTGGAAGCAGGCCATTCAGCCCATCAAGTCCTCATCGACACTTTGAAAAGCATCCCACTCAGACCCATCCCTGTAACCAAAATTTCCCTATGGCTAATCCACCTAGCCTGCACATTATTGGACACTATAGGCATTTCAGCATGGGCAATCCACTTAAACTGCAAATCTTTGGACTGTGGGAGGAAACTGGAGCATCCGGAGGAAGCCCATGCAGACACAGGGAGAAAGTGATTTTTGGCTTTACAGTACACAATTTTAAGACCAGAGAGGGTTGTTAGGCACCCATTACTATAATCCTTACAAATTCAGATTTTTCTTAAACTGTCGAACACAATTCCAAGAATTTACATGAGCATATCCAATCCAGAAAATTGTCTAAATAATTCCATCTCTTCCAGTTTCCTTCACAAAGCCCTTAAATATTGGTGTGTATTCCCAATAAAGTATACCATTCTTTAAAGATGGAAGTCAAAAAGGCACAAAGTATTCCAAGTGTGGTCTTGATCAAAGCCCGCAATTAAGCAAGACTTAGTTATACTTGAACTCCAATTCACCCTCACAGTAAACGCTAACGTGTTATGCGCCTTCTTAATTGCTTGCTGTATACTGTGTGCTGATTTTCTTAATTCCCTGTATGAACACACCCTAGTTGCTTTGAACATCAAAATTTACAACTTTTACATCTTTTAAAAACAGTCTCCTTCAGGATATGGTACTTTTCCAAAATATTGAAGACATCTGATTTTTTTTAAATAGCATGTGTTAATAAGCTTAGATTTCTTTAAGTTATTCACCTAATATTCTGCCTTTATCAGTGCCCATTCTTGCAATGTTTTCAAATCAACCCTGCTCAGTGATGTATGATACACCTCTGGAGCAGGTAGGACTTGAACCCAGGTCTCCTGGCCGAGAGGTAGGGGCACCACCATGGCACCAAAAGAGAAAGTATCCATTCTTTACCTTCAAACTTGGCTCAGGCATTCAAGCACTGGTAAATTAGATTGAAGGATTGAAAACATTTGCTGTTTCTTTTTGAATAGCTGGACAAAATCATGTCCACTTCAACTATTTGTTTAATTTATTCATTTGTCAGTAAATAAAATTTGCTTGATCATTGTATTCATAAACAAAGATTGTTATGATGGCCTACTGCTTTTTGTAGAGGGGAGATAGAAACTGCATAGATGTAAGATAATGCTCAGAGTTTAAGTGCTACGCAAAAACATTTTTCTGCATCACTTTAGGTACTTAATGACGACTATCTAGATGTTACAGGGAGTGAAGATATTCTGGAACTCCTGGCCTATTGGAATTATGGAGGTAATCTCAGGAATGGCATCCAGACATATAGTGGGAGAAGAATTCAAAATGGACAACAGTAATGGTATATGCCGGTCCTGAGCTGAGGGCTTTTTGTTTCCCTTTTCCAGAGTTGAAAGGTGCAGTTACTGAACAACAGCTGCTCTCTCATCCCTTGGTTTCCCTTACCAAGTCTTGCTTGGTTTGTGAAAGCCATAAAATTAGTTGGCTCTTTGCTAACCATTCCTACCATCCCCTATGCAGTGACCCCTAATCCTGAAGTCATGAACTTTGTCAACATCAGCAATACATGTTTAGCATAGGCACATCTCAGCACAGTGTGATGTTCCCAGTGTTCTTTCATCAGATTTTTGTTCCTTAACTTGAATCCAGGAGATTTTCAGTCTTCCCTATGTCATCCTCAGTCCTACCTACGTCTCAGTGTTCTAACCTGTAATTAAAACAGCCATCGATACTCCTACTCCTCCTGACTATTTCGTTCCATGGAATGTTCAGCAGCCGGCCCTGCCCTCACCTCAGCAACATCATTGAAGCACTGTTAAGTCATATCCCACATAGTTATTTATATTTGTAATTCACCAGATTTGTTTTGTGCTTTTATCTACAACTCAGACTTGCCACAATTTGTTTGCCAAAACTTCTACTTTTTCTACTTTTGACCATCCCAGTTATCTCCTTTATCTTCCACTTTCGTCCTATTGGTTTTGCTTTCAATTCTGCTTTTGCATCTTTGTGCCATCTTCTCAATGCTCTGCCAGATTAATTTCAACTCTTCCCCCATAACATTAGTCACTCTCTTTGTAAGAACATTGTGCGGCAATACAATCATTGAGAAGTTGGCTAACAAGTGTGAAGGGAGGCTCACAATCAGACTGTTTTGAGAGTGGGCACCGTTATCATGACACCAACAAACTGTATGGCTCCAATGAGAGTTCTACTGCAGCTAGCCATTTCAGGGCCAGGTTACTTTATGATTTAACCTTTTTAATGCCTCTTTTACCTGACAATTTCATTTGACAAAGTATCAGCATTGCATCCTTCTAAAATATTTATTTCTACACAAATTTTCATAGATTGACAAGTCTTTCTCCTGGCTAGCATCTGTAACACACAGCAAAAGACTGGAATTAAAATGACAGTGGGACAGGAACAATCTGGTAATTCAACCACCTCAATTTTAACCACTACCATCTAGTTTTCATTGATCTCCCCTCTCTTCCAGCCTCAAACAAGTTCCAAAGTTCTGGGAACCTGAGATCTGCCATCACACATTCATCTGTGCAGCCATAAAATTGACTTTTCCTATTCCTACTGTGATTCTTAAATGAAACTGAGAGCAATCCACTGATTATTCCTCTTTGAGGTCTTTTTAATCTATCTCTAAATTGTTGAGATCACTTTTATATGATGACCTCATTTCCATTTCTTCTTGTGCCAGTGCTTCAAGGATGAATTATGGAGGTGAACTTAACCCATGCATGCTGGGAGAACACAGTGAATGTAAGGGTAAGATTGTTTCACAGTAGCTTCTGGCCTGTTCTCATTAGTTTTTATCTGTCAGCAATTTCACTGTTTTTTTTTAGCCAGCTGAGGCAAATGGTGAACTGAGGCAATGTCCATGAACACTTTTAAATTTGAGTACTCTCAGGTCTTTAGGATCGCTTTATCCACTTGTAAAATCTCACAGAGTTGCATTCTCAGGTGAACTGGAAGCAATATATAAAGGAAAGCCCACTTGCAATATTATTGGATATAAGTACTGAAATGTTAGTGTGTTATTTACTTTATGAGGTTTGGAACACGCCAATTGTATCTATCTTAGTTTTTGATTACCTTGTTGTAATTTATCAAGGATGTTATTATAAGCACTTTGATTTAGTTAGAGAAATATAGAGTCATAAAGATATACAGCACAGAGACAAACCTTTCAATCCAACTTGTCCGTGCTGACTAGATATCCCAAATTAATCTAGTACCATTTGCCAGCTTTTGGCCCATACCCCTCTCAACCCTTCCTATTCATATACCCATCCAGATTCCTTTTAAATGTTGTAATCGTACCAGCCTCTACCATTTCCTCTGGCAGCTCATTCCATCCATGCACCACCCTCTGCGTGAAAAAGATGCCTCTTAAGTCTCTTTTATATCTTTCCCCTCTCACTTAAACCTATGCTGTCTAGTTTTGGAATCCCCCAAACCAGGGAAAAGACCTTGCCTTTTACCCTATTCATGCCCCTCATGATTTTATAAACTCTAAGGTCACCCCTCAGCCTCTGATACTCCAAGGAAAATAGCCCCAGTTATTTAGCCTCTCCCTGTAGCTCAAACTATCCAACCCTGGCAACATGCTTGTAAATCTTTTCTGAATCCTTTCAAGTTTCACATAATCCTTCCTTTTGCAGGGAGACCAGAATTGCACGTAGTATTGCAATAGCGGCCCAACCAATGTCCTGTACAGCTGCAAAATGACCTCCAGCTGCTATGCAGAATGCACTGACCAATAAAGGCAAGCATACCAAATGCCTTTTTCACTATCCCATCAACCCGTGACTCCACTTTCAAGAATCTATGAACCTGCACTCCAAAGTCTGTTTGTGTAGCCACACACCCCAGGACCTTATCATTAAATGTAAAAGTCCCACCCTTGTTTGTCTTTCCAAAATGCAGCACCTTGCATTTATCTAAATTGAACTCCATCTGCCATTCCTTGGCCCATTGGCGCATCTGATCACGATCTCATTGTGATCTGAGGTAACATTCTTCGCTGTTCATACACCTCCAATTTTGGTATCCTGTGCAAACTTACTAACTATACCTCCTATGTTCACATCAAAGTCATTTATATAAATGACGAAAAGCAGTGGACCCAGTACTGATCCTTGTGGCAAACTGCTGGTCGTAGGCCTCCAGTCTGAAAAGCAACCCTCCACCGCCACCCTCTGTCTTCTGTCATCGAGCTAGTTCTGTACCCAAGTAGCTAGCTGTCCCACTATTCCATGTGATCCAACTTTACTAACCAGCCTACCTTGCAGAACCTTGTCAAAGGCCTTCCTGAAGTCCATACAGATCATGTCCACCGCTCTGACTTCATCAATCCTCTTTGTTACTTCTTCAAAAAACTCAATCATGTTAGTAAGACATAATTTCCCATGCACAAAGCCATGTTGATGATCCCTGATTAGTCCTTGCCTTTCCAAATACATGTAAATCCTGTCCCTCAGGATTCTCTTCAACAACTTGCCCATCACCGATGTCAGGCTCACCAGTCTACAGTTCCCCGGCTTTTCTTTACCACCTTTCTTAAATAGACGCATCATGTTAGCCAACCTCCAGTCTTCTGACACCTCGCCTGTGGCTATCGCTGATACAAATATCTCAGCAAGGGGCCCAGCAATCTCTTCCCTAGCTTCCCACAAAGTTCTAGGGTACACATGATTAGGTCCCAGGGATTTATCCACCTTTACGCGTTTTAAGAAGTCCAGCACCTCCTACTCTCTAAAATGGACATTTTTCAAGATGTTGCTATCTATTTCCCTATGTTCTTTATCTTCCATATTCTTCTCCACAGCAAACACTGATGCAAAATACTTGCTTAGTATCTTCCCCATCTCCTGTGGTTCCACACAGAGGTGGCCTTGATGATCTTTAAAGGGCCCAATTCTGTCCCTAGTTATCCTTAATGTATTTGTAGAATCTCTTTGGAATCCCCTTAACCCTATTTGCCAATGCTATCTCATGTCCCATTTTTGCCCTCCTGATTTCCTTCTCAAGTGTACTCCTACTGCTTTTATACTCTTCGTGGGAATCACTCGATTTTCTGCTGTCTATACCTGACATATGTTCCCTTCTTATTCTTGACCAAGACATTAATTTCTCTAGTCATCCAGCATCCCCGACAACTACCAGCCTTGCCCTTCACCCGAACAGAAACCACGGTCTCTGGACTCCTGTTATCTCATTTTTGAAGGCTTCCCATTTTCCAGCCGTCCCTTCACCTGCGAACATCCACCCCCAATCAACTTTTGAACGTTCTTGCCTAATACTGTCAAAATTTGCCTTCCTCCAATTTAGAACTTTAAATTTTAAATCCGGTCTATCCTGTTCCATCACAATTTTAAAACTAATAGAATTACAGTCACTGGCCCCAAAGTCCTCCCCAACTGACACCTCAGTCACTTGCTCTGTCTTATTTCTGAAGAGTAGGTCAAGTTTTGCACCTTCTCTAGTAGGTCCATCCACATACTGAATCAGAAAATTTTCTTATTTTTATTAACAAATTTCTTTCCATCCAAGCACTTAACGCTATGGCAGTCCCAGTCTATGTATGAGAAGTTAAAATCCCCTACCATAACCACAGATGATGGATTGGGAACAACCACAGCAATAGTATCAGTTGTACTGCAATGGGTAGCACATTGCCTCTGAACTCTGAGGGCCAGAGTTTTGCAGTCAGGGCAAGTCAGGAGCAATTCAAAAAGGGCAGGCAAGCTCAATTTCTGCGATTTCTGCTTCCATTTTCAGGCCTGACAATTTTCACTGGCATGTGATACAAAGCCCACACCCTGCACTCCTGATCTGGTTGGCCCCAGTGCAGGAGGAGACATCTTCTAGTCACATGCAATTTTCGTGAGGTCAGGATAATTTCTCCATGACTGGTTCACAGATATTCAGAAGAATTGTGAGCAATTGTCTGGATTGGGGAGCCTTTTGAAAGATATGTTTTTAAAATTGTCTCTCTCACCCCCAATCCCACATGTTACCACTCCCATTAACCCCTCATACACTCTGTGCCAACTCATTGGCCACTCCTTTTGTTCCTCATAGTCTGCATATCACTCAATACCAACTCGTACTTATTCACACAGTATGCAAAATATATAGCCGATGAGCTATAAAGTAACAATAACAAGCATATAGCTTTTGAGGAAAAATCATCATCCATCTAGAAATGTTCTTTGGAAAATCAAACTGTTGTTTCCACAACGCTACAAGCATGTTAATCAGATAAATTCAGGCAATTAGTAACTGGTTTCAAATATTTCACACTATTACTCTTGTTCAAAAATACGTTGAGACATTGATAAAAGAGTTCAGAAAAGAACAACTTATAACCACTAAAGTATGTCAGTGAAGCAAAGTTAACAATTCACTTCACTTGTCAATACCAATTTGCTATTGATCTATTGCTTTTATTTATCTGGGCTCTTAAATGCTGTAAGCCTACCAGCCTCCACCACTTCAGTTGACAGCTCATTCCATACATGCACCACCCTCTGAGTGAAAAAGGTGCCCCTTAAGTCTCTTTTATATCTTTCCTCTCTTACCTTAAACCCATGTTCTCTAGTTTTGGACTTCCCCCATCCCAGACCTTGTCTATTCACCCTAACCATGCCCCTCAAGACTTTTTAAACCTCTGTAAGGTCACCCCTCAGCCTCCGACGCTCCAGGGAAAATAGCCCCATCCCATTCAACCTCTCCCTAAAGCTCAAACCCTCCAGCCCTGGCAACATGCTTGTAAATCTTTTCTGAACCTTTTCTAGTTTCCCAACATCCTTCCAAAGGAGGGAGACCAGAATTGCACGCAGTAGTTGAAAAGTGGTCAAACCAATGTCCTGTACAGCCGCAACATATCATCTCAACTCCTATATTCAATGCACTGACCAATAAAGGTTTAATTTAAATAAGATCACCAATAATAAAAACATCCCATTGCTATATGTTGGGTGTATGTAAATTGCTGATGTGCTTCCTATATTGCAACAATGACCACACTTTAAAAGTACTATCTTAACTGTAAAAAACTGGATGGACTTCCTTAGGTTATGAAAGACATTGCTTTATTTTTCTTTAAAACAGCTGGAACTGGAGGAGGAGCTTAATAAAATTTAGCAGATAAAAAAAAATGTGCTCACATGAGACCATATCCAAACCACAGAAAGATTAAGCCAAGATAATCATAGACATCTGCAGGCTCCTGCAATAAACTAATAAAACTTGCTGCCTAATAGTTTCACAGATGTTTATTTTCAGCTTCTGTTTCTGACATTTATTTAAAAATTGAGGCATTCAGATGTCCTTTATTTGGTGGAGTCCAATAAAAACTACACTAAATAACAAGGAGTCAATAACTGCCTGGTAACTGATAGAAATTTTCTAAAGACAGTGAGGAGATGCCACAGAAGAGATTGTTATACAAGGTTTGAGTTCATGAGATTGTGGGTAATATATTAACATGGAGTGAAGACAGCAGAAGAAAGAGTAGGAACAAACAGATCATATTTGGGCTGTCAGGTTGTAAATTGTGGGATATTGGAAGCTGTATGAGAAAGTGAACTGTGAGGAGGATTGAATGGGATGTATGCTGATTAAGTGAATGAATAAGAAGGTGGTAGATGGAGCATATTGCAAAGATATGGGAAATTATCCGTTTTGGCTGGGGGAACAGAAGAACAGTTTTTTCTAAAAGGGGAGTAACGAGCAAATGCTGGTAGTCAGGGATTTGAGGGATCATGTGCACAAATCTCAGAAAGTTAATATGCAGTGTACTGAAAACAACTATGTAAGTAAATAGTTTGTTGATCTTTATTTTAAGGAACAGTGAATGAGCAAGGACATTTTGCTGCAATTATATAAGGCTTTGCTGAGAACAATTTTCTTCACAAAGGGGTTTTGAACTTTTCAAATTATTTACCCCAGAAGGCTGCAGATGCTCAGTCATTGAATATAATTCTCATAGAATAGAATCTACCGTTAGGAAACAGGCCCTTCGGCCCAACAAGTCCACACTAACCCTCAGAGCATCCCACCCAGACCCATCCCCCTATAACCCACCTAAGCTACACATCCCTGAACACTGTGGGCAATTTAACATGGCCAATCCACCTAGCCTGCACATCCTTGGACTGTGGGAGGAAACCCACACAGACACGGGGAGAATGTGCAAACCCCACACACACAGTTGCCTGAGAGTGGAATTGAACCCAGGTCCCTGGTGCTGTGAGACAGCAGTGCTAATCACTGAGCCACCATGCTGCCCCAACAATTAATACTGAGATCAATAGAAGTATGACACTAAAGGAGCCAAGGCATAGGGAGAGAGAGTGGAACAAGTGGAGTTGAGTTAGAAAACCAAACACAATCTCACTTGAATAGCCAAGACGAATCAAGGGCTGATACAGAATTGTAATATCCTCTTTGATCAATTCTAGCTTGTCTTTCGCAGAAGTTTTGCCTATTCATAAACTGTGTCAGGTTTCAACTGCAAATTCCTGCCTAATGCTGGCAGGTAATAATCAATGAGGAGGACATCTGAGTTTACGCTCACATCATTTAATTCACGCCAAGCTGACGTTAGTCATTCACTTTTGCGAAATTAGCCAGGTCCTTAAGGGCATTTCCATAAACACAGGTTTGTGCTACACACCCAGTTGATTTATGCCTAAACTATTATATGGCATGTGATCGAGGCAATCTGAAGCCACAACCCAGAAGGCTACCTATAATTAATTATTCATTCTATTCAACTCCAACAATTGCAGAGCTCTGTTTAAGTACACTCCCAATTCAGTGGTAAATAAATGATCACTTTTAGCATTTTGTCATGATTACTAATCCTAAGTAATCAGTAAATTATGTTTTGATAACCACACACCGAGTGCGCATGAAAACTTGTCATTTCACACACCAGACACCTGTCAGTATTTTCTCTGACATTTGTTTTGTGATACTTCCTAGCTGCTTTGAATTAGGGTTAGCCAAACCTGATTTGTGTACCCTTCCCAAACAGGTGTCAAGAAGTAACATGGGCAGTATGTGTGTGTATTTGCCAATATTATAATGAGATTAGTTTCACTTGCTGGTTCGGAGCAAGAGAAAACAAGTCAATGAATTGCAAACAGCATCGCTGTCTTTGTATTTCCATATTCTTCAATTTCCAAAAAGAACTTGTAATGATGCCACATTTTTTCTTTTCCATATTGCCAACATCTCTCCCCACTGATATAGCACATCTGCTTGAATCCAGGGAAAAAGACAGAAGTCACATGACACCAGGTTATAGTCCAACATGTTTATTTAAAGTCACAAACTTTCATAGCGCTGCTCCTTTGTTAGGTGAAGTGCTCTGAAAGCTTATGATTTTAAATAAGCCTATTGGACTATAACCTGGTGGCTTCTGATTTTGTCTACGCCAGCCCAACACCGGCACCTCCACGTCATCATTCCAGGGAACTCAATGATAAGAGGTTGTAAAGGAACATGTGAAAGGTTTGGAGATCTTCTATCGCATAGAGGGTTTCTGTCTGCTGGAATTCAAATGCTTAAGAGCATGCAATTAATCATCTCAAATCTTGTTAGTTATCTGTCAGAGCATTGGTTTACTCTGAGGTGTTGTCTTCACAGCGTGAAACAAAATATAAATATAAAATGAAAATATAATTCTATTTGAGAGAGAGTAGGAACTGCAGATGCTGGAGAATCTGAGATAAGAAGGTTTAGAGCTGGATGAACACAGCAGGCTAAGCAGCATCAGAGGAGCAGGAAGGCTGACGTTTCGGGCCAAGACCCTTCTTCAGAAATGGGGGAGGGGAAGGGAGTTCTGAAGTAAATAGGGAGAGAGGGGGAGGCGGATAGAAAATGAATAGAGGAGAAGAAAGGTGGAGAGGAGACAGACAGGTCGAAGAGGGGGGGATGGAGCCAGTAAAGGTGAGTGTAGGTGGGGAGTTAGGGAGAAGATAGGTCAGTCCAGGGAGGACAGACAGGTCAAGGGGGCGGGATGAGGTTAGTAGGTAGGAGATGGGGGTGGGGCTTGAGGTGGGAGGAGGGGATAGGTGGGAAGAAGGACAGGTTAGGGAGGCGGGGACAAGCTGGGCTGGTTTTGGGATGCGGTAGGGGGAGGGGAGATTTTGAAGCTTGTGAAGTCCACATTGATACTATTGGGCTGCAGGGTTCCCAAGAGGAATATGAGTTGCTGTTCCTGCAACCTTCAGGTGGCATCGTTGTGTCACTGCAGGAGGCCCAGGATGGACATGTCATCTGAGGAATGGGAGGGGGAGTTGAAATGCTTCGCAACTGGGAGGTGCAGTTGTTTAGTGAGAACCGAGCGTAGGTGTTCTGCAAAGCAGTCCCCAAGCCTCTGCTTAGTTTCCCCGATGTAGAGGAGGCCACAATGAGAACAGCGGATGCAGTATACCACATTAGCAGATGTGCAGGTGAGCATCTGCTTGATGTGGAAAGTCTTCTTGGGGCCCGGGATGGGGGTGAGGGGGGAGGTGTAGGGGCAGTTATAGCACTTTCTGCGGTTGCAGGGAAAAGTGCCGGGTGTGGTGGGGCTGGAGGGGAGTGTGGAGCAGACAAGGGAGTCCCGGAGAGAGTGGTTCCTCTGGAAAGCAGATAAGGGTGGGGAGGGAAAAATGTCTTTGGTGGTGGGATCGGATTGAGAATGGCGCAAGTGTCGGAGGATGATGGGTTGTCCTCCGACACTTCTGCCATTTCTTAGGCTTGACTGGTAAGGTTGATCTTTAAGTATTAGAGAAATGGAGATTTAAGTGACAGCAGTACTCCTTAGTGATTTTAGTGCTACTTATGGGTTTCTGTTCAATTCAATCCGAAATACTAAAGATAATATTCTAGCATAGACAATAAAAACAAGAAGAATTGTAAAGGAGGAGGGGTAGCATTGATAATAAAGATTATCATAGGGACAATTGTGGGAAAGAATCCTGAATCAGAAAATCAGTTTGGGTTGAGATGAGGAACAGCAAGGATGAGAAAACACAAACTAATTCTGTGAGAGATAGTAAGAACTGCAGATGCTGGAGCCAGAGATAACATAGTGTGGAACTGGAGGAACACAGCAGGCCAGGCAGCATCAGAGGAGCTGTGACATGTCTGAAGGTTAATAATTTTAATTTTCTACCATAAGCATTTAGATTTTTCAATATTAAAGTTGATGGTTGCAGCAGATAGGAAGAAAATTATGTTCCTTCTGTTATGACCAGTTGAGGAATGGTGATTTTGTTTTGTCTTTTCAACCCCCTTGGTTGGCCACAACATAGATTTAATATGATTTCATCATGAAGTTGTACAACTCTACAAGTAAAATATAGTTGAATAATTTCAATTGTAGTAGTAGCAAATCAATTAGTAAAAGCAAGAGCAATTCTATTATCTGATAACACCAACAAAAAAAAAGACATGCATTAAGCATACATCCACACTATTACAAAGTTAAAAATGAAATAGTGTCAGGACAAAAGGAAGATGAAAGAAATGTATGGTTTAAAGTTTTTAAGATTCCCTTGATGTGTAAGGTGTGAACCTGAGACCATGGTTGGTAGTTGGTGTGCTGGATTACTAGCAGTAGCAATTACTTCAGTTATCCTTTTGTTTCATGTGCTGTAATGCTTTTTAACCAGTACTGTCATCTGGTGTTTTTTCTCCTTGAAAGACAGGGAAGAGCTTTCTCAGTTGATTTCAGGTCCAGACAAAAATCTGTCTTCTCTCTTCAGCTACAATCAACTGCTTGTAATATAAGCTTCTAAAACAGAAATTGGTGGAAAAGATCAGCAGGTCTTGCAGCATCTGTAAAGAGAAATCCGAGTTAATGTTTCGGGTCTGGTGACCCCTCCTCAGAACTGAGGGTAGCTAGGAAAATGTCAGTTTATATGCTTAAAATAGGGTGGGAGTGGGGTAAGGAATAAATGATAGTTGGGGATAGAGCCCAATGAGAGAGAAGAACAAGTTGGACAGACAAAGGAGTGGATGACAATCTGGCTAGGAGGGTGAATAGCTGTTAGTGGAGACCGTTAGTGGTTAACAGGTAGTGTGTAATAGCATATTGTGTGATAGCAAGGCCTGGTGTGTGGGGATGGGGCCTGGGACATAGGAGAGTTCAAAGTAATTGAACTCGATATTGAGTCCTGAAGGCGGTAGGGTCCCCAAACGGAAAATGAGTTGTTGTTCTTCTAGTTTACGCTGAGCTTCACTGGAGCACTGCAGAAAGCCTGAGATAAATATATTGGCCAGGGAACAAGGTGGTGTTCCAGCAAAGCTCAGCATCTTACTAATGCAGTTGCAGCAACACTTCCCTACTTTTACATTCTAATCCTTTAGCAATAAATGCCAAAAGTTCAATTTGTCTTCCTTATTACTTGTTGATCTGCATTCATTTTTTTTGTGACTCATGCGCGAGGACACCCAGATCCCTCTGCACCAACGTACTTTAAAGTCTCTCTCCATTTAGATAATTTGTCTTTCTATGCCTCTGACCAAAGTGGATAACACCACACTTATCAATGATAAATTTCATCGGTCAAATTTTGATCATTCAGCTGATCTGTCCATACTCATCCATCTCAGCTTGGTAAATGCAAATTTTCCTCTCCAACATATGACCATTCTCATACAGGTGCAAATAAAATAGGAGATGAGGGTCTTTTCAAACCTCCCCCAGGCATGGATAGGGAACTAAGGGGTTTGCTGGATGGTTTCAGTGCCTTTGGATTAATTGTTAACTTCAGTTTGGCTGTCTATTGTCTAATTCATGTTGAAACATTGACACTCATAGTCAGGTGATGCCTGTGGCCATTTGTTATGTGTCAGTGCTTCTGGTTCCTTTTTGTCAAAGAATTTCAGTTTATAAAAAAATCCTTGGTTTACATTGGACAATGGAATTTAAAAATCCATGTGCTTGGAAAAACAATATGTTTGTTATTAAGTGTAAAGGTGAGTTGCATGGCTGAGTGAGGTTATATGAAACATATAGCAAAGGTAAGCTTAGAAGTAGTGCTTGAACTATACTTAATGAAAGCTAAGACTTTCATAATTATACAGAAGTTGGAATTAAATGTCACCCATCCCAAGTCATGGAACTTTTCCCATTTATCAACATTTGACAATGTGAATATTTCCAAAAATAACTATCCTTCACTCAAAAAAAAATACAACTTGCTAAATAATTTCTGGTAGAGTGTCAACTGTTTCTGACTTCTATCTGCTTAAACTGTAACGATAAGATAAAACTAAAAGAATGTGATTGTTTCAGAATTCACTTCTGCCTGAACAGCTGCAAATATCTAAATATCATGTTCGTGACAATGTCTGGAAGCAACTGCTGACATTATGACTAATTAAAGGCTCTTGGGTTGAGTAAAACTGTCAAGGTATTTATCTACATCATTCAATTTCATATTTATTAGCATGCAATACATGAGGGATTGTCAATTTAATATAAATGAATCTTACTCAATTCAAAACTGACAAACAAGAGAAAGGCAGGCTCATTTATTAAGAGCAACTAAAAAGTTAACTGAAAACCAAACTGTTATCCACATGCCAATCACTGTTGAAACTAGACTCAATGATGAAATAGTAATTTATAATGGTGTCAATATATGCTGAAATTCACAGGCATAAATTCTATTTCATCTCAGATTACATTAAAGAAATTCCCTTCCTTTTGAAGCCACAAACAATAGGTAGAGTTAGGAAGGAACACCATCACTTATGTTAAAATATGTAACTTCCACTTTTCCATCTACCTTTGTCACTGTTTAAATGACACAATTTGCCATGATGTGTTCATTGGTCAGAAGTAATTGATTAAATTATTATGGCCCAACAAGATTGCTTGTCTAAAATTGACCATACTTTGAAATCTACTGAAGATACTGTTAATATATTTCCATTGTTTTGTTCTTTTATTCCTGGAAAGCATAGTACTTCAGGAGCATTATTGGATTATTATCTAAGCATTATACAATGAGTTTTCCATTTGGGATTCCTGCTTTCACAATCTATCTACTGGAAGATGAGAAACAGCAGTAGACTGTACAGGGAAGGGATTACTCAAAGAGGAATCAGACTATTCTGTACAATGTAAGCTTAAAACAGTTCTTGGAAACAGTGGCTAGTTGGCATAACCATGTTTCTGCTATTTTACAATGGGTTTGATGAACTTTTGAATAAGTTGCAGCAAGAACCCAAAGAGATTTTGAGGACTTCTGTGCAAAGTAATTGCATGGATAGGAGCACAGAATAGCACAGAGTGTAAAATAAACTTCCACAGACTAACTCCCAAAAAGCGAATTAGATCTGCTCATAATTGATATCCTGAAATGTGTACTACAGGTCCTTCCCCAAAATCTGTTAGCGATTTACAAACTGGCTTCAGAAACCAGACTAGAAAAGTATAACCAATCAACTTTCTGATGCTGGGCTACCAACCAGAAAATTAACCCATTGCGCAGAAACAAATTTTTCTCTACAATGTGGGATGGGGGTCATAATTGACACCTTTTGCTCTAAAATGGAAAATGCCGAAAAATAGTGAGGAGGTGATCTGATTTTTTTCAAGTCTGCCGTTTATCCCGTTTCTTGATTGAAAATGTTATGGCAGCCACAGTAAGATAATTTTAATATCACTTTTTTATATATTTACTGAAACTGGCATCGTCTCATTGAAACCTTCAAAATGGAATTTTATGTGACAGGACAATTAGAGTCTCAAATGTAGGGAAACCACAATAGAGCCACTTATTTACATCAATTAATAAAATTTGCAATTTTTCTGACAGTCCTGCAACTCAACACTATCGTTAGATACTGTGTTGTTACTATATAATCTCTTTACCTCACAAACATTTTGCTACAAACAAGATAATTACTTCTAATTGTGGTGTCACAGCATGTAAAGCAGTCATTTGGCTGATATATTAACCATTTGTTTTGCAATTGAATCATAATGTGGTTGAATGATACCACAGAGATAATCCGTGCCCTTCATAACTCTGTAAGTCTTCTAGAAAACACCACTATCTTTTAAAAAAAAAGCACTGCAGATGTTAGAAATCAGAAGCAAAAACAGAAAACTGCTGGAAAATCTCAGCAGGTCTGGTAGCATCTGTGGAGAGAAATCAGAGTTCTTAGATACTGTTCTTTAGCACTTAAATACTGCTATTTGTCTCTAATTATAAGTAGAATTTTACCTTAGGCCAGGTCTTGCTTTTGAAAAGATAAAAATGGACGTTGATGTCAGGAAATGGGAGCTGTTTTCACTTCAAGGAAAAGAAAGAAAAACTACTGCAAGATTTTACAGAACCAGCACAGACTGCCTCCATTTAATTGTCAGGCTACTTTTACTTTTTTGAAGAGGTGAGAGATGATTCACTTGAAAGACAATTCAAAACAGGGAGCAGGAGCAAAGGGATCTGGGTGTATATTTGCACAGATCATTGAAGGTGGCAGGATAGGCAGATCATTTATTAAACATACAGTGTCCTCAGCTTTATTAATAGTGGAATAAAGTACGAGAATTAGTATTTGGATGGAAATATTTGCAAGGTTAACAGGGAATAATGCAAGAGATTGGTAATGATGCTCATTTGAAGAGTCAGTGCAGGCAATTTTCATTTTAATTATTTTCTTAAGAAGCAGAAAATAGGAACATAAAGCCTCAAGAGGCCCTTTGATAAATAAATATGACCCTTGAATGAAAGAGCCTATATGTCTGCTGTAATACCCAAAGGTTTTAGTTTAATTAGAAGCCTTTCATAGAGGTGGCACAGTGGTTAGCACTGCTGCCTCATAGCACTAGGGCCCCAGGTTCAATCCCAGCCTTGGGTAACTGTCTGTGTGGAGTTTGCATGTTTTCCCTGTGTCTGCATGGGTTTCCTCTGGCTCCTTCCCACAATCCAAAGATATGCAGGGTAGGTGGATTGGCCATGTGAAATTGCCCATAGTGTCTAGGGTGGGTCTGGGTGGGAGGGTCAGTGTGGACTCAGATGGCCTGCTACCACACTGTAGGGATTCTACGTGGAAATTTGTTAAACATTTTTGAAGGTTCAAATAAGCAGTATTGATAGGAGTCAGCCCACTGGCCATGTTGTAGCCACTAGGAGAGCACTGCAGATAAATACTAAGGCAGGCAAGGGCACTCACAAGACAGGGGCTACTGAATTGCGCGAATGTGACCAGTTCGTGGTTGTCTGCACGTAGATTTACTGTTTGATAAAGATGTTACATAAAGGTTACTGTTGATTGCCTTTATTGTTTATGGTACCCAGTTTTCTCTGTTGGGAAAAGCAATGACATTTCTCGCCAGCCAAGAAGGCACACTGACTCTGGTAGGAGCCTGAGCCGTTTTAGTGGTTTTTAATTGACTGTGCACTTAAGATCCTTACTTCACAGTGAATTGGAAAGGGCATCCATGGACTTTCTTGCCCAGGACTTAATTGCTGTGATGTTGAGAAGGATGTCTCTCCAGTGACAGATCATTAATGGCCCTTCTCTCCATCTGCCCCACCACTTCTAGGGAGGAGAACTCCTGCTCAACATTTCAGGTTGAGATGACCTTTTAGCTGGTAAAAATACTTTTTGCTGACTTGGATATTAAAGGAAATTTTACCTTAATGAGTTGTAAATGTCATATATATGGAGACAATATCGACAACCCTGGGTTAAATCAGAAGGTGCAGATGTGGACTTGAATGTCAACAATGTTCATGGTGGAAGCTGATCACATGATTTGTGAAAGCAGTACTGGTGAATAGCAGAGATAGCAAGAACTGCAGGTGTTGGAGTCAGAGATAACACAGTGTGGAACTGGAGGAACACAGCAGGCCAGGCAGCATTAGAGGAACAGGAAAGTTGTCGTTTTGGTTTGGTACGCTTCCTGAGCTGTGTTCCTCCAGCTCCACACTGCGTTATCACTGGTGGATAGCATGTGCATAATGAGTAACAGAGGAGCACAGATGGCAACCAAAAAACACTGTATGTAGCCATAGAACAGAAGCCATTGGAAAAATCAAATATCTACAGTGCAAATCTAAATAAACCAGTGGGGTTCCAAAGGGATCTGTTTATAATATATATTAAAAAGTTGGATGAAGGAAGCGAACATACTTTAGCCAAATTTGCAGATTGCAAAAATAGCTGTAAAGGCAAGTTGTGAGAAGAATACAGAGACATATTGATAGATTAGGAAGTGGGGAAAGATTAGCAGATGAAGTATAATGTGGGGAAATGGTAGGGAAAACATTTTGCAAGGAGTTGGAGTAAAACTGCAGAAAGCTGCAACATAAAGAAACTTGGGAGTATTTGTGCATGAAACAAGAAAAGCTAGCACACAGGTGCAGCAGGTAATCAGGAAAGATAATGGAAAGGGGGTTGGAGTAATAAGAGTAGGGAGGTCTTGCTGCAACAGTACAAGGTGCTGGTGAGACCATATCTGGAGTACTGTGAGTGGTTTTGGTCCTCTTATTTAAGAAAATATATTATTTTATTGGAGGCAGTTCACAGAAGGTTGACTGGAATGATCCTTGGTATGGAGATATAAGGAAATTGGGACTCTACTTGTTGGAGTTTCAAGAATGAGAGGTGATTTCACTGAAACATATAGGACTCTTCAGGGGCTTGACAGTATAAATGTTGACAGGATGTCTCCTCTCCTGGGAGAGGCTCAGACTACAGACCATAGTCTCAGAATAAAAGAGCATAAATTTAAGAATGAGATAAGGTGGAATTTCTTCTCTAAGAGAGTTGTGAGTCTTTTGAACTCCTTGCCACAAAAAGCTGTGAGAGCTTCCTCTTTGTGTATATTTCAGGCTGAGATAGATAGATTGTTGATCAGTGTGGGAATCAAGGATTGAGGGGAAAATGCAGAAAGGTGGACGTGAGGAATGTCAAATCAGCCATGCTCCTATTGAATGGCAGAGTGGCTCAAGGGGCTGAATGGCCTACTCCTGTTCCTATTCTTATGGTCTGATAGGAGATCAGTGTTACATTGGAGGGGCGGGTGTTTGAAGGATGTTCATTTGAAATTGTTAACAGTGAATGATTATGGTAATTTGGAGTAACAGTGAACTGTAGTTGCAATTAAACAGGTCCAATAATTTTAACCAATGAAATTATCTTGTCATCATCAGGTCATAGGTGCTCTGGAATAGCTTCTAATAAGAAACTGACAGGAATTAACAATCAAAATTACCAGCAATGTTTCAGGACTTTTAAAAAAAAATAGAATATTTCCAAAGGCTCAAAAAAGAGAAGACAGTTTGGAGCTGGAGGTACACAGCAGGCCAGGCAGCATCAGAGGAGCAGGAAAGCTGACGTTTCGGGTCAGGACCCTTCTTCTGAAATGAAGAAGGGTCCTGACCTGAAACATCAACTTTCCTGCATCTCTGATGCTGCCTGGCCTGCTTTGTTCCTCCAGCTCCACACTGTGTTATCTCAGACTCCAGCATTGGCAGTTCTTACTATCTCTAAGACAGTATGACATATTTCTGGCTGTAAACAATGACAGTGATGCTTGTTGTGCTGTTGCCTTTATGTTTTAAGTGTATCCATGTGAGTGAATAAGAGTGGGTGACTTAATGAGTGAGGTCAGGAAGTTGTTGGGAATAGTGAAAAGAAGACACAGAAACTTTGTGGAGGCTTCCAGCTTCAGGCCCTCTACTTCCTTTGTGTCCTTATGACTAAAGAGGTCCAATGTGTATTTTTTTATTGGAAATTTCTGAGGCCCTCCTCTGCTTTAGGTCCATTTCCATCAGTTGTGAATTATACAGTGTCACATCAGTCTTATCCCCTCCTCCTAAATATTATTAAATGCCGCTGGGTTATGCAACAATGCATTTAGTTCTAAATTATAGCATGAATTTGTGCCAATTTCAAATTCAAGTCACATTTGATCAGCTCCAATCAATTTGTATATATTCATGTCATGAAACAATAATAGACAAATGACAAGTAACGAGGAAACATTTTGTGCAAATGTAGAACTGGGACAATTCCCTTGTTGTGGGAAATTGTTGGACAATGTTTCCTTGGTGACAGTGGATTTCCACTTAACTGTCCTGTTGGTCATGTATCTAAGCTCCATTTGAATATACAACCTCAGCTTGCAGTTCAATACCAATACCAAAGAGCTACACAGCCGAAGGATTATGTGTGAGATGTTAAACAAAATGGATGTATGAGTTTTCTCAGAATACATTGACTAATAATTTGTTCATTGAGTGATATCATCGAAACAAATTTCATTAATGTTATCTTGCCATGTTTAAAATTACCACCATATTGACATGCATAATACTTGAAGAGCATTTAATTGGAAGTGCATCACTTTCATATTTGTAGTTGCGTTATCCTTTGGACGGCGTTCTATAATCTACCTCTTGCTCATCTTGTTAAACTACTTTTCACAGGCATATGTCACTGACTGTCAATCTGTTTCATTTTATAGATGCAGAACTATTGAGTTTGAACAAGGGCTAGAATTTGACAGCTTTAATCCTTAACCTGTACAGAATAGTACAGACAGTAGCATTATCTTTGAACACTTCCAGAAGCTGTTTTCTGTGCAGTCAGATTTAATGTTGAATTAACCTTTAGCAAGCCTGTCTCACACCATAACTATGCTCCTTAGGTATACATTTATTGCTTTTCAGCTATCCTGAATGAGGAACATGCAGCTGTTGTAGTGACACTAAAGAAGGAGACAATTGAGGGTCTAAAAAAGACCACAATTTCTTATACAAGTATGCATAACGAGGACAAAGCTCAAGATTGTTACACTTTGCAATCACGCAAGGTTCTCAGGTATCCCTTATTATTATATGATTACAAGTTACCCGAAACTAATAAAGTTCTTTATAAGTCTATGCGAAATTGGACAAGTTTCTGGTCAAAGCATTCTGCGGTGATTAAATTCTTTGTGAGACTAATCAATTCTTCCACTTGGCACATTCCAGAATGATCATACCTCTTAATGTTTCAAAAGAGATCTCCACTCCAGCTATGTACTGTGATTATTTCTTGAACACATTACATGCATTGAATTGGTCAGGTCATCTTTTGTGATTTTAATGTTGATGGAGGACAGGAGAAGGGCCAACTGCGATCCCTCTCCTCTCCTCCCATTCCCCATTCTCCCTCTTCCCACCCCTGCTTTCCTCTCTACTTTCCCTCTCTCCTCAGCTCTCCCTCTTCATTTCCCCCATTCCCCCTTGCTTCTGCCCTCCGCCTCACCATCTCCCCTCCCTGTCTCCCATCCCCGTCTCCCCTCTTGCCCATTCACTGCTCTTGATTCTCCCCTCCCTTTGCTTCCCCTCTCCCCTTTCACCTCCATCTTCACTCCCTGCTCCCCCAACTCTGTTCCCTCGTTTGTCTCATTCCTACCCCCTTCGCTTTCCCCTCTTCCTATCCCCTCTCCCTTCATCCCCTCCACCCTCTTCCCACTTCCCACACACTCTCCACGCCCACTCACACCCATCCCTCTCCATCTCTCCCCTAAACCTTCCCATTTCCCCCTCCATTCTCCTCTATTCCCTCTTTTCTCCTTCTTTTCCTCCTCCCATCCCACTCCCATTCCCATTCTCTACTCCTCCTGCTCCCACCTCCTTCTCCCTCCTCCTCTGCTCCTTTTCTCCCTTTACACACCCCCTACCCTCTACCTTTCTCCATTCCCCCTTTTCCTCTTCGGTCTCTTCCCTCTCCTGTTGCTCTCCAGTCTCTCCCTTGCCCCTTCACCTACCCCTCCACCCTCCCCTAACCTCAACCCCCCATTTCTCTTCACCTATCTTCTTTAACTTCCCTCCCTTCCCTCTCCTCCCCATCTTGTTCCACCCACCCCTCCCCCTCTCATTCTCCTCCTATCCTCCTCTTCCACTCCCATTCTCCACACCCTCCTCCTCTCAGCTTTCCCCTTCTCCCTCTCCTACATTCTCCCCCGTCTCCCCCATTCTCCCCCTTCTCCTTGCTGGCACGATTTAAAACTGAGCCTGTGACATGCTGATTCACAATTGTGCTAATTTAAACAGTGCATGTTGCATGACCATGTTGTGTCAACAGACATGGCTCGTCTCATTGCCATTTCATGACAACAATTTCTCCCTATGCTTCACTGGCTTTCCACTTAACACATATTGTAGTGATCACACCTTCCTTTGTGATTTTAAACAAATTTATTTTCCAAGTTACGGTATTTCTCAACTCCCTTTGAATCTTGCAGCCATTCGGAACCCTTCTGTAGAACTGTCTATTCATTTCTATATCAACATTTTTTCCTTTCACAGCTGAGCAGGTCCAGCAGAGTCACTTTCCTTTCCACGAGAGATTGTCCAATTTCAGGAACTTGCAGACTTATAATTGCCAGATTTTGTTTATAGAACATAAAATATAGAACAGTACAGCACAGTACAGACCCTTCGGCCTGCGATGTTGTGCTGACGTATTATCCTACTAAGATCAATCTACGCTGCATACCCTACATTTTACTATCCTCCATGTGCCTATCCAAGAGTCACTTAAAAGTCTCTAAAGTATCTGACTCCACTACCACTGCCGGCAGCGCATTCCACGCACCCACCACTCTCTGTGTAAAGAACCTACCTCTGACATCTCTCCTATACCTTCCTCCAGTCACCTTAAAATTATGCCCCCTCGTAATAGTCATTTCCGCCCTGGGAAAAAGTCTCTGACTATCCACTCTATCTATGCCTCTCATCATCTTGTAAACCTCGATCAAGTCACCTCTCATCCTTCTTCGCTCCAATGAAAAAAGCCCTAGCTCCCTCAACCTTTCCTGATAAGACCTGCCCTCCAGTCCAGGCAGCATTCTGGTAAATCTCCTCTGCACCCTCTCTAAAGCTTCCACATCCTTCCTATAATGAGGCGTCCAGAACTGAACACAATATTCCAAGTATGGTCTAACCAGAGGTTTATTGAGCTGCAGCATAACCTTACGGCTCTTAAACTCAATTCCCCTGCCAATGAAAGCCAACACATCATACGCCTTCTTTACAACCCTATCAACTTGGGTAGCAACTTTGAGGGATCTATGGACTTGATACTAAGATCCCTCTGTTCCTCCATACTGCCAAGAATCCTGCCATTAACCCTGTATTCTGCATTCAAATTCAACCTTCCAAAATGAATCACTTCATACTTTTCTGGGTTGCATTCCATCCACCACTTCTTTGCCCAGCTCTGCATCCTGTTAATGTCCCGCTGCAAAGTACAACAGCCCCCCACGCTGTCCAAAACTCCACCAACCTTCATGTCATTGGCAAACTTACTAACTCACCCTTCCACTTCCTCATCCAAGTCATTTATAAAGATCACAAAGAGCAGAAGTCCCAGAACAGATCCCTGCAGATCACCAATGGTCACCGATCTCCAGGCTGAATACTTTCCATCTACTACCACACTCTGTCTTCTATTGGACAGCCAGTTTTGTACCCAGACAGCCAAATTTCCCTGAATCCCATGCCTCCTTACTTTCTGAATGAGCCTATCATGTGGAACCTTATCGAATGCCTTGCTATAATCCATATACACCACATCCACTGCTCTACTTTCATCGATGTGTTTTGTCACATCCTCAAAGAATTCAATAAGACTTGTGAGGCATGATCTGCTCTTCACAAAGCCATGCTGACTATTTCTAATCAAACTGTGTTTTTCCAAATAATCATAAATACTATCTCTCAGAATCCTCTCCAATAATTTTCCCACTACAGAAGAAAGACTGACTGGTCTGTAACTTCCAGGATTATCTCTATTCCCTTTCTTGCACAAGGGAATGACTTTTGCCACCCTCCAATCTTCTGGTACTACTCCAGTGGACAGTGAGGACGCAAAGATCTTTGCCAAAGGGGCAGCAATCTCTTCCCTTGCTTCCCGTAGAAACCTTGGATACATCCCATCTGGCCAAGGGAACTTATCTATCCTCATGTTTTTCAAGATTTCTAGCACATCCTCCTTCCTAACAACAACCTGTTCGAGCTTATCTGCCTGTATCGTGCTGTCCTCACAAATGTCAAGGTCCCTCTCACTGGTGAATACTGAAGCAAAGTATTCATTAAGGACCTCCCCTACCTCCTCTGATTCCGCACACAAGTTCCCACCACTATCCCTGATTGGCCCTACCCTCATGCTGGCCATCCTCTTGTTCCTCACATAAGTATAGAAAGCCTTGGGGTTTTCCTTGATCCTACCCGCCAAGGTTTTCTCATACCCCTTTCTAGCTCTCCTAAGTCCATTCTTCAGTTCCTTCCTGGCTACCTTGTAGACCTCTAGAGCCCTGTCCAATCCTTGCTTCCTCAACCTTAAGTAAGCTTCCTTCTTCCTCTTGACTAGGTGTTCAACATGTCTTGTCATCCAAAGTTCCTTTACCTTACCATCCTTTCCTTGCCTCAGTGGGACAAACCAATCCAGTACCTGGAGGAACTGCTCCCTAAACAACCTCCGTATTTCTATTGTGCATTTCCCTGAGAACACCTGATACTAATTGGTGCTCTGTAGTTCTTGCCTAATAGCATTGTAATTCCCGCTCCCCCAAATAAATACTTTCCCATACTGACTGCTGCTATCCCTCTCCATGACTATAGTAAAAGTCAGGGAGTTGCGATCATTATCACCGAAATGCTCTCCCACCAAGAGATCTGACACCTGGCCTGGTTCATTGCCAAGCACTAAATCCAATATGGCCTCCCTTCTAGTTGGCCTATCTACATACTGAGTCAGAAATCCTTCCTGGATATACCTGACAAAATCTGCTCCATCCAAACTATTTGCACTTAGGAGGCTCCAGTCTATTTAAGGAAGTTGAAGTCACCCATGACAACAATCCTATTACTTCTGCACCTTTCCAAAATCTGTCTCCTAATTTGTTCCTCAGTGTCTCTGTTGCTATTGGGGGGTCTATAGAAAATTCCCAATAAAGTGACTGCTCCTTTCCTGTTTCTGACTTCCACCCATACTGTCTCAGTAGAGAAACCTTCCTCCACGACCTCCCTTTCTGCAGCTGTGATACCATCCCTGATAAGCAATGCCATTCCCCCACCTCTTTTACCTCCCTCCCTATTTCTTTTGCAACATCTATACCCCGGAACATCCAACAACCATTCCTGCCCCTGTGTTATCCAAGTCTCCATAATAGCCACAACATTGTAGTTCCAAGTACTGATCCATGCTCTAAGTTCGTCACCCTTATTCCTGACACTGCTTGCATTGAAGTAGACACACCTCAACCCATCGCACTGACTGCCACTTTGCCCAATCAACTGCTTATCCTTCCTCATAGACTCTCTGCTTGCTCTATTTGTCCGTACACTGGCTACCCCATCCTCTGATCTGTAGCTCCGGTTCCCATCCCCCTGTCAAACTGGTTTAAACCGTCCCAAAGAGCTCTCGCAAACCTCCCGCCCAGGATATTTGTGCTCCTCCGATTCAGGTGCAACCCATCCTTCCTGTGCAGGTTTCACCTTCCCCAGAAGGTAACCCAATGATCCACAAACCTGAAGTCTTCCCTCCTACACCAGCTCTGTAGCCACATGTTCAGCTGTGCTCTCTCTCTGTTTCTAGCCTCACTAGCCCGTGGCACCGGTAGTAATCCTGAGATTACTACTCTGCTTGTCCTAGCTTTCAGGTTCCATCCTAACTCCCTATTTTCAGGTCTTCATCCCGCTTTCTAGCTATGTCATTGGTACTGATGTTTACCATGACTTCTGGCTGCTCTCCCTCCCCTTTAAGAATCCTGAAGACCCGATCTGAGACATCCCTGACCCTGGCACCCGGGAGGCAACATACCATCTGGGAGTCTCGCTCGGTACCACAGAATCTCTTGTCTGTTCCCCTAACCAGTGAATCTCTTATCACTATCACTCTATTTTCCCCCCTTCCCTTCTGAGCCACAGAGCCAGGCTCAGTGTCAGAGACCTGGCCGCTATGGCTTTCCCTTGGTAGGTCATTCCCCCCCAACAGTATCCAAAGCGGTATACTTATTATTGAGGGGAATGGCCACAGGGGATCGCTGCACTGTCTGCCTATTCCCTTTCCCCCACCTGACAGTCACCCAGTTACCTTTGTCCTGTACTTTGGGTATGACCACCTCCTTATAACTCCTCTCTATCACCCTCTCAGCCTCCCGAATGATCCGGAGTTCGTCCAGCTCCAGCTCCAGTTCCCTAACGCGGTCTGTGAGGAGCTGGAGTTGGGTGCACTTCTCGCAGGTGAATTCAGAAGGAACACCAGTAGTGACCCTTACCTCCCACATCCTACATGAGGAGCTTGCAACTTACATAAAGGAGTTTCCAAATACCTTTACAATATTCCTTCTTTTCACTTTGTAAATCAGCAGGTCTTCAACAATGTTAACATAATTTTATGGCGTACTATGCTTTTTAACCATTGAATTGACATTGTGTTATATGTTAGCTTCTATAAAATACCTCCATCTCCTACGTTTAGCAACGAAGTTATCCTGTTTCAGACGAATGGCAAACATTGGAGACCAGGGTGCCAAGTATAGAGTATCATTGGGTATGGTGCCAGCTGGACTGGCCAACCATTTTGACTTGTTCTGCAAACTGCAGGCTGACAGGCCCAGGCCTGCAACTCAATTAATTCTCATGACACCCTTTAGCAGTCAGTACTTGGCTACTTAGGGGCCTCAATTGATAATAGAATTTAAAACTGGTGGAGGAGGTAAGGCAGTGGGTTCAGGCTTGTTCCCTGACTTTGTTTAATTCTTTCCTGCTTCCACGCTCACCACCATGGAGAGTAGAAGATCCCACGTATGTGTATTTTGGTTACCAATTGACAGAAGCTCACAAAGCGGTTGTTAGGACCTGAAAATTGCAGAATATGGCTGACAACTGCTGTACAAAAACAGGGCCTGGTTTGTCTATGCTGGGGAAGAACTGTTAGAATGATGGTACAGATCTACATTTCTGAAGGAGTTCTGAGTGGAATCTTCTTTCAGAAATCTGGAGCACACTCCTTTTACAATGATGAAAGGCTGGGTCACGCCTTGAAAAATCCAGAACATTGTGTCTGTAAAAGCAGGTCAGAGGCTGGGAATTCTGCAGTGACCGACGTCGCTCCGCCCACCGCTGATGTCACTCCACCCACCGCTGACGCCACTCCACCCACTGCCGACGCCAACGCCAATGTCACTCCGCCCACTGCCGATGTCACTCCGCCCACCGCCGAAGCCGCATGGCAGCTCCAGAGGAGACAGCAGCACCCAGCCCTGCCGAGTCTTCACCGTCCCCCCCAGACCTCCCCCTTACTGAGGACGAACGGTCAGTCCTCAGTAAAGGGCTCACCTTTGTCCCCCTCCACCCACACATCAACGAATACCGGTCGTGTTTGGACACAGAGCAGTTTTTCCGCCGCCTCCGCCTCCGCGCTTACTTCTTCAACCGTGAGCCTAACCCTCCCTCTACTGACCCCTTCTCCCGCCTCCAACACACCCCCTCCTCCTGGACACCACCCCAAGGCCTCCTACCCTCCCTCGACCTCTTCATCTCCAACTGCCGTCAAGACATCAATTGCCTCAACCTCTTCACCCCTCTCACCCACTCCAACCTCTCCACCCCTCTCACCCACTCCAACCTCTCCACCCCCTCACCCACTCCAACCTCGCCACCCCTCTCACACACTCCAAACTCTCCACCCCTCTCACCCACTCCAAATTCTCCACCCCTCTCACCCACTCCAAACTCTCCACCCCTCTCACCCAGTCCAACCTCTCCACCTCTCTCACCCACTCCAAACTCTCCACCCTCTCACCCACTCCAACCTCTCCACCCCCCTCACCCACTCCAAACTCTCCACCCTCTCACCCACTCCAACCTCTCCACCTCTCTCACCCACTCCAACCTCTCCAACCTCTCCACCCCTCTCACCCACTCCAACCTCTCCACCCCTCTCACCCACTCCAAACTCTCCACCCCTCTCACCCACTCCAAACTCTCCACGCCCCTCACTCCAACCTCTCCACCCCTCTCACCCACGCCAACCTCTCCATCCCTCTCACCCACTCCAACCTCTCCACCCCTCTCACCCACTCCAACCTCTCCACCTCTCTCACCCACTCCAAACTCTCCACCCCCCTCACTCCAACCTCTCCACCCCTCTCACCCACGCCAACCTCTCCACCCCTCTCACCCACTCCAACCTCTCCACCCCTCTCACCCACACCAAACT
>NC_063360.1:17270272-17270364 GCF_021869965.1 Rhincodon typus | reverse complement strand
CCCACTCCAACCTCTCCACCCCTCTCACCCACTCCAACCTCTCCCCCCCTCTCACCCACTCCAACCTCTCCACCCCTCTCACCCACTCCAAC
>NC_063360.1:17252863-17270262 GCF_021869965.1 Rhincodon typus | reverse complement strand
ACCCACTCCAACCTCTCCACCCCTCTCACCCACTCCAACCTCTCCACTCCTCTCACCCACTCCAACCTCTCCACCCCTCTCACCCACACCAAACTCTCCACCCCCTCACTCACTCCAACCTCCCCACCCCACTCACTCCAACCTCTCCACCCCCTAACTCACTCCAATCTCTCCACCCCTCTCACCCACTCCAAACACTCCCCCACTCTCACCTACTCCAACCTCTCCCCCGCAGGACGTGCAGCCCTCCGCTCCAATCCCAACCTCACCATAAAACACGTGGACAAGGGAGGCACAGTTGTAGTATGGCGCACTGACCTCTACATCGCCGAGCCAGGCGCCAACTCTCCGACACCTCCTCCTACCGCCCTCTTGATCAGGATCCCACTCCCGACCACCTAAACATCATCTCCCAAACCGTCCACCAGCTCATCACTTCAGGTGACTTCCCACCCACGGCCTTCAACCTCATCGTTCCCCAACCCCACACTGCCCACTTCTATCTCCTTCCCAAAATCCACAAACCTGAATGCCCTGGTCGACCCATTGTCTCCGCCTGCTCCTGCCCCACAGAACTTATCTCCACCTATCTCGACTCCATTTTCTCCCCCTTGGTCCAGCAACTCCCCACCTACGTCCGTGACATCACCCACCCCCTCCACCTCCTCCAAAACTTCCAATTCCCCGGTCCCCAACACCTCATCTTTACCATGGACGTCCAGTCCCTATACGCCTGCATTCCCCATGCAGATGGCCTAAAGGCCCTCCGCTTCTTCCTGTCCCGCAGGCCCGACCAGTCCCTCTCCACTGACACCCTCATCCGCTTAGCTGAACTTGTCCTCACCCTTAACAATTTCTCTTTCAATTCCTCCCACTTCCTACAGACAAACGGGGTGGCCATGGGTACCCACATGGGCCCAAGCTATGCCTGCCTCTTTGTAGGTTACGTGGAACAATCCCTCTTCCGTACCTACACTGAGCCTAAACACCACTTCTTCCTCCGTTACATCGATGACTGTATCGGCACCACCTTGCGCTCCCATGAGGGGCTCGAACAGTTCATCCACTTCACCAACACCTTCCACCCCAACCTTAAGTTCACCTGGACTATCTCTGACACCTCTCTCCCCTTCCTGGACCTCTCTGTTTCCATCTCTGGCAACCATCTGGAAACTGATATCCATTTCAAGACTACCAACTCCCACAGCTACCTAGAATACACCTCCTCCCACCCACCTTCCTGCAAAAATGCCATCCCCTATGCCTAATTCCTTCACCTCCGCCACATCTGCTCCCAGGATGAGGCATTCCACTCCCGAACATCTCAGATGTCCTTGTTTTTCAAGGACCGCAACCTCCCCCCCTCAGTGGTTGAGAACGCCCTTGACTGTGTCTCCCGCATTTCCCACAACTCATCCCTCACATCCCCTTCCCACAATAACAACCAAAAAAGAATCCCCCTCGTCCTCACTTACCACCCCACCAACCTCCGGATCCAACGCATCATCCTCCGACACTTCCGCCATCTGCAATCCGACCCCACCACCAAAGACATTTTTCCCTCCCCACCCTTATCTGCTTTCCGGAGGGACCACTCTCTCCGGGACTCCCTTGTCTGCTCCACACTCCCCTCCAGCCCCACCACACCCGGCACTTTTCCCTGCAACCGCAGGAAGTGCTACACCTGCCCCTACACCACCCCCCTCACCCCCATCCCAGGCCCCAAGAAGACTTTCCACATCAAGCAGATGTTCACCTGCACATCTGCTAATGTGATATACTGCATCCACTGTTCCAGATGTGGCCTCCTCTACATCGGGGAAACCAAGCAGAGGCTTGGGGACCACTTTGCGGAACACCTACGCTCGGTTCGCAACAAACAACTGCACCTCCCAGTAGCGAACCATTTCAACTCCCCCTCCCATTCCTTAGACGACATGTCCATCCTGGGCCTCCTGCATTGCCACAACGATGCCACCCGAAGGTTGCAGGAACAGCAACTCATATTTCGCTTGGGAACCCTGCAGCCCAATAGTATCAATGTGGATTTCACAAGCTTCAAAATTTCGCCTCCCCCTACCGCATCCCAGAACCAGCCCAGCTTGTCCCTGCCTCCCTAACCTGTCCTTCCTCCCAACTATCCCCTCCTCCCACCTCAAGCCCCACCCCCATCTCCTACCTACTAGCCACATCCCGCGCCCTTGACCTGTCCGTCCTCCCTGGACTGACCTATCCCCTCCCTAACTCCCCACCTACACTCACCTTTACTGGCTCCATCCCCGCCTCTTTGACCTGTCTGTCTCCTCTCCACCTATCTTCTCCTTTATCCATCTTCTATCCACCTCCCCCTCTCTCCCTGTTTATTTCAGAACCCCCTTCCCCTCCTCCATTTCTGAAGAAGGGTCTAGGCTGGAAACGTCAGCCTTCCTGCTCCTCTGATGCTGCTTGGCCTGCTGTGTTCATCCAGCTCTACACCTCGTTATACCAAATCACCTGTTGCCTCACCAGGGCCGATCTAGCATTTATATAGTGCAAGTCAGGAGTGGATAGAATAATCTCCAATTCCAGGAATGTGTAGTTCCAGCAACACTCAAGAAGATTAACACCATCTGGGGAAAAAAAACAGCCTGCTTGACTGGCACCCATCCAATGTACCTTGGCAGCAGTGTGCACCATCTACAGGAAGCACTGCAGTAACTCAGCAAGGTAAAGGTGACATATGCTCACCTGGCCACTGAGCTGCTCTCTTATTGGAGAGAGACAACTCATCATTTAATCCGACTGAAACCACACTTCAGGCAAAGGGAGAGGCTGAGAAGGAATGTCCTAAGTGATAACCTCAGCTGGTACAGGAATTGAACCCACACTGTTGGCATCACTCTGCATTACAAACCAGCTATCCAGCCAACTGAGCTAACTGATCCTCTACCAGCGACGCAGCAAGCTTCCTCCAACAGCACCATCCAAATCTGTGGCCTCTACCACTTAGAAGGACAAGGGGAGCCGAAGCATGGGAAAGCCATGATCTACAAGTTCCTCTACGTGCCACACATCATCCTGACTTGGAACTGTATCACTATTCCTTCCCTGGTGGCAGGTCAATATTTTGGAACTCCTTTCCTAACCATACTCTGCATGTCCCTGCACCCCAAGGTCTGCAGCAAATCAAGAAGGCAGTTGACTGACACCTTTTCCAGGGAAGTTAGGAATGTGCAATAAATGTTGGTCTACCCAGAAACATTAAAATCATGAACAAATGGGGAAAAAAGTACACATATCAGAAATAGAAATATGTTTCCAAAATTGCATGCCATGAAAAGTGTGAAATACGTCTTTGCACATTAACAATGGATTAAAAGGCTCATAGACTGAGCAACGAAATAGCTGAGTTCTGAGGTCACTGGCCTTGAAATGTAACTGATTTCTCTCCACAGATGCTGCCAGACTTGCTGAGCTTTTCCAGCAATTTCTATTTTTGCTTCTTATTTGCAGCATCCACAATTCTTTCGGTTTTTAAACATAAGGACATAAGAACATAAGAATTAGGAGCAGGAGTAGGCCGTCCGGCCCCTCGAGCCCGCTCCGCCATTCAATAAGATCATGGCTGATCTTTTCGTGGACTCAGATCCATTTACCCGCATTCTCACCGTATCCCTTAATTCCTCTTTTATTAAAAAAAATCTACCTTATCTTTAAAAACGTTTACTGAAGTAGCGTCAACTACTTCACTGGGCAAGGAATTCTATAGAATAACAACCCTCTGGGTGAAGAAGTTCCTTCTCAATTCAGTCCTAAATCTGCTCCCTCTAATCTTGAGGCTATGCCCTCTTGTCCTAGCTTCACCTGCCAGTGGAAACATCCTCTCTACTTCTATCTTATCTATTCCCTTCATAATTTTATATGTTTCTATAAGATCCCCCCTCAATCTTCTGAATTCCAATGAATATAATTCCAATCTACTCAGTCTCTCCTCATAAGCCAACCCCCTCAACTCCGGAATCAACCTGGTGAACTCCTTTGCACCCGCTCCAGTGCCAGTACATCCTTTCTCAAGTAAGGAGACCAAAACTGCACACAGTACTCCAGGTGTGGCCTCACCAGCACCTTGTACAGCTGCAACATAACCTCTCTGCTTTTAATCTCAATCCCTTTAGCAATGAAGGACAAAATTCCATTTGCCTTCCTAATTACTTGTTGTACCTGCAGACCGACCTTCTGTGATTCATGCACAAGGACACCCAGGTCCCTCTGCATAGCAGCATGCTGCAACTTTTTACCATCCAAGTAATAACCCTTTTTACTATTACTCCTACCAAAATGTATGACTTCACACTTATTTACATTGTATTCCATCTGCCAGACCTTTGCCCACTCACTCAATGTATCTATGTTCCTCTGCAAAGTTTCACAGTCCTCTGCACACTTTGCTCTGCCAGTCATCTTAGTGTCATCTGCAAACTTTGACACCCTACATGTGGTCCCCAACTCCAAATCATCTATATAAATTGTAAATAATTGTGGTCCCAACACCGATCCCTGAGGCACACCACTAGTCACTGACTGCCAGCTAGAATAGCACTCATTTATCCCCACTCTTTGCTTCCTGTTAGTCAACCAATCCTCTATCCATGCTAATACTTTACCCTTAGTGCCATGCATCCTTATCTTATGCAGTAGCCTCTTGTGCGGCACCTTGTCAAAGGCCTTTTGGAAATCTAGGTACACCACATCCACTGGGTCCCCATTGTCCACCTTGCTCGTAATGTCTTCATAGAATTCCAAAAGATTTTCAAGCATGACCTGCCCTTCATGAACCCATGCTGCGTCTGCCCAACGGGACAATTTCTATCAAGATGCCTTGCTATTTCTTCCTTGATAATAGACTCAAGCATCTTCCCCACTACAGAGGTTAAGCTAACCGGTCTATAATTTCCCATCTTTTGTCTACTTCCCTTTTTAAACAGTGGCGTCACATTTGCTGTTTTCCAATCTGCTGGGACTGCCCCAGAGTCCAGCGAATTTTGGAAAATTACCGCCAGTGCACCTGCTATTTCTCCTGCCATCTCTTTTATTACCCTGGGATGCATTCCATCAGGGCCAGGAGACTTATAAATCCTTAGCTCCATTAGCTTGCCCAACACTACCTCTTCCGTAATAATGATTGTTTCCAGGTCCTCACCTACCTTCGTCTCTTTGTCAATTACTGGCATGTTATTAGTGTCCTCCACTGTGAAGACCGATACAAAATACCTGTTCAATGCCTCGGCCATTTCATCATATCCCATAACTAAATTTCCCTTTTCATCCTCTAAACGGCCAATGTTAACTTTAGCCACTCTTTTTCGTTTTATATATTTATAGAAACTTTTGCTATCTGTCTTTATATTCTGTGCTAGTTTTTTCTCATGTTCTATCTTACTTTTCTTTATAGTTCTTTTTGTGGCTTTCTGTTGACCTTTAAAGTTTTCCCAATCTTCTAGTTTCATGCTGTTTTTGGCCACTTTGTATGCCTTCTCTTTCAATTTGATAGCCTCCCTTACTTCTTTAGACACCCATGGCAGATTACCCCTTTTCTTACAGTCCTTCCTTTTCACTGGAATATACTTTTGCTGAGCACTTTGAAAAATTGCTTTGAAAGTCCTCCACTGCTCGTCAACAGTCCCACCATAAAATCTTTGTTTCCAGTCTAATTTAGCCAAATCCTCCCTCATTCTATTGTAGTTCCCCTTGTTCAAGCACAGGACCCTGGTATTGGATTTTATCTTCACACTCTCCATCTGTATTCTAAATTCAACCATACTGTGATCATTCCTTCCAAGAGGATCCCTAACTATGAGGTCATTAATTATTCCTGTCTCATTACACAGGACCAGATCTAGGATAGCTTGCTCCCTTGTTGGTTCCATTACATACTGTTCAAGAAAACTATCACGGATACACTCAATGAACTCCTCCTCAAGGTTACCCTGACTGAGCTGGTTCGACCAATCTACATGTAGGTTAAAATCCCCCATGATAATTGCCGTACCATTTTTACAGGCATTAGTTATTTCTTTATTTATTGCCCGCCCCAATGTGATGTTATTATTTGGTGGCCTACAGACTACGCCTATCAGTGACTTTTTCCTCTTAGAATTTCTGATTTCCACCCAAATGGATTCAACCTCATTCTCCATAGAACCTATATCATCTCTCATCACCGCCCTGATGTCTTCCTTGAATATCAGAGCTACACCACCTCCCTTACCTTCCTGTCTGTCCTTCCGAATAGTCTGGTACCCTTGGATATTTAACTCCCAGTCGTGACCATCCTGTAACCATGTCTCCGTAATGGCTACCAAATCATATTCATTCGCGATGATTTGTGCCGTTAACTCATCAACCTTGTTACGAATGCTACGAGCATTCAGGTAAAGTGCCTTTATGCTAGCTTTCTTACCCTCATGATTTCCAACATCTCTAATAATATCTACTGAGTTATCCTTCCTTTTTGCTTCTTTCAGAATGGCAGAATTGCCGTGGTACTGTGGTCACAGTGGAACAAATGATAAAATAGGAATGTTGCAAGGGAAGTTAATGGGACAGCTCGGAGATTAAAATTAATCAAAACAAATAACAATGAAGTAGATAATAAGATAAAGAGATCTCTAAGACCTGATGACGATTAAAGAGGTAAGAAAATTGCAGCTAGGTACGTCATACTTTTCCAATATCCCCTGTATGCATGAATTGTTTCTTCAGATTGGAAAATTGCAAAGTCACAGCATAGCTTACAAAGGGAATGAGCACAAGTAATTGTAAACCCATCATTTTGACATCAATTATAGGGAGGTGACTGGAGTCCATCATCAGTGAAAGAAGGGTGATTTCTTAGGGAGCCTCTAAAAATAGAAACAGTCTGAGGTGAGGCAAACTATGAAACTACCAGCACCAGGTTACGTGTTGATCTCAGTACACTGAAATCAGAACCAGCAATAATAAACAGCATGGGAGTACATGAGATAGCAATCCCACGCTCATTCCAAATCAGCCTAATTTGACCAAGTTAACACTTGTTTAAAACCTGTAGAAGTGAGAGGCTGGGATATTTAAAGGATGCACATTTTCGGAAGCTGTCAAATAGAGATTATTTATAAGGCTTTACAATATGGAGCCAGTCAGAGATGCCCAGGGCATCAGTGTGGCCTCAGAAGAGGAGAGGGTCAATAGAGCAGCAAAGGGGTGCCCTTTGTGTTCCCAGGGGGCAGGGAGAGTGGGCATTCAGCATCCTGGGTTAAAATGTGGTCAACAGGCAGAGGCAATCGCTTAGTCTAGCAATCATTAGCCTAACAGCCTGAAAACCCCGGTAATATTCTGAGTTCAAATCTCACCACAGCAAATGGTTGAATTTGATTTAAATAAAAAGCTACAATTAATGATGACAGCAAAATTATCGTCATAAAAACCCATCTGTTTCACTAATTCTCTTTGGGGAAGAAATCTGTCATTCTTACTCAGTCTGGCTTAAACATGAGTACAGAACTACAGCAATCTGCTCCACTCCTAACTTTCCTCTGAAATGGCCGAGCAAACCATTCAGTTATAAAAACTGCTGGGAAGCTTCAAAATAGGAATGAAATTGGATGGACAATCTGGCATCAACTAATGCAGGAAGTTAGTCGATCCTGCGAAGTCCTCCTTACTAACATCTATGAAAAGTGGGAGACCTTTCTCATGGACTAATCAAACCTGACAGTCAGACTCAGTAAACCTTACAAACAATGTCCTAGATACCACGGCCATCATCCCTGGGAATGTCTTGTTTCACCAGCCGGAGAGATCCAGTAGAGGCAGCAGGACAGAGGTATACAGTTGGAAGGGACTTGGTCCAAGAGTCCTCACAATTGACTTGGGATCCCATGAAGTATCATGGTAACAGGTCAAATATAGGCAAGGAATCCTTCCTACTCCTGTCCCCACTACTGACGTGGGGGGACAGACAGTCTGACTGATGACTGACCAGATGCCTGACTACTGTCTGCAGCTTTCCACCTGATGGACAATGAATCCTCTAACTGCTTGCTCTGGACATGCAGGATTGACCATGGCCCCTTCCACAGACTGTAATAAGACATATCCCCTGACAACAAAGCAGGTGCCTGACTGCATCCAAGCCCCTAGACTGATCACAGATGCTGCATGTACTAAACATATTGACTGACCGTACTGGGCTTCCCTGACTGTTGGCAGACTTCATTGTTTTGATTTGAGACATGGAAATTTGGTTTATACAGATGCAGTATGTTTGTGGCGTATTCCGCTGACAAATGCTGACAGTGAAATTGAAATTGACATTGGATGGTGTTATGCAGCAATGTGTCCACCCACTTGACTGATGACTGCTGACAACCAGGCAAGATGCCTAGCTTTATGTCTGCACTAAAAAGTAAGGCAAGAAAGACGTACTGTGAGCCTTTATGCTGTGGCTAAAGGGACAAAGTGCCAAAAGACAAGGCAAGGCAGGGATGCTATGAGCATTGAAGTTGGCACAAGGCAAGCTAGAGTGAGAGAGACAAGCAGCCCTGAGGTGCTCCCTGGTCCAAACCGTGAGCTGAACAGAGAACAAAAAGCATCCTTGCAAAGACATTGCAATGAAAGGTGCTGGCATGCTCAAAAGTACAGCAGTGAAGTATAGAAGCGTACTGTAAGTAAGTCAAGATGTGCCAGGTATCCAAATTAGAGGTCTTAGAGAGCAAATAGTGAGCAGGAATCAGCAAGTAACTGTTCTATTTTCATGCCAGGAAATCAATGTCTGAATTCTATCTGGTGAGTGGGAGAATGGGGAACTGCATATTAATAAAGTGAGATTAAGTAATAATGTGGGTGAAAGTGAATGATAATCTATGCAAATAGGCCTCTTGGCACTCACTAGCAAGAATCTTGTCTCACTGTTCAACACTTGTTTGGAAAATGGGACTTTTTACTGTCAATATCGAAAAAGTCTCAGTGGGCATCTCTCTCAATTTCCCCACCTTTCTTACCATAGTCCACATTGTTTAGGGGTTGGGAAGATTCTGCCCCAATTGTAGTTTTAACTGATGGAAAACTGAAAAGGGCATATCCATTATTCCTTAATAAAAATTGCGGATGGGCAATGCTCCTTGTCAAATCAAGTCTCATAAATCCAGTCTAACATTAAACTGGCTTCAATAATTCACAACATTGTCCAAACCAGGGATATCCAAATTTTTCCAAGTCTTAATGAAATTTTAGGAAGTTTGCAGTGTCTTGAAGAATATAATTTGCACTTCAAAAAACAGAAAAAGCAGAAGATGATCTCTTAAGGGCAATTAAGAGAACACACAGAATAAGAGTTCACCTCTTTCTAATTGCCAGATTTGGATGATTAATGAAGTTGCCCCTTGGCAACATCCACTGAATTTGATTCCAGCCCAAAATCCATTAGCTCGGCGGCTTTTTAAGAAGTTAAGTCCTGGAAATTTTACGGAATTTTTAAAAAAAAGCAATTCACCTTCTCCAAAAGATAAATGGTAACAAGAGCTTGGTTTCTTCAGTTTAGTTTGAGATATAAGTGACCGTCTTTTATTGATTCCAATGACATAGTCCCATTTCCAAACATGAGGAATAAAATAGAGACCAGGCAATGAGAATAATCACAATCCCACCATGTGCATTTGAGGAAAATTATAAAGTGGAGCGAAGATTCATGCTGTAAACTGTGAGTATTTGTTGATTCATAGTAATTCTAATCACCTTCAGGGATTTTTGTTTTAAAGTTGCGTAATTTTTATGCACCTAGGTATTCTTTGTACAAGCAAATCAAACCAGTTTTAACCTAGTATGCACTATTTTCGAAATGCCCAGAATGATAATGATAGGTTGCATTATATCAAATAATGTTGCACTTGTGCAAGCCAAATTTTAATTTCTGATGGTCTTACTTTGAGTGATTGGTCAAGTGATTACTCTGAATGTTCTATTACTGAGTAATGCAAAACAAAAAGCTTGTTATTTAACCCTGTAATCTATACCACATTCATGGACGCATTTTCTTGTGTAAAAGTTATTACTCAGATACAGTGGGTTCCCAGTCTGTTACCACATAAACTGCAACCATCCAATGCTGTTAAAGAAACTCCAGTTCTGTTGCAGCACAGTACACATAATAAATGCTATTCCTAAGGTTCAACATCTTAGATTCACAAATACAGTTAGCTATCTTTTCTGCTTTCATTGTGTACATCAGGATCGTGGAATTAGTGCCACTTTTTCTCTGAATTGAAAATCAAAATTCCTTCACCAAATGCACCTTATTCCACAGCAGTGACTTCACTCCTGGTTGATCCACACTGATTCGTACTCTAGCTGCAAATTGACTTCAAAATCTTCATTCTTGTCTTGAGATCTGCTGCCTCCTTCCTTTGCAACATTGTCCGAACTATGACTGTGTTCGGCTCTTCCCTCTACTAATATTATTCTTCAATTGATACCCCTCTTCCTATCCTACACAGCTAGTGACACAGGTAATTGTCCTCTTCAAGCACTCTAGAATTTTTTTAAGTTGTTTTATTTTGTTCTCTCTATCTGTCTCTCTCTCTCACCATCATTGAAAGTGACCTGAAATCTGTACCTCAAAGATACCCACTCTATATCTGTCTAAACATCATCCAAAAGATCAGTAAACAGGGAGCGTAGATTGAAAGCAATTGGTAACAAGATTAGAGAGGATATGAGGAAGCCAGAGTATGGTAGGAGTCTGGAACCTATGCCCTGGAGGGTGGTAGAGGCAGAAACTCTTAACTCATTTAAAAGGTTTTTGGATATGCACTTCAGTGCAGCAAACATCAGGGCTACGGACCAGATGCAGGAAAGTGGGATTAGGCTGGGTGGCTTGTTTTCTGATGGTGTGGTTGTGGAAGGTTAAGTATCCCCTCTCTTGTGATAAACATTCTGTGATTCTATGAATTTCTCCTTCCCTGTTACAACCCAAAACCTCCTTTCTGCGAAGTACTCTTTTCTGTCATAGATTTGCTATTTGTTGTTTTGATCACTGTTAAAGATTACCTCCATAATCTAGCACTGAAATAACAGATATTCAAGAAGGAATTTTACCTAATATATAATATTTAGACTGGAATTTCTGTAATATGTTTCTACAATAATATCAAAACACTGAGGATAAACCTAAGCCAATATTGAAATACCCATTTATTTCTTAGAACATTATCTTTAAAACCATCCTCCTCATTGCTGGAATAGGAGATACACATGTTTTATTGGCAACCTATTTGCATGTAAATAATATGTCTTGAATTTCTATTTTGAATCCACCTGTGCTTCAAGGCTCAAGTCAAGGTTTGTTATTAGACACCCTATGATTGAATGACGTGTAACATATTAAAGGATTTATATATAAGCAAGTGTAACCAGCCTCATACAGTTCTTATCAAGTATCATTGTGTCAATTTCTTGTGAGTAAAATGTTTTCCAAAACATTTTATTCAAAGTCACTGTTGTGGAATGTTTTAATTTTTTGGGTCTATCTCTCAGGTAAGAATAGTATCCATTTATTTAATGCCTACATGCTCTGTTTTTATTTCTGATTTCCAAAATCTGCAGTATTTTACTTAAGTTTAAAATGCAAATTTAAGATATTTAGAATGTTGTCCTTAGAATTTGTTTCCTTTGGTGTAGCTTACATGAGAACTTTGCTTTTAAGACAAAAAATAGGAACAAAGGTATTCCTGAGAAAAGACTTTTCAGATCCAAAGGATTAAACCTACAAAATTGCTAATTACAATGTCTTTTATATGCCAAATACATGTATCAGTATCTACATTCAATAATATCATAGAAATAATTGAACAAAACAATTTAACATTGGATTTGTTGAATTTAAGGTAAAAATTCAACGTAGCTTGACATGAATTGATACAAAATGCAATGAAACTTTGGCTAATTTTATTGATTAGTAGCTGTTTAAACAGTTACTCTTTGTTACACTATTTTCTCTGTCAATCATACAGAAAGAGATATATCTGTTTAATGGTATTCTTTTAAATATCGTTTACATGAGATTATATTGAAATAAGTAACACCTTGCGCCTGAGTGTGTACCTAGAGGCCACTGTCTAAGTCAGGTGAAAAAATATCATTAGAGGAACATATTCACCTTGTCCTGAGATTAGTTCTTCAATTTTTATTGTCCCCTATCCCAACTATGCTTTATAGACCAATGGTAGGTTGCTGCTTCAAATGCACTAATGGGCTTGATGTCATATCATTATCTTCCAGTCCATAACTGCCTTCTTCTGTATTGTATCATCAGTGTTTTCAAGTAGAATTGTGAAGTTCTAGAGAAGACATAATACAGCCAAGATGTCCATTGTGTAGTTCATTATCAGTATAATTCCATAAAGATGTCAGCATCAGCTGTAGCTTAGTGTAAGCAAACACATTTCCAGAGTCATAAAGACTGTGGGTTTAACTTCCATTGAGAAGGTTCAGCACAAATTCCAGGCTTACAATCTTGTTAATAACTGAGGGAGTGATGCATTACTGGAAGTTCCATCTTTCAGATGGAATGCTAATCTGAGCCCCAATCTAATCTCTCGAGTGGATATTGATGATAACATGGCACTGTTTTAGAGATAGTCCATTATTTGAAAATACGTATTCTTTGGCGATTATCAAATTAGTGTTTGCATGATCCAACTATGCACAAATCAGTGTTTCCTACGTTACACATTGACTACTCATCAAAAGTATTTATTGGTTGTCCTGAGATTGTGAAAGATACTATGAATATAAGTCTTTCATTGTCTGGCTTTATCATTGTTCAGATAAAATCAGTTTTAAGGTGATGTTCTGCAATAATGCAAATTTGGAAAAGAACAAAATTTATATATGTACATCTTTCTTGACTTTCAAATACTCCAAAATATCTCACAAGCAATAACGTACTTTTTGAACAATAGTCACTCTTATATAATAAGGAAGGATGCCAAGATAAGTAGCAATACAATGAATTTCAATTTATAAGTTTGGATCTTTTCAATGAATATAACTTCTAATTTGACCCCACTCAATTCCTTGCTCTAGGAACCCTTATAAGGACTTGCTTAGTGAACATTTTGCAAATTATATGGAATGCTCTTTTCCTTCCGGTTCTACTCAGATCCCCTCTGTTAGCCCTTTCTTTGGTCCTATAGCAGAATTTATCCCTGATCTCAGCCTGAACCGTAAAATTTTCTCCACACTATTTCCAGTTTTCACATATTCCTTGCCATCAAATCAAGCATTTTGTATTCCTTCCTTCTCCTCAATTTCTCTCACCTCATTTCTGAGGAGGGGCTGCTGAACACCTTCTCCTATAAAATTACTTATTCCTGCAGCTGCCTTGACCACACACATTTCTTAAGGACGCTATAATATTGTGTCAGTTTCTGCAGTAGACAGTCATAGAAAGAATCCCTACAGTGTAGAAAGTGACCATTCAGCTCATCGAGTCTGCACCAACCCTCCCAACAGCATCCCACCCAGTCCCAGCCCCCTACCCTATCCCTGTAACTCTGCATTTCCCATGGTCAATCCACCTAACCTGCACATCTTTGGCCTGTGGGAGGAAACCGGAGCACCTGGAGCAAACCCACGCAGACACGGGGAGAATATGCAAACTCCACAAAGACAGTCACCCAAGGCTGAGAATTGAATTCAGGTCCCCTGATACTGTGAGGCAGCAGTGCTAACTACTGTGCCACTGTGTCATTGCAACTCAGTAATCAAAGGGCAGAAATTCAAGATAATTTGAAAAAAAAAATCAGAGGGCAATTAGGAAGAATGTTTTTACTAAATGAGTTGTTATGATTGTGAATGCATTTTTTGATAGATGTTGCGTGAATTAAATAGCAACATTCAAAAGAGAATTGGCTCTATTTGGGGGGAGACTCGCAGGGCTTGATTCAGCATGCCCCAGCCAAACATGGTTTTGATGGTACTGCTTCCTCCAACGGAGTGGAAAAAGGTTCATTATCCAACAATTTACCCCACTCACAGATTTATTATGGTTGTGGGATGAGCTTGTTTTGGTTGTTTTGACAGTGAGCAGTGCACCCACACCTCATGTAAAATTTGACCCAAAGAGGCATTAGGGCACACGAGGAGACCTTTTGGTTTATTTAGTCCATGCTGATTCTTTGTAGATTGCCATGCTTCTACTGCATTGTGAGTTTATTTCTCTCAAATGTCCATCCGTTCTCCTTTTGAAATCGTTCACCACCCCTATTTCCACCATCCACATAGGAGGTGAGTTCTAGGTCGCTGACTCTTGCTGTATATATATGTATATATTATGTATATCAAGTTCTTCCTCATATCCTACTGCATTTATTGTCCAGAATCTTAAATTTATGTCCATTAGCCCATATGTCATCAGTAATGAGTACATTTTGTTTTAATTTTGTTATTTAAAACCTGTTATAATCTCAAAAATCTCTATCAAATCTCTTCTCAATTCCTTTGGTACAAGGAGAACAAACCCAGTTGCTCTAAATTACCTGCAACTATTATCCTTCATTCAAAGGCTCTTGTGGTCCAATGTTATGGTATTTGTCCCTGTCTCTGAGTCAGAAGATGCAGTTCTAAATCCTCACTGCTCCAGAGGATTGTAATGTCAATTTTATTATCCTGAAACCATTCTGGTAAATGTCCTCTGTGTCGTCACAAGGATTCTCACATCTATGCTAAAGTGTGGTGACCAGAAGTGCTCTAGTTGTTGCCTAAGCAACACTTTAAGCAGGTTTAGACTTTTATCTGCTTTTATGCTCGTGATTTATTTATAAGTCCAAGATCTGATATGCTTTGCCAACTATGGTCTGAATATGACCTTCACAGCTTCAAAGATCCAAGCATATCTTGAATAAGGATGTCACTTTTGCCACGCTCTAATATTGTTAGCTCACTTGCTGAATTTAACTCACAAATATTAGAAAGCCTTCTTTTTTCCATCATGATCTCAATCCCTCTCAATATCCAGTGGACCCTGGCTTACCTCCCCTATCTTTCACCCTTGTTAGAATGGATCTAATCTGCAACTGAAACATCTCCTCCATAATAGTCACCTATTATTCCATTACATTTTTCTCCCTGACAATTTCTGGTTCCATTTCATCCAGGTTGATTTGCTTTCATCCCATTGAAGTTATCCTCTTTCAATTTAGAAGGCATAGTCTGTACTGTTCTTTGCTTTTTATTTCCAGCTTTAATCTAACCCTTAAGGTCTACTGGTTACTCTTATTGAAGTGGAATTCAGTCTGCCTCATTTCTCAGCACCTGATCTAGGCAATGCCTCCTTCCTCTTTGTTGGTCAAGGATTTCTCCCAAACAGTCAGAGACCTATTTTCTCCTTAGCCTTTACAATTGATATTTGGGTAAATGAAGTCTCCAATATCACCATTTCATTGTTCTTGAATAACTGTGATTTTCCCTCCAGGTTTGCTTTAGCAAATATCCTTGCCAATATTTAGAAATCTTATAGAATTTCCTCAGCAGTATTTGGTTTCTCAACTCTAAGCAAATAATTTTTAAAAGGAAAAAATATGCAGTGCTATGGAGAAGTGCGGGAAGTGAAACAAATTAATTGTTCTTTCGAATGTCAGACACAGGCACAATGATGCTATTGTTCAGAACAATTTTAGAAGTCTTAATTTTGAACTGCCTTTGCATTCTCCCATTTATCTCAGTATTGCACAGCTTTTCCAACAGCTGGCCACAGCCTCAGTCATACAGATTGGCCCTCCTACCTGTGGAGTCTGGCCATCATCGCAAATTTGAAAAGAGGCAGCAGATGTTTATTGGTCCAGGACCAATTAACTTCACTTTGGTGAAAATATCAAAAGTAGGTAGGTATTAGCAGGGATTAGGTCCCTCATTTGATTCCAATATCAGAAGCCATTCTTGAAAATTTAGACATATATTTCTGCTGTATGGAGGTGGCAATTGGATAAAAAGTAGGATACAGTTTTCAGAAACAAATATAAAATAGAGCTGCAGAACATCTTTGAATATGATTAGACAAAACAGCAAACTAAACCTGACAAGATCAGGAAGATACTGCAGATGAGTAGATGACCAATCCCAGCACGACAACAATGTGAAACCTGCCAAACACTGAAAAAAAGTCTTTACGAAGGAATAAGGTTTATGTTTTTAATCACAATGACTGAATATTTTTAACTTTTTACTAATATTGTTTCCACAGATTCCACAAGTATGAAAGTGACAAAAAAAGGCATAAATTCAAGAAATAACCCAAAACCACCAGAGAGATTTTCAGGAGATATTCAAATGCAAAACATCTTGGGAGTACATCCCACAAATGTTTCATCTACATTAACGGTTGAAACATCTTTCACAGATCCACTAAAATCAGGTGTGAAGGAAAATATGGCAAGACGTTTGCGAAACAATGACGGAATTTGGAAAAGAAAAGGAAGAACTACTGCATGTAAACACAAATTACATGGCAAAAACATACATTCAACTGATGATCATCCACCAAAAGAAAGTCAAAATCATTTGACTAAAAAGGCAAACTTAAAAGAGGGGGAAACAAGTTCAATAAGTTTGTCGACGGCAAAACAAAAAGACAAAACACTGTCAAGTAAACCACAACCAAAAGTGACAGGATCATCCTCAACAGATACTCCAACATTAAAACTAATGGAAGCATCTTCAAAAACCAATCAAACATTGAAAATGATAGATCCATCATCAGAAAATACTCCAATACCCAAAGTGCTAGAATCATCCTCATCAAGTACTCCAGAGCTGAAAATGATGGAATCATCAATGGCAAATAAGCCAAGTCCAAAAATGATGGAAACATCCTCGAAAAATACGCCAACATCAAAAACAGTGGAAACATCCTTGACAAATACTCCAACAACGAAAATAATGGAAACATTAACGACAAATACTCCAACACCGAAAATGGAGGAATCATCCTCGATAAATAGTCCAACGTCAAAACTGGTGGAAAAATCATCAACCCACACTCCAACACCAAAAATGATGGAATCATCCTTGAAAAATGAAGCAACATCAAAAATAGTGGAAACATCCTCGACATACACTCCAACACCAAAAATGGTGGAATCATCCACAATAAATACTCCAACACCGAAAATAATGGAAACATCCTCAACAAGTATTTCGACGCTGAAAATGATGGAATCATCGGCGATAAATATTCCAACTCCAAAAATGATGGAAACATCCTCGACAAGTACTCCAACACCAAAAATGATAGAATCATCCACGATAAATATTCCAACACCAAAAATAAAGAACACATCATCAAGCAATACTCCAACATCAAAAATAATTGAAGCATCCTCAAC
>NC_063360.1:17210379-17252853 GCF_021869965.1 Rhincodon typus | reverse complement strand
AAATGGGCAGAACCATCCTCAACAAATTCTCCAATATCGAAAATGATGGAAAAATCCACTACACATACCCTAACACCAAAATTAGTGAAGTCACCATCTACAAATAATCCAACATCGAGAGTAGTGGAATCATCCTCAACAAACTCTCCAACTCCAGAAATGGTGGAACCATCCTCAAAAAATACTCCAATGTCAAAAGTGATGGAAGAAACTTCGGCAAAAACCCCAACAGCAAAAATAGTGGAATCATTCTCAACAAATACTTCAGCATCGAGAGTTGTGGAAACACCCTTGACAACTACTCAAACACTGAAGATAATGGAATCATCCTCAAAAAATCATCCGACATCAAAAATAGTGGAATCATCCTCAACAAGTATTTTGACGCTGAAAATGATGGAATCATCGGCGATAAATATTCCAACTCCAAAAATGGTGGAAACATCCTCGACAAGTACTCCAACACCAAAAATAATAGAATCATCCAAGATAAATACTCCAACACCAAAAATAAAGAACACATCATCAAGCAATACTCCAACATCGAAAATAATTGAAGCATCCTCAACAAATACTCTAAGACCAAAAACAATGGAATTATTCTCAACAAATACTCCAACAACAAACATAATAGAAACATCCTCAACTAATTCTCCAACCCAGAGATTAGTACAGTTATCTACAACAAAATCTCCAACAACAAAATTGGCAGAAAATCCACTGAAAAATTTCCCAACAACAAAAGGGATCAGAAATCGAAAAGCAAAAACTACTCGATGTAAAGGTGTACAGGGAAAAGCTACAAAACCTAAAAAGACTACAACAACAAGAGTGATGTTGGACAGATCTCCATCAAATTCACCAAAACCAAAATGGGCAGAACCATCCTCAACAAATTCTCCAATATCGAAAATAATAGAAACAACCACAACGAATGCTCCAACACTGAAAATGATGGAAACATCCACAACAAATAATCCAACATTGAGAGTGGTTGAAACATCCTCATCAAACTCTCCAACTCCAGAAATGGTGGAAATGTCCACAATGATTACTCCAAAACAAAACATAATGGAAACATCCGCAATAAATACTCCAGCACCAAAAATAATGGAATCATCCTCAAAAAATCATCCGACATCGAGTGTTGTAGAATCATCCTCGTCAAACTCTCCAACTCCAGAAATAGTGGAACCATCCTCAAATATTACTCCAATGTTAAAAGTGATGGAAGAAACTTCGACAAAAACACCACCAGCAAAAATGGTGGAATCATCCTCGACAAGTATTTTGACGCTGAAAATGATGGAATCATCAATGACAAATACTCCAACTCCAAAAGTAGTGGAAACAACCTCAACAAATACTCCAACACTGAAAATGGTGGAATCATCCACGATAAATGCCCCAACACTGAAAATAATGGAAACATCATCAAGCAATGCCCCAACATCAAAAATAATTGAAGCATCCTCAAAAATTACTCTAAGACCAAAATCAATGGAATTATTTTCAACAAATACTCCAACAACAAACATAATAGAAACATCATCAACTAATTCTCCAACCCAGAGAGTAATAGAGTTATCTTCCACAAAAACTCCAACAACAAAATTGGCAGAAAATCCACTGAAAAATTTCCCAACAACAAAAGGGATCGGAAATCGAAAAGGAAAAACTACTCGATGTAGGGGTGTACACGGAAAAGCTACAAAACCTAAAAAGGCTACAACAACAAGAGTGATGTTGGACAGATCTCCATCAAATTCACCAAAACCAAAATGGGCAGAACCATCCTCAACAAATTCTCCAATATCGAAAATAATAGAAATGACCACAACGAATGCTCCGACACTGAAAATGATGGAAACATCCACAACAAATAATCCAACTTTGAGAGTGGTTGGAACATCCTCGTCAAACTCTCCAACTCCAGAAATGGTGGAAATGTCCACAATGTTTACTCCAAAACAAAACATAATGGAAACATCCGCAATAAATACTCCAGCACCAAAAATAATGGAATCATCCTCGAAAAATTATCCGACATTGAGAGTTGTAGAATCATCCTTGTCAAACTCTCCAACTCCAGAAATAGTGGAACTATCCTCAAAAAATACTCCAATGTCAAAAGTGATGGAAGAAACTTCGACAAAAACCCCAACAGCAAAAATGGTGGAATCATCCTCGACAACAACTTCAACGTTAAGAGTGGTGGAAACATCCTCAATAACTACTGAAACACTGAAGATAATGGAATCATCTTCAAAAAATAATCCAACACCAAAAGCAGTGGAATCATCCTCAACAAGTATTTCAACACTGAAAATGATGGAATCATTAACAACAAATACTCCAACACCGAAAATGGGGGACGCATTTACGATAAATACTCCAACACCAAAAATAATGGAAACATCATCAAGCAATACTCCAACATCAAAAATAATTGAAGCATCCTCAACAAGTACTCTAAGACCAAAAACAATAGAATTATTCTCAACAAATACTCCAACAACAAACATATTAGAAACATCCTCAACTAATTCTCCAACCCAGAGATTAGTACAGTTATCTACAACAAAATCTCCAACAACAAAATTGGCAGAAAATCCACTGAAAAATTTCCCAACAACAAAAGGGATCGGAAATCGAAAAGGAAAATCTACGCGATGTAAAGGTGTACACGGAAAACCTAAAAAACCTAAAAAGACTACAACAACAAGAGTGATGTTGGACAGATCTCCATCAAATTCACCAAAACCAAAATGGGCAGAACCATCCTCAACAAATTCTCCAATATCGAAAATGATAGAAACGACCGCAATGGATGCTCCAACACTGAAAATGATGGAAACATTCCCAACAAATAATCCCACTCCAAAAATGTTGCAAACAACTTTGGCAAGTACTCCAACACCAAAAATGATGGAATCATCCATGATAAATACTCCAACATTGAAAATAATGGAAACATCATCAAACAATACTCCAACATCAAAATTAAAGAAAACATCATCAAGCAATACTCGAACATCAAAAATAAATGAAGCATCCTCAACAAATACTCTGAGACCGAAAACAATAGAATTATTCTCAACAAATACTCCAACAACAAACATAATAGAAACATCCTCAACTAATTCTCCAACCCTGAGAGTAATAGAGTTATCTTCGACAAAAACTCCAACGACAATGTTGGCAGAAAATCCATTGAAAAATTCCTCAACAACAAAAGGGATTGGAAATCGAAAAGCAAAAACTACTCGATGTAAAGGTGTACAGGGAAAAGCTACAAAACCTAAAAAGACTACAACAACAAGAGTGATGTTGGACAGATCTCCATCAATCTCACCAAAACCAAAATGGGCAGAACCATCCTCAACAAATTCTCCAATTTCGAAAATGATAGAAACGACCACAACGAATGCTCCAACACTGAAAATGATGGAAACAGCCACAACAAATAATCCAACATTAAGAGTGGTTGAAACATCCTCATCAAACTCTCCAACTCCAGAAATGGTGGAAACGTCCACAACGATTACTCCAAAACAAAACATAATGGAAACATCCGCAATAAATACCCCAACAACAAAAATAATGGAATCATCCTCGAAAAATCATCCGACATCGAGTGTTGTAGAATCATCCTCGTCAAACTCTCCAACTCCAGAAATAGTGGAACCATCCTCAAAAAATACTCCAATGTCAAAAGTGATGGAAGAAACTTCGACAAAAACCCCAACAGCAAAAATAGTGGAATCATCCTCGACAAGTATTTTGACACTGAAAATGATGGAATCATCAATGACAAATACTCCAACTCCAAAAGTCGTGGAAACAACCTCGACAAATACTCCAACACTGAAAATGGTGGAATCATCCACGATAAATACCCCAACACCGAAAATAATGGAAACATCATCAAGCAATGCCCCAACATCAAAAATAATTGAAGCATCCTCAAAAATTACTCTAAGACCAAAAACAATGGAATTATTTTCAACAAATACTCCAACAACAAACATAATAGAAACATCATCAACTAATTCTCCAACCCAGAGAGTAATAGGATTATCTTCGACAAAAACTCCAACAACAAAATTGGCAGAAAATCTATTGAAAAATTCCTCATCAACAAAAGGAATTGGAAATCAAAAAGGAAAAACTACTCGATGTAAAGGCTTACATGGAAAAGCTACAAAACCTAAAAAGACTACAACAAAAAGAGTGATGTTGGACAGATCTCCATCAAACTCACCAAAACCAAAATGGGCACAATCATTCTCAACAAATTCTCCAATATCGAAAATGATAGAAACAACCACAACAAATGCTTCAACACTGAAAATGATGGAAACATCCACAACAAATAATCCAACATTGAGAGAGGTGGAAACATCCTCGTCAAACCATCCAACGCCAGAAATGGTGGAATCATCCACAAAAATTACTCCAACATTGAAAGTAATAGAAGAAACTTCAACAAAAATTCCAACATCAAAAATGGCGGAATCATCCTCCACTAATACTCCAACATCAAGAGTGATGGAAACATCCTCGACAAATTCGCCAACACCAAAAACAGTGGAAACATCGTCGACAAAAACTCCAACACCAGACATGGTGGAATCATCCACAACAATTACACCAACATCGATAGTTATAGAAACATCCTCGACAAGCGCTCCAACATCGAAAGTAATGGGAATATTCTTGACAAATATTTCGACATCAAAAATGGTGGAAACATCCTCGAAAACCACTCCAACATCAAAACAAGTGGAGACATCCTCGACAAATACACCAACTCCAGAAATGGTGGAATTGTCCTCAACACGTACTTCAAGTCCGATAATTTTGGAAACATCCTCAACAAATAAGCCAACATCAAAAATTGCCGAAACACCCTCAACAAATACTCCAACATCAAAACTAATGGAAACATCCTCGATAAGTACTCCAACTGTGAAAATGGTGGAATATTCATTGCCACGTACTTCAACATCAAAAATAATGGAGGCATCCTCAGCAAATACTCCAAGGTCAAAAAGTATCAAACCAATCCCAACAAAGACTCCAATAGCAAACATAATAGAAACATCCTCAACTAATTTTCCAACTCAGAGATTAGTACAGTTATCTACAACAAAATCTCCAACAACAAAATTGGCAGAAAATCTACTGAAAAATTCTCCAACAACAAAAGGAAATGGACATGGAAAAGGAAAACCTAAACCATGTAATGGTGTACATGGAAAAACTACAAAAACTACAAAGGCTACAACAACAAGATCGACATTAGACAGGTTTCCGTCAAATTCACTAAGACCAATTTGGGCAGGGTCATCCTCAACAAATTCTCCAATATTGAAAATGATGGAAACGTCCACAACAAATACTCCAGTACCAGAAATGGTTGAGTCATCCTCAACAAATACTCCAACATCGAAAGTTAAGGAAACATTCTCGACCAGCACTCGAACATCGAAAGTAATGGGAATTTTCATAACAAATACACCGACATTGAAACTAATGGAAACATCCTCAGAAAATACTCCTAAACCAAAATTGATAGGAACATCCTTATCAAATACTCCAACATCGAAACTAATAGAAATATCCACAGCACCAAAAATGATGGAATCAATCTCGACAATCACCACAACACCAAAAATATTGGAGTTGTCCTCAATAAATACTCCAACACCAAAGTTGGTGGAATCATCCTCGACAAATCCTTCAACACTGAAAATTGTGGAAACATCTTCAATAAATACTCCAACGCCAAAATTAATGGCAACATCCTCAACAAATACTCCAACAACAAAAATGATGGAATTGTCCTCACTAAAAACTTCAACATTGAGACTAACGGAAACATCCTCAACAAATACACAAAATCTGAAAATTGTGGGAACATACCCAAAAAGCACTCCAATGCCAAAAATAATGGAATCATCCTCGACAAATAGTCCAACTCCGGTAATTGTGGAAACATTCTCAACAAACACTCCAACATCAAAACAAATGGATGCATCCTTAACAAATATTCCAACATCAAATCTAATGGAAAAATCCTCAGACAATACTCAAACATCAAAACTAATAGAAACATCCTTGACAAGTCTTCTAACTCCAAAAATAGTGGAATATTTATCGACAAATACCCCAATATCGAAAATAATTGAAGTATCCTCAACAAATACTCCAAGGCCAAAAACAATGGAACCAATCCCAACAAAGACTCCAACAGCAAACATAATAGAAACATCCTCCACTAATTCTGCAACCCAGACAGTAATGGAGTTATCTTTGACAAAAACTCCAACAACAAAATTGGCAGAAAATCCATTGAAAAATTCTTCAACAACAAAAGGAAATGGACATGGAAAAGGAAAACCTAATCCATGTAATGGTGTACAAGGAAAAATGACAAAACCTACAAAGGCTACAACAACAAGAGTGACATTGGACAGATTTCCATCAAATTCACCAACTCCAGTTTGGGCAGGATCATCCTCAACAAATACTCCAATACCAAAAATGATAGACATGTTCACAACAAATATTCCAACACCAGAAATGGTGGAATCATTTTCAAAAAATTCTCCAACATTGAAAGTTATGGAGACATCCTCGACAAGTACTCCAACACCAAAATTGTTGGAAACTTCATCAACAAATACTCCAACATCAAAACTAATAGAAATATCCATGGCACCAAAAATGATGGAATCAAGCTCAACATTAACTCCAACATCAAAATTGGTGGAATTATTCTCGACAAATGCGCCAGCACTGAAAATTGTGGAAACAAGCCCAATAAATACTCCGACACCAAAATTAATGGAACCATCCTCAACAAATACTCCAACAACAAAAATGATGGAATCGGTCTCAACATGTTCTTCAACACCAAAATTGATAGACACAGCCTCAACACATACTCCAACACCAAAATTGGTGGAATCATCCTCGACAACTACTACAACACCAAAAACAGAGGAAACATCGTCGGCAAATACTGCAACACCAAAATTAGTGGGATCATCCCCAACAAATACTCTGACACCAAAAATGGAGGAAACATCCTCAAAAATTACTCCAACAACAAAAATGATGGAATTGTTCTCAACAAATACTCCAACACCAAAATTGATAGAAACATCCCCAACAAATCCCCCAACACAACAAATGGAAGAAACATCCTCAACGTATAATCCAATGCAGAAAATGGTGGAAACATTCCCGACAAATACTCCAACATCAAAATTGATGGGAACATCCTCCAAAAATACTCCAACATCAAAGGTAATGGAAGTATCCATGACAAATACTGCAACAACAATGATGTTGAAATCATCCTCATCAAATACTCCAAAATCGAAATTGGTGGAATCATCCTCAACAAATACTCCAACACCAAAAATAGAGGAAATGTCCTCAACTAATACTCCAACACCAAAGATGATGGAATCATCCTCAACCCATACTCCTAGACCAAAAATGATGGGATCATCTTCAACAAATACTCCAATATCGAACATAATGGAAATATCCTCAGCAAAAACTCCAACACCAAAATTGATGGAAACATCCTCCAAAAATACTCCAACTGCAAAAGTAATGGATGTATCCATGAGAAATACTCCAACATCAAGGATGTTGGAATTGTCCTCACCAAATACTCCAACACCAAAATTGGTGGGATCATCCTCGACAAATACTCCAACACCAAAATTGATGGAAACATCCTCCAAAAATACTCCAACATCAAAGGTAATGGAAGTATCCATGACAAATACTCCAGCACCAAAAATGGAGGAAACATCCTCAACAAATACTCCAATAACAATGATGATGGAATCATTCTCAACAAATACTCCAACACCAAAATTAGTGGGATCATCCTCGACAAATACTCCAACACGAGAAATGGAGGAAACATCCTCAACAAATACTCCAACACCAAAATTGATGGAAACATCCTCCAAAATTGTTCCAACATTGAAAGTAATGGAAGTATCTACAACAAATACTCCAACTCTAAAGATGTTGGAAATGTCCTCATCAAATACTACAGCATCAAAATTGGTGGAATCATCCTTAACAAATACTCCGACATCAAAGATGAAGCAATCATTGTCAACAAATACTCCAACACCAAAAATGATGGGATCATCCTCAACAAATGCTCCAACATCAAAACTAATGGAAATATCCTCACCAAAAACTCACACATCAAAATTGATAGAAACATCCCCAATTATTACTCCAACAACAAATGTGATGCAATCGTCGTCCACAAATACTCCAACACCAAAAATGGTGGAATTATCCTCGACAAATATTGTTTCCATCACAGAGCAACCAATTGTCACTGTTAGAAATAATGACATTCATAGAACCAATCCACCCATGAGACCTAGTTCGACAGCTCCAAATGTGGAGGTATCGCAGAAAGCATCTTCGACTCAGATGCCGACACTTCTAACAACAGCAGAAACAGGCTTAGGTCCGTCCAGTACTTGTAAGTAAACTACATTGAAACGTATGATGTAATTTTGGTGCTGTGGTTGCCAAATCGCAATTTTACACTCATTCATTTTATTTATTGGAGGGAGGCAGTGGTCTATGGATGCTGAAGTAGAGCACTTTATCTTACAAGGCTTTAATGAAAACCTTGCACACCCCCAGGGTGGTCCAAAGTACTTCAGTACTTTTTGAAGAATTAGACATTAGAGCTGGAAATCAGCTAGACTTGGAATGGGGAGGTGAACAAATCAGATGAAAGCCACATTCTGCGGGTTACTCTCCCTTATTGTTTGCAACATGATGTATTCATGGTGACAGAGGATGGAGCAATCGTAAATGAAGTTCTTGTACATGGTGGCTATATCGCACCAGCTGTAAACAGTCAACCCCACCCCCCCCACTGCCGCCACCGTTGCACTATTATCTGAAATCTTGCCAGCCTATTACTCATGTGACCATGTAAATGCAGTTGCCTGGAAATGTGGTACTTGCCTTCAGTGAATCCCACAACTGAATTTTAAAACAAAACTAGTCCCAAACTTCCTGCTGTTTAAGCATGGGGCTAATCCGCAGGGGAAGCCAAAAGGATGATTTGAAACATGGAGGTCTGCTCAGAAAACATTCACGATGGTGTTATATGTCATTTTGCAAAGCAATTGGCATTGCATTTTCAGTGCTATAACTCATACAAAATTTCATAGCCCAGCTTGGACCCCACAAATGTATTGGAAACATTGAATAAAGGTACAGGAGTAGGCCATTCGGCCCTTTGACCCTGCTCTGCTGTTCAACATGATCATGGTTGATCATTCAATTCAGTACACAATTTGCTGCATACTCTTTGAGACCTTTAGCCCTAAGAATTATATCTAACTCTTTCTTGAAAAAGTAATAACTGATTGCGGCAACTGTGTTGCAACATGTGAATAGAATGTGCTTCTGGTCATTATCACTTTCCTGTTTGCTGGAGCTTGCTGAATGAATATTTGCTGCCACAGTTTTTACACCACAACAATGGCTACACTTCAAGAGGGATATTTTTGGCTCCAGAGCACACTGAAACATCAGCTTCTCCCAGCCAATCAGTAAGCATTTAAATGTGGTTAACATACTGAAGAAATACAAATTACCAGAAATAAGTTGTAAGTTTTCAAATTAATCTAAATGACATTAAAACAACTTCTCCATCAATCAAATGTTGTGCAAGAGGATTGACATTGATCAGATAATTTGCAGTCAATTATAGTACAGTTAAACAGTAATGACTTGTGACCACTTTCTATGACAGCACATCTTTCAATATTTCCAGATTACTCTGAATCACCTCGTGCAACCAGCGAGTACAGATCCTTTCACTTTGTTAAAAATAATGTGAATATTTAAGGGAGCTTTTTCTGGTAGCTCAGGCAATTGACCTTTTAGTTAGTTATTGGTCATTTCACAAAAAGCATTCTCAAGCTCATTTGGGTCTATTTTTGGTTAATAAATGTATTGAACAGCAAGCTTACATGTATAAGCGAATACACTGCAGTTGTCAATGATCCAGTTCGTAGATGGCAGTTTAAGATCAACTGAATGTGTGAATGACATATAGTTGTGGTTGATATATCCTTCTGGTCAGTTCAGGGAACAGAAGCACATCTAACAAAAAGCAGAGATCTGAGGATTAATTTGCATTCAGATCTTGCAAGGCTGCTGGTTAAACTGTCAAATACTTCAGGAATGGGAAATAGATTTTTCTTTCCACAGATTTTCAATTTGTACCTTCTCTGCTAGCTCCTCCCAGCTGTTTAATAATTATTTAAAAGCGTGCATAATTCTGAGCAATTATAAATTAACATAAATCATGATTAGAAGAAATTTCCAATGAACTGTACACGTTCAAAATTCCTACATCAATCACACAGTCGCCTTAGATAATTTGAATTGCCCAGATTTTTTTGCATTGAATCGGTGACAACAAATATTGTACATATTAACAGAGTGATCCACAGCGATAACTTTCGTTGACAGTACAATCTATTTCTATTTCCAGATCACCATGAACCACCTCTGCAGACGAGTAAGTAAAGTTTCTAATTTCTTTTGCATAAAATGTAACATATTTAAGTCACATCATTCTTGTTAGATGAACTTTTGGGAAAAGTTCTTCCTATACCTAGTAATGTAGTTTAATGTTGATTAATGATCATGCGATTTTTAAAAAAGTTCACTGAAATGAAAGCTTAGCTTTGTTATCAGAACAAAACTGACTGCCAAAAGAAAATCTTGTGCATTGCTGAGAAAAAAGTCGAATTTTATTGAAGCTCTTTGTCTTGCTCTCATCAGGACAACTTGCAAGAAACACCAATGTAACGGCAATATATTTAATATATAGTACGAGAGGAAGTTACTGTTTGGTTGGTAAATGGACTTTGATTGGTAGAAGTGTTACCATGGAGAATGTACCAGTTAATGATGACAACAAATTAATGATTAACTCCCAAGCTTTGATAAAATTGTAAACAAGGCAGGTTGACTCTGATTGATCAAAGCATTCCTTAAGAAAGGGAACAAAGAATTATTGTCATCGACTTTGTTGGATTGAAACAAGTGTAACAAGCAAGGTACAGACAATACTGAATCAATCCAAGCTTGCAAAACTCTCAACACAGTATTCAAATATGGCTCTGATTGCTAACCAATTTAGCATTCTCAGCAGGTCTTGCAGTGTGATGTATTTGCATGTCTGGACTGTTTCGCTTATTGAAACAAAGAGTAGACAGATAGAAAAAAAAATTATAAAAACACACCGAGCCTGTTTCATCTCAACAAAATAAATGGCAGCTAATCTGTGTTTCATTTCTCAGGGCACTCACCTCTCATATGTTTTCCCCACAATTTATTTTCAGAATTGTCCCAATGAGTGGAGACAAAATGCTTCGAAAAAATGTTTCTTCTTTCAATCATAAAAGAGAGCCTCCAATCACTTAATTCTTCCAGAGTGATAGTTGCTGCTTAGATCAGGAAGCAATGTATTGAATACAAATCAGACATTGGGATTGAGTTGCTTTGGAATTTTTCCCCATTGTTGGATCAGCTGTGTTTTAAGTCAGGAATGGAAAAGAGATCTTCCCATACATTCTTATTTTGTGCGTTTTGTGCACTGAGCTGTTTTTCTCTCATTCCACAGCTATGAGGCCACTTGTGACTCCAGTGCAGACTTCAACAGAAGAACCAAAACATGCTGAATACAATCTGACATTTATTTTAAGCAGTCCAGCATTCCAGGAAATTCAGTCAAGCACTTCTAACCAGGCAAACCTTTTTGCAAATGAGGTGAAACAATTGCACAAATATACTTAATGGGGACATGGAAGGATATAATTTGTTTTTTCTCTATCTAAATCAATATTTATTCTTTCTCAATAGCTCAACAATCTGTTTAAGAACAGCAGTATAAATGCTACATTCTCAGGTTGCGCAGTTAACACATTAAGGTAAAAAAATACTGTTCATATTAAATATTCAAAAGTAAATCCTATGGAGTTGTATTATATTGTCAGATTATTGCATTCAGTGTAAACTTTGCAACAATCCAGAATGGTCAAGAAAAATCTCCTAAAAATATTTTTTTAGGAATTCCAGTACGTAATAGGTTTCTTGAATTTGCATGTTAGTGACATAATTATTCATTGTGAGAAATAGGCTGTTGCCTCAAATAATAGAAATTAATATTCCGTTTTAGAGCTTTCACAGTGTTGTGATTGGTGACATCAGCAAAGTGAGAGCAATTTGTTCTTTCAAAACTGATTTTACCGTTCGGCAAGTTGACAAAGCAATTGGGTACATACCTTTGAAAACAAAATAAATGGCAATATGGCCATTGATACAAAGAATTTATAAATGTTCTTCCATTTGAGTATGATTTCTGAAATATTGCATTGAATACAAAATCCTCAGATATGCAGAATGAGCAAGTTATGAACCAAGGTCTGGTGTGCAGAGGAACCTTAATTTCACAGAATATTGTCAGCTGACAAATAATTCACCTTTTAAAATTGTCCACCATTGATGCCATCATTCATGTCTTGATGGTCAAGAGAACTATAATGTGCCTAAGTACCTACCTGAAATACTAATCTTCTTCTCATGTCTTGCAGCATAGTAAATGGTGACAGGAGCAGAGTGACATCAATATGTTCCTTCAAACATGATTCTAGCAAGCAAGAGATTGACACAATACTTATCTATCATTTGTTTGAAATCAAGACCAAAGACATTTCTTATTTGGGACCATATCCTTTGGACAATGATAGCCTCTATGTAAATGGTACATACCCAGTAATTATTTTTTCTCTATAGTATGGTACATGTGCTGTTTTAGGTAGTAGACAGATGCAGTTGTAATGCAGAACACAAAGCACTAGTTGCAATAAAGCAAATCAGTTGCTCAACTGTTAATTGGCCAGAGTGACCGAGTTCATGATAGCTAATGCAATTATTTTGCTGATAAATGACATCCTGGAAAATATGCATATTACTACAATCTTCTCTAAGCAACAAATTGCATTTGTACAAATTGTGTAATTGCGCAAACAATTTATGAATTGTTAATAATGCAAGTAATGACAGCAGCAGAAAGATATTTTTTGTGGACAAAACCATTTGTTGAAATCTAGAAACATGCAGAATTGTATAACTGAGTTTAGAAATTCGATGAGCTATTTCAAAAGAGGGTCAAACCACATACTCCATTTGTCTCTACCAACAAAGCAAGAAAAAAAGACACGGATGTGATAAGAAACGGGAGTAGGCCATTCAGCCTCTTGAGCCTGCTCCACCATTCAATGGGATTTTGGTTGATCAACAATCCTCACATCTACTTCTCCTCCCTTTCCCAGTAACCCGTCATTCCCGGCCTGATCAATAATCTATCTATCTCAGCCTTAAATATACACAAGGACCCTATCCCACACCCCTCGATGGCAAGGAGTTCCAAAGACTCAAATTTCTCTGAGAAAAGAAATTCCTCCTCATTTCAACCTTAATTCTGAGACTATGCTGTCTGGTCCTAGGCTTTCCTGTGAGGGGTAACATCCTCTTAGATATTACCCTATCAAGCCCCTTAAGAATTCGATATGATTCAATGAGAAGATCTTTCATTCTTTTAAACTCCTTTGAAAGAGTCTCAACCTGTTTAGCCTTTGCTCATTAGTCAATCCCTCCATACTGGGGAAACATTCAGACACATATTCCCCTCCCCTCCCTTGTCCACCTTCTGCAGGGACCGTTCCCTCCGGGACATCCTGGTCCACACTTCACCCCCAACAAGCCCCCCACCACCCCCCAGCCCTACGGCACCTTCCCCTGTAACTGGCGAAGGTGCAACACCTGCCCATTTACCTCCTCCCTCCCCAGAATCCAAGGGCCCAAACATACCTTCCAGGTGAAGCAACACTTCACCTGCACTTCCAAGAATCTAGTCTACTGCATTCGCTGCTCACAATGTGGTCTCTACATTGGGGAAACAAAGTGTAGACTTGGCGACCACTTTGCAGAACATCTACGTTCTGCTCGCAAAAAAGACCCTGAATGACCTGTTGCCTGCCATTTCAAAGCACCACCCTGTTCCCTGGCCAACGTCTCTGTCTCTGGTTTGCTACAGTGTTCCAGTGAAGCCCAACGCAAGCTGGAGGAACAACACCTCATTTTCCGCTTGGGGACCCTACAGCCCTCCGTATTCAATATTGAGTTCAATAATTTTAGGGCCTAAACCCTTCCATGTCCAGCCCCCCACCCCACACACCAGGCCTTGTTACCACATAGCCTGCCATTACACACCCCCTGTTGTTCGTCACTAACAGTCCCCATTAACAACTACTCACCCTCCCAGCCTGATCGTTAGCAACTCCTTTGTCTGTCCGACTGTCTTTCTCTCTCCTCGGGCTCTATCCTATTGTTTACTCCCTACCCCACCCACCTCCCTATTTTCTGCATATAAACTGACATTTTCCCAGCCACCATTAGTTCTGAGGAAGGGTCACTGGACCCGAAACGTTAACTCTGTTTTCTCCTTCACAGATGCTGCCAGACCTGTTGAGCTTTTCCAGCAACTTCGTTTTTAACTCCATACTGGACATCCTCCCAGTGAACCTTCTCTGAAATGCCTCCAATGAAATGATATCTTTCTTAAATAATGGGATCAGACTGCTCACAGTTCTCTGGATGTTGTCTCACCAGCACCTTGTATAGTTGCAGCAAGACTTCCCTCCTCTTATTCTCCAACCCGCTTGAAATAAGGACCAAAATTCCATTAGCCTTCCTGATTACCTTTTGCACCTGTGTGTTAGCTTTTTGTGCACACGTATCCTAAGTACCTTTGTGTTGCAGTTTTCTGTAGATTTTCTCCATTTAAATAATATTGTATTCTTTCGTACTACCTTCCAAAAGGAACAACATTGCATTTGCCCATATTCTACTCCATTTGTCAACTTTTTGCTCACTGAATAACCTTATCAATATCTCTCTGATATTGCTCAACTGATGTTTTCAGAGAGGCTGAGCACAAAATAGACAGTGTAATTTTTGTGCTGATGTAGAACATTGTGGGAAATATGTATTTTCCCATGATCATTCTTTGTGAAACAAATCACATTCACACAGACTATGTAGTTGATCCAATGATCTATCAAATATGTTTATATAGCAACATATTGAAAGAAATCAAAAGATATTTTTAATAGATTAATCTGTCTGCTGCAAGGTGGGAACGTTCCAAAATGGATTATCAACACGAGGAATTTGAAAAACTAATTCAAAAGAGGGATTTACTAGTTAGTCTATTTGTCTCTACCCACAAAGCATGAAAGGCATTAAAAAGACATATAGGTGATAAACATACTAAATTCTCAGTCCACACTTGTTCAGCCAAAAGCTCTATATTGATCTCCCAGCCACCAAATTAACTGAAGAGTTTTGCAAAATGACCTCAGTCTTAATTTGTGTAGAAATTTAAAAAAAGTATGTGCAACACTTGCTTCTCAAAGTCATTGTATAGAAAAATGTACTTTACTGGAAAGTTCTCACAGAAAGCATTACACATTAATGTTTACATTCTAAACAAAGGATAATCAAATGGTTGGTTAATTTGACTATTTGTTCATAATAATCTATTTACATTTAAATGTTCTCCTACCATTGATGAACAAAAACTTATATAAATATTTCACAAAATTGTCAACGGATGTTATTGACATCTTGGCAGCTCTCAAATCAAACATAATGCTGTCTCTAAGGGATTTGACATTCAGTAGATTGGTTGCTATTAATATGTTACTTCAATCGTTACGTATTTAATTAGAGAGATTTATTGTGATAACTTTGTGTGACAAGTTGCTATTTTTGGTTTCTAGGTTACCATGAATCACCTCATGTAAGCGGTGAGTATAGACACTATTCAATTTGCTTTAAAAATTTTTCTGCTTGTGCAAATTTATTCTGGATTGATGAGAACTGGATAAAGATTTCACTATGATTTATTGAATGTTTCACTAATAACTTCAGTAGATTTTCTGACTCTTAATATTGATGAATAAATGCATAAGAAAATCAATTTCTAATTCTTAAAAGAACAGTATTGAAATTGTGAACAATCTGAGCTACAGCCCATTACTTTCACTGTGCCATATTAAGAATACATGAACTATTACTACGCATTGGTCCAGCAGAAGTAGATTGAATGATAATTAACTGTTGCAATCAATTTGCATTGGGACCTCCTTATGCAGTAGGATATTTTTCTTTCAATGCATTGTTAGCTTTTTGGCACGGCATGGAATAAACTTAATTTCTCTTTCTCCGCAGCTACAATGCCAATTGAAACTTCAACACAGACTCCAACAGAGGAACCAAATCTTACTGACTTCAATATGACATTTATTATAAGTAGACCAGCATTCCAAGATATTGAATCAAACTCTTCTAATCAGACAAGCGTAATTGCAAATGAGGTGAGATAATATACAATATATCTAGTTTCTGGGGAAAATTAGTTTGCGTTGTGTCTTTTGTTTCTCCATCTAAAACAATGCTTGTTATTTCCCTGTAGCTCAACGACCTATTTAAGAACAGCAGCATAAATGCAACATTCTCAAGCTGCAGAGTTCAATCTTTCAGGTAAGGATATTTATCATTCCTCCTAAATATCTACAGCATTATTCAATTGTGTCATGCTTTCAGAATATTGAATTTAATGCAAAATTTGCAAAGGTCCAGAATGAACAGGAGTCTTTATTCTAAAGAAATGATGTGCATAGAATTGTTCATTCCACAAAATACTGTTTTGTCGAGAAATTATTCATCTCTTAAATTTGTCCATTGCTGATATCATTCTTCTTAGTGATCACGATAAACATATTGGATCAAAGTATCCACTTTAAATATTAAACTTCCTTTGATGTTTTTCAGCATGGTAAATGGTGACAGGAGCAGAGTGACAGCAACATGTTCCTTCAAAAATGATTCTACCCTTCAGGAGATTGACAGAGTGTTTCTGTATCATGTGTTTGAGAACAAGACGAAAGGTGTTTCTAACTTGGGGCCATACACATTGGACAATGACAGCCTTTATGTAAATGGTACCTGTCCAGTCATTATTCAGTGTGGTTGCAGAACTAATGCTTTGTTTTGGACAGTAGATTGACAAAGTTGACGGGAACAAATGGAATGGTGTCATATATGTACTCAACTGTAGTACAACACCGTGTAGAGTCATTGATGGACAATGTAATTTTTTTGCTTTAAATGAACCTCAAGGGAAATAGGTATATTCCATCAATAATTTTCTGAGCAACAAATTACTTATGTATAGATTAGATTGTTAAGCCAATAATCTATGAATTATATTAATAATGTGGCATTATGATACCAGCAGACAGATATCTTTAGTTGATTAAACTATCTGTTGCAGGTAAGAAGCATTCAGAAAAACCAAATTTATAAATTTTTTAACTCAATCAAAAGAAGGCTAGCAATCAATCTATTTAACTTCCTGCTTAAAACAAACAATAGACAAAATGACATCCATGACAGGTAAATTAAATGCTCAGTCAGTTCTTATTCAATGGTGGAGCTACCTATTGACTTTTCTACCTTCAAAGTAGGTGAAGAGTTTAGTCTGATGGACTCAGTCGTCAATATGGTTTTGAAATTTCTATAATATTTGTAGTAATAATTTGTCAAAGATATTGTATAGACAATTGCAATCTTCAGAAAAGAGGTAGCCAGAGGCATCACAAATCAATTATAAACAATATACAAATCAAAAGATAGGCCCATTTCACTGCTTCACATATGATAGTGAATTTACATTTAAAAGTGCTCCCAAGATTGAACAAATAAAAGATTCCTTACAAATGTCTAAAATTCCTGTCCGGATGTAAGTGACATTTAACAAATCAACCATAACACTGTTCTTGGAGACTTGGTATTGGCAAAATTGCTATTCATGTCTTCCTTACAATTTAGCAAATGTAATTATTGAGATCATTTGCGATAACCGTGCATAACAACAAACCTTTTTGTATTATAGATTACCATGAGACACCTCAAGTAACCAGTGAGTATTGATTCTTTTCAATTTGTCAGGGGAAATATTTTTGCTCATTTAATTATTTTTGAACTTATGATAAATGTGTGTTCTGATAATTTGAATATTTCATGAGCAGCTTTATAAGAACATAAGAACATAAGAACTAGGAGCAGGAGTAGGCCATCTGGCCCCTTGAGCCTGCCCCGCCATTTAATAAGATCATGGCTGATCTTTGATACTCAGCTCCACTTACCCGCCATAACCCTTAATTCCTTTACTCGTCAAAAATTTATCTAGTCTTGCCTTAAAAACATTCAGCGAGGTAGCTTCAACCACGTCACTGGGCAGGGAATTCCATAGCTTCACAACCCTTTGGGTGAAGAAGTTCCTCCTGACTTCAGTCCTACATCTGCTTCCCTTTATTTTGAGGCGATGCCCTCTAGTCCTAGTTTCACCTGCTAGCGGAAACAACCTCCCTGCCTCCACTTTATATATTCCCTTCATAATCTTATATGTTTCTATAAGATCTCCCCTCATTCTTCTGAATTCCAATGAGTATAAGCCCAGTCTACTCAGTCTCTCCTCATAATCCAACCCTCTCAACTCTGGAATCAACCGAGTGAATCTCCTCTGCACCCCCTCCAGTGCTAGTATATCTCTTCTCAAGTAAGGAGACCAAAACTGCACACAGTGCTCCAGGTGTGGCCTCACCAGCACCCTATACAGCTGCAGCATAGCCTCCCTGTTTTTAAACTCCATCCCTCTAGCAATGGCAGACAAAATTCCATTTGCCTTTTTAATCACCTGCTGCACCTGCAATCCCACCTTCAGCGATTCATGCACAAGGACACCCAAGTCCCTTTGCACAGCAGCGTGCTGCAATTTTTTACCATTTAAAACATAGTCCATTTTGCTGTTATTCCTACCAAAATGGATGACCTCACACTTATCAACATTGTACGCCATCTGCCAGACCTTTGCCCACTCACTTAGACTATCTATATCCCTCTGCAGACTTTCAGTGTCTTCTGCACACTTTGCTCTACCACTCATCTTAGTGTCATCTGCGAATTTTGACACACCACACTTAGTCCCCAACTCCAAATCATCTATGTAAATTGTAAACAATTGCAGTCCCAACACTGATCCCTGAGGCACATCACTAGCCACTGACGGCCAACCAGAAAAACACCCATTTACCCCTACTGTTTGCTTTCTACTGGTCAACCAATCCTCTATCCATGCCAATACATTACCTGTAATACCATGCAACTTTATCTTATGTAGCAGCCTTTGGTGTGGCACCTTGTCAAATGCCTTCTGGAAATCCAGATACACCACATCCACAGGTTCCCCATTGTCCACCATGCAAGTAATGTCCCCAAAGAATTCCACCAAATTAGTTAAACATGACCTACCCTTCATGAACCCATGCTGGGTATTCCCAATGGGACAATTTACATCTAGATGTCTTGCTATTTCCTCCTTAATGATAGATTCAAGCATTTTCCCCACTACCGAAGTTAAGCTAACTGGCCTATAGTTACCTGCTTTTTGTCTACTTCCTTTTTTAAACTGTGGCATCACATTGGCTATTTTCCAATCTGCGGAAACCACCCCAGAGTCCAGCGAATTTTGGTAAATAATTACTAGTGCATTTGCTATTTCCCCCATCACCTCTTTTAGTACCCTGGGATGCATTTCATCAGGGCCAGGAGACTTGTCTACCTTTAGCCCCATTAGCTTGCCCAGCATTGCCTCCTTAGTGATAATGATAGTTTCTTGGTCCTCACCTGCTATAACCTTCTTGCTATTGGTTTTCGGCATGTTATTTGTGTCTTCCACTGTGAAGACCGACACAGTATAACTGTTTAATGCCTCGGCTATTTCCTCATTCCCAGTTATTAAATTGGCCTTCTCATCCTCTAAAGGACCAATGTTTACCTTCGCCACTCTTTTACGATTTACATATTTATAGAAACTTTTGCTGCCTGTTTTTATATTCTGAGCTAGTTTACTCTCATAATCTATCTTACTTTTCTTTATAACTTTTTTTGCGGCTTTCTGTTGGCCTTTAAAGATTTCCCAGTCTACTAGTTTCCCACTACTCTTTGCTTTTATGTAAGTGTGTTTTTTCAATCTGGTACTTTCCTTTATTTCCTTAGACATCCATGGCTGGCTCTCTCTTTTCCTACAGTTCTTCCTTATCACTGGAATATACTTATGCTGAACACTGTGAAAAATTGTTTTGAAAGTCCTCCACTGTTCCTCAATTGACCCACCGTAAAGTTTTTGCTCCCATTCAACCTTAGGTAACTCCTTCTTCATTCCTTCATCGTCTCCTTTGTTTAAGCACAGGACATTGGTACTGGATTTAACGTTCTCACGCTCCATCTGTATTTTAAATTCGACCATACTGTGATCGCTCCTTCCGAGAGGATCCCCAACTGTGATATCATTAATTATTCCTGCCTCATTACACAGGACTAGATCTAGGATAGCTTGCTCCCTCGTAGGTTCCATTACATATTGTTCAAGGAAATTATCGTGGATGCATTCTATGAACCCCTCCTCAAGGCTGCCATGACCGACTTGGTTTGACCAATCAATATGTAGATTAAAATCCCCCATGATAATTGCTGTACCATTTTTACATGCATTAGCTATTTCTATGCTTATTGCCCGCTCCACCACGATGTCGTTATTTGGTGGCCTATAGACCACACCTATCAGTGACTTCTTCTCCCTGCTATTCCTAATTTCCACCCAAATGGATTCAACCTTTTGTTCAGTAGAACCTATATCATCTCTCACTGCCGCCCTGATATCATCCTTAAAAATCAGAGCAACACCACCTCCCTTACCTTCCTATCTGTCCTTCCGAACAGTTTGATACCCCTGGATATTTAACTCCCAGTCATGACCATTCTGTAACCATGTCCCTGTAATGGCCACTAAATCATACGCATTTGCCATGATTTGCACCGTCAACTCATCCACCTTGTTTCAAATGCTCCGAGCATTCAGATAAAGTGCCCTTATGCCAGTTTTTGCACCTTCTTTTTGGGTCCTATTACCTCCATTACTAACAGCTGTTGAGTTCTCCTTCCCTTTAACTTTTTTCCTAATTTTCAATGGAGTTGAAGCTTCCTCGTCACCTGCTAACCTGCTGCTTTGCCTTGCATTAATTGTTATTCTCCCTCTACGCTCACTTCTCCCTTCCCCCTACTTACTAGTTTAAAGTCCTATTAACCACCCTATTTACCCTTTTCGCCAGAACACTGGACCCAGCCCTGTTCAGGTGGAGTCTATCCCAGCGGTATAGATCCTTCCTGTGCCAGAACTGATGCCAGCGCCCCATGAAAAGGAAACCCTCTTCCCCACACCACTCTTTTAGCCACGTGTTTACTTCCCTGATCCTCACCTCCCTCTGCCAATTTGCACGTGGCTCAGGCAGCAATCCAGAGACTATGACCCTTGAAGACCTGTTTTTTAATTTTGTTCCTGGCTTTTCATAATCCCGAAACAGGTCTTTTTTCCTCGTCCTGCCTATGTTGTTGGTACCTACATGGACCACAACAACTGGATCCTCCCCCTCCCTCTCTAGTATCCTCTCAAGCAGGTCAGAGATGTCTCGCACCCTGGCACTGGGCAGGCAACACGCCATGCGGGATTCTCTATCCTGCTCGCAAAGGATACTGTCTATCCCCCTGATGATGGAATCCCCTACAACTACAATCTGTCTTTTTGCTCCCCGCTCTTGAATGGCCTCCTGGAATATGGTGCCTTGGTCAGTTGACTCATCCTTCCTGCAGCCCTGTTCCTCATCCACGCAGGGAGCAAGTGCCTCACACCTGTCAAGGGACAATGTCAAGGGCTGCGGCTCCTGTGTTCCTGTCTGCAGGGTCCCTCTACCTGCCTCACTCGCAGTCACACACTGCTGTCCCTGCCCGCCGATCGAATTAACATTAGTTAATCTAGCAGGTGTGACTGCCTCCTGGAACACAGTATCCAGGTATTTCTCCCCCTCCCGGATGTGCCGCAGTGTTTGGAGTTCGGATCCAGCTCATCAATTTTGAGCCGGAGCTCCTCAAGCAGCCAACACTTGCTGCAGATGTGGTCACTGCCGTTCTCAATGGCATCAGCTAGCTCCCACATCATACAACTTATCAGATTGTTTTGTGCTTTATGCTCATTACCTTGTAGATGAGACAGCAGACTACTATTACATGTTACAATTCATCATATTTTAATCGTTACCTGGTTACCATGAAACATGACAACAATGTTTGATGTGTTTATTGTCATTAATGTCGCAAAGGTAGATTGAAAATATTCATTGGGATCTCCAATTGCTGCTGGTTAATCTGGCTAACATTTCAACAGTGGAATATTGTTCATAGAATCCCTACAGTGTGGCCTAACAAGTTCACACCGACTCTCCAAAGTGCATCCCACCCAGACTCACCCCCTACCCTCTCCCTGTAACCCTGTATTTCGCATGGCTAATCCACCTAACCTACACATCCTTGGACACTATCGGCAACTCAGCATGGCCAATAAACCTAAACTGCACATCTTTGGGCTGTGGGAGGAAACTGGAACACTTGGAGGAAACACATGCAGACACCAGGAGAATGTGCAAGCTCCACACAGACAGTCATCCAAGGCTGGAATTGAACCCGGTTCCCTGGTACTGTGAGGCAGCCGTGCTAACCACTGAGCAACCATGCCACCCCTTTCAATAAATTCTCAGATTTTATCCTTATGTGGAATAATTGATTTTTCTCTTTCTCCACAGCTGCAATGCTACTTGTAACTCCAATACAGACTCCAACAGAGGAACCAAATCTTACTGACTACAATGTGACATTTATTATAAGTAGGCCATCATTCCAAGACATTGAATCAAACTCTTCTAATCAGACAAGCATGATTGCAAATGAGGTGAGATTATTCTGCAAGTCTATTTTGAGAGGAAATATTAGTTCAGAATTTCCTTTGTTTCTCTACCTAAACCAGTCTTTGTTTTCTTTCCTTGTAGCTCAATGCTCTGTTCAAAAACAACAACATAAACATTACATTTTCAAGTTGCAGAGTTCATTCATTCAGGTAAGAAATATTGTCATTCATAGGAAATATGTTCAATGATTTTACAGAGGACTCTTGCTCCCATAATACTGCAGTTGACCCCACAAATTCACAGATACCTAAAATGAAGAGGTTGAAGTTATTACAAATAATAGATTTATAGGGAAATTTTCATTGCAAAGACCCATGCTTTGGTCCAAAATTGTCCACCACTGCGTCATCACTCTTGGCTTGGTGATAGATATATTGGATCAGTTCCTGCCTTTAATTCTAAACTTCTTTTGATGTTTTGCAGCATGGTTAATGGTGGCAGCAGTACAGTGACAGCAACATGTTTCTTCAAAAACGATTCGACCATTCAGGACGTCAACAGAGTACTTGTATATCATGTGTTTGAAAACGATACCGAAGGCATTTCTAAGTTGGGTCCATACGTATTGGGCAAGGACAGCCTTTATGTAAACGGTAATTATCCAGTCAACATTCAGTACATCTCTTAATATGGTAATTGCGCAACTGGTAGACATAGGTATATTGCAGAATATCAAGCACCATTCACAATTGAAGGGAACATATGCAAAGTCACTATTCTTATTATAATACAATACAATAATTCTGCACAGGGACAGGCCCTTTGGCCCACCAAGCCTGTGCTGATTCCTAATCCTTATTTAGACTCGCTACTTATGGCCCGTGCACTGTTTCTTTCCCTCTGTTCACCTCCTGTTCATATGACTATCAAGATACACCTTAAACTTTGCTAACGTGCCTGCTTCCACTACCTCCACGGGCAGTATGTTCCAGGAATCCACACACTGTGGGAAAAAAATTTCCCCACACTTCTCCCCTAAAGTTCCCCGCTCTCACCTTGAACCTGTGGCCTCTTCTAATTGACCTTTCCACCCTGGGAAAAGCCTCTGACTATCCACTGTATCTATGCTTCTCATAATTTTGTAGACCTCTATCAGGTCACCGCTCAGCCTCTGTCTTTCCAATGAAAACAATCCAAGTTTATCCAACATTTCTTCCCAACTAAAATCCTCCAGACCAGGCAACATCCTGGTAAACCTTCTCTGAACCTTCTCCAAAACATTCACACCCTTCTGCTAGTACGGCAATCAGAATTGCATGAAATATTCCAAATGTGGCCTTACTAACATTTTATACAGCTATAACATAACTTACCAACTTTTATAGTTGATGCCCTGGCTGATGATGTCTTCTTGACCACCTTATCTGCCTGTTTTGCCAGTTTCAGGTATCTGTGGACCTATATGTCTAACTCCCTCTGTATGTCAATGTTCCTAAGGATTCTGCCATTTATTCTATAATTTGCACCTGAATTTGATCTTCTAAAATGTATCACCTTGCATTTGTCCAGATTAAATTCCACCTACCATTTTTCTGCCCAAATCTGCAGTCTATTGATATCTCGATATATACTTTGACAATTTCCTCCTCACTATCTGCAGCTCTGCCAATTTTAGTGTCATCTGCAAACTTGCTAACAAAACTACCTATATTTTCCTCCAGATCATTTATATCTATTACAACTAACAAGGGTCCCAGCACTGATCCCTACAGAACACCACTAGTTACTGATCTCCATTCCAAAAAGCACTCTTCCACTGCTACTCTCTGTCTTCAATAACTAAGCCAGTTTTGTATCCATCAGCCAGCTCACCCCAGATCCCATGAAATTCCTCTACCTCTTTACCAGCCTACCGTGAGGAGCCTTATCAAATGCTTTACTAAAGTCCATGTAGATAATATCCACTGCCCTTCTCTCATCAACGATTCTTGTCACCATTCGTGTCAAAAAACTCAATCAAGTTGGTGAGACAAGACCTACCCTCCACAAATCCATGCTGCCTATAACTAATAAGTCCATTTACTTCCAAATGTGAGTAGATATAGCTTCTCAATATCTTTTCCAACAGCTTCCCTACCACTGACCTCAGGCTCACTGGCCTGTAATTATTTGGATCATCTCTGTTTCCCTTCTTAAACAACATGGCCATCCTCCATTCCTCTGGAACCTCACCTGAGGCCAAAGAAGATGCAAAGATATCTGTGAAGGCCCCAGCTATTTCCTTTCACAGTATCCTGGGATAGATCACATCTGGCCCTGTTTATCTGTCTAGCTTGACGTATTTCAAGACACCCAATACTTCCTCCTTCACTATGTTGATCTGCTTGGGAGTATTCACACATCTTTCCCTAACTTCAACTTTCCTGACATTCCTCTCTTTGATGAATATCAATGTAAAGTGTACATAACCTCCCTCCCTAGCTACCCTCTTGCCTTGGGATTCTCCTTAACTCTGCTGGCTAAGGACATTTCATTGGCCCTTTTACCCATCCTAACTCCCTATTTAAGCTCCTTCATGCTTTCTCTATATTCTTCAAGGACTGTTTTTTGTTGCCTAGACGTCAGGTATGCTTAGAGATAGTAAGAGCTGCCAATGCTGGACTCAGAGATAACACAGTGTGGAGCTGAAGGAACACAGCACACCAAGCAGCAACAGAGGAACAGGAAAGCTGATGTTTTGGGTCAGGACCCTTCTTCAGAAATCTGACAATTCTCTGACAAAGCATAATTTCCATGATAGTTTGCTGACACAAAAATTGCAGATTGTGGAATTGTGTTAGTAATCTAAGAATTATGTTAATAATACAGTCTGAAAGCAACAGAAGGACTTTTTACAGTGGATTGTATCATCTGTTGCAAGCCAGAAATATTCAGAACTGTATTATAGTGTTTAGAAATTTGATGAGCTGTTTCAAAAGATGGAAAGACCACTCACTCCATTTGATTGTTCCTTTATTAGAACAAAAAGACATATTCCAATAAGTATATTAAATTCTCAGTCAGCTCTAATTCAAGGGTGGGGCTATCCTCTAATGTCTGCACCAACAAACAAAGTCCTCAATTTATTTTTGAAATTTATTTAACAATTGCAGCAACATCTTCTCAAAGTCAATATGTACTTACTGCACATCAGAAAGGACAATGCAGGAAACACTGCAGATTAATAATCACATAAATCTGTTCTTGGAAATTTGACATTGATCAGATTGGTTACTATTAACGCGTTATTTCAATTATTGTACATCAAATTGGAGAGAGTAATTGTAACAACCTTGTTTGACAACTCAATTGTTTCCTGTTTCTAGATTACCATGAGGAAAATCTTGCAACCAGTAAGTATTGATTCTTTGCAATTTGTGAGGAAATTATTTCTTCTCATGTAAATGTATCACATAATAAATTTTGTGATTTAATGAATGATTTATTGTAGCATCATCAGATTATCGTGAACAGAATACTGACTAACATTTCGATGAGAATATAAACTACAATTTTTTAAGACCATTAGGCATAGGAGCAGAATTAGGCCATTCAGTACAATAATTCTGCTCTGGTATTCGATTATGCTGATATGTTTCTCAAACCCATACTCTTTCCTTCATCCTGTAACACTTGATCCACTTATCAAACAAGAACCTATCCATATCTGTCCTATTTAAACTCAAATGAAATGGCCTCCACAGTCCTCTGTGGCAATAATTTCCACAGATTAACCACGTTGAAGTCCCTTCACTCTGAGGCTGTCAGGTTCAAGTCTCTCCAACTGGTGGAAACATCTTCTCCATGTACTGTCTATCCAGGCCTCTCGGTATTCTGTAAGTTTCAAGTAGACTCACCCTGCCACCCAATCCATCTAAATTTCATTGAGAACAGGCCCAGAGTATTCAACCATTCCACAAATAACAAGCTCTTCATCGCTGGGATCAGCTGAAGTGAGGTTGTTGCAATTTGCAGCAATCTCAGTCATAGTTTCTTAGTTTCCATGAAAAAGAGGAAAAAATGCTTGAAACCTTCTTTGGCACGAATGTAGCAAAGATAGATTGAATAATGAGTTATTGTTGAACTCAATCTTCGAAGGTTCTACAACTGATCTCAGTTAATCTAGCTCACTTTTCAGCAATCGACTGTTGTTCGTTCATACATTCTCAGCTTGTTTCTTAGTGTGGGATAAACTATTTTCCTCTTTTTCCACAGCTGCAATTCCACTTGTAACTCCAACAGAGGAACCAGTTCTTATTGACTACAATGTGACATTTGTTATAAGTAGTCCATCATTCCAAGACATCGAAGCAAACTCTTCCAATCAGACAAGCATGATTGCAAATGAGGTAATATAATTGTAAAAATTATTTTGGAGGAGATATATTAGTTCCTGTTTTCGTTTGTTCCTCTAAATAAAATTAACTTTGTTATTTTCCTGTAGCTCAATGACCTGATCAAAAACAGCAGCATAAATGCTACATTTTCCAGTTGCAGCGTTCAATCATTCAGGTAAAAAACCTTACATATCGTAGAAAATATTTACAATGATTTTGCACTTGACTCTTGCTCTCAGAAGAGTGCAGTGATTGCAGAATTCACAAAATACGTAGATTGATGAAGTCATATTTAGCAGAGACAATGGGTCTGCAGAGAAAGTTAATTGCATAGACTGTTGCTTTGCTGATAATGATTCACCCCTTAACATTGTCCACCACAATGTCATCATTCTTGTCTTGGTGATTATGATGACTATATTGGATCAAAGTTTTTGTCTTTAGTACTAAACTTCTTTTGATTTTTTGCAGCATGGTACATGGTGACAGCAGTACAGTGACAGCAATATGTTCCTTCAAAAATGATTCTCCCATTCAGGACATTGACAGAGTTCTTGTGTATCATGTGTTTGAAAATAAGACCAAAGACGTTTCTAAATTGGGGCCATACACATTGGACAATGATAGCCTCTTTGTCAATGGTAATTATACAGTCATTTTTCAGTTTAACTCTTTGTATGATACATGTGCTATGTTTTGGGCAACAGGTAGACATGGGTATAACAGAGTTAACCAAGCAAAACTTACAATCATAGGAAATATTCGCAATATCACAAATAATAGTGTCAATAATTAGTTGCTCAGATTGATAAGTCTCTGGAGGACAATGCAATTCTGACATTTCCATGATAATTCTCTGTGTAATTGATCCAACAATGTATGAATTGTGTTAATAATACATTATGACAGCAGCAGAAGTGCACTTTATTGTGGATGATGGCATCACTTGCAAGGCAGAAATTTTCAGACTCTATAATAGAGTTTGGAAATTTGACGGGCTCTTTCAAACATGGGATGGGACAACTTCCTTCATTTGATTGTACCCTTGAATGAAATGGATGACCTGTTGTGATAAATTCTCAGACAGTTCTTATACAAGGATGTGGCTATCCTTTGATGTCAGCACCGACAAACTGGAATCAGACTACGATTTAATTTTGAAATTTCTGAAATTGCAGAAATATCTTCTGAAAGCCAATACATACATTAATGCATTTTTCAAAAAGGAGAGAGCAGGGAATGTCACAGATCAATTATTACATATTAACATCATGTTAATTTTGATAGCAATCTTTTGATTGATGTCAACATGGTTGGTGTTGGAAATTCGAAGTGCTCCCAAGATATAACAAATAAAAAGTTTCCATAAAAATATCAAACCATCCTCAGTGGGTAGTACTAACAGACCTCATATTGCGCATAAACTATCCTTTGGTACTTGACATTGATCGTATTTGTTGCTGATATCATGCTCCTTCAATTATTGCTATGTAATACATGAGATCAATTTTGATAACCTTGTGTGATAACTCAATTGTTTCTTGTTTCTAGGTTACCATGAGGAATTTCTTTCAACCAGTGAGTATTATTTCTTTGCAATACGTCACGTAATTTACTTTTGGTAAAGAATAGTTTGCAATTTAATGAATGATAGATTAGCTGCATCATTAGACAATACATGACCTTAAAATAACTGACTTTTTAGTTACAAATAATGACTGGATAGACTGGGAATTTTTCACTGGAGTGTAGGAATTTGAGAGGCCATTTTGCAGAAGTTTGTAAAATCATGAGAGGTATGAGTAGGGTTAATGATACCTATCGTTTCCCTAGGATGGGGAATTTCAACACTATGGGGCACATTTTTAATGTGAGAGGGGAGAAATTTAAGTAACACGCAACGGGCAAATTTTTTACACAGAGGGTCGTTCACGTGTGGAATGAACTTCCTGAGGAAGTGGTGAATGTAGGTACAATTACAACATTGAAAATACATTTGGGTAAGTACATGGTAAGGAAAAGGTTGGAGGGATATTTGGCCAGGAGCAAGCAGTTGGGAGTATTTTAGTTTGGGGTTATGTTTGGCATGGATTGTTTAGACCAAAGTGTATGTTTCCATGCAGTATGACTCTAGAGTAGGTAAACTACTCTTGGTTGAAATGAGTGTGTTGCAATTGTCTGCATTCTGAGCAGCAGCTGGGAATTTTCCATAAAGCAAGGGAAGTATACTTGACAACTTTCTTGTCATTAATGCAGGAGATGCAGTTTGAGTAATAGTTACACATGGAAATCAATTTTCAAGGGATCAACGTTTGATGCTGGTTTAACCTGGCTAGCCTTTCAGCAATGGGATGTTGTTCTTTGAATACATTTTCAGTTTGTTTCTCTGTGTGGGATAAACCGTTTTCCTTTTTCCGTAGCTCCACTTGCACTTGTAACTCCAATAGAGGAACCAAATCTTATTGATTACAATGTCACATTTATTATAAGTAGTCCATCTTTCCAAGACATTGAATCAAATTCTTCCAATCAGACAAGCATGATTGCAAATGAGGTGAGATTATTCGACAAATTTATGTTCAGGACAATTATTAGTTCAGCCTTTCCTTTGTTGTTCTATATGAGTATTTCTGTTTTCCCCTTGTAGGTGAATGACCTGTTCAAACACAGCAGCATAAGCGCTACATTTTCAAGTTGCAGTGTTCATTCATTCAGGTAAGAAATAATGCCATTTGTCCATAATATTTGTAATAATCTTGCACTAAATTCTGGCTCTCAGAATATTGCTGTTAATGTAGTATGCAGAGATATCCAGGATTACAACAAATGTATGTGCAAAGAAATGTTCATGCAGGAAGCCTTGTTCTGCTGATGAACGATTTGCCTCTTCACTGAAATCATCAATCTTATCTTGGCCATTGTGATGATGTAGTGGATCAAAGTTCCAACTTTTATTACTAATCTTCTCTTGTTGCTTTGCAGCATGGTAAATGGTGACCACAGCACAGTGACAGCAATATGTTCCTTCAAAAACGATTCTACTGGTCAGGATGTTGAAAGAGAACTTGTTTACCATGTGTTTGAAAACAAGACCAAAGACATTTCAAAGCTGGGGTCATACACTTTGGACAATGAAAGCCTCTATGTAAATGGTACATTTCCAGTTACTATTCAGTTTAACTCTTTGTATGAGATGCGTTATATTTTGGGCAGTAGTTACACAGAATTCTACTGTGGAACACCAAGTACTACTTGCAATGAAAGGGAACATATTCAATATCACAATTCCTATTCTCAATATCAGTTGTTCAGAGGGACAGAGACTACAACAGGAAATGTAATATTTTTGCTGGCAAAGAACAGTACTTCTACAATAGTTCTCTCAGCGAAAATTGCATTTATGCACGTTGTGTAACTGAGCCAAGAATCTCTGAATTGTGCTAAGAATACAACATTATGATGCAGCATAAGAACTTTTTAGAATGAATTATAGCATCTATTGCAAGTCAGAACCATTCAGAACTGTAAAACTGAGTTAAGAAATTTGATAGACATTTTTTAAAAGGGAGTCTGACAACTTACTCCATTTGATTGTATGCTTGAAAGAAAGAAGGAAAAGAAGACCGCTGCAAAAATACATTAAATTCTCAGTCAACTCCTGTTTGAATTTGGGGCTATCTTTTGATGTCGGCTCAGCAACATAAATGAAATATTTTGCATGCCCTACTCAGTCCACAATTTTTTTTTGAATTTGTTATGATATTTGCAGTAATATCCTCCCAAAGCTATGATATAGTTCACTGCACATTTCAGTCATGAGACATTACAGATCAATAATCACACAACAATAACATGTTAATGAACTAGCCAGCTCCTTTGATTGCTGCCAAGATGATGGGGATTTACATTTAAAACTGCTCCCAGCACTGAACAAGGAAAGGTTTTCCTAAAAAATGTCTATAGATTCCTCACTGAATGTTACTGACAACTGACAGTTCTCAGATTAATCGTAAAGCTGTCTTGGAGTCTTTGACACTGATTAGATCAATTTCTACTGGCGTGTCAATTCAATTGTTGCACATTTAATGAGTGAGACATATTGTGATAACCTTGTGTGACAACCTGATCTGCTTTTGTTTCTAGATTACCACGAGACTCGTGTTGTAACCAGTGAGTATTGATATTTTTCAAATTGATAAGAAATGGTTTCAGTTTATGCAAATTTATTTCTTTATGATTAGTAGGTTTGCAGAAAGCACTACAATGGGAGGTGTAGTGGACAGTGAAGAAGGTTACCTCAGACAACAATGGGATCTTGATCAGATGGACCAATGGGCTGATGAGTGGCAGATAGAGTTTAATTTAGATAAATTAGGAAAGGCAAATCAGAACAGGACTTAGATACGTAATGGTAAATTGCTGCAGAGTGTTGCGGAACAAAGAGACTGTGTAGTGCAGGTTCATCGTTCTGTCAAAGTGGAGTTGTAGGTACAGAGGACAGAGAAGAAAATGTTTGGTATGCTTGCTTTTATTGGCCAGTGCATTGAGTTCAGGAATTGGGAGGTCATGTTGCAGCTGTACAGGACATTGTTTTGGCCACTTCATAGAATCACTACAGTTTGGAAAGAGGCCATTTGGCCCAGGAAATCCACATTGACCCTCCAAAGAACATCCCACACAGAATCATCCCCCTACCCTATCCCTGTATTTCCCCATGGCTAATGCACCTAACCTACACATCGCTGAAAACTATGGGTAATTTAGCATGGCCAATCCACCTAACCTGCACATTTTGGACTGTGGGAGGAAACTGGAGCACCCAGCAGAAACCCAGGCAGACACAGGAGAATGTGCAAACTCCACACAGACAGTCGCCCAAGGGTGGAATCGAACCTGGGTCCCTGGCACTGTGAGGCAGCAGTGATAACCACTAGGCCACCATACTGCCCCTTTTGGAGTATTCTGAGCAATTCTGGTCTTTCTTCTAAAGGAAGGACTTTGTGAAAGTAGAAAGGGTTCAGAAAGATTTATGAGGATGTTGTTAGGGATGGAGGGTTTGAGTTAGAGGGAAAAGCTGGGTAGGCTGGGGCTATTTTTCCTGGAGCGTCAGAGGCTGAGGGGGTGACCTTGTAGAGGTTTATAAAATCATGAGGGGCATGGATAGGGTGAATAAGGCAAGATCTATTACTCATGGTGTGGGAATTCAAAACTGGAGGGCATCAGTTTAAAGTGAGAGGGGAAAGATATAAAAGGGACCAAAGGGGCAACTTTTCACACAGACAGTGGTGGGTATATGGAAAGAACTACCAGAGGTTGTGGTGGAGGCTGGTACGGTTACAACATTTGAAAGGCATTTGGATGGTTATATATATAGGAATGGCTTAGAGGGGTCTGCTGGCAGATAAGACTACATTTACAACAACAAAGTTGCTGGAAAAGCTCAGCAGGTCTGGCAGCATCTGTGAAGGAAAAAACAGAGTTAACGTTTCAGGTCCGGTGACCGGGTCCTCAGAACAGGAGGAAGGGTCACCGGACCTGAAATGTTAACTGTTTTTTACTTCACAGATGCTGCCAGACCTGCGAGCTTTTCCAGCAACTTTGTTTTTGTTCCTGATTTACAGCATCCGCAATTCTTTCGGTTTTTTTTTTCAGACTAGATTTACATAGGGTATCTGGTCAGCATGAACGAGTCGGACCAAAAGGTCTGGTTCTGTGCTGTATATCTCAACGACTCTATGACTCTGTAACTCTTTATCACCTTCTGGTCAAGATTATGTTGCGATTTAAAGAATAATTTATAGCTTCGTCAGATATTTTGGTTTGAAAAGTGATTTACATTTACATGTGTACACAATGTTTAAAATCAGCGTATTGAAATTGTCAGCAATCTGAGCAGTAGCTGTTTAGTTTCCATGAAACGTGGGAAGAATGTCTGGCATCTTGCTTGTTATTAGCAGGATCTCCCATTGCTCCTGTTTAATCTGACCTGATTTGCAGCAGCAGACCATCGTTCATTTAATAAATTCTGAGATTGTTTCTTTCTGCAGCATAAACTGATGCCCACTTTTTCCACAGCTGCAATTACGCCTGCAACTGCAACAGAGGGACCAAATCTTATTGGCTACAACGTGACACTTATCATACGTCGTCCGTCACTCCAAGACATTGAATCCAACTCATCCAATCAGACAAGCATGATTGCAAGTGAGGTGAGATAATTGTATAAATCTATTTTAAACTGAAATTTATACTCCATATTTCTGTTTTTCTATCACTAAAGTATGTTCATATTTTTTCCACCCCTGTAGCTCAATGATCTGTTCAAAAACAGCAGCATAAATGCTAAGTTCTCCAGTTGCAGATTTCATTCATTCAGGTAAGAAATATTGCAATTTCTACATAATATTTATAAAGATCTTGCAGAGTCTTGTTCTCAAAGCATTGCAGTTGATGCAAAATTAACTGATACTGAAAGTAAGAGGTTATTGTTATCACAAGGAATGGATGTACAGAGAAATGCTCACAGCACAGAGTCTTGCTTTATCGACAAATGATTTCCTCTCTTGAAATTGTCCACCACTGAAGTCATCATGCTTGTCAAGGTGATTGTGATGACTGTATTGGATCGAAGTTCTTACACACAAATCTTCTTTTGAATTTTTGCAGCATGGTCGATGGTGACAGCAGCACAGTGACAGCAATATGTTTCTTCAAAAATAATTCAACCATTCAGGACATCGATAGAGAGCTTGTGTATCATGTGCTTGAAAATAAGACCAAAGGTGTTTCGAAGTTGGGGCCATACACATTGGACAATGACAGCCTCTATGTAAATGGTAATTATCAAGTAAATATTCAGCTTAACTCTTTGTTACACATGCTATGTTTTGATGAATACCTAGACAGTGTTCTAAAGTATTATGCCAAACACCACTTGCAATGGAAAGGAACACATACAAAGTCACAATTCAAATCCTACACCGTTAGTTATTCAGAAGGATTCAGTGTATGGTGGAGAGTGGAATTTTTTTTGCATACAACAAATACAATTTACACAATATCTCTCTGAGCCAAAGGTTGCATTCATGCAAATTGTGAGTTTGAGCCATGATTGTGTGTATTGTGTTAATAATATGACAATATGACTGCAGCATAAATTCTTATTACACTGGATTATACAATCTGTTGAATGCCAGAAAGGATCATTACTCTGTATTTGAGATTAGAATTTGTTTGAACTTTTTCAAAAGAGGCTCAGATAACTTCTTCCATTTCTTTATACCTTTGAAAGAAAGAAGCCAAAAGGGATCATTACGAAAAATAGATTAAATTCTCATTCAAATTGAGTTTGGCTAAACTGCTTGATGTCTGCACACATGAATCAAGCGAAGATTTTTGCATGAAACTCCCTGTCCATAATTTGTTTTTAAATTTGCTATAATATTTGCAGCAATAAGTTCCCAAAGCCATGATGTAGTTTATTGCACATTACAGGGAGGAAATAGCAGGAACCATTACACATCAATAATTACAAATCAACAACATGCTAGTGAAATGGCCGGCTCTTTTGACTGCTGTCAAAGAGATAGCGGAATCACCAAAGTGTTCCCAATATTGTTCAAATAAACGTCTCCATAAAAATATCTAAAGATTCCTCACTGGGTGTAATTGACATTGGACAGTTCTTACAATGATGTTGAAACTATTCTTGGAGACTTTAACATTGACCAGATTAGTTGCGATTGGTGTGTTAGTTCAATTATTGCATATTTATTTAGTGAGACACATTATGATAACTTTGTGTGACAACTTGATCTTCTTTTGTTTCTAGATTACCATGAGGCACGTCTTGTAACCAGTGAGTATTGATCTGTTGCAAATTCTTAGGAAATGTGTTGTGTTTATGCAAACGTATGTCTTTCTTTTACCTTCTGGTGAACATTTTGTTGTGATTTAAAGAATAATTCACTTGTAGTTTCATCAGATTATTTTGGCCTGAAAAGTGATTAACATTTACATGAGCATGTAAACTACTAATGTTTGAAATGAATGTGTTGGATTTGTCAGCAATCTGAGCAGTAGTTGTTTGTTTAGTTTCCATGAAACATGGGAAGTATGCCTGGCGTCTTCATTGTCATAAGCAGGATCTCTCATTGCTCCTGGTGAATCTGACCTGACTTGTGACAGTGGACCATTCTTCATTTAAAAAATTCTGAGATTGTTTCTTTGTGCAGAATAAACTGATGCCCACTTTTTCCACAGCTGCGGTTCCACCTGTAACTGCAACAAAGGAGCCAAATCTTATTGACTACAATATAACATTTATAATAAATCGTCCAACATTCCAAGACATCGAATCAAATTCTTCTAATCAGACAAGCATGATTGCAAATGAGGTGAGATAATTCTACAAATCTATTTTAAGGTGAAATTTAAGGTCCACATTTCTTTTTTTCTCCCTGCCTAAAGAATTTTTGTTTTTTCCACCCCTGTAGCTCAATGATCTGTTCAAAAACAGCAGCATAAATGCTACGTTCTCCAGCTGCAGATTTCATTCACTCAGGTAAGAAATATTGCAATGTACACACAATATTTAGTGATCTTGCAGAGTTTTGCTCTCAGAACATTGCAGTTAATCCAAAATTAACTGATACTGAAAGGAAGAGGTTATTGTTATTACAAGTTTGCATGTGCAGAGAAATATTCACAGCATAGAACCTCGCTTTCTTGACAAATGATTTCCTCTCTTGCAATTGTCCACCACTGAAGTCATCATGCTTGTCATGGTGATTGTGATGACTGTCTTACACACAAATCTTCTTTCGATTTTCTTACAGCATGGTCGATGGTGACAGCAGCACAGTGACAGCAATATGTTCCTTCAAAAACGATTCCACCATTCAGGATGTCGATAGAGAGTTTGTGTATCATGTGTTTGAAAATAAGACCAAAGATGTTTCGATGTTGGGACCGTACATATTGGACAATGACAGCCTCTATGTAAATGGTAGTTATCCAGTCAATATTCAGCTTAACTCTTTGTTTGTTACACATGCTATGTTTTGATGAATACCTAGACAGTGTTGTAAGGCGTTATACCAAGCACCACTTGAAATGGAAGGGAACACATGCAATGTCTCAAGCCAATCCTACACTGTTAGTTATTCAGAAGGATACAGTCTATGGTGGAGAGTGGATTTTTTTTGCAAGACAAGGAATACCATTTACATAATATCCCTCTGAGCTAAAGGTTGCATTCGAGCAAATTGTAAGTTTGAGCCATGATTGTGTGTATTGTGTTAATAATATGAAAATATGACTGCAGCATAAATTCTTATTACACTCGATTATACAATCTGTTGCATGCCAATTGAGTTTAGACATTTTTGAACTCTTTCAAAAAAGCCTCAGGTAATTTATCCCATTTCTTTGCATCCTTGAAAGAAAAAACGCAAAAGAGACCGTTGCGAAAAATATATTGAAAACTCAGTCAGTTCCTATTGAGCTAGGCACTATGTTTTGATGTCTGCACACACAAAATAAATGAAGATTTTTGCATGATACACTCAGGTCCTCAATTTGTTTTTGAATTTGCTGTAATATTTGCAGTAGTATCATCTCAAAGCCATGATATAGTTGATTGCACATTTCAGTTAGGAGATAGCAGGAAACATTACAGATCAATAATTATATATCAGCAATAGCCCAGTTAAATGTTTGACTCATTTGACATTTGTAAACATGACAGGGCATTTGTCTAAAATATGGTCCCAACACCTCACAAACGATAGTGTCTACAAAAGATGTGCATAACTTCCTCACTGGATGCTATTTCTATTGACAGTTCTTACAATCATTGTAAAGGTGTTCAATGAGACTGTGCATTGATCAGATGGTCTGCTATTAAAGTGTTAAATTATTTATTGCACACTTATTTAGCGTGACACATTGTGATAATTTTGTGACACAACTTGATCTTATTTTTGCTCTAGATTACCATGAGGCACGCCTTGTAATCAGTGAGTGGACACATTTCATTTTGATGGGGAAGACTGTACTCTTGTGCAAATTTATGTTTAATTTTGCAAGCTTATGGTGTGATTTAAGGAATAATTCATTAGTAGTATCATCAGAATATCTTGGGCTAAATACTGATTAACTTTTAGATGTAAATGATTATTGGTTGAAGTTAACGTGTTGCAATTGTCAACGTTGATGAGGTACCTGGCCGGAAATTCAAAAAGAGTGCACAATATCTTTCTTGTCATTAACGGTGAAGATTCAGAATGAATAATAATTAACTGTTGAAATCAATTTTCATGGGATCTCCCAATTCTCCTGATAAATCTGGCCATTATTTCAGTAATTGGCTCTTGTTCTTTCAAACCATTCTCAGTTTGTTTCTTTATGTGGCATAAACTGTTTTCCTCTTTTTCCCACAGCTACAATTCCTCTTGTAACTCCAACAGTGGAACCAAAACTTACTGACTGCAATGTGACATTTATTATAAGCAGTCCATCATTCCAAGACATTGAATCAAACTCTTCCAATCAGACAAGCATGATTGTAAATAAGGTGAGATTATTCTACAAATCTAATTGAAGGGGAAATTTTATTTCCAAATTTCTTTTGTTTCACTTCCTAAAGTATGTTTGTTTTCGTTTTCTGTAGCTCAATGACTTGTTCAAAAACAGCAGCATAAATGCTACATTTTCCAGTTGCAGATTTCATTCACTCAGGTCAGTGATATCGCAATTCATATATAACATTGAGAATGACCTTGCACTTGAGTCTTGCACTCAGAACATTGCCCTAATGCAAAATTCACAAACATCCAGAAAGAAGAGGATATTGTTGTTACAAGGAATGGATGTGCAGAGAAATGTTCATTGCACAGAGCTTTGCATTCCTGACAAATGATTCGCCTATAAAAATTGACCACTAATGAAGTCATCATGCTTTTGTTGGTGATTTGGCAACTACATTGGATCAAAAATCCTGCCTTTGATGCTAATCTTCTTTCAATGTTTTGCAGCATGGTCGATGGTGACAGCAGTACAGTGACAGCAATATGTTCCTTCACAAATGATTCTACCATTCAGGACATCGACAGAGTATTTGTGTATCATGTGTTTGAAAATAAGACCAAGGATGTTTCGAAGTTGGGGCCATACACATTGGATAGTGACAGCCTCTATGTGAACGGTAATTATCCAGTCAGTATTCAGCTTAGAGATAGTAGGAACTTCAGATGCTGGATAATCTGAGATACCAAGGTGCAGAGCTGGATGAACACAGCAGGCCAAGCAGCATTTTCTTCAGAAGATTTTCTGAAAAAGGGTCTAGGCCCGAAATGTCAGCCTTCCTGCTCCTCTGATGCAGCTTGGCCTGCTTTATTCATCCAGCTCTACACCTTGGTATCTCAGTATTCAGCTTATCTCTTCGTATGTCATGCATGTTATGTTTTGATGAATAGCGAGTTGGTGTTCTCATGCATTATACCACTTACAATGGAAGGCAACATATACAAAGTCACAACTCAAATCCTCCACCATCAGTTGGTTTTGAAAGACGGAGTCTATGGTGGAGCTTGCAATTTTATTTCTGACAATGAATAGCATTTATACAATACCTCACTGAGTCAGAAATTGCATTCATGCAGGTTGTGTGATTGAGCCAAGATTCTCTGTATTCTCTTACTAATATGTCAATATGACAGCTGCATAAATTCTTATTACACTGGATTGTACCATCTGTTGCAGCACAGAACGAATCATATTTCATTAATTGAGTTTAGACATTTTTTGAACTCTTTCTAAACAGGCTCAGACAACTTATGCATTTCTTTGTACCATTGAAAAATGAAGGCAAATGAGACCATTGTCAGACATATAATAAATTCTTAGTTTGATTTTGTCACTTTTTTTTGATGTTTGCACATACAAAACAAATGAAAATTTCTGCATGATAAACCCTGCCCACAACTTGTTTTTAAGTTTGCTGTAATATTTGTAGCAATATGTTAAGAAGTCCATGAGATAGTTTATTGCACATTTCAGACCAGAGATAGTAAGAATTAATACACATCAATAATTACATGTCAAAAACATGCAAATGATATTGCCAACTCATTCGACTGCTGTCAAAGCAATGGCAGAACTGCAAATATGCTCCCAAGACTGTTCAAATAAAAATCTTCATTAAAATATCTAAAAATTCCTCACTGGATGTAATCGACAACAGACAGTTCTTACATTCATCTTAAAGCTACTCTTCGAATCTTTGACATTGCTCAAATTGGTTGCTCTTGGTGTGTTAGCTCAGTTATTGCACAAACATTTAGTGAGAAACACTGTGATAACCTTGTGTAACAACTCAATGTTCTTTTTGTTCCAGGTTACCATGAGGCACGAGTTGTCACCAGTGAGTAGAAACTTTTCATTTTGTTCGGGAATACTGTCTGCTCATGCAAATGTAACTCATTTTTGGCTAAGGTTATGTTGTCTTTTAACGAATGATTCATTAGTAGTATCATCAGATCATCTTGGGTTTAATACTGATTAACATTTAGATGAATAGTGAAACTGCTATCAATTGAGGTTTGCATGTTGGAATTGACAGTACTGATGAGGAAGCTGGTTAGCTTCAATGAATTCAAGGAGAATGTTTGACATCTTTCTTGTTATTAATGCAACAACTTTGGATTGAACAATTTGTTGAATTGAATTTTCATGGAATGTCCTATTGCTCCTGGTAAATCTGACCACAATTTCCGGAATAGGCTCTTGTTCTTTCAACACATTCTCAGTTTGTTTCTTCATGTGGGGTAAACTGTTTTCCTCTATTTCCACAGCTGTAGTTCCTCTTGTAACTCCAACAGTGGAACCAAAACTTACTGACTACAATGTGATATTTATTATAAGCAGTCCATCATTCCAAGACATTGAATCAAACTCTTCCAATCAGACAAGCATGATTGCAAATGAGGTGAGGCTATTCGACAAATCAATTTGAAGGGGAAATTGTAGTTCCAAATTTCATTTGTTTCTGTACCTAAAATATGTTTGTCTTCTTTCCCGACAGCTCAATGACGTTTACAAAAACAGCAGCATAAATGCTACTTTCTCAGGTTGCAGATTTCATTCATTCAGGTCAGTAACATTGCAATTTCTATGTAATGTTTACAATAATTTTGCAGTTGAGTCTTGCTCTCAGAACATTGCAGTTAATGTTAATTTACAGACATCCAAGTCATTTTTATTATAAAGAATGAATGTGCAGAGAAATATTTATTGCATGAAGCTTTGCTTTGCTTACAAATGATTCACCTGTATAATTTGTCCTCCATTGAGGTCATCATGTTTATCTCGGTGGTGTGGTGATTACATCGAATTGAAGTTCTTGCATTTCATGCTAATCTTCTTTCGATGTTTTGCAGCATGGTCAATGGTGACAGCAGTACAGTGACAGCAATATGTTCCTTCAAAAACGATTCCACCATTCAGGACGTCGATAGAGAGCTTGTGTATCATGTGTTTGAAAATAAGACCAAAGATGTTTCGAAGTTGGGGCCGTACACATTGGAAAATGACAGCCTCTATGTAAATGGTAGTTATCCGGTCAATATTAGCTTAACTCTTTGTTTCTCAAACATACTATGTTTTCATGAATACCTGGACAGTTTTCTAATGTATGATACCAAGAACCACTTGCAATGGAAGGGAGCAGATATGAAGTTACAATTCTAATCTTCCACCATTAGTTGGTGAGAAGGACTGAGCCTATGGTGGACTGTGCAATATCTTTGCTGACAAATAATACCATTTACACGATATCACTCTGAGCCAAAAATTGCATTTGTGCAAATTCTACGATTGAGCCAAGAATCACTGTAATATGTTGATAGTATGACAATTTGACAGCAGCATAAATTCTCATTGCACTGGATTATACCATCTGTCGAATATCAGAAAAAAATCATAATTGTGCAGTTGTGGTTACGAATGTTTTGAACTCTTTCGAAAGAGACTCAGACACTTACTCCATTTCTTTGGACAACTCTAAGAAAAATGCAAAAGAGATTATTGTGGAAAATATGTCAAATTCTTAGCTCCTGTTTGAGTTTGGCACTATCTTTTAATGTCTGCACAAGCAAAATAAATGAATATTTTTGCACGATACACCGTGGCCTCAGTTCGTTTTCAGTTTTGATATAATGTTTGCAATAATGTTCCCAAAGACTTGATAAATAGAAGACATTGCAGGAACCATTACACATCAATAATTACGCATCAAAAACATGCTACTGCCATGGCCAGCTCATTTTTCTCTGTAAAAGTGATTGTGGAATTGCTATTAAATATGCTTGCAACACTGAATAACTGAAAGTCTTCATCAAAATGCTGAAAAATTCCTCAGTGGTTGTTACTGACTTCTGACAGTTCTTACATTCATTCCAAAGTTATTCTTGGAATCTTTGACATTGATCAGATTGGTTGCTCTTAGTATGTTAATTCAATGATTGCATGTGTATTTCATGAGACACATTAGTATAATCTTTTGTGACAACTCGATTTTCTTTTGTTTCTAGATTACCATGAGGCACGTCTTGTAACCAGTGAGTAGACACGGTTCATTTTCTTTGGAAATATTTCCAGCTTTTGAAAATTGAACTTTTGTTTTTGGTGAAGAATATATTGTGATTTAATGAATGATTCAGCAGGAATTTCATCAGATTATCATGGGTTTAATACTGACTAACCTTGCGATGATAGGTAAACTATTATTGGTTGAATGTGTTGCAATGTTTAGCACTTAGACGGACATAGATTACATGAAATATGAGAAGAATACCTGAAATTTTTCTTGTCATAAATGCATCACATTTGGATTGATTAATAATTAATTGTTGAAATCAATTTTCATGGGATATCCTATTGCTCCTGATAAATCTGATCAGTATTTCAGCAATAGGCTCTTCTTCTTTCAACACATTCTCAGTTTGTTTCTTTGTGTGAAATACACTGTTCTCGTCTTTTCCACAGCTGTAATTCCTCTTGTAACTCCAACAGTGGAACCAAAA
>NC_063360.1:17163256-17210369 GCF_021869965.1 Rhincodon typus | reverse complement strand
TACCTAAAATATGTTTGTCTTCTTTTCCTGTAGCTCAATGACCTTTTCAAAAACAGCAGCATAAATGCCACATTCTCCAGTTGCAGATTTCATTCACTCAGGTCAGCAATATTGCAATTTGTCTGTAATATTTACAATAAGTTTGCACTTGAGTCTTGCTCTCAGATCATTGCAGTGAATGCTTAATTAAAAGACGTCCAGAAAGAAGAAATCATTGGTATTACAAAGAATGGATGTGCAGAGAAATGTTCATTACACAGAGCTTTGGTTTGCTGACAAAGTATTCGCTTGCAAAGTCTTTCCACCATTGAAGTCATCATGTTTATCTTGGTGATTTGGTGACTGCATTGATTAAATTTCCTGCCTTTCATGCTCAAAATGTTTTGATTTTATGCAGCATTGTCGATGGTGACAGCAGCACAGTGACAGCTATATGTTACTTCAAAAACGATTCCACCATTCAGGATGTCGATAGAGAGCTTATATATCATGTGTTTGAAAATAAGACCAAAGATGTTTTGAAATTGGGGCCATACACATTGGACAATGACAGTCTGTATGTAGATGGTAAATATCCAGTTAATATTCATCTTAACTTTCTGTTTGTCACACATGCTATGTTTTGACAATATTTCAGCAGTATTCTAAGGTAATACACCAAGCAGCACTTACAATTGAGTGGGTCATATGCAATGTCATACTTCAAATCCTCCACCATTAGTTGTCTAAAAGAACACTATGGTTATCCCACACTATGGTGGACACTGCAATTTTTGTTGTCAAAGTATAGCATGTACACAACATCTCTCGGAGCCAAAAGTTGCATTTATTCCAATTGTGTGATTCAGCCAAGGATCTCTGCATTATGGTATCATTGTAACCTTATTAGGCTGGATTGCATGTCAGAAAAATCATAACTGTGTAAATGAATTTACAATTCTCGGAACTCTTTCTAAAGAGGTTCACCCCACTTATTCCATTGTTTGTGTCCTTGACAGAAAGAAGGCAAAAGAGACCACTGCTAAAAATTCACTTAATTCTCAGTTAGCTCCTGTTTGCGTTTGACAGTCTCTTTTGATGCCTACACACAAAATAAATGAAGATTTTTGCACGACAAAGATCAACTCTAATGCCTGATGGAAGAGGGTGGAAGAGTGTATAACTGGGTGGGAGGCATCTCTGATTAAGTTTTCCCAAGGCAGCAGGAAATGTAACTTCGAAGGAATTAATGTGCCCAATCATTAGTTTCTCTCTGATTCTGCATCCTGGAATGGAGTGCAATCTTTTTCTTGTTCATCTATATTCTAGCTTAACAGTTGTTTGATTACTTACATTTAATAATTAAGATTATTTGTGACACAGCAATAAAGATGATTGTGATACCTTCCTGTGACACTTCTATCTTTTTACATTTCTAGATTACCACGAATCACGTCTTGCAAGCAGTAAGTAGGTTTTATGATGAATCTGTGAGGAATAATTAGCTACTCCAGCGTAACTATTCTAATTAAAAATTCTTTTAATACTTGCTATGTTATTCTGTATTAAATATTCCATTCATGAAGGTTATCTTAGGCTTAATGACTCCAGGCTGATTCTTGAACGGCAAGACACAAGAACACAAGAACACAAGAACTAGGAGCAGGAGTAGGCCGTCTGGCCCTTCGAGCCTGCTCTGCCATTCAATAAAATCATGGCTGATCCTTTTGTGGACTCAGATCCACTTACCCGCGTTCTCACCGTATCCCTTAATTCCTTTATTGTTCAAAAAAAATCTACCTTTTTTTTTAAAAGCGTTTACTGAAGTAGCGTCAACTACTTCACTGGGCAAGGAATTCCATAGATTAACAACCTCTGTGTTCAGTCCTAAATCTGCTCCCTGTAATCTTGAGGCTATGCCCTCTTGTCCTAGCTTCACCTGCTAGTGGAAACATCCTCCCTACTTCTATCTTATCTATTCCCTTCATAATTTTATATGTTTTTATAAGATCCCCCCTCAATCTTCTGAATTCCAATGAATATAATCCCAATCTGCTCAGTCTCTCCTCATAAGTCAACCCCCTCAACTCCGGAATCAACCTAGTGAACCTCCTTTGCACCCCCTCCAGTGCCAGTACATCCTTTCTCAAGTAAGGAGACCAAAACTGCACACAGTACTCCAGGTGTGGCCTCACCAGCACCTTGTACAGCTGCAACATAACCTCTCTGCTTTTTATTTCAATCCCTTTAGCAATGAAGGACAAAATTCCATTTGCCTTCCTAATTACTTGTTGTACCTGCAGACCTACTTTCTGTGATTCATGCACAAGGACACCCAGGTCCCTCTGCATAGCAGCATGCTGCAACCTTTTACCATTCAAGTAATAATCCTTTTTACTATTACTCCTACCAAAATGTATGACTTCACATTTATTTACATTGTATTCCATCTGCCAGAACTTTGCCCACTCACTGATATATAGGGAGAGAGACTGGACCGATTGGGACGATATTCACTAGTGTTTAGAAGAATGATGGGGGCCTCAGGTAAACTTATAAAATTCTAACAGGTTCAGGCTGGGTAGATGCAGGAAGGATATCCTTGATGCCCGAGGAACCAAGAACGAACCTTCTTAGTGTAAGGTAAGGGTTTTAGGACAGTGATGACTTTGCCACCCAGAGAGAGGTGAGTCTGCGAATTTCTCTGCCAGAGAAAACATTTGCGGCTAAAACATTGGAGACTTTTAAGAATGAGTCAGGTCGCGTTCTTAGACTAAAGTGATAAAAGCTGGGGGAAAGCCTGGAACAGGGTACTAAGATGGATAATTCAGCCATGATCATATTGAATAGCAGAGCTGACTTGAAAGGGCTGAATGGTCTACTTCTGCTCCCGTATTCAATGTTTCTACATGTTCCGATAACAAATGTCATTTGAATCAATTCTCTCAAACATTGAGCTTGAGTGATTGGAATATGTTTCTGTGCAGCCATAGAGCATCCAAACATTACATCAAATAAAATATGAAAGTATATTCAGTTTGTGACATTCAAGTATAGCAGAGTTTTGGGACTTCCTTTCTCCACTAATTTAAAATAGTTAATAGTTCTAGATTGGTAAAAATACTTCCATTTAATTATTTTCATAGTTGCTGGGAGCTGAACTATTATTTTCTTCTTCCACAGCTGCAACCCCTGTTGTAAGTGTGACAGTGATTCCAGACAAGAAACTGAAACCTGTTAACTATAATGTGACCTTCATTATAAATAGTCCAGGATTTGAACAAATTCAGTCAAACTCCATATTAGGAGGCATGAAAATTGGAAACATGGTGAGGAAGAAATGTAAGAAATTTTTGGCATTAACTTCTTGGTAATATCTTGTGATCCTGCATCTAATGCATGTTTATTATTTTCTTACAGCTAAATCGCCTATTTAAAAATAGCAGCATTAAAGCGACATTCTCACGTTGTTCAGTACATATACTCAGGTAAGAATTATCAGCGATCGTTGAATTTGAACCTTTATCTGCTTGAATCTTATTTCTATAATATAGAGCTTAATGTAAATTTCACATCTAGCCAGAATGCTCAAAATTCATTACTTAAAATAAATTTGCACACAGATACACAGGCTTGGAATTTTTGAAATCCTGACAGTCATTATTTCAGTATTGTTTGGTGTTGCACATGGGTATACTACGTGCAGTATGCTTGGAACCCTCTGAAAGTCTCCACAAATTGGAGACTTCCAATGAAATTAAGTAAAATAATTACTCAGGAAATGTTGGCCTATTAAATACACAGTCTAACCTCTGAAGAACTACTTAACATGCCCCACACTTATCTCACACACCCCCAACTACACCTCTGCCAGACCATTTACAACCCCAGACCTGACCGCCTTGAACTGATCCCTTTTCCCGCCCAATAGGGGATCTGGAGACCTGATCTGCACCTGAAACCCCTGCCAGGCCTGCTCGATTGCTGCCACTGGACCCAAACCCCTGATGTCCCCCAGTGCACTGGACCCCCAAACCTGCCAATGTTTACCAGCGCCACCACCAAACCGAAACCCACCACCAGATCAAACCTACAACCTGGACGTGACTCCTGCCCTCCCTCTTTCCGCATCATGATTTCTCCCACTCATCCCAATTTACCCTAAGCACTGCAATGGCAAGGTCCTCTTGCACCCTGGAATCTTACATACCTTAATCCCTTCCCACATGCCATCCTACCCCCTACCTAGTAGGCACTCTGCCCAGTTTCCAACCTGTTTTCTTGGTATCCTATCCATCTGTCATCATTGCACCTGCAGCCTATCTCTTATGCAGCTCTCACCCTAGTTACCTGGCACCCTACCCTCAAACAACATTTTTGTAACTCATTCATGGGATGAGGGTTTCTCTGGCTAGGCCAGCAATTATTTATTGCCCATCCCTAATTGCCCAGAGGGCAGTTAAGAGTCAACCAGATTGCTGTGGGTCTGAAGTCACATGTGGGCCAGACTAGGTTAAGATACTAGTGAACTAGAGGAGTTTTTCCTGACAATCAACAATTGCTTCTTGGTCACTATCAGACTCTTAATTCCAGATTTTTATTGAATCCAAATTCCATTGATTCAAACCCAGGTCCCCAGAACATATCCTGGGAATCTGGATTAACAATCTAGCAATAATATCATTCGGTCATCGACTCCCAGTGGCAACCTACTTATATGGCACCTTACTCCCTATCCACCTGGAACCCTCCCACCTGGCACCTTACTTATCTGGCACACATCCCTCTACCCAACTGGCACCTCACCCTTCAGCATCATCACCCTACAGTTACCTTATGTACTTATCTATTGTCAGAAACTATCAAAGTAATTGGCTGGACCGTTAAACTTCAGAATATGGCAGCTTTCTGGTGTAAAAGAGGGGCATTGTTGGCCTTCCTTTTACTGCTCTGTGCTGTAAAAGAACTATCAGAATGGAAATATAGCTCTGCATCTCTGAAAGGACCCCTGACAGGATTGTTTGCCAGTAATGCAAAGCTCCTTCCTTTCGCAAAAGAGAAGGAGCAGCATGACAATCTTTGTAAGACTGCCACTCTTTGAGATATCTGGAGCATTTATTCCAGCGTGGATCACTTAGATTTGGCCATCAATCAGTTTTGTTTTAATGATCATATTAACTACATTGCTTCAAAGCAGTTCCTGCTAAAATTGGACTTCTTTTGCTTTTCTGCAGTATGACCAATGGTGACAGAAGCAGAGTGACAGCAAGCTGTGCATTCAAGCCTTATCCTGAAATTCAACATGTTGACAGAGTACTTGTGTATCATGTGTTTGAAAACAAAACCAAAGACATTTCTAACTTGGGACCCTATACATTGGATAGTGACAGCCTCTATGTAAATGGTACTTATCTCATTGTTCTTTAGAGTAACTCCTAGTACATGGTTTGTAATTGTGTATGCATCGTACTACCAATATGGCTAACATCTGACCTACACAGCCCCTAATTATTTTTTGGGAATGTGGACTTCTGAGGTCTGTGCAGTGCATTGAGTTCTGCAGAATATTCTGCAGCCATTCAGAGATACTCTGGACTCTGGCATTAGGCAGGAAACATGCTAATCTGAAATTGCTTTTGAGGCTTGCCTGCTCCCTTAAAAAGTGAAACCCCAATCCCCTGCTCACACTGTACAACCAAGTTGCCTGTGGTGCCATGGACTCAGCATAGGCTGCATTTTCCAGAGAAACTATAATGCTCATCAGTATTTAGAACTGGAACTGTTTAGAGATTTGGATTCCTGCACTACCTTTATGATCTTCTATGACTGTCTGGCAGTTACCCATTTCCAGTCTGCCTTCAGAAAGCCGGGAGTGACAGCTTCTATAAAAAATTCTATCAATGTAAGCTCTTAGTATTCCACAGTGACTGCAGCTGAACTCCAGCTCCAAGTGTCAGATTGGAGTTCCTGTAGCTGAAGAGACTTCATGCATGACTGGCAGTTGTAATCTAGAGTTCCTGTGGAACAAAGCATGTATTTTACAGAATCTCAGTGAGCTGAGAATTTAAGGAAAAATGCTTGCCAACTACTAGAGATAAAGAAAATAATAAAAAAAACTTTCTCCCTCCGCTTTGAATTTCCAATTTCATTAAATTCCTGACTTTGGCATGGTATTAATCATGCACTCAATCACTCTGGTTGTCCTTTTCTGCAACTGCTTCCCATTCAATAGTCACAAATTAAAGTATTCTTGCTATTAAAAGATTCAAAAACAGGTTATGAATTATTACCATTATTGTTTTTGTTTTATTTTACTTTATATACTTAAGTGATCTGTGTTATTTGTATTAATGATACTATCTTCTTCAATTTCTAGATTATCATGAAACACTCCCACTCATCAGTAAGTATGTTTTTTTACTTTAATTGTTGGGAAAGTATTCCTCATTCAGTACATTGTTGAAAATCAAAGAACACTGTTTGCTACTGGACTTGGGTTCAACAAAATTGTTAATCAAATTTTAAGAAATCTTGAACAATTATTGCAATGAATAGAATTTCTGCTTACTCTGAGGAGTCTGCCAGACTTATTATTGTTGCATGATGGCTCAGTGAATGCTTTGTAGTTACTTATAACCTTGTCAGAATAGCTACAATTTGAAAGTAATATACAGATGCAGAATTATCAATACAAACTGGTGAAATGCTCCTGAATAGTAATTCGTAACTTCCCAATGGTAAAATGTTGTCAGACAAAGTTTATGAATTCTTATTAGATCCCCTTACTCCACGTATTCAGGACTCACCCACAGAGATGATTGTCCTTGATGTGGAGCTTGGAGTGAAGTTCTTGGTATCATACTGTTGTCCTTATTCAGGGTCGGTTTGACAGTAATTTACAAAGCATAACAAAAACAGCACTTGCTTTTCTCTTTAATTTATTTTTCTATGTGTAATAGAGGTGAATAGGACCTAAAGTGCAGCAATATTTTGTCTTTAATCAGTGTTCATCTTGCTTTCTAGCGGAACCACCAATCGTACCTGAAACAAATAATCCAATTCAGAGCCAGAGACCATCCAGTTTTAATGTTACTTTCACCATTGATAATTTGCCGCTTATAGAGCAGCTACATGATGAAAAATCAGAACTATACAAGTCTGCATTAAATACTATTACTCATAAGGTATTCCAGGAAAACTAAAATTATTAAAATGCCTTGGTTATCATTTACTATCTTCAGCCCACTGAACTCTGAACATATTTGTATTGCAGCTGAATGAATTATATCGTGGCAGCAAGATAAAAGCAGCATTTTCAAAATGTACTGTTGGCTCTTTAAGGTAAGTAATGTTGCTTAGTAAGTAGTTGCATTGTGTTCAAAGAAAATATATTTTCTATTGAGCTTCAAACATTATGTGTGAAACAAGTTTTAATAATTTTATTAGTAATATTTAGTTCCATTGTTTATTATGTAACAGATTGTTCACAGAGTTGATGTCATCTACCTTGTTTTGAAAATGCTTTTGTTGCCAAATTTGAGCATTTAAGAGGTAAATACAGTGGGACCTAACTGTTGATGCATAATTGGAAGAGTTTACAAATTGTGCACTGTGATACCTTGATTAGGTACTGAATATTCTGAATTTGTCAAATGGTTAAATTTGATGGAGCTCATAAATTATTTCCTGCAGACATAATTCTAGAAAAGCAGGAAAAAATAAATATTTTTAAATATATAAAAAATTATTACAAGAAATGTCACTGATTTCTAATGATAATCAATGTTATTACAACAAATAGTTAACAAAGACTTTTTTGATTGCCAGTGAAACAACCAGTCAGAAGACCAAAGTGTATGCAACGTGCACTTTCAACAATAATTCTACTGCAGGGAAAGTCGATAGAGTTATTGTATACCATCAGTTCAGTTACAACACAATGAACATCACTACTTTGGAACCTTATTCTCTGGAGTCGAACAGTGTCTATGTAGATGGTATGAATTATTGGGATATCTTACAAAATACTGTACCAAGTGCCTAAGGTGATGAGGAGAGTGGATCAGATAATCTGTACTCAGATGCTCATGGTATCTATAGACAGAATTCCCCTTGAATTGAGCTTCTCTAAAGGGGCTGTGGCACAACAGTGTTATATTTGGCTCTAATATTAGGCTGTAGCACCTACTTGTATTGAAATCTGGAAACCTTGAAGAGAGAAAAGGGTACAGCTGCGTCGCCAATCACTTCCAGCACAGCCTGTGTGCCACCTAGTGCTGGGAATGGGTAAGAGCATAGGCATTCCCATCTTATGCTGGCAGCATCACAAATTAATCAGCTGTTCTGGCTAACTTTATTACTCCTCAATATAGACTTTATTCATGCAGCTCTCTTCAAGAGGGGCAATGAGTGGAAGCCAGCTGAATCACACTCTATCCTTGTATGCTTTTTAGCCTCCTGGTGACCAAGCAGCCAGGCATGAGTTTGGCCCCTACTTGACTACACACCACAGTCAGGCAATGAAGAGGCACCACAAATTTTGCATGCTGCTTACTTCAACAAGACATGGCACAACGGAGATGGGAATTTTAATTAAGTGCTCCATGATCATTCCAGACCAATGATTTATCCACAGTAACTTATCACAGGCTCAAGGCTTTATCTGGCTTTGTTGCATTATGCATGAAACATTTCATAGATTGAATAAACGCCAGTTGATTACAATGTACTATTTCATTTTCAGGTTACCATGAATCAACACATACAATCAGTGAGTCTTTTTTTATTATTTTAATTTGTTAGAATTCCTATTCTATCATCTCACATTTACTCTTTATTATTTCAACAATGCTTCATTTCTAAGTGGTACTACAGTGATCTGAATTCAATATAGTAACTACTATGTTCATATTCCATGCTAAGCAATTATTCACTTGGAAACAAAACATGATAAGTTCAATTAAATGTTGTAAGATACAGTTTATGTTTCTAGTCCCTTTCATTTATTATGATTTTTCTATAGTACAAAAAGGACTGTAAAATAGATAAGTAACATAATATATTAGTTGTTAAATCATATAATTCTCTTTCTTTCTAGCACAAGCACCAAATCAGAACCAAGAGTCTGGATTTAATGTGACCTTCACAATAATAAATTTGCCATACATGGAAGAATTACATGTCAACACATCACGTTTGTACAGATCAGCATCAACTATCATTACTTATAAGGTATGCCATCAAGTTGACATTTATTCAAATGAAAATCTGATAATATATTATTTTCTTGTTGTAACATAGAATGTTTTCCTTGCAGCTGAATACCATGTTTAATAACAGTGATATAAAAACTGCATTTACAGACTGCAGAGTAATTTCCCTAAGGTAAGACGTCTTTATATCTTATCCAAATATTTTAATTGTATCATTAAATCACAGAAGCTTCAGTGCATCTTCAGTCAAGTTGTCAAGTTATATCCATTCTGAATTTATCTGCCTGTATATAGCTTCCCTGCTCTTTCACAGCATCATTTAACAATTTTCCTTTTCTGGTCCACATCTCTGTATCTGTTAAATGTCATGATTTTTTTCACCTTTTATGTTTATTTATATTAGGACCTTGTACTTTTTTGCTTCAAAATGCTGTCACAGAAATCTTTAAATGGATGTCTCCTTTAGTTTCTGATTCATCAAACAATTGAAATAATTTGTCACTATTTACCATATGAACCTTTTGAACACCAGCATGAAAACTTAATGTTTCATCTCTGAGAAATTGATGAACACAACTCATCATATTTTGCCCTGTGAAGAAATATATCCAAAGGGGAAGATTTTTTTTAACTTGCTGCCCGAGCAATAAACTGGCATTGTCAACCATTGATTTTGGAATTACCTACATTTCATTCTATTAAAATTAATGGCGATAGAAATGAAACAATTTCTGTAAAAACAGTTTACAAACTGAAATGTTAACTTTATGCCACAGAACATGATTAATTCAATTTCACATTCTGGGGATAAATCTATTATCTGCAGTTAACACCTTTTAACACGAATGCACAAATTCATTAACTTCATAGTTAATTGCTATCTGAGGAACAGTTTGATTGTATAGTGAGCACAATACATTCTACATTGCCACTAGCCATTTATGCCATGGCTGAACCTGACCAATAGTGAACGTTCTGTCCATTTGTTTCATTATCTCAGTGAACCCATGAATCTTCAAGTAGGTATTTTTTTTAAGAGTGGAATTGCATCCTTGTTTAAAAAACGCTTGCACAGTCTTACCCACAGTGGAAAATTTAGCTGGTGAATCACTTGCACTGGCCATTGGTGGGTTCTGGCAGCATTTCTGCTGCATTTCAAAAACATAATAATATAAGGCAAACATTCTGCAAACAGAATCCTACAGATTGATGGGACTGGGCTGCCACAGTAATATGGTGGGGAGGGAAGGTGCCTGCAGCCTCTGAAACAGAAAAGGAAAGGTCTGGGGTGAGGTTTATGAAGGGAGGGAGAGTGGTGAAGCAGGGTCCCAGTTTGGCATTGATAGACCAGAGGAAGATTGCTTGCCTTTGTCTCCCAAAATAAAAGCCTATTTTGTGAGCCATTTTTCAGCTGGATGGAAAGGGTTTACCCCACTTATGCAGCTCTTCTGGTTTCCCAGTGTTACGCCACATAGTTTCCAAACCTTCACATTCCTGAGCGGGATCACTGGATGAATCCTCCTATGGAAGCGTTCCTAATTTTTCAATTCTATGTTCACCATCTAGTTCATGGAAACAGTGGGCTTTTAATGCTGCTATCCCAATCAGAAGCATTAAAGGCAGGAGCTTTTGAGCTAGGTCTGGTTCATGAGGGCACTTCAATATGGAGGCTTGCATGCCAGAAATCAAATGAAAATATTCAGCTAGTCTGAGCAGGTACTTACAGATGGAGGGAAGACTCCACTTTCCAATTGGTTTTGGGTCATGCTTGTAGTCTTTTATGCACACAGTCCACTCTGGGGAGCAAGGTACATTAGATCTAATGGCTTCCTGGCATGCCAAGGGAGACCACCTCTATGAAGGTGGTGGCATTTGTATGCTGCAGGAAGCTAAGTACATGTGAAGGCCACAGATTTAACTCTAATTCAGTTTTAACAAATAGGCTTCCTGCTTCCCTGGAGTAGACAGCCAATTAGACTTAGGTCACCACTGGGAATATCGGCTAGGAAACCATCACAAAAAAAGCACAATCTATCTTCTAAGACTGCCATCACAGTAGCAGGAAAATTATTTCTAGGTGCCTGCCAGGTATAAGGCCTCAAAATCTCACACACTTTATGAATTTTAATTTTGCTTCTTTTTTAAATGATGTGTTTTCCATGCTTTTAAAAGTTACATTTCAGTAAATACCAGTATTCAGTTGAATTCAACCTCTATCACACTTCAACATTCAGTTACAAGGTTCATTAGTTGATCTGTTATTTCACCTTTGGCAGTGGGACAAGCAACCAGATGACCAAAGTGTATGCAATCTGTAGCTTCAACAATAACTCTGCTGTAGAGCAAGTTGATAGAGTTACTGTATACCATCAGTTCAATTACAACACAAAGAACATCACTACATTGAGACCTTATTTTCTGGACAGGAACAGTCTCTATGTGAATGGTATGTACTGCCATGTTATTTTACATTATACTGAATAAACAGCACAAGAATTTAATTAGGGACTTGTTTCTACGCGGGTGTCGGCCAGATGATCTGCATTCTAATATAGATAATATTGCAGTATTAGCTTTCAATGGAATTCCTTTGAATTCAGCTTTGCACTGGAAATGTGGCACTGCCTTGTTATCTTGTGTACCCATGGTGTAGAGGTGCCGGTGTTGGATTGGGGCGTACAAATTCAGAATTCACACGACACCAGGTTGTAGTCCAACAGGTTTATTTGGAATCTGCCTGCCTGATTGTCATGACAGCACAGCACTGACATTGACTTTATAAACACTTGATACACTTGGTCTAACACTCTTGGTCACCTGCAGAGACTTATCATCTGACACTCCATTCACACCAGTTGTATGATCTTTTCATCTCTGTGCCCTTGATCTCTTTGCCTTTAAAGTCTGTGTCTGTGTGCACCTGACAAAGGGGCTGCGCTCCAAAAGCTTGTGTGATTCCAAATAAACCTGTTAGACTATGACCTGGTGTTGTGTGACTTCTGATCTGAGTACCATCATTTCTCATACATTTTCTGGCTTCAATAAGATTATTGTTCAAGAAACATGGTACATTTCATACTATATTCAGGAAAAGACCAATTGATTGAATTACATTGTTCTTTTCAGATTACCATGAATCCACACCTCCAAGTGGTAAGTGTGATGGTTTCTGTTCCGTCCATTTGTTAACAATTCTGGATGACCATGTAAATTGTCCTTCTGACTAAAATAAGAAAATGTCTGGCTTTCCTCATTAAATTAAAAAATTCCTTGGTTAATTCTAGCATACACTGTTTTAAACAGTTCAAAAGTTAACATTTCAAGCTGATATGTCCAGTTAAATGTTGCAAATATTGCTTTCATTTTGCATGACTTGTATAATAAATGAAACTATAAAATAGATCAGCAATGCAGTTGCATTATTTATTCCATAATATCATTCTGTGTTTATCGCAGGAGCACCAAATCAGGAACCCGGGTTTAACGTTACCTTCATTGTTACCAATTTTCCATTCATAGAATTATTACATGACAACACATCACAGGTCTACCAATCAGCATCATCGATTATTGCTCATGAGGTATACCATCAGAATGATATTATTAAAATTAACTACTGAACATTTATATTTTGAATTTTTGCAACAGTGAAAATGTCTTTCTTGCAGCTCAATGTAATGTTCAGAAACAGTGATATAAGCAGTGCGTTTGCAGACTGCAGAGTAATGTCCTTAAGGTAAGAATGATTCAATATTGTCCCCAATTATCAGTTTTTCTTTAAATCTGGAACTTCAGTTTAGAATAATTCATTTGGCTTTTCATTCCTAAGCTTCAATCCTCAAGGCTGTCAATCTTATTTCATTTCATTAAATCTGTCAGTGAATTTCAACAGTTTTCCTTTTTAAATGAAAATTCAGTTTCTGTTAAATGCCTATTGGCAATTGATGTCAATGCAGTTTGTGGCACTACTTCCTTTTGTCTAATAGGTTTTCAAGTCAAAATAGTTCTGCAAGATGCTTCCCTTCTGCTGTTAGGGATAATTGTACAAATATGTCCCTCTCACATTAACGATTAACTGATTGAATGAAAATTGTTTTAATTCACTCTTCCAACTTTTTCGGAACATTTGATACATTGATAAATAGATATTGGTTGTTTCTGGACAGTCAAAATGAATAAATCTAGATTCCTATATCTTCACATTCTACTGCAAGTAACGTAATACTGTAGCACTGACTGTAATCAATCAATTATACATTTCTGCTAATAAATGTGAATTCACTTGCAAATTTTGTAATTTAAAGGTTATGCTCAAGTCTGAGTGTTATGTATTTTAATTTAATTTATAGGATGGCCTTGATGTATAAATTGGAGAAATAACATTGGCCTTGCAAATTAAGAACATTTAAGTAATTATTGAGATGTGGCAACATAAAGTGAGTCACTGACAGGACTTTGTTATCTAAATCGTTGCACAAACCTTCCAAAAACTATCACATTCGCAGCATTCTGTTCCATGTAAATTAGCTGAAAATATTTTTCCTTATTTTTAAAAGTCATTGCTTCAAAAAAACATCTCTTCAGACATTTAAAGAATGAATTGATAAATTCTAGTGGGAAGCAATGTATATTTGATCATCTCCAATGTTAGCTCACAATTCTATTATACATTTCTTTAATTTTATTACGTTCACCTTTCATAGTGCAAGAAACAGTCAGATGACAAAAGTTTATGCAGTTTGTTCGTTTAAGAATAAGTCTGCTGCAGAACAAGTTGATCGAGTCACTGTGTACCACCAGTTCAATTACAACACAGAAAACATCACTAAACTGGGAGTTTATTCATTGGACAGATCCAGTCTCTATATAAATGGTATGAAAAGCCTGCTTGTTTTATGTAATATTGTAATGAACAGTCTAAAATCTCATTAAGACCTATGCTCTTTGGGCTGAATGTGGGCTGGCTAAAATGTTTGCCAATAGTGTGGTACTATCATTGAATGTGATTGCCTTGAATTCAGCTACAGTATGGCAATGTGACATAGTAATGTAATGTAGTGTCGCATTAAGTGTTCACACCGCCTCCAACTGCAAGATAGCATCAAAGGAATTATGTATTTTATATTCGCTTCAGAAATTTGCCAATTGATGAAAATACCCTATTCTGTTTCAGACTACCATGAATCAATGCCTGTATCCAGTGAGTATGACTGTTTCAGTTTGTTTTTTATGTTAAGATTTCTATAGTCACTCATAGCCTGCAGTCTCCATTATTTTATCAGTATTTACTTTTCTTTTTAATTCTATACCAGCACAATTGATTCTATAATGTACTGGATTCAAACGGTCAATGGTAATGCCACCTTTTCACACTGAGCAATGATTGACATGTAAATATGAATGTTGATATTTCAACTAAATGTTGCAAGTATTTCTTGTGTTTCACATGACATGCCTGTGGCACAAATGGAATTGTAAAATAGATCAGCAATGGTAGCCACATTATTTATTTCACAACCTAATTTTCTATATTTCTAGCACAAATGCCAATTCATCAGCCATCTCCACGTGGGTTTAATGTGACCTTCACTGTCACCAGTTTGCCATTTGTAGAATCTTTTTCTGACAGCACGTCAAAGCTGTACCAATCAGCATCAACTATTCTCGCTTATGAGGTACATTATCAGAAAAATGTTTCTTAAAATTAATTACTGATCATTTATATTTTCATTTTTTGAAACACTGCAAACATATCTCTTTCAGCTCAAATTACTGTACAGTAAGAGTGATATAAGCACTGAATTTACAAACTGCAAAGTAATGTCCTTAAGGTAAGAGTTATTTTGTATCATCCTCTATCTTCAGGCTTTCACGGAATAGTTGAACTTCTGCTCAAAATGCCTCCACTTGACTCTCGTACGATTTCCAAAGCTATCAATCTGTTTTACATACAGACATTCAAATTAGGGAAAGAAGTAGATCTTTCAGCCCGGTTTCCATTCAATAAAATCATGGCTGATCTATTTGTGTTCTGAATTCAACTTTCTCATCTATCTCAGACAACCTTTTATATTCTTGCTGAACAAGAAACTATCTCCACCATAAAAATATTTAATGACCCCGCTTGCATTGTGTTCTGATGCAGACAGTTCCAAAGTTGCTCAGCCCCATGAGAGAAACAACTTTTCCTCATCACTGTCCTAAAAGGATGACCCCTAATGTTAAAGCAATGTCACCTAGTTCTGGACTCACCCACAAGAGGAACTTCCATTCCATGTTCAGGATCTATACTCTTCAATCGAATCGCCCAAAGATAAGCCCCAAAGAAAACAAACCCAGCCTCTTTCTTTATAAGACAACCCACTTTCTCCAGGAATCACTCCAGTAAAGCTCCTCAGAACGATCTCCAATGCATTTATATCCTTCCTTTAATAAAGAGGCTAAAATTGCGCACGGTTTTCAAGATGTGGTCTCACCATTGTCCTGTTTAATGGAAGCAGTCTCCTTACTTTTGTGTTCAATTCCTTTCATAATAAAGAATAGCATTCCATTTCTAAATCACTTGCTGTACCTGCATGTAAACCTTTTGAGGCTCGTGTAGTAGAACATATCTTGATCTCTCTGTACCTTGGAATTCTGCAGTTGTTCTCCATTTAATGAATAGACTGCCTTTTCTTTACTTTTCCTATCAAAATGAACAACTTCACAATTCCCCACATCTGGCAGATATTTGCCCATTCAGCTAAACCATCTGTATTGGACTGCTTCATTTGATCTATTAACTTCACAACATACTTTGCTGCCTATAATTTAACTTCACTGAACATATCCAGTAAGATCTAAACAGAAACAAAAACAGAAATTGCTAGAGAAGCTCAGCACATCTGGCAGCATCTGTGGAGAAAAAACAGAGTAACTATTTCAAGTCCAGTTTGAAGAAGTGTGACTGGATTTGAAACGTTTCATTCTGTTTTCTCTCCACAAATGCTGTCAGACCTGCTGAGGTTCTCCAGCACTTTCTGTTTTTGTTTTCAACATGCACAGTTCTTTGTTTTGTTTTAAGTATTCCATTTCAAATGATTATCTCATTTTTCATTAAAAAAATGACTGATTGCCATTTGTGACCTTACTTCCTGTTGTCACATCTAGTTTCCCTACAAAATATTTCTACAGGCTGCTTCTTTTATATTTTGTGCTATTTCTAGATTGATGATTACCCCCACTTTAATGATTTATCAATTTTCTTCATTATTCATCTTCAATGCTTTAAAAACCTTTGAGACTTCCACCAAATAAAAAATTTATGTTTTTGGGCAGTCATTGCCAATACATCTAGATTCCTATATCTTCACTTTCTATATGCAATGTCGGTGTTCTGAATCATAGCATACCATTCAACTGATTGCACATTTTTGTGGGTAATTACTTTCTTTTATTTGCAATCTTTCTTTTTTAAAAGTAGTAGAAAAAATTGCATATTATATGTTTGAATGGCATTTAACAAGTGGTATTATTTCGTAAAGTGGTATATGTTGACCCTGTCATTGCATTCACTTAAACAATGATTAATAACTGGCATGTCACTGGCAGGATTTTGCTATCTCAGTCATTTCACGAATCTTGCAAAAATGTCACAAGGGACAATGTTATGTTCTGTAAAAATGTTTTGAATATTTTGAAAGATATTGCTTCAGTAAAACCAATGGTTCAGACCATTGAAACATAGATATCAGCTGTTTTTGGACAGTCCTTACTGATAAATCTAGATACCTGTTTCTTCACATTTTACTGCAAATAGTGACATGCCGTATCACAGAATGTGAATCAATTGATTGAACATTTCTGCTGATAAATATTACTTCACTCAGAATTTCTGCTACTTAAAAGTTGCACATGACTTTGCATGTTACAAGTTTTAATGTCATTTATTGGATGAACTCAATGTATGAATGAGTGATATGTTAGCCTTGTAGTTGTAGTGCATTTAAATCACAGTTAATATCAGGCAACATAACCAGTCCATCACTGACAGGACTTTATTGCCTTAGTCATTATACAAATCTACCTAAAAAGTGTCAGAAGGAACATAATTATGTTCCATATAAAATTGCAGAATATTTTGCTCCTTATTGTGAAAATTTATTGTGAAAAAAAAATCTCTTCAGGCATTTAAATAATGAATTGATAATTTCTGGTGAAAAGCTTGGTATATTTGACCATCTCCAGTGTTATGTCACAATTCTATTACATGCTTCTTTAATTTTTTCATTCATTTTATCTTTCACCATTGGCAGTGCGACGATGAGTGAGATGACCAAAGCTTATGCAATTTGTTACTTCAACGATAAGTCTGCTGCAGAACAAATTGATCGAGTTACTGTGTACCACCAGTTCAATTACAGCACAGAAAACATCACTAAGCTGGGAATTTATTCATTGGACAGAACCAGTCTCTATGTAAATGGTGTGAATGGCAAGCTTATTTTACATTATACTTTAAAGAACAATCTAAAACCCCTACGATCATAGGGAATGTGGGGTGTCTAATCAGTATTCCGATAGTGTGGAAATATCTTTGAATGGCATTCACCTTCCACATTGACAATGTTATGATCAGCCTCTAATTGAGGTTCCACACTTTGTTACAATTCTGGACAGGACACTCCCAAATAGTTATGTTCCTAGATAAGGAGAGATTATTTGGCTCCTCTTATTTCAACCCATCTCTTGTTTGGTCTTAACCAGATTAATTTAAAGGAACACTTCCCTGATGGATGCCTTTTCCAAATCTAAATGTATTTATGTTTCAAAGGAGTCAAATTAACCAGGCTTTCTTGATTTAAAGAATAGTTAAATCAATGAGCCACTAACCCCATCGAAAAATAGTAATATGTGGCACACATTCACACAGTTTACAAAACTGAGTATAAAGATAACAGTTGAAAACATACACAATTCTGTCTCTGGGTTCCATGAAGAGTAGATGGTGAAACATTATCACCATTAAGCTAAATGATACCATGAACACTGACAGTTGATTTCAAGATTCTTCGCTCTCCAGTTATGTCAAGCCTTTGTCCTGTTTTCTTCTCGATGATAATTTCACTGGTTTGTTTACCTTCCAGTATTCACAGTCAGTGAGGTCTTTCTTCTCCCTGTGTATATAATGGCTGTCCCCAAGTTGTGACCTTCACACTAGCACATCAGTCCTCTGATACACACAATTCAGAGGGTGTTGTATATTTTTTGCATATTCCTGATGTGGAGGTGCCAGTGTCACAGTCACAGTCACACCACACCAGGATATAGTCCAACAGGTTTATTTGAAATCACAAGCTTTTGCACTGCTGCCCCTTGGTCAGGTGAAGTGAAGAGAAGACACTCAGGCACAGAATTTACAATCAGAGAGATCAACAGATCATACAAATGGAGTGAGTGGAGTGTTGACAGGCCGAATAATGAGTCTCTGCAGGTGACCAAGAGTGTCAGACAGTGTGAGTAAAATGTCAACAGCTGAATAACAAGTGAAGGGATGACCTATAATCCGATTAATTGAGGCAGAGGGATAATTACAAAAAAATTAGAAATAAGGTGGTGCTAGAGACAAATCAAATGACTGGAATAACATGATAGGTAAAAGAGTCGCATGCCAGGGGTCTAACCAAAGTAACAGGTAATTCAAAACTGTACAACTAATTTAGGTAGAGAGATTATCAAGGTCATCAAGCAGTGCGCCAAAATCTTGTGATTTCAAATAAACCTGTTGGACTATAACCTGGTGTCATGTGACTTCTGACTTTGTATATTCCTGGAAGAGTAAAACACAAACATGTTTGCACTTTGGGACATAATCTGAAAGAGATGGCTTTCTGCTGAGAGGTCAGACCCTCTTTTTCTCTTCCTTTTAAGTCTCTCTGTTCAAAGTTCCCTGATATTCTATAGGTGTGACACTTCATGGTTCATAGTTGGATTTTCCAGAAAGCCAATGAATTTACATCCACAGTCATCCTTTGACTTTATGTCTTCTTTTAAAAGCCACATATTGTAATTAAAATTCAATATGTCCATAAATAATTCTGGGTTGTGATACCTTGATATGATGCTGTAAATTTCACATTAATTCTCATCAAGTGCTCACACCTTTCCTGCCTTCATTAAGATTATTGTATCAAAAACATGAAGCACTTTGCATTCTTTCCAGATTTCCAACTGACTACATTACACTTCTATTTTCAGGCTATCATGAATCAATATCTCCAACCAGTGAGTATGATTGTTTCGATTGATTTTGTTTGTTAATACTTCTGTATTTGCACTCACCATTCAGCTTTGATTGTTTTCATCAAAGTGTTTTCTGTTTTTATATTATTTCTATATTATGCTGCATCCAACTGATCAATTCCAACACTAACTTTTCACACTGAGCAATGGATGCACAAATATGAATTTTGAGATTTCAGTTATATGTTGCAAATATTTCTTTTTGTTTTGCATGACATGTATACAACATATATTAGAGCTGTAATAAAGATCAGCAATGGAAAAACATTGATCATCCCAGTACTTAAATCTTTATATTTCCAGTGCATGCACCAAATCATGACCAATCTCCACCTGAGTTAAACGTGACTTTCACTGTAACCAATTTGCCATTCATGGAATCATTACATGACCATACATCACCACTGTATAAATCAGCATCATCGATTATTACTTATGAGGTACATCATCAGAATGATATTTATACAAATTAATTGCTGATCCTTTATATTTTTCGTTTCTTTAAATACTGAAAACATCTTTCTTTCAGCTCAACTTAATGTACAGTAAGAGTGATATAAGCTCTGAGTTTACAGACTGTAAAGTAATCTCCTTAAGGTAAGAGTCTTTTTCTGGTCCTCAGTCTTCAGGTTTTAATTAAATCATGAGGTTCAAGCATATAACAGTTCCATTTGGCTCTTCATCCCTCTGCTAGTATTATTTGAAAAGCTGTCACTGTCAGGTTATTTCACTGAACGTGCCCAATAGGTTTGAACAATTTTCTGCTTCAAACAATTATCTCAGTTTTCTTAAAAAAAATTATTGCTATGTGTGACATTACTCGCCATTGTCTCATCTAATTTCCCTTCAAACTATTTCTGCAAACAGCTTCACTTGTGTTTCTATGATATTCCTACATTGAAGCTCCGCTTTCTAATGATTCGCCAATGAATAGAAATTGTTCAGCATTATTCACCCTTCCATTCTTCAATATCTTTTTGATAAATCCATCAAATAAAATTGTATAATTTTGCACAGTCATTGCTGTTATATTAATATTCCTATATCTTTAATTTCTATGTATAATTATTTATGTTGTATATCACAGAATGAGATTCAATTGATTGTACTTTTCTGCAATTTTTAAATTTGCTTCTTCATCTTTTATAAATATAGACAAACTTGTACAATATGTACATGAAATTTGTTTAACAGATGGCAATATCATACAAATCAATACACCACAATGACCCTGTAGTTACAGTACATTTAAACAACTATTAATAACTGGCAACATGACATGTCTGTTACTGACAGGATTTTGTAATTTCAGTACTTGCATAAACCTTCCAAAACTTCCATAGCATTTTGTACTGTATAAAATTACTGAATATTCTGTTCCTTTCTTACAGCTATTGCTTCCGATGTTTAAAGAATGAATTAATAAATTATGGAGGGAAGCAACATACATTTGAACAACTCCAATGTTACTTCACCATTCATTCAGATGTTTCTTTAATTGTCATGACTATTTTCACCTTTGGCAGTGCTGCAAGCAATCAGAAGACCAGAGTGTTTGCAAATTGTTCCTTCAACAATATATCTGCTGGACAAGTCAATAGAGTTACTGCGTATCATCAGTTCAATTCCAACACAAAGAACATCACTGAATTGGGACCTTATTCTTTGGACAAAAACAGTCTCTATGTAAATGGTATGAATTGCCTGGTTATTTTACATCATACTGAAGAAACCACTTTTGAAATGTATTGGAGACCTGTGTCACAGGGACACTTCTATATTGCCCTGTTGATAGGGTTTAGTTTAGCTCAGTTGCTTGGATGGCTGGTTTGTGATGCAGAGTAGCATCAACAGTGTGAATTCAATTCCTGCATTGGCTGAGTTACCACGAAGGATTCTCCTTCTCAATCTCTCCCCTCACCTGGCATTGTGACCCTCAGGTTAAACCAGAGACTGACCCTGTAGTCTTGTAAGACTTTGCCAACTTTACCTTTGATATAATTGAATGGAGTTCCTTTGAATTTAGTTCACTTTCTATAAGTGTGACAATACTTATCCTCTTATTTATTTCCACTTCACTAAATTTATTTGTACTTAAACCTGACACACTTTGTATTGTATTCAGAATAGTATCAAAAACTCAATACCAATGTATTAAATTACACTGTTTTGTTTTCAGGCTACCAGGAAACAACAGCTTCAAATGGTGAGTATGATTTTTGCCTATTCCCTTTGTCAGTGTTGGATAATCTATTCTCCCATTTTGTCACAATAATTAAGAAACTTGACACCATCCCTTGATGACAAAACAGCCCACTTGATTGTCACATTGGCTGCCACCTTAAATATAATTCCTCAAGAATTGATATACATTGGCAGCAGAGTTTATGATCTACAAGATGCGCTGCAGTAGCTCACCAAAGCTCCTTCAAGACCACCTTCCAAACCTGTGACATCTACCAACCAGAAGGGCAAAGGCAGCAGATGCTGGGGAATGCCAAAACCTACAATTTCTCCTCCAAGCCACACGCCAATCCTGACAGAACTACATCACTGTTCCTTCACTGTCACTGGGTCAAAATCATGGCACTTCCATCCCATTAGCACTGTGGATGTACCTACACCATCTGGAATGTGTCAAGAGAAGGTTTATCACCACCTTTTTAAGGGCAGTTCAGGGTGGGTAACAAATGTTCACCAAGCTAATGATACCCACATCCTGCGAAAGGATAAAACAAACATTCCTATTATATTTATCATTTTTACAAACTTCTTATAGTTTTCCTCATTGTTCCATAATTATCTAGAATATCATAAGGAAATCTAGTACTCATTATTCCATAACAAGTAATGTTCGTTTCTTTTGTTAATGCTTAATTAAGTATAATTGCTTAATGTGTAGAATGTTGGTGGTATAATGGTAATGTCACTGAAATAGTAATAGTATAAAAAGACCATCTGCTTCACCTATGTCTTTTTGGAAGACAAATTGCTGGCCTGACCCAATCCATTATACTTTGAGTCCAGACTCTCAACAATGTGGTTGACTTTTAACTGCTTTCTGAAATGGTTGAGCAAGCCATTAGATTCAGAAGTAATTTAGGATCAGTGTTCAAAATCCATAGGGATGGCTAGAGAATTGTCCCTCAGAAATGGCCGAAATGTCCCAGAAATAAGAATTCTGGGGATGACCAAGCAGATAAAGATTTTCCCTAACATTGTACTGAGAAACTTTGAAATGAGCTGCAACGCTGCTCACAGACTGCTTCTGCTCAATTCAATTGTGAACCTATCAGGAGCAGGAGAAAAACAGCCTGTGATTGGACGAGCAGCAAGAAGATGAGTAGCAATGGTGAACAAGACTGCTGAGGCTGGATGGAACATGCATCTGCAGGTCAAGGCCATGGGTTGGGGGATGGCATGAGTCTACAGGGTGAAGTTGCTGCAGGGGGAAGGTCATGTATCTATAAATTGAGGCTACAGATGGGGAAGCTAATCTAGAGATCAAGGCCATGGGAGGTTGAGTCTGCAGGGCAAGACAGGGTATGGGGTGTTGAGGCAGGAAGCAGCTAATTTACTGGGTGAGGACAGAAGTGACAGTCTGCCAGGTGGGGTGGGAAATGGGTGGCTAGGAAGGGGATGGCAGGAGAAGGCTGCAAAGGGAGAGGGAATGTTGGGGAGAAGCCAATGGCTGTGAGATGGGAGAGGAAAGAAGGTCGTCAACAGAGGCACCTGGGGGCCAGGAAGACTTGTATTCACAGATAATGAATTCCTTGCAACTCAATCTGCTTTTTGTGTAGTGTGTGTCAGTAACTGAAAAGAAACCTTTTGTTGCTCATTTATGGTTGCTGTCTGATGTCAATTTACATACTAAGGTGTCATTGCAATTAAAGTTTGTCTTGTGTGAAGTTGGTTTAAATTTAATGGAGATTTGATGGTTATCATGAAATTGATGAATTCATCGCATTGTTCTTCTGTGAATCCAAACACCCCATCTATCAGCTCATATACAGAAGGTAATGTTGCTACATGGCTGCATCTCACCGAATGAAGGAATTAGTGAGAATGCAAAATAGCTCTCATGAGATCTCCAGACAAGAGCTCAAGAACCCTTGAGTTGTTGCTTATAAAGGACACATTTTGATGAAGCTTTTTGTTCTGCACTTATCAGGACAATTCACAAGAATACTAATTCAAGGTATGACCAACATTTCTACAGCACGAGAGGACAATACTGATTGGTTGGCAAGTGGACCCTGATTGGCAGATATGTTGCTATGGCACTGACATGCAAACACATAAAACACTCATATATTACCAAATGACTATTTTGACTTTTGTTCGGAATGGGTAACAAATGCTGGCATTGCCAGCGATGCACTCATCCCATAATTTTTTTTTTCGAAAATCCTGAGTTAATTTAAGAAAATGTTTTGTTTTCTCATTAATTTTATATTTCCCCAGTTAGTCATGTAACTGGTTCCACTGAGCAATCCTAAAACACAATGTTTTTCATGCTAAGTAATCATTCTGACAGAATTAATTTTGACACTTGCATCTAAATGTTGTTTTGGTTTGAATGACTTGTCTATAGCATGATTGAAACTGAAAATATATTATTATAGCTCCATTGTTTGTTTTATTATATAATTCTCTATATTTCTATTCAAAGCACCAATGCTGAACCAGCCTCCAACTGAGTTTAATGTGACATTCACTGTAACTAGTTTGCCATTCATGGAATCTTTACATGACCACACATCATCACTGTACCAATCAGCATCAACTGTTATTACTCATAAGGTACATCATCAGAACAATATTTATTCAAATAATTTGCTGATCATTCATATTTTCATCTTTTGAAACAATGAAAATTTATTTCTTACAGCTGAACACCTTGTACAACGAAAGTGAAATTAGTTCTGAGTTTATTGACTGCAAAGTGATCTCCTTAAGGTAAGAGTTCTTCTGTATAATCTACATCATTCAAACTAATCAATATTTTCATCAATGTACCACCGTTCTCTGCACAAGAAAGCACTATTTTCATTTCACTGATCTTGTCCAGCATCATTTAATTATTTCCATTTCAGTTATTCTCTCATATTTCTTAGAATATCTGATTTTTCCACTTGAGGCATCTTTTTGTATAATCTGCTGACTGTCTGGTTTACAATGTTACTTCAAATCTGTTTTATTTACGTGTTTGCGTCTTCCAAATGTGTAGCTTCTTCTGCAATGATCCACCAAACTAATGAAAATTATTTACTCTTCAAAACTTTTCAAAACTTCTGCCAAGTAAAAAGATTGTGATTTGGGCAGTCACAGCTGATCAATTTAGATTTTAATTTATTCTATTCTAATATATTAATCTAATATGATTTCTAGATTTTGTGAATGATTATATTCCATGTTATAGAAAGTGATTCAGTTGTTTGTATGTATCTGGTAATAATTTCTATTTGTGTCTCCATCCTTTAAGAGTTATGCACAAATTTAATGTATTTCATAGCTAGATGTCACTTAAAAAATAGTCTTCTAGTATAAATTAAGTTTAGAACTTTGTCCTGTCATCACAGCACACATCTTTTTACTTGACAGGAGTTTTTGAAGTTTTGAAAATGTTTGAAGAGTAAATAATGACAAATAATTTCTATTGGTTTGGTGGATCATTGCAGAGAAAGCTGCATTATTAGACTTGACGATGTAACAACCTTTTGAAGTTAGCACAGAAGCTGTCTCATTGAATACATCAACCTTCCAATAAGTTTTCACATAGAATTGCATTGTTTTCTATTCTATTCTGATTTGATGAAATATACATTTGTATCGGCTTCAGTGTTATTTCAACTCGTGTTACATATTTCTTTAATTATTATTCTTCTATTCTTTGGCAGTGCTACAAGCAATCAATTGACCAAAGTGTATGCAAAGTGTTCTTTCACCAATGATTCTGATGCAGAACAAATTGATCGAGTTATTGCATACCAGCAGTTCAATTACAGCACCAGAAACATCACTACTCTGGGACCTTATTCTCTGGATAGTAACAGTCTCTTTGTAAATGGTATGAACATTTAATGCTTGTTTTTCGGATGTGAAGCTGGCAAGGCCAGTGTTTATTGTCCAACCTTTATAAAACTGTCCAGTTATTTTACATCATATTTCAAAACCACTCAAGAATCTCCCATGTGCAGTTGTGTTCGCAGAGTGTATGGTTTATATTTTGTACATATTCTGATATGGTAGTGCTGTTTTGAAATGGAATGTGTACTGAGTTCAATCTTTCCACAGAGAATTCGGCACTGCACTGTTCCTTTTTATATTGGATCAAATGCTCCTCAGCATTCAAAATTGTTTTTGCACAAAGCGTATGAAACATTTTAAGGGAACATAAAAGGAAAGTTTCCATTGTGTTAGATAGTGCATCTGAAGGAGTTCGTGTCACATTAAACGCTTTACAATCTGAAGGTGTCTCCAATTCATTGGGAGGAGGCAATTGCAGCCTGCACAAGTGTCTCAGGTGAACTGGTCTGTTCTCCATAGCTCCTGATAATCTTCATAATTATGCCTAGCAAGTTAATGTAAACTGTACCTACTGGTATCAGGCAATACATCTTGGTATGTAAAGCAAGTAGTTCTTCTGTTTATACTCAACTGCAGTCTATCCTCTAACAATGATAGTGAGATAGGTCCTAGATCCAATTTACACAGAGGAGCTTGGTGGCATTGGACTACTCATACCAGAATACAACAACTTCTGATTGACTAATTTAACTCTGATATACTATTCTCTTACAGGCTATCATAAGCCCACCACTCAAATCAGTGAGTATGATTTTAGTAATTTTGCTCATTACTTCTCCGGAATACATTATAATATTTTTAACATCTAATGATTTATTTCAGTTTACAAGTTATTTCACGTGGGAATACATAGTTCTTCACATGAACATTGCAGTATTTCAACATATACATTGTTCTTTTTTTCTGTGTGAAATGTTCAAAGGAACTTATCTCCAGTTTTTTAAAATGATTTCTGTGGAAACCTATGATTCAGTTAAAGTTGTTTCGCTGAAAGTCACAGTTTTCAGTAATATAACTACAACTTAAACAATTATAGTGACTGGAAAATTTAATTGACCTGACAATGAGACTGCAGATGTCCTCTTTCTTTAATGATCTTGACATCTTAGTTGCCCCATGTCATTATCACATCTCACATAATTATAAAATACATCTATCTAGCTATGGGACAAATTACAATAGGTAGCCATTTCGTTATTTCTTACACAACCTTCACAAAATGACTACAAACTCCCAGAAAGTGTTACAGAGATAGAAACAATGCATGAACAGGAGCTGCATGTTATTATTGAGGCCATACACCTGGCAGAACTTTGCTACCAGGCACATCATTGGAAGGGGCTCAATGTAAATGTATTATTGCAGAGTGTGAAGGTGGAAAGTCACCACCTGGGTGCAAAGGCACATTGTTACCTCACTGCCTCCCCAAGCAGGAGACTCAGTAGCTCAGCAGTACAGCCGTCTGTCACAGAAGATGTGGACAAGCGTCTTCTGTATCTTTGTGCAAACTCCAGGAGAGGCATCAAAGGGGACGACCAGTACCATAACATGGCAGCCGTCAGCTGGTTTATGACCAACACTTGACCCCTGTAGGATAGCACTCGCAGCAGTAATGTCCAGCACCCTTGGTGAGTAGTGAGTTTGGTTTCTGGTTTTTGCCAGTTAACTAGCCAGGATTCCACAACAGGGCTGAAATGGAGTACAGGAGACGGGTGGTAATCCGAGCGAAATGCATGAGCTCTTCAGGCTGGCAATTCAACCAGCACTGACTGACAAATTCCATCTGACTGTGTTCTCTCAGTCCTTACTCAAACAAAGCTCATACCCTGTGTTTCTTTAACAACATAATCAACCAACCATAAACAGAAGTTACTTGCTTGGGCAACATAAGTGATGGCATGGAAGTTAGGAAATGCACTGAAACAGCAGATTCATAGAATTAATTATCTAACATCTATAACACCTAATGTTCAGAGTATTTCACAGCCTTTTGGTACCATTCTGTGGTGGTTCTCTTTCCAGGTTTATAGCTTGGCTGGATTGAAAAACTGCCAAATGTAAACTTATTCTTCCCTCATATTACACCTCAATTGTATCACGTTTAGATTTTTAATGACTCATATGCATTGATAATTCATTAGGATTTATTAACCAATCTTTACAGATTTTTTCTTTACTCCAAATGTAAATTATTTACAATATGTAACTGATTGCTGCTAGGATGCCGAGAAAATAGCCCAATCCAATATTGGTTCAAATGTCTTTCAAGCATTCTTTGTTAACATGTCAGTCCTCAAAATTTTCTTGTTACGCCTGTTTTACAGTCAGTTTGTACCCCTTAATATAACTGAAGAATGAAGGGCTTTTGTGACACGGTGGTCACTACCTCTGAGGCAGGAGGCTTGGGTTCAAACCCCATCTACTCTAGAGATATGCTATAAGGTCTCTGAACAGTTCTAAGGAAGGGCCACTGGACATGAAGCATTAACTCTGATTTCTATCCACAGGTGCTGCCAGACCTTTTCCAGCAATTTTTGTTCTTGTTAACATCTCTGAACAGGTTGATTAGAAAATATCTGTAACAAGAGAAAGTTGCTAACATGCAAAGTATTAAGAGCCATGCAGTTTTAAGAAAGCATTGTTTCTGTAGCAGTACCAATGATTCAGTTTGAAGGTAGAAACTCGTGAGAGTCAAAATTTTGAAATGTGGAAATTACCTAAGTTTAGAAAGCAGTGATCTTTTTCCAATGTTTACACAATGTAAAATGGTCACAAAATGGCTTCAAACTGTCTTGGTTTTGTTTCTATTGTAAAATATAAAGAATAAAGCAAATAGATCTGCAATAAAATTACCAACGTACTTAATTTTGTGTTTGCTACCTTTCCAGATGAACCACCAATCATGCTTGTGACACAAAATCCAATTGAGGGTCAGAAACCTTTGTGCTTCAATGTGTCTTTTGCCATCACAAACCTACCACTCAATCCAGCTCTATTTGATACCAGTTCACCATTGCATCTGTCTGCATCAAGCACTATTGTTGAGCAGGTATATCTAAATAAGCCAAAAGAATATTTTTTGAAAAAAAACCTTAAGTAATGTCAACATCTTATTAAATCATGATTTCTTTGCAGCTCAATGACTTGTATCGGAACAGCAATATAAATGCAGCATTCTTACAATGTGCAATCACTTCTTTAAGGTAAGAAATCTTTTTTAACTGTTGCAGATTTGGTTGCAAATTGAGGACTATGTAGAGTTTAGCTCTTTTTATATCTTTTAGCTTGCTGCTGACATATCTCAAGAGCTTCTTACATAAGCAACATTTTATTTTCAATGAATAATGGAATAAGAAGCTTTTTATTTAGTGAATGTATCAGTGTTAAATTGCATGATTCTTTCCCAGACTGCTGTTATTCAACACTGCTCATTAAGAGAGTCAGTTTATAAAAAAGAAAATCACAAATACTTTTAGATATTTATGGTTATGAAATAATTATTTTTTAAAATGAAAACAATATGCACATAATTCCCTTTAAAAATGTAACTTCATAATGTAAGTATGGATCAGTGAAAATAAACATTTCTCATGTTATGAGATTGTATGAGTCATTGTTATCAGTCAAGGTGATTACTTCAGGACTGCTGTAGTTATGCATAATCACACGATGACTAAAGTTAATAAAAACAAGGAAAATGCTGGAAATGCTCAGTAAAACTGGATTCTACTGAAAAGATATTTATCTGAACCACTAACTTTGCATATCTTCCCAGGTGCTATTGGATCTGCATTTTCTGTTTTTCGATCAGATTTCTAGTTTCCTTAAAATTTGTTTTTGTGAATAGGGTTGGTGTCTTTGAATGCATCATTTCAAAAGTGGGGTCATAACGTGTTTTAAGAATTATTCTATTCTGGGGAATATTGATGAGGGATGTTGAATGTGTTTATTGACCTGACTTTTTAAATTCAGCCTATAAAGGAATAAGCATTCATTTGACTGGTATATGGTATTTTAGGAATTATCACAAAAGTTTTTTTGGATATACTTACCTGATCAAATCCTGTCACCAAACCATCATCAAGGAGTGGGAATACATTCTGATGGTAGAACATTAATTTCTATTGGCCTGTGTGTCCATTAGCTGGGTTTGAATTTGAAGTCAGTCCAATGTGGTTGACTTATACCTCAAAATAAATGCAAACACAGTCTGAAACTTCCAGATTGGTTTCATATCTTTAAAACTTCAAGTTGCTTCAATGCTTCCTGTTGATGATAATTGACAGTGGCCAATTGGAGTGACCCCAGCTGGTCTCTAGGCAAGATATTATTGTTACCTTTACTGGGTCAATCTCCTAATATCCTTTCCTGAAAGAATCTCAAGGTAAAATATTATGCAAACACTTGACCCTCTCATCTGTTGTCCAGATTTTTCATACAACTTAACTGTAACAAGCAATTATTGACAAGCATGATTGAAATGTAATTGCACCCTTTATTCAAAAGCAGTAATAATTTAAGCCTTCTTTTAGACATTTGTGATATGCATGTTAAGGTTAAAGGTGCGTAATTCATTTAAATTCATTAAGTGAAGTATGTGTGAAGATTAATATTGTGACTTATGAATTGTGATTATGATTATTTTTGTTTCTGGCAGTGCTACAAATGAGATTTACGTTAAAGTGCAAGCTGCTTGTGCTTTCAAAAATGGTCCTGAGAAAGTTGATGAAGTTACTGTGAAGCAGGCATTCCAAGAAAGAACAAACAATACTTCAACTCTAACGACGTACACACTTGAGAGCAACAGTCTCTTGATAACTGGTATCTGACTCTTGACCATTTAATTCAATCTCTGTCTTAGCAAATGTCCTTCATTTATTTCAATCAGACTATCTGAATCATAAGGAATTTCAGCTGAGATAACTTGTGCTAGCTATATTCATTTACTTCAAGCCACTCATCGAACCATATTTTTAACCAGCAAACAAATAAGTCTTTTCGTTGCTAAATTACAACATTTATTCATTTAAGAAATTAACTAAATATATTTGTAATTTTTCATTACAATTCCAAAGGCCAGCATTTTGAGGAGAGCCCATTGTTCTACTAGTCTGTATGAATGATGGCTAACTATTGACTTATCGACCATTGGATCATTATAACCTTTTATTAGATTAAATACACTGTTAGGTTGCTGCATTTAAAAAGAAATCTTATGTTTTCTGATGGAGCAGGTGTTAGCGTTTGTGATTGCAGTTTCTTCTCAGAGAATAGAATCATAGAACCCTTACAGTGTGGAAACAGGCCCTTCGGCCCAACAAGTCCACACTGACCCTCAGGGCATCCCATTCCAAACCCATGACCACTTCCATCTAGAAGGACAAAGGCAGCAAATATACGGGAACACCACCACCTTCAAGTTCCCCTCCAAGCCACTCACCATCCTGACTTGGAAATATATCGCTGTTACTTCACTGTCGCTGGGTCAACATCCTGGAATTCCCTCCCTAGGAGCATTGTGGGTCAACCTACAGAAGATGGACTGCAGCAGTTCAAGAAGGCAGCTCACCACCACCTTCTCAAGGGCAGCTAGGGATGGGCAAGAAATGCTGGCCAGCCAGCGATGCCCACATCCCACAAAATGAATTTTAAAAAATCACCACTCCAACTTTATAATTATAATTTCCCTGACAGGAATTGTCAATTTGACACCAATTTGGAGTAGTTTACAGTTATATCTAGTAAGAAATGGATTTACATAGTCCAAAATTTATTTTTAAAAGATGAGCAGAAAGCAGAAGATTTTTATCATATAATTTAAAGGCAGAGCTCTAAAATGAAAGAACTGTCTGTAAACTCCATCTCATTTTCTTGTTAATACAGGTAGTTAAATTAACACTTGACTGTAATTTTATTGTTATCAGTTTGCAGATACCTAAGTGAAACAATTGTTACATGTTATCAGTAATACTTAATCTTGAAAATTCTCATTAACAATTTATATCCCTTCACCATCTCACTCGACAGCTTTGGTGTCTTAAATGATATATAGTCTCAAAACCTGTCCTAAGTGGCATTATTCAAAGTGAATTTTGGGCACTGGATGTTGAAAGGCAACAGCAGAAGCCACTACAGTTAGATCCAAAGATAGTAGGAACTGCAGATGCTGGAGAATCAGAGATAACAAGGTGTAGAGCTGGATGAACACAGCAGGCCAAGCAGCATCCGAGGAGCAGGAAAGCTGACGTTTCGGGCCTGGACACTTCTTCAGAAAATTTAGAATAGACCTTCCTCTTGTTTGCCTGCTTGAAAATCTTGAATTAACTGGAAATTACATAATTCATTGACATGTACTCATGTTCAATTTTAGAGTCTTTTACATATGCTTGGGTTGCAGAACTGGAGAAAACAAGTTTCTAATTTAACCTTAATTTTTTTTTATCCTTATTTGTTAACTTGTTTATAACTTTATTTAACAAATCTTTAAAACGTTTAAGTATAAATGACTCCAACAGTTCTTGATTTGCTTCATTTTCCGACTGGCCACATATAAAATTTAGATACAGTCTTTCCAGTCAATTACAATTATTTCTGCATGAATTTTGGACAATATTAAAAATGCACTTTCTTTTTAGGTTGTGAGCAACTGAAAACCACTGTGGAACCTGCTACACCAGCAGATCGAGAGCTGCCAATAATTTCAGCGAAACAAGGAGATCTCACCTTTGAAGTTAACTTCACAGTAATAAACCATAATTTTACCGATGGACTCCAAATTCCAACTTCCGCTGAATACAAACACATGACAAGCCATCTGATTAGAAATGTATGGTCTTTAGTTTTTCATTAACTGCATAAACATTAAAATATTTATTTAAAATACCTGTATTTATTAAATAATGGTTTTCAGAAAGCATGTGATTTGCATTTGATTTAGTGAATTGTATATATCAGACTTTAAAATATTTTTCAATGTTACAAACAAAAGTTTAAACTATATTTTAAACTTGCTATTCTAAATTACTAATTGTTGTTATAAGTATTATTTTATATGCTCTGAGAGGAGAAAACTTACATTTACTCTTATATTTCTTCAGCTCTCAAATTTATTTGAAAACAGCATGTTAAAGGACAGTTATAAATTTTGCCATATTACCAGTTTAAGGTAAGATTAAAAAAATTGCTACTCTTATGCATGTTGAGTAAAACCACTTTGCTTAGTATAACCTACTACAAGAAATCTCATTATGGTCAGATCAAAAAAATTCACAGCCCGAGCAGTGGGAATATGAGGCATAAAGAAAGGGTCTAGACCCATGTTCATAAGTTCCCTTTTGACCTGGCCATAAAAATTCTGAGAGAGCAGCAGGTACATTTGTTAGCTTATCCAAGTGATAAATTAATTCCATTCCTTTTTTAAAATGGCGATTACGGGAGCTGAGAGCCTTTGGCCTGAGGTTTCCTTTTAAGAAGGTGTCAAATATTTATTGAGGAAAAGTAGTTAGTTTCAACAAGGTTCATGCCTCTTTTTCTGTTAGTCAATGATGTAAACTATTTAAGTTTGTTGTTAAGATGCTTCCAAGAGTTTTGAAGGAAGGCAGTAAGGTTGAATCCAGCAATTACAGACCAATCAATTTAATTTCTGTGATGAGGATCTTCTAGAAGTAATTATTCAGGATAAAATCTGGAGTCACATGGAAAACGCTGAGTTGATTAGGAAGAGCCAACATGGATTTCTAAAAGGGCAATTGTGTTTCAGTAACTTGTTGGAATTCTTTGAAGATGTACAGTTGTGTACCGTTTGGGTCCCCGTTATAGGAAGAACATTGTTAAACTGGAAAGTGTGCAAAGAAGATTTACAAGGATGTTGCCAGGACAAGTAGGCCTGAGTTATTGGGAGAGGTTGGCCAGGATAGGGCTTTATTCCTTTAAATGTAGGAGAATGAGGGATGATGTTGTTGAGGTGCATAAAATCATGAGGGGCACAGACAGGATGAATGCATATAGTCTTTTCCCAAGGATGGGGAATTGAAAACTAGAGGGCATAGGTTTAAGGTGACAGAAGGAAGATTTAAGAAGGACCTGAGGGGTAACTTCATTACACATTTTGCTAGGGAGAGCAATGAAAGACAATACAAATTAGGAGATGATAATTCACTCAGAGATAGTAAGAACTGCCGATGCTGGAGTCAGCGATAACACAGCGTGGAGCTGGAGGAACACAGCAGGCCAGGCAGCATCAGAGGAGAAGGAAAGTTGACATTTCGGGTCGGGAGGGTCCCGAACATCAACTTTCTTGCTCCTCTGATGCTGACTGGCCTGCTGTATTCCTCCAGCTCCACACTGTGTTGTCACAAAATAGGAAGTGCAGTTCTAATGTGGGTTGGGGGGAGGGAGACGCAGGAACAGAGGGACCTCGGTGTTTTGTCCACAGATCATTAAAATTGTCAGGACAGGCTGAGACAGCTATTAATGGAGTATACGTGCTCTTGGCTTTATTAATTGGGGTGTAAAGTGCAACAGCAAGGAGGTGATGTTGAACTTGGATAAGATACCTGTTAGGCCACAGTTGGAATATTGTGTACAGTACTGGGCACCACGTTATAGGAAGGATGTGAACATATTGGAGAGAGAGCTGAAGAAATTTACAAGAATGGTTCCAAGAATGAGAAATTGCAATACATGAGGATAGACTGAAGGAGTTGAGATTGTTGTTCTTGGAGAAAAGAAGTCTATGAGGAGATCTCATAGATATTTTCAAAATTAACAGGGATAAATAGCGTAAATAGGGAGAAACTATTCCTGCTTTTAAAAGGATTAAGAACTAGAAGGCACACATTTAAGGTGATTTAAAAGAAACAAATGTGACATGTGAAAAACATTTTCACGCAGCTGGTAGTTAGGGTATGGAATGCACTGCCTAGATTTGTGGTGGAGGCAGGTTCAATTAAGCCATTCAAGAGGGCATTAGATTATTATTTAGACAGAAATAATGTGCAAGGATATGAAGATTGACAGTAGATAATGATGCATACTTATAATTGATTTGATTGATTTACTGTCATGCATATCTAAGTACAGTGAAAAGCTTTGTTTACGAGCAGTACAGGCAGGTCATAGTGGGCAAGGACATACAGACCATAGGGTAAAAAATGACTTGGACAGAGGCATACATATTACATCGCACAGGGTGGATGCTAGGCAAGATCACATTAGCAAGATCAGCATTATTTGAGGTTAGTGACTCCATTCATCAGTCTAATGATGGTAGGGATGAAGTTGTTCTTGATCCAGCTAGTGTGTGTGTTCAGGCCTCTGTATCTTCTGCCTGATGGAAGAGGTTGTAGGAGAGCATTGCCGGTGTGCGATGGTCTTTGCTGATGTTGTCTGCCTTTCTGTGTCAACAAACCGTGTGAATGGAGTTCATGGATGGAAGGTTGGCTTTCATGATGGTCTGGGCTGTGCACATAACCTCCTGTAGTTTCTTATGGTCCTGGGCAGAGCAGTTGCTATACCAGGCCATTATGCTTTCTGTGGTGCATCTATAAAAGTTGGTGAGGGACCTAGTGGACATGCCAACTTTCCTGAGCAGCCTGAGGAAGAAGAGGCGTTGTTGTGCTTTCTTGACCATTGCATCTACGTGGGAAGTCGAGGACAGGTTGTCAGTTATCATCACTCCGAGGAACTTGAGGCTCTGCATTCTCTCAACCTCAGCTACGTTGATGTAGATGGGGTGTGTTCTCCTCCTTTCTTTCTGATGTCAATGATCAGTTCTTTAATTTTGTTGACATTCAGAGAAAGGATGTTCTCATTGTACCATGTCACCGAGCCCTCTATCTCCTTTCTGTATTCTGACTCGTCATTGTTTGATATCTGTCCTACCGCAGTGGTATAGTCAGCAAACTTGTAGATGGCCTTCATTTGGAATTTGGCAACACAGTCGTGGGTGTACAGGAAGTACAGTAGGGGAATGAGAACACATCCTTGAAGAACTGTTTGCGAACATGATGGATGTAATAGCCTCCTTGGTGCCTTAAAATTTGTCTTCTGGATCGCACTGCCTACATCTGTGACTGAACTCACCCCAAGAGCCATCTGCCTGAGGTCTCCAGTTCCACCCCCAGTAGACACTGGACCCTCGTCTCCATCCTTTTTCTCACTGGCCGCATCCCCAAAGCCCTCATAAAATTCTAGCACAGAGTGGGAATGTAATAAAAACAGCAACTGCTGGTCTGGCAGCATCTGTGGTGAGATAAACAGCATCAACACTTTGAGTCCCATGACATTTCTAGGGATTGAAATCTTGGATTGAAAGAGAGAAATTTTTCTTTTTCCTTTTGAAACACCAATAATAATTAAAATTTGAAACAACTTCCAGTAGGTATACACATGCAGTTAAATGTGCATACTAGGAAGTAGCATGTATGCACCTACTGGACATTGCTTTCCTGTCTACATGTCACAATTTAAAATTTCCATTTTCAATTTTTAATTATGGTACTTTCTGCTTGCATCAGCATGGTTTTTAACCAATCCAACTGTCTATATTAAACACATACATAAGCTGCATAAAAGACTTCATTCACGATATAATTAAGATTTTATTTCTATTTTAATTTTTGATCTGTTCCAACAGCCCAGGATCAATCAAAGTTTCCACTTCTTGCTACTTTGATCCTTCAAAATCAACCAGAGCAATCCTTGCAAAAGAACTGAGATCAGAATTTGATGCAGGAACAAATGGATCAAGATGGCTTGGCAGATCATTTCAACTTAGAAGTGATAGTGTATCTGTGGGTATGTGTCAATCCTTCATTGTTATTTTAAATTGATTCTCATATTGTATAGGGATTTTCATAAATAACAAATAGCCATTTTAGTAAACATAAGGGAGTGTAATTTTCTATTAAAGTTAATGGTGATGAATAAAGTTATACTGTGCCTTAAAGTGGGATAAATTAGGAATATTATATAAACACTTTTTTTTGCATTTGCTCTGATACCGTCTCTAAAATATTGCACGGGAATTAAAGGATGTAATACAACATAACACAGAGCATGTGAACATTTTCTAAAAATCCTCCAGTCTCAATTTGAACCCATGTTTAAAGGACCCCAGGAAGCATTTGTGGTTATTCTTTATTCATTCATGGGATGAGGGCATCACTGGCCAGGCAGCATTTATTTCCCATCCCTAATTGCCCAGAGGGCAGTTGAGAGTCAACCACATTGCTGCAGGTCTGGAGTTTCATGGAGGCCAGACCAGGTAAGGATGGCAGTTTACTTCCCTAAAGGGCATTAGTGAGCCAGATGGGTTTTTCAACAACAATTGGCAATAGATTCACAGTTATCATTAGACTCTTAATTCCAGCTGCTTTATTGAATTCAAATTTCACCATCTGCCATGGCAGGGTTTGAACCCAGTCCCAGGAATGTTATCTGACTCTCTGGATTAATAGTCAAGTGATAATACCACTAGGCCATCACCTCCCCTTGTTAGTAGGGCTACACATAATTTATACACAATGGATCCACCACCAGGTTAATGCTTTAGCCTGTTCAAGGGAAAAGAAGCAAATGCCAGAAGAAAATAGGACAAGAGGTGTTCAGAGACCGAAGGAGGCAGCTCGACTTTTAAAGACTTGGTGGTATCAAAAGATACTGACAGTGCCATATATACTTCAGTAAAGATTAGCATAAAAAATGCTGCTTCTGAGTAGGAATAAAATGAATACTGGTTTGTTGACTTCCTTGAAGTGAAATATGTTGCCAAGCAGCACTTTCAAGATGATGGCATCCATGGAACCTGAAGTGATTAATCCATTCAAACCTGATTACTGGATCCTTTCAGGCTCCAATTTGGAGGAATGATTTGAATCGGTATTTCTGCAGTTCAATACTGGATCACAGCAGAAACAAATTCCCTCATTCAGCATTCTTTATATTCTGTAATTCAAACTCTTTAAATTGTTAACAAAAATGGAAATTGCTGTTTTGCTACAATACTAACAAGCTGATCATAACTTTGTCCTATATTAAACCTTCATCACTGTTTACCTTGTTCCTGAACGTGCACCCTGGTTGCTGGATACCTAAAATCCATGACCACAATGTTAAAACAAGCCTTGTTCTCATTTTATAGCTTTTCATAACGCTTGCCCAAAAATATTGAATATATTTTCTTTATGATTGAACATAAGCTATAATTGGAATATATTTATTGGTTATTCTCATTACTATTCTATATGCAATTGTATTTCTATATTGTGTTTATCTCCATGCAGAGGCTATGGCTCCTGTCTTCTCTGACCGATTTGAATTACTGTATTGGGCCATCATAGTTATTGTATTTGCCATCCTGCTTGCTCTGTTCCTCATTACAGTTTTAGGCCTTCTGGTAAGTATGTTCAGTTGCCTTAATGATATTGTATTACAAAGTTGAAGAAGAGCTATCAAATTAAGGTGTGCAGGTTTGTTTTTCTTGCTTACCAATTGCGGAATTATCTCATAAAACTAAAGTTCTGTTAAATAGTTGAAGAAGCTATTTCATATATTTACACAGTACTTTTTCAATACTATTAATGGAAAAGATTATCTAAAACAACTCATAATTGCATTCAAAATCAATAATTTCTCAAATCTGTATCAGAGGTGAAAGATACATTTGACCACCTCTATTCCAGAAATGTTCTCAAAACCATTAGCAAAAAATGGTTTTTCACAAGCTTCATTTGCTGTGCCAATGTCTTTGTTACATTAAATATTACCTTTGCTACAAATGGTTCTTCTTGGCATCCCAATGCCCAGATTATGGAGAAATGAGTTAATGACTGTACTATTGAGATAGTGATGTGTATCATGATGATACACATAGTATATAGTGATGTTAACAGTCATAGAGTCATACAGCACAGAAACAGACCTTTCGGTTCAACCAGTCCATGCCAAACTTAATCTCAAACTAAACTAGCCCCACCTACCTGTTCCTGGCCCATATCCCTCCAAACCTTTCCTAGTCTTGTACTTATCCAAATGTCTTTAAAACATTCTAATTGTACCCACATCCATCACTTCCTCAGGAAGTCCCTTCCACACACGAGCCACCCTCTATGCAAAAAAATTTGCCCCGTGTCTTTTTTAAATCTCTCTCTTCTCAACTTAAAAATGTGCCCGTTTGTCTTGAAATCCCCCATCCTAGGGAAAAGATAACTACTATTAACTCTATCCATACCTCTCATTAGTCATGTGCAAGACTTTGAGAAGAATCATGGAATTGACTATACAAGAAAGAGATGTATAGATGTACTATGTTGTAAATAATGGAATTTGAAGAAAGACACCAGAGTTTGGTCCAAATTGTTCATGGTTAACAGGAAACTTACCCAATCCAGAACAATCTATAAGTTACCTGAAGAAATCTAAATGGCATTCAAAATCAAATCAAACCATAACTAGCAAAAAGAAACTCACAAACTCAGTAGAAGCAACTAAAGTCAAAGAATAGGAATGAAGGCAATGTTGGGGTGGAACAGTACAAATCACATGATGCTGCTGAATATTGCCATGTTAGTATGCTGTTCTGGTCAGTTCCCCAGATAAATTGGATGATGCCAGCATCTCCAACCAAGAAAATTGTGCAAAGTGGTCTGGGGGGTAGGGATGCATGTATGCCATTTCCTGGCAGCTCCTGATTTCTGGCTGTAGGAAGCACTGGATGCAGTCTCACTCTAACCTACAGATAAATTATGTCAGACAGACCAAGGTCAGAAATTACAGGTGGACTGTAACAAGAAAAATAATCAAATAAAATCTAATAAAATCTTCAGCTCAAAATATTACATCAAATGGCCTTTCACAGACTGTGTTTCCTATTTTCCTAGTTAATTTGTCTGAATGTGGCATTTTGTCTTGTGTACTCACAACACTGACAAATTGTAATACTTCACGTATTACAACTTACAAATAAACATTGTGAAGTGTAGAAATTAGGGACAAGAGTTGACCATTCAATCCTTCCAGCCTGCTCTGCCATCTAACGTGATCATGGCTGATCCTCCATCTTAATGCCATTTTACCACTTTCTCCCCATACCCCTTGATGCCTTTCAAATCTAACATTCTTCTGTCTCTCTCTTGAATATATTCAGAAATTTAGCCTCCACAGCATTTATGTGGGAGAGAATTCCTCAGTCCACAAATCTTTGATTGAAGACATTTTTCCTCATCTCAGTCCTAAATGGTCTATCTGAGACTGTGTCCCTGATTCTAGACTCCACAACCGGGAAAAACATCCTTCCTCCATCTAGCCTGTCCAACTTTGTTAGAATTTTGTATGTTTCAATCAGATCCCCTTCTATTTTCCTAAAGTCGAGTGAATATAGGCTCAATTGAGCTGATCTCTCCTCACAGGACAAGCCTGCCATTCCAGGGATTAGCCTAGTGAACCTCTGCTGTACTCCTCTAATTGCAACTATATTCTCTGTTAGATAAGGAGACTAAGCTATACCCAATATTCCAGATGTAGTCTCACCAAGGCCCTGTATAACTGCAGTAAGATATCCACACTTCTGAACTCAAATTCTCTTCCAAGGATAGTCACTATACCATTTGCTTTCCTAATTGCTTGCTGTTACTGTTTACTTCTAGATTGCCTTGTGCGTAAGGAACAGGTTTACTGGTTTCTACAACATGTTACAAGATCCGTTTGGAATCTACTATACACATCTGGAGGGAAAATAGTGGTTCTGTGGCAATTCAACATTACAACGATGACTAATAAGAGATGAACAGATTAATCTTCACGGCTGTATAGAAATGAAAAATCAATGTACTGACAAACAAAAATTCAATTATGTATTTCTGACTGTATCATTGTTGACTTTTGAGTACAGCTCAACATTTTCTCAAAAATTTTTATTCTTCCTTAATTGTGTTCTTTGAAATCTATTTGCTTGGTTTACTTTGACATGCATGCAATTTTTCTGTGAAACAAATATTGCAAGTTGGACATTTCTCAGAGTAAAACATAACTTTCAATCTCCAAAGTTCCAAACATAAATGATATACTACTACATCCAGAAAATCAGCTTAGGGATTCCAGTATCTGTAGGCTTTGAATTTACTACTACATTTATGGAACAAATATTGGCTACACAAGGAAAACTATCTAAAATTAACTTTGAATTTCCACTTCAGCGGCTTCATAGAAGTACTGAGAGCCACTACCCATCTAAATTTTATCTGCTTTACTTTTCCTTCTACCCATCACACAATACTTTTTTTAAAATTTCAAAATGCACTTTATTCATAAAAAAAGTTATAAAATAATCATAAATATAGTCACAAACACAGTTTGGTTCTGTACAGTAGCACATCAAGGAAACAAACAAACATTGGAGTTTGTCTCAATCCAAACCAAAGGCATCTCTTACTTGAACCAAACTATATTTACATACATTTGAGGCACCAGGAAAGTGCGTTCACTGAACAGACCTCCATTTACTTTCAGTAGAACCCATCACACAATCCTCCCCAGCTTCTGAGAACCCGTTTGTGAGCTGACTCGACTTTAGGGCCGAAGGAATCATCATGCCCCACCTGGCCAACTTCCCATTTTGGAAATGGTGAATTTCTTTGCCAATGCCAAGGAGATAGAAATAGAGAGAGAGAGAGAGAGATCAAGGAATGTAAATATGTTAAACTCTTTGAATATTAGCATATGAACATTTAATGTCATTAATACTTAATGCACTTTGTAAAATCTGCCTATGCATTTTCTTCATACAAATCATTAATCTGTACTTTAACATTTAAAACTATTTGTGATTCTGCTGTTATATATTTATATGCAATTATCAGGGTGATTATTTATACTGTTACTGCCAAGAACGGAGTTCAAAAGAAATGCACCTCCGGAAACAGTGAGCACAAAGACTATACTGGCAGTGACAGATTATGGAATCAACTATTATGCATGTAAATTAAAAGTAATATGTTTTGATAGTCTAAGAATTGAAATGAATTTTACATAACTATTATATATTTACATAAACATTATTTTTATAACTATTAACTTAAGATTGCATCATAAATCATTATGTGAATGAGCTGACACTCAATAAACATACACTAAATAAATACCATCAATCTTTTTTCATATTTCTGTAAATTTCAGCACTTTATAAGCTCAGACACAAATATTTTCACAGTGGCACCTTCATAGATAATGAAAGGTATTGGAGGTAGCATTCACCTATAAGTCCAAATGAAATCTCAGGTTGAGTACTATGTGACTCCAGTTCAAGGACTTTAATGCCTTACAAAGGCTACTTGGCAGATTCACTTGGTTGATATCCAGTTTAAGCAAAAATATTTATACAGTTGTGCATTTTTTTCAATAGATGATAATGATTATTGGGTTATATGACAAAAGCATTTAAAATAATGAAAGAAAGGGATAGGGTATGTAAAATTGAGAGGTCGTGGAATTGATCTCTGGGGTTAGTGACTGGGAAAGGAATTATCTGAACCTTCAAGATTATAGTGGAAAGTGATCAAGAAAAGTGGTTGAAAGGTTGAAATTCTATCAGGAGTATTTACCCATTGGGTAAATGCCAAGCAGGGCTGGTTGAGTGGAGTGGCATGCTCTATTACAAAAAGAAGTGCTGACTTTCACTGGCAGACACTGCAAATGAACTTGCAGGTTGACTCTGAACAGGTCTAGGCTTTCCAATGGAAGGGTCTAGGCCCGAAACGTCAGCCTCTCTGCTCCTATGATGCTGCTTGGCCTGCTGTGTTCATCCAGCCCTGCACCTTGTTGTCTCGGATTCTCCAGCATCTGCAGTTCCTACTATCTCTGATAGGCTTTGATGGTGACAGTCTTCCTCATTAGAGACCAGGAGTGGGTCCTGCCTTTCATAGTGCAGCTACACTGGCAAACTGGGTGATAAATTGCCACGATATTCAACGGAGAATGTCAAGCGGATGAGAGCTTTAGCTTCCTCCTGCAATCCACACCGGATCAGATACCAGTTTTCAATGAATTAGATTCACTGCATGTGATAATTGTAAGACTGACCTCTGTAAAGGCAGTTAGAGACTCAGAGACAGCGAAGTAGACCAGCGCTTAAGAAATTAATTCAAGCAAAACACCAGTTTAGAAGCGGGGGAGGGTGTCCAACACTCACTCAGATATTTGAACTCTCTCCAAATACAATAGTAAGAAAGTACTTCTTTTATACTGTTATTTACAAACAGGCTAACACAACCCCGGAACTGTATTAATTACTTTCCATATCTAGCATGAGCAGTAAATCTAACAACACTGATAGTTTACTATCAGTGGTATGTGGCTCGTACACTGAGGGTTATTGTCCATTGAAACCTTTATCAAAAATAAACATGCAGTTACTTGTCGTGCCTAGGCCTGACCCCTTGCCACTAACATCTGGAGACTAGTTTGCTTCCTGCCTGGAGCATCTCCTGGCCTGTTTCCTTGGGAACTATCTTCTAACTAACTGCTGGTCTCTGCAGCAACAAGCAAGTGCTCTTTTAATCCATACTTTTAGCCCTCACATATATATTTGTCCCTTACTCTAGATCTGTGAGAAAACTACACTTGTATAAGAAATCTACACTGATACACTCTTTCTCATTTCAATAATCAAGATGAAAACAGTGTTCTGGACCAATAATCCTTTCAAGCTGCAGTTCTGAGGTTCCATGCACAGCAATCAGCGACCCCATGCTGTTCCCATGCTCTATCTCCCACCTCCCCTTATATGTTGAGGTGCCTCCTTCGTGATTATTATCCCCTCTGCAGTTCAGCATGCCAGTTCCCACAATTGAGTTCCCCAGCTACCCTATCACACAGAGACCTGTGAGAACTCCTCTTGATTGTCAGTGGATAGACTACTCGGTCCAAACATGGTGCAACGCTGACTAATTTTGAGAGACAGCCCCGACTGATGAATGAACAGACCCCCAACTGATTGCTGTGCAGATCCCCAATTGACTCATGGTTCCCCAGACTGGTTGCACTGGACCTGCGGAACTGACCTTGGCCAACCATATCCCAAATGAGAGAAATAATTGCCAACTGATCATGCCCAAACTCCTGGACTATATCCAATGATAGCCTTGACTAACCATATCAGGATCCCCTGACTGAAGGTATGACTGAGGATTACTCTTTTTGACTTTGAGACATGGCTGCTTGGTTAAGTATGTGCAGTGTGATTGCAATGCTCGTTAAAGTAGCATGGTGCCACAGAGCAACATGTTCACCCCCTTAATTGATCACTGCAGAAAGCCATGACAAACTGCTGGCTTTGAGTCTGTTCTCAAAGGTAAGGCAAAACATTAGTACTGCAAAGCCTTTAAGGCCTGGTTGAGTGCTCAGAGTGAAAAAGTCAATGTCAGGCAAGGATGCTGTAAGCATCAAAGTAGGTGCAAAGTGAGTGAGCATTGAGATAGCCTTGAGGCACTCTCTGGCCCAGCTCATGAGCTTGGGTGTCTGTCCCTGCAGATAGCATCCTGGCAGCAGCATTACAATAAAAGGTGACAGAGTGCTCCAAAGTGGAGAACTGTACTATAAGTGGGTCAGAGGTATTCCACAATGATGCCTCTCTAGAGTGTGGGAGTATCTGAAAATGTGTATCAATGAGGTGAGATTAGATTAGATAATAATGGAATTCTTTTGCTGCAAATATGACTCTTCCTACTGACATATTTTCACAACTGCCTCACCATTGCCCAATGTCATTCAGGGACAATTCCGCCCGTCGTGACGCAATTCTTCAAGTTCCCTCCAAGTCACTCATTATCCTGACTTGGAAATAAATCGCCGTTCCTTCAATGTCGCTGGGTCAAAACCCTGGAATTTCCTCCCTAATGGCATTGTGGGTCAACCCACAGCAGGTGGACTGCAGCTGTTCAAGAAGGCAGCTCACCACCACTTTCTCAAGGGCAACTAGGAAAGGGCAATAAATACTGCTTAGCCAGCAATGCCCACATCCCACAAATGAATAAATAAATAAAGTCAGATAACTGGGACAGTGGAGAAGAATTTAAACTAAATAATGGGAGGGAGGGATTAAGTTTGGGAAGGTTCATTGGATGAGGAAACTCCAAAAACCCTATCCTCATTGATGGAAGAGCTCAGCACATCAGTGGAAAACATGAGGCTGATGCATTTGCAACAACCTTCAGACAGATATTGGGTGGATGATCCATCTTGGCTCCTCTGGAGGTCCCCAGCATGACAGCTGTCATTCTTTAGCCAATTTGATTCACTCTGTCTGATATTAGGAAATAGCTGAAAACAGTGGATACTTCAAAGATCATGGGACCTGATAACATTCTGGAATAGTACTTAAGATATGTACTTCAGAATATGCGACGTCCCCTACTCAAACTGTACTATTATAAGCACTGGCATCTATCTGACAAAATGAAAATTTGCCATAATGTCCTGTTCACAAACATGGGACAAATCTAACAAGAGAATTACTGCTCCATCAGTGTCCTCTCGATTGTCAGTAAAGTGGGTCATAAACACTTCTATGAAGCATCACCAACTTAGCCATATCCTGCTCACTGACAATCAATTTGGATTCCACTATTGGCACTCAGCTCCTGACCTCATTACAGCCTTGGTTCAAACATAGACAAAAGTACTGAATTCCAGACGGGAAGTGACATCAAGGCTGCAATTGACTGAGTGCAACATCAAGGAGCCTTGCAAAACTAGAATCAATAAGAGTCAGGGGAAAACTTTCCACTGGTTGCAGTCATACCTAATGTATAGAAAGATAGTTGTGGTTGTGGGAGGCCAGTCATCTCAGCTCCAGGATATCTCCACAGGAGTTTGTTAGAATAGTGTCCTTGGCCCAACAATCTGCAGCTGTTTCATCAATGACCATTCCTCCATCTTAAGGTCAGAATGTGGATGTTCGTTGATGATTGTGCAATGCTCAACACCATTTGCAACTGCTCTGATACTGAAGCAGTTCATGTCTAAATGCACCAGCACCTGGACAATATCCAGCTTTGGGATGACAAGTGGTAATTCAAATCCATGCTATGCAAGTGTCAGTTAATTATCATCTCCAACAAGACAGAATCTAACTATCACCTCTTGACATTTAATGATACTACCATTGCTGAGATCCCCCCTTTTAGTATCCTGGCAGTTACCACTGACCAGAAACTGAGCTGGACAAGCCATATGGTTGCATGGCAGAGTGGCTCAGTGATTAGCACTGCTGCCTCACAATGCCAGGGACCCGGATTTGATTCCAGTCTTTGGTGACTGCCTGTGTGGAGTTTTCATGCTCTCCTGTGTCTGCATGGGCTTCTTCCGGGTGCTTTGGTTTCCTTCTACAGTCTAAAGATTTGCAGGTAAGGTGGATTGGCCATGGTAAATGCGGGGTTATGGGATAGGGCAGAGGGCTGGTCTCGGTGGATGCTCTTCAGAGGATCGGTGTAGACTCGTTGGGCCGAATGGCCTCTTTCTGCACTGTAGAGTTTCTATGATACTATATAAACACAGTGACTACAAGAGCGAGTCAGAGGCGAGAAAGCCTGCAGCAACTAACCTCCCAAAGCCTGTCTACCATCTACAAGACAGAAGTCAGGAATACGATCGAATCCCCTCCACTTGCCTAGATGAGTGCAGATCCAACAGCATTCAAGAAGCATCTAGGACAAAGCAGTCAATTGATTGGCATCACATCCAAATACATTCTATCCTTCCATCATCAGTGCAGATTAGCAGAGGTGCATACCATCTGCAACATGGACTGAACTCCCCATACACAACAGATAGCTCTATGCCAACCCATCATCTCTACTATCCAGAAGGACAAGAATAGCATTTATATGGGAACACCACCACCTCAAGTTCCTCTCCAAACCACTCACCATTTCCTCTTGGAAATTGGAGACAGTAAGGACTGCAGACGCCGGAAGCTAGAATCAGTAAATGTGGAGCTGGAAAATCGCAGCAGGTCAGACAGCATCCAAGGAGCAGGGAAGTCAACGTTTCAGGTCAAAACCCTTCATTAGGAGGCAGCTCACCATCACCTACTAAACAGCAACTAGGGACGGGGAGTAAATACTGGGTCAGCTAGTTCCGCTCATTTCCCATGAATAAATAAAAGAATAAAACCTTGAAAGAACTTTCTCATGAGTGATTTGTAGCACTTCGTGTGCACTGTGCATCTCCACCTGTTTCTGCAGGTCTGACATTTCCTTCAGCATGGCTTTGAGCATAAGCTGATATTTCTGTTGCCAGTCCAGCTGAGCTGGATCTGACTTATGAGTAAATTGTTCCAAGTCGTCCATTAAACTGACAATGTTTCCCAATTAAAAGGTGATACAGAATTTGTGGTTTTGAGATTTTAGGTTCACTAATTCAAATGAAGTGAAGTGTTCTATTCTTCTTTCAGAGATAGTAGGAACTGCAGATGCTGGAGAATCTGAGATAACAAGGTGTAGAGCTGGATGAACACAGCAGGCCAAGCAGCATCATAGGAGCAGGAAAGCTGACAT